>NC_044200.1:4707147-5335072 GCF_900880675.1 Sparus aurata
AGTTTATGTTAGACTTTCAAGTACATCTTTTACAATTACATCTGCTCTGCTCAGAAGCCGTCGCCAAACGGGGCAGTGTTAGGTGGTTTCCTCAACGGCAGCTAGCGAGCACAGAAAGGACTCGTCAATAGCTCACACGCACACTGCCTAAACCCGTTAAAAACCACAATATACGAAATACGTCTCAGAAGTGGGCTCTTTATTGACTATCATTGTGCGACTTCTGGTCACTGAAACCTTTAACGTTTGCATTTCTGTCGCTGCCTTTGAAGCTGCCGGCTTTGAGAAAAAATAAAAAAAACGGTATCCACTTTGTTTGGAGACTCCATTAAGTACTAGCCCTTTTCCTTCTCATAGCAGACACCCTTTTCCCCTGTGCACACACACACACACACACACACACACACAAAGACAACCACAGACAAGCCAGATGTCAGTGTGGAACATGGAAGTCTGACAGATGGTAACCATGTTGCAGTTTACTGCTTTAAACCAGCCTGCACACACTCACACACACAGATTTCCAATCAAGCCCTATCACAATAAAACATGATACTGTAGATATGTAAAACTGTCACTGCATGATTGTACGGTATATGACCCGGACAGGGATTCCTTGGCACTATCCACTCTTTGTCTTTGGGAAAGCGACTGAACACAAGGGGAATGGAGACGCATCAAAACGCGCATTAAGCAACCCGATCAACCTGAGACGCGTTTTATGGTGTGTGGCGGGCAGACGTTGAGGCGCGGACAGCAGTGCTGACGCTGACATTTCCTATCATTAACGTCCCCCCACCCCCGATTCCTGGGGAGAAGACGGACGTGATCCTCGGGGATCGAGAGAAAGCCCCGAAACATCTGGGAGACCGTCATCTGTTACGTGCAGACGTCTGAGCTGGAACACACCGCACCTCTCACTCATTAGTGTTTCAAGTACGGGAACGCACACTTGTACGGTTTTGTGACGCTGCTTGGTCACAATCGGAGACGCGCGAAGCTTGGCCTCAGCTCGGGACGATCGCAGACACAGAAGACGGCTGTTCTCCAGACAGACAGTGGTTTTTTTCAAGGGGGGGAGAGAAGGCGGGGTGATGATGATTTTCCCATGTGCAACTCTACCGGCATGTGTCTGCTCAGAGGGACGGGGTGAGTGTACGTCTGTGTGAGAGTGTGTGTGTGTGCTTTGTGTGTGTTAATCCCTTCAGGCAGGGGGACCCTTGTTGATGACACACAGAAGCTATCAGGGATTCAAAGCTGGAAGCAAATAGGTTGCACGGGCCTCACACACACACACACACCCACACACACACACTCAATCACTCTGAAGGGCATACAGTGTCTGTCCATTGTTTCCTTTCAGAATAAGCCCGTTTGTTGTTCTGAGCCATAATATCTCGTTGTTTCTGTTAATGACTTAATGGTTGTGAAAGCCGTGTGTATGTGTGTGTGTGTGTGTGTTAGTATGGATGTGTGTTCTATAATTATACTCACAAAGACAAGAGTGCCCACAGGAGGTGAGAGACTTATGGAAATCTTTCCTGTCCAGGCTAACTTCTTTCAAACGCTTCTTTAAGTCTCAATCGAGGTCCCGAGAGGGGCGGGCGTGCATGCGTTGGTGTGAGTGTGTGTGTGTGTATGTGCGTTCACGTCGCTTTCCATGTGGCAGCCCTTTCATCGCCTCTCTAATGAAGTCCAGACGCTGATGCAGATGGTTCTCAACTCAGTGTTGTAAATGAGGAGACCTCAGTATCGGCCTCCGGCTGCTGCCTGACCCCGAGTCCAGACAGCGGAGCAGCACCCTCGGTCTGCTCGGAATTACTCAGAGAGAGATTCGGGAAGGGACTGAAGAAGGGAAGACATCACATGATCTAAAGCCAGATTCTGCCGTGTTGCCCTGACGGATACATCTTAAGAGAGACCGCAGCAGATTATGTAAATGAGTTGAGCTCACAAAGTACAGCGGCACATTTCAACTTGTAGTAAAAAAAAAAAAAAAAAGGGAATATTGTTTATGCTGTGTATGTGTTGACATGATAATGGCTAAAATTTCATTTGTGGGTGAACTGTTCTTTTCATAGTATATGATAATGAACTGTTCGAATCATTTTAATGATTTAGAATCACACCGTCTCAAGGCGTCACGATCACATCACACGCGTTCGTTTTGCAGAAGTGGCAGCTGGACAGACGGGTGATCCCGAGGTGAACTAAAATGTATGATTTCGCAGACTGACTGTAATTTGTTGACATTTTCAGATGTAGGCTTTCTTTCCCCCAATAGTTAAAAGAAGAGTTCCCTGCGTACGTCTATGTGGGGAATACAGAGCTATTTTTTTGTTTAATCAGTACAAAAAAAAGGTAGAATATGACAAGTTGTGGTTCAGTGCTAATGCTTTACAAACATTGGTGTGGGTATTTCTGAAGCAGTTGAACTAAATGGAGCTCCTCCACACTCTCCTCTATCTCACTTCTCTGAAATAAAGCAAGCAACTATCGACCAGGATATCGACTATCCAGTTTTCTAACCTGGTTGACCCCAGACGACTATTGAAAAGTAGATGAATGCTCTGAAAGCAACACGAAAAATCCGCCGCTAGAAATCATCTGAAAGATGGTAAATCTGTTCGGAGCTGCTTTGAATGTGTCTTTTCACAGATTATTAGACTTTTACAAGGCTGCTCTATTACAACCTCGAATCGCATTGAAACGATGAACAGATGGGCCGCACAACGTCAAGACCTTGCGCAAATGTAGTGAAAATCAAAGTTGTCGTGCCTGCAGTTGTTACTCGAATGAATGTTGAAGTATCTCTGTGACATCGACTCAAAACTGTTTCCGAAGCTGTTCCATCCAAAGCGTTCCTGGGAAACAGATTGGTTTACTGTATGTGCTGGCCCAATCTGGGATGCTATGGTGGAACATAGCGGGGGATCGCCCCCCCTCCCCCGCGATGCTGGGATGTTTGATCTGGGATTTAGCAGCAAAGCTAGGCAGGAAAACAGCACTAGCACTTAGATCACACAAACAGGACATCCAGGATACACTCTCACAATACACACACATTGGGTCAGAGGACAATGGCTGGGGATAGGAGATGGGGGAAGCGCAAACACACTCGGCAGCATGGACGCTTTCACACACAGTATCTTATTTTGGGTCATCTCGTTTCCCAGCGACCCCCCTTGGTGTGCGATAACATCAGCGCATCAACACAGGACGATGACCCTTTGATTACTTACTGCGGTATAGAGACTTTCAGAGTTCTACCACACTCGGAGACAGGAAAGGTCTCAATATTGTATCACCCCTAATTATTATACAGTGATAATAAAGTCATTCATATTTGCTGTATTTTGTTGGAAAGAAGACTTTGATGGGGAAGGTTTGAGGATAGGAGCCCACCTCTGCGATTACAGGGTCCCAGGTTGGAGATCCCCGACCCCGGCGACTCAGCATTCTTTCTCTGCACTACAGTATCATTTACAGCTGGCATTACGGCCACAGACCAATGAAGGTGAGGAATTTCGAGTTACCCGTAGAAATTCCAGGCAGGAATATTTTCTTTCTTTCCCCCACGTGCTCCCCCATTTCTTGCTTCAAACTGGCATAGCTTTGTTCCTCGTCCATCATTATGGAAATATCTCCCTCACACACACACACACACACACAGCCACACTTGGGAGTAAAAAAAAAAAAAAAAAAAAAAAATCATGTTGGGACTTCAAATCAGGTACCTCAAGTCTGTCAGCGGGCACAGCTGATCGCTCCGGAGGCACAGGGGCTTTGTTGGAAATGTGAAATGTGAACGTGTGACTTTGAGGCCTGGGTGCACAAGCAGGTTACAAATCACAGTCTGGAAGAAGGAAAAAAACACACCGTACAGTGGGCGAACAGAGCTGCCATCTCAGCACACACCAACACACACACACACACACACACAGGTTCCAAAATATCCCAGAGGCACTTCACAAAGCAACCAAACAAGCAGCCCACAGAGCAAACTGCCCCATTAGCCAAGCTGATCTCGGCAGCTACAATGCCTTTAAAAGGAGCAGCAGAGACTCAGACTGATGAGGCAGACCTGGATCCGTCACAGGTGCTGGGCAACCTCAGGCTCAGAGCGAATTCAGGGAGACGGGATGGAGGTGGAGGGGCACAGGTCCCCGTTCACGGCTATCAGCGAGCAGAGGCTAAACTAAATGAGCCGGCCCTTTTGGCTGATATATAACAACAGGCGTGACAACCTCTATTTGGTAAAAATGACCTACAGTGTGTGTGTGTGTCTGCAGCACTGTGCACTGCACAGAGGATCTATTGTTAAGTGGGCATTTCCTTTCAAAAACCCTGCGCGTTCGTTTGGGAAATAGCTTTTTTCGCTGCCTGAAATTAGTGACTCAATATTTCAGGCGGGGAGACAGCTCTGCTGTCAGTGAGCGTCTTAAATAACTTGAGTAATATTCTAATGCAAGTTTTCCTACGATGCCAGCAGTCATTTTGTCAAATCGGTGTTTCCGAAAGGTGGATATTCAATTACAATTTGGAGCTAAACTCTTCAAGGACTCCATCGAATTTGAGGGATTTGGGCCACATGGTAACCATTACATGATGAGAGGTTTGGCCCCCGAAATTTTCCAGTCTTTGCTGGATAACTCTGATGCTTTAGCATGCAGCGTATTTGAGTATCAGTCCCTTCAAATCACCTCCATGCAGATAGATTTGGTTTTATCTGTCCAGGTTTGTCCAAGAGATTACTCTGAGAATTCTACCTCCACCCCGATGCAAACTGTGCAAACAGTCGGCCTGCTCTGACATTGCTCCTGGGACCATAAGTCATTCTTCAATAGTTTGAGCAGCATAAAAGGAATTCAAATGAGCTGTATTATATTAGGGTGGCAGTATAAATCTCTTAGACAGATACCTCTGACATCTCAGCAGATTCTTAGCTCAGTACTATCAGGAGTAAGTGGGCAGACTGCACTATTTTTATCAACAAGTTGGCATGTTCCTTTAACACACGTGGGACAGCAGTACAATGGGCTTGACTAATGTTGTCACGGCTGCCACGCTCCTTTCTGCTTCGACTTAGAATGGCGGCATACTCCGAACTAAATCTAATTTGGCGTGCTCTCAAACTGCTGTTGAGCGCAGTGCTGCGGGCTACAGTGTACTCCAGGTCTGTTCCTTCTCTGGTGTCCACGGCAGATGGAGGAGCTTGTGAGTCGCAGTGGGAGTTGAGAAGATGAGAAGTGAAAAATTAATTCATTGCAGAGCTCGGAAAAAAAAAAATCTATCTTCACACTCTCAGTCAACCCAAATGTGGCGTTTCTCTCCGGTCGCGAAGCTGACGTCTCCGGTGTGCACACATCAAATCCAAGTCTGTTAGTCTGGAGTTTACTGCGTGTTTTTTCAAGCCTTGCTCAGTTTGTGTCTGTGTTGGTTGAGGCCACGGTGTGGTACCGCGGTGCCCCCACTGCTCACACCCTCCTTCAGTCTCTTTTACAAGAGGTCACGACCCCGCGGGTCCTGGAAGAGAGGTGAGAGTTTACACTGGGAGGCCAGACTGGATTCCCAGGGCGGCTAAACATGCCTGAAGCAGGGTGATGCTTGCCTGGTACTTAATCTGATCGACAACCATGATGTTGCCCTGTGTGTGTGTGTGTGTGTGTGTGTGTGCGTGCGAGAGAGAGATTAAATTGGCGATAAAGTCGTTTCAGAGAGGAGGTAAACAGATAGTCGACCGAGATAAGAAGACGGTTGGTGAAAGAAGTCACAACACTGGAACACGCACACACTCACTACTCCCTCTCGCACGTGTAATCATGCATAAACACACACGGCGTGCAGCATCGAAACTTAGATCGCGGCTCCTGCACAAACACCCCTGCTTAACCCATCTCCCTCTTCAATCAGGGCGTCCTGTGTGCAGCACCCTGTCATCACCACAACAAAATAGAACATCTACTTTGTGACCTTCTTGGGTGTGTGTGTGTGTGTGTGTGTGTGTGTGTGTGATTGTGTGCGTCAGTGTGTATGTGTGTGTCGGGGCAGAAGCTGATGCAATGCCTGTGGAGATTGGCACAACTGCGAGGGCAGGATCCAGGGGTCCTCGACAGGGGTTTAATGGAGTCTCGGTTCAATTTTTTACAATCAATTCCCGCGGCTGGAAGCTCATTTAATGATGTACAGTAGAGGAGAGGTCTCACTCTGTCTGATGTTCCTGCTACAGGACACAATTATGTCAGTCTTAACTAAATTATATTCAACTACAGGCCCCTTTCGGCTGGTGGTGGGGTTCCTTACTAAGTGCGGAGAGGGTCGGTTCGCCCAAGTTGTTACAAATGATCTCACTTGCGTATCGGAGTATCTATCGTGAAAGTTCTGTAATTCGGGTGAACGGACTCCTTAAGCCTGATGTTCTCTTCGGGGTCCTGAATAATTTGCCTAAAATGTAATACATGTCTGTGGATGACTTATTCATGGAGAGCCCACACAACATAGAAATATTCATTATTTGGTGTAATATCAACCCTTAATGCTCATTTCTGAATTGGTCACCTTGCTCAAATGTGCTTTATGGCACTTTATGGCAAGGGGATTCCATTCCACTTCATGGATCTTGTTAAAGCCAGAAGAAGAGAGTAGAATGGCACTAAAGAGAGCACACACCTCTGCCAATGCCCGTACTTTTAATTCTGTCAAGCCTAATCCGTTATCTTATTCTTATATAACAAACCGCCCAGTAAATTCCTAAACATAACTTAAGATCACTAGATCCAGGATCAGCGTCCATTTGCACTCGCGCATGAACACCAGCCATGTAAATACCCCTGATTTTTCTCATTGAGATCCAGGCATAATTCCCCGAGAGATTAACCGGCTCACAGTGTTTTTTAGAAGGTGAGAGAAAAAAAAAATTGCCGGATCTGTCCCATTATCTGGATCCGCACCAGAAGCGAATGAGGCCTATTCTGGGCTGAGACACACATCCTCCATCCAAGTTGAGTGGGAATCTGTTCTGTAGTTTTTGTCTAATCCTGCTGACAAACCAACCAACAAACCTGAATGAAAACATAACCTCCTTGGTAGAGGTAATACTGTATAATCTAAGAGAAAGAAGGTGCATTTCGCAGTGGGGTGTGGAATTAAAGCCAAAAAAACCAACAAAAAAACGAGACAGAAGGGGTGAAAGTGGTCCAACTATTGATCTGTTCAGCAGCCGCTGACATGGGAAAGGTTGGCACTCTTTCATTGAACCCTTTCCAGACACCGATACAGTCATTCACTTGTGTTTTTACAAATAATATATGACAACTACAGTCATACAGCAGGTATGTACCTCGCTATTATATGTTCCCTGAGGTGGTGTATGGCCATTCTTTTGCTTCTGTAGGAAGATTAGAAATCTCAGCTGTGCCCGCTGCCAGCTGCAGCCCTGGTGACTCACACAGAGCCGGTGCATCCGGAGGGAAAATGCCTCCCGATCAGAGATGTGACAGCATGATGGCTTTGGAATAATGATGGCGTGGATGGTGCTCCTGTCCTGTGTGTAGGCTACCTCATGTTTCCTCTTCTATCTAAGCGGCCCCCATCTCAGAGGCGGCAGGGATTCCTCCACAAGGTTTCACTTCCCTCTGCTTTCACATCATCATCACCACCTACAGACTGACACACAGTCCTGTGCAGTCAGTTGTCTGTCACTGGACCGTTCACCTTACCAATGAATACAAGAGCAGTTTGATAATGGAGAATTAACCCACTGAGCCTGGCAGACTCACTGTCTCCAATAGCAGCATTAAAGGCTTATCATTCTTCTCAGGAATGATTCAGTTTCTGTCATGGAAAGTCTTTTTTTTTTTTTCCCTTTCCTTTTTTCCACCACATACAGTAAACCTGTTGTAGGCTTCTGTGAGTAAGTTCCGCTCTACGTGTCCGATCCTTTGCGCGTCTGAACGTCTTTTGGTTCTGGCGCACGGAGAAGCTGCTGTACGACGCACGGCACACCACATCCAGGGGCGGTGATTCAATACAACGGAGATTTGGCAAAGCAACATGTTTTAAAAAAATCTCTTAAATTAACATAATTTGATGCAAATTCTCCCTCCGGAACCCCCGCTGGCATGGAGAGGATTTTCTTTTATTGCGCGATAAATTATTTAACGGGTCCCCAGGGCGCACAGATTAGAGAGGACCCCGGTCCTAAACGCTCCCCCTCAAGGTGCTTTCTTTTTCTCCAAATTGATTTTGCCACTAAAGCCGGGTCTTCGCTCTCGATCCGGACCTCTGCAGGGATCGCAGGTGCCCACTGTGCCAAGACGTCCGTGCGCCGATTCCCATCGCGCAAGCCACGTTTCCGGAGACAAAAAAAAAAGCCTCCCCTACCATCTCCGTGCCACTTTATCAGCGTGCGGGTAAGGCGAACGAACAGCGCTTGGTTGCAATCGCACCCAAACAGCGCAAACCTTTCAACTTCCACGCAGAAAAAATGGGGGGACCGCCTAAACAAAAGACGAGAAGAAAAAAAAAAAAAAAAGCGCAACAAGACAATCAATCCGCGGTGTGGCCATCGCGCCACAGAAGAGATTGATTGAAGGCGGCGCACTCCTGCTTGGATGATTTACGCGTTCACACGGCACAAGTATCAATTATTCATCCGCCGCGTTACTGTACAGTCTGAACAAATCGATGTGTCAACATGCCAGGAGGCGGCCAGACAACGTGCCATACATCAACACACACAATCAAACACACATAGCTACACACACACACACACACACACACACACACACACACACACATCCGAGAGAAAGAGGAGAGGAAGAGGGTCCTACCTGGTTGGAACATACTTTGGAAGTAAAAGATGACCAGAATAAAGGATCCTAAACAGGTGGCAAATACCATCCGGCATATCCTGCTCATCCTCATCAGTTCGCTCAGAGTCTGTTTCATGACGGGACGGACAGGCTGCAGGCTGCTGCTCCGCTCTGTGTAGGGAGGGGGGGGAATGAAAGGGCCGGTTCTGTGGGAAGCTCCGGGCTCTGGTGGTACTGATGAGGATTGTCCGCCGGTCAATAAGCTGAACGCATCCAGCGAGGAGCGTACCACTGCCGGGCTGCTGGGAGGGGGGGAGGAGGAGAGCGCAGGGACGGCACACCCCCGGCTCGGAGACAAATGAGCGCGTCCAGATGTGCGACTCTATTCAAGGGGCATTAAAAGCAGCTGGTTAACCTTTTTTTTTTTTTTTTTTTTTTCTTCCTGTGAGGAGGGAACTACAGGAATACACAATGATGTTTCTGCAGGACACACACCCAGAACAGACTAATCATTTCCTGTCTTATTCTTAAAACGGCTTTCAGTTGGTGGGAACATGAGGAGCCTCTACTCTTCTGGTCACTCAGAATAACACTGAAGGTGTTTACTTTCTTTATGTCCGCCCTCACACGTGTCATTCATTAGAACTAAAAACAGAGGTAGAGGCTATAAGAGGATTTTGGGATAATATTGCAAAATGAGTTGCAGTGATTGCAGAGCCGGTGAAAGCAGTTTAAGCACCGGTATATTTACTCAAGTACTTACTTACAGTTTTTAGGCAGCCTTACTGGAGTACGGTTCTGTAAAGGGTGAGTACGCTCTCTTTAGCAAGACAATGATATAAAGTCAGCCAGAAATGACATCCTCGCAGGTCGTTCTGTCCACACACAACCCAAAGATATTCAGTTAATTTCCCAGTCTGGGATCATTAAAGTCATTCTATCTATTCTATCTATCTATAGCAGAGGGAATATACCACAGAATACTCACATTTTAAGAAGCTGGAATCAGAGAATTTAGACCTTTCCTCTAAAATTACTCAAACTTGTTTTTCCAATTGTGCGAGTCTAATACTGCATAATATATAGCCTAACTGGATCATTATCACAGATGCAGTAATGTGTAAGGAGGAGAACGCTTTAACCACTTTCTACAGGCTACTTCTGGATTCTTCAATTCAGAAAAATAACATAGTAATAGTTGTCAGATAAGTGCTGTGTAGTAAAACAAATACATCACCCCCTGACTTGTCGTGGAGTAAACGTATAAAGCAACATGAAAGTAATAATGAAAGGTAACTAAGTGCATTTATTCATTTACCGTGTTTGGGATACATTTTGAGAAGTATGTCACAAATTAAGATAAAATAAGAGAGAGCCCCATCCAGGGGGATATACACAAGCTACCCAACAGTATAGTATAACAGTATAAAATCCAGTAAAACAATCTAGAGCGGGCCTGAATAGTGAATACTTTGACTGTGTTTTTGATCGTTCTTCAATCCTTTAACAGTGCACTTCTTTACTGTCGCACTGCTACTATTCAGGTGACTGAAGTCAAAGGAGCAGGGTTCCTTCTTCCTACTTTGGATGCAATAGGATGGTTTTTTTATTTCATTACTGAGTTTAGTAGTAGTAGTATGAGAAGTAGCAGTAGTAGTAGAAGTAGTGGTGGTACAAGGATTAGTTAAAGGTTTTTTTTTTTTTCTCAAAGCTCCAAATCATCCTTAATGTCTTGTTTTGTGCACAACCCAAAGACATTCCCTTTGCTGTCATACAAGAGGGAAAAAACCACAGAATACCCACATTTTTATTGTTGTTGTAATTATTTTATGGCCTTTCGTATGGCTTTATTGATAGGACATCTTCAGAGATGACAGGAAACGGGGTTAGGGAGAGGGAGGGTGGCACGCAGAAAAAGGGCCCCAGGCCAGGACTCCAACCCGGGGCCGCTGCAGCGAGAACAGAGCCTCTGTGCATGGAACAGCTGCTTAACCCAGCGAGCCAATCGGCGCTCCATAATAAGCACATTTAAGAAGCTGGAATCAGAGGATTTAGACTTTTTTCTCTTAAAATTACTCAAACTAATTGATTATCAAAACAGTTGCTGATGAATGCCAAAACAGTTTTAATAGTAATAATTATTTTCAACACGCACTTCTTTGTATCATTTATTTAATTTCTCTCCAGCTATGGCAAAAGGCACTAATTATTGCTTCGTTCACCATCTTCCCAATACAGCTACAGTGCCATCTAGTGGTGGGAGAGCACACCCTGCTCGTCGGGGGTCAAGTGAAACCTCTGAACGCCGTCCAAGAGGAGCAGGCAGTGATAGATAGACCTCTATGCGGCATCCTAACCTTGCTGCGAGACCTGCACAAAGTCATGGCTGCCACTTTGCCTTGATCAAATTACGCTCTAATGGCATTTTCAGCCACACGCCAAAAGAGACACTCCTGTGCACTTTTTCTAATTAGGATATCTGTCTTACTTACACAAGCAGCTCCGTCACATCTGTACTCTGCAGAGCGTAGAGTTGAGGTGGCGGGATAAACTTCAGCTTAAGAAACATCTGCACTCTGGCCGCCGCACTCATTTGTATGGGACACTTCACGTAACGATCTGCATGAATATTCAACAGTTGTTTTAAGACGGTCGTTACGCTTGGCGGCGCTGAATCGGAGAGAATATAAAAGGGGGAAAAGCAAACAAGAGAGTGCGTCACCAACTCTGGCCTAATGTCTCAATAAAGACACCATATGCATCAATTAAAGCAAGAGCAATTGCCGATAAACACAATTAATTTGGGTAATTCCATAATCCTCATCTAGTTCATTACATGAAATTAAGGCTATAAAACCCCAGAGGCCTGTGCCATGGCAATAAAAACACAGAGTCTAAGCCCGAGCTTTCACTCCATATAAATGCATCAAATCCCGGAGTCTTATCACTCTCCCGCAGCCTTTAAAACTCAGCTATATTAAAGCTTACAGGGGCTTTCGGAGGCAGAACCTTGGGGAGCATCTTATCTCCCTCAAAGCCGGAGGCCATTAAAATGCATCAATGCTACTGTATTTCAAAGTTACGCTTCAGGCACACAGTTCATAAAAAATGCAAACAAACCTAAAAAAGCAGCACGGACACAAACCACGCACAAAAACAGGAAGTAAGTCAGCGGCAGAGCATCGGTCCTCGCCCGCCCGTCTGTCAGGCTTCAGGTGAGGATGTCATGGGACGGTCGACTGGCCGTCCTGCCGCCATCTCTCTTCGGGGTGATCGCAAAGCCCTTCCCTGCTGTCTTCCACGGTTGCCATGGGCAACTGTGACTGGCAGCAGGGGGCTAACCTCAGCAGTTCCCACGCATCTTCAGCGCCTCAGTCATACGCTGGGTTTGGGTCAATGAGGTGAGCACCTAGACAGAAGAGAGAGACCTTATCAGAGATTGTCAACACGCCGGGAGGCAGTACTGCCCTGCACAGGCTGGGAGTGTGTGAAAAGTTAACTTTGTCCTCTTCTACATAGAAAATATAAACAGATTCTCTCGTTTGATAGCATCCGTGAGATGAAAATGCAAGCCTAACTCAATCCCAGCTGAAGCCCGAGTAAGATGGTGAATTGTAAGATGGTGACTGCAGAGTTTTCATTTTCAAATTGCAATTAATTAATAGCAAGATAGAAAGAAATGTTAACTGTCCATATGCTTGATGTCTTAAAGCCCCCGTGATATTTGCAAAATTCCTCCCAGTGCCAGTGTGAAAAAAGATCCAAGTGCTCCAAGTTTTTGATTGTCAAATCTTTATAAAAACAAAACACCCATTCATACTCCGTTTTTTGACCACTCAACAACTGTAAACTCAACCCTGTTTGATATATTATGACATTATAAAGTTCTCATGGCTAAATGGTGACATTTATCCCTCTCAATTGTCCCTCTCCAGAAATTATGACCCGTCTACTCAAGATAATCCACAGACCTCGTTGGGATCAGTTCTTTCTACCAAACCACACCTGCTGAACTAATCAGCGTACAGAGGGAAGCCTCCCTGTGGCCGATGTCTCCAAAAACTCAACAACACAAACTCAAAAAAGTCTAGCTGGATAAATAGCACGAAAGGAATATCTTTCGAAGATACTCTAATCACACATCTCTACACATAGTGGCTTAATCTTCATCACAATAGCAAACTCGGACCGAAATACATGTCATGTTATGGTGACCAGCAGTCTTTGTTCGCTATAAAAGAGGTCTGGTGGGACTTTTTCAGAGGGACTTTATGAAGCAACAAAAGACAACTGACAAGCCAAATGATGGGTGCCTAAAAGCAGTCAAAAACTCTTCAACAGGACTCAGCGCAGTGAGGACAAAAGTGACAGCATAATGTGTGCTAAACACAGACGTGCTTAAAAGCGTAACAAGTCTGAAATCTGGGAGCAAATCTCTGAGCTCCAGCTTGTTAAACATCAGTCGAAAGTTCATAATTACAGAAACCTCCTTCCCTCGGAGCGATCCATTCACCTAATCAATCGGTCCAACGGGGTTAGCCATTAAACAATATCCTCAGACCCCTTCCTAGCTGGCATTGCCAGAAACGGTGACCTCAATTAAACTCTCCATTGAATGTCTTATTAATTAAGTTTAAAAATGTAAAGAATTAACCCGCTCATGTACTGTGGGGTCAGTCTGCACAGAGATAAACTGTGAGCGCTGAGGTTTATTAAATATTGCCCATGAATAATTCAGCATCCGGAGCAGCAAACTCATTTGAATCTGCTGGTCTGGCATTGACCCCAGACAGCAGAGCCCTTTTCAAGGACTGAACATGGTAATTTCACAAAACTGACCTCACGGCATAGTGCCTCAAAGCAGAGTGCGAGAGCACATTAAGGAGGTGACGGTGAATTAATGTTATTGCTGGAGGTAAAAATCGATAGGTGTCAAAAGCGGCAGATGGCCATTTTGTGCCTTAACAGCTATCAAAGCTTTTATGAAGTAGTGTGGAAAAAGGGGATACTGACCTGGGCTGACCCGGGGTGGGTGCCCACCGTGGCATCCAGTTGTTCTTTTGTAAGACCGCATTTCATCGCTGCAGCAAAGCCTTGGACGATATCTCCAGCATTGGGGCCCATGACATGGAGACCAACCACACGCTCCTGTTGAGACAAAGCAGTGTTGTGGTAGGTCCACCAGAGTTTGAGTTCTTAAGTTCTTAAGTTCTTGATGTTTAAGATATTCAGAGGCACAAATATCATATAAGGCTCTGAGACTAAAGTCTGAGTAGTCGAGGCTATGTCCACTTGGAGTCTCATATACTCGAAGCCTGAACAGCATTAGATCTGAAAAGTCAGTCCAAGTCCAAGGTGAGTGCAACTTTCTTTAAACGTGTTCTGGAGTTGCAAAGTTCAAATCCAAGTCAAGCCACAGTTCCTCTGTTCTCAAAAATGAACCCAAATGTGAGTCATCGAGGTTCTGTCTGAGTCGTACCCACTACGTGGGAATCTTGATTCAAATCCCAGGTCCTCTTAAGTCTGAGCCTGGTTCCAAATTCCTGTGGTACTGTCCGAGTCGGAGTCAAGTAGAGTTCAACTTCCTCAAGTCTTCTCATGTCTGAGCCTGGTTTCCTAATTTCCAAGGTGCTGTCTGAGTCCAGTTCTAGTAGAGTTCAAATTCCTCAAGCCTGAATAAGAATATGAGTCATCCATGTAACAGCCAAGTTAAGTTCCAGCTACTCAATGTGTTTATCAGAGAAAAAAAATCACGTCTTGATAAAGTAGCAAGTCAGAAGACTGAGGTTGGTTTTAAGTCCACAATATCCTGTCTCAGTCTAGTTCCCATGTCGCAGATCCGAATTCCTCAGTGTGTTAGTCAAAGCCCTCACGTTGGAGTTGTGCCCAAGTTACTCAGTGTGAGAGTGAGAAAAAAAAAATCACGTCAAAATCCTGTCCCGAGTCCTCTATCAAGTCCTAGGACGGTTCCAAGTCCCTAAGATCTTGCCTGGGTCTCCAGTAGTTCCTACGTCAGAGTCAGAGCAATCTCAAGATGCCTGAATGCACTGAGTCCTAGTCATCACTGCGGTCATACGAAGAGAGTTCTCAAGCTCGAATGGGAATTGGAGTCATCAGGGTCACGACCAAGCTCACATGAACCTCAAAGTTTATTGCGTTCAAGTCAGAGCTCCTGTCATGTCTGAGGTTCATCCATTAAGTCCAAGAATGAGACCCCAGACTGTCTTAAGTTATTCACACGAGAACACATTTAAAAAGAAATAAAGACCAATCACATCAAAAGCTAGTTTAGTGGTTCTGATGGCTGCAGTGTAATTCAATCGTGATCGCTATCTGCAGACGAGGAATAAAGCCCAATTAAAATGACAAGGATGGCAGTATAATTTACACACACATAATCAGAGCAAATGAGCAGAGAACAGTTATCACCTGCTTGGCAGAGATGCATTCTGATACGCAGTTACCTCAAGCGGTGCCGAGTCAGTTGTGGATAGAACTAAAAATATAACAGGAGGTAGGTGGATTAATGAGGTGTGAACTGTTGCACAACTGGTGGCGTTGTGACTAAATATCCAGAGGGAAATGGAAAAAGCTCACACTGATGAAGGCGAGCGGGGGGGGGGGGAGACCTTCAGCTTGTCTAGATATCATAAAGTTGCCTCATTCAGTGGAAATGAATGCACAGTAATACCTAATCAAGAGTCATTCTGAGCAATATTATATCATGCTACAGCTGCGTAACATACTTTCTGATGAATCACTTCTCACAATTTAAAGTTAAATGCCACTGACAGGAAGAAAACTAACACATTAAGTGAGAACATTGGCAGATTGCTCTCCACTGGAACAGACTTAGCTGACAAAGATTTATGGAAATGTAAGCCAGTTCACACAATCTGAGATATAAGGTCTAATGGACCAAAAATAAAAAAATAAAAAACAGCTCTATTCCAAGTATCAAAACGTGTATTAAGTGATTGTTTGGCGACTTGGGCCACCACGAGCTGTTAGCATATATTAGCACCTTACAGTGACATTGATCAAGAGTTGTGTTTCTTGCCAGACAAAAAAAAAAATCTAACTTCTATATCTATATGGTTCTGTTTTGGGCTCTACCGACTCCTGAGATAAATATGTGGCTATTCTGCTAGCCTTGCTTCTGAAAACATGATGGGAGCAGTGAGAGTGAACAGAACGGTTATGTAACGGGCCGTAAAAACCCGAATCAATGAGCTGAAAGCGGCTAGAACACTTCTTAAAAGGTGACGGCAACTGCAGGACTATTCAAAATTCCTTGCGGGTTCGTGACAAGTGACGCCTTTCACATCACGCAGTTACTTGCTCTACTGTTCATACAGACATATCTATTAATACAGCTTAAAAAAAAAAAAAAAGTCATACATGGTCAGGGATGTGGCAGATGACTTTAACATAGCAGGAGTTTTTATTCCTTCCAGGAAGCTCCCACTCCAGGGGCCAGTAGTGGCTGTGATACACCTAGAAAAAAAAGGGATGACAATTTGATTTTAGGTAAATGTTTGAGTATGTATGCTAGTGAGTGTATGTGTGTATGTGTGTGTGTACGCGTATGTGCGTGCGTGTGTGTGTGTACCTCTATACTGGCTTCTCCAAATGTTACATTAGCTTTCTCTTCAGACAGACCACAGGCAGCATATTCCAGTGGAGTGAGCACAACAGTGGGCACGTTGGAGTAATCGCACTGAGAATGGAAAATTAGATCGGCCTCAAATCGCTTCTGACTTTATTGTCTCGTACGCGACATTTGGCTGACACACAGGCTCCAAAAACACATGCAGAATGAATACTGCCAAAAAAAATACGGACCCTGTAAGACTGACAAATCAGCGGCCATGGAGAAATTACGCATCATTTCACAGTCAGCATAACTATTTACGAACTGATTACCAAGATGCTGTCCCCTCTGTAGAGTCGACGGGCCAGCAGTGTCCCAGCATGCACTGAGAGGCCTGTAGCGGAGGGGCGTCCATGCTGCACTGATCCGATGGCGTAAATATGATCTACACTGGTCTGATCCCTCTCGTTCACAAGGATCCTCCCGGTGCTGCACACACACAGAAGCACACACCGTTAACTAAACATGACGCGCTGCACAAACCGAAGCCACGGTGAGTATGGACGGACTGAACGCACTCCTGGCTGCGCTGCACCCCGACACACTCCAGGCCAATGTCGCTGGTATTGGCGTTCCTTCCAACGGCAAGCAGCACCTGCACAAACGGAGGGAGGTAAGCATCCGCGGGATAATAACAGAACTGCATGGTCCTCAATCTGATAGCAAGGCTGCTTTCTACTGTTCTTTGAAACATTGACAAGAGAATTACTGGAGAGGAACATAAAATGTGAAGTGGACATAGATGACATACTGTATCAAAGTCTTCCTGTATAGTTTGGCCTTCCTTAGAGATGATGGTCGCTCGAAGTCCCCCCTTAGGAAACTGCTGCGGTGTTGCTACAGAATCATCTAATTATAAAGATAATAAAAAAATGTATCTGATTAATCTTCTAGCTCCGCATAAATATCTCGATTAAATCTGTATTTCACCTGTAACTTAAGTCGCTGTGATTGTTTATGGCGATGACAGCAACAGCTTAAAATTCCTTTTTAAAAGTCAATCAACTCTTCATAAGTCCACTTCACCACTTTGTCTGTGGCACCAAGATTATTTGGCTCCTGCTGAAAACTTATTCAGTTCAATTCGATGTTCACCTCAGAATTACATAATCTCATTCTTTAAAAACATTTCAGTAATGTTTCTATAACAGCTGGTCACTGTAGTTTTTTATCAAATGTTTCTCAAACATGAGAAATTGCTGTTTTTTTTCCAGTGGCAGATGACTCCACATTAGGAACTCTAGTGAGTATTTGGGGCAGCAGGATGGTGAACGTGTGACGGAGTCACAATAAAGTACAGTTTGTACGTTCACCGTGATGAAGGAACATGTGACCGAGTACGACAGTGTGACCCGTTGACGTGTTTTTAATAGTTTTGGGGAAACTGTAAAGCTAGATGACACAGTGGAAAGCTATATCATGATACACACACACTGCTTACTTTCCAGGGGATTTTACAAGTATCCTTATAGTAGATTTAAACTAAGATAGCATCACATACAGCATCATATTTTTATATGACTACTCTAAATCTTGCCTGTTACTTCGATAGAGATTTTGCCCCGTTACTCAGTCTGTTAAGTTTGGTATCTTTGGACTTTGAACAGGGTTCTGGACAACTTTAACGATCCTCTTCTAAGAGGTGATCTGAGTTTGATCTATAAATCATGTAAGGGTGGACATCAAAGCGTCTGTGGGCAGCGGTGGAGGAGGAAGCGCTCTGATCATTTATTGATCACTTTCTCAGGTAAAAGTATAGTTCCACATTTTACAAATACGCTGGTACACTGCTGGTGGTATTATCACCACGTGTACCGATTGTGTCAAAGGTAAAAGTACTCATTTTGTGAGAAACATTTTTATATATTGCATTACAAGTTGTTAATACTGATGAAGTTATTTTACCATGACTCTACATAGTTTAGTCCAGTGGTACATTTGAAGGATAGTGAGATAATTAACGTGAATGGAAAAGATGAAAAAGAAACATTGTTTTTGTACTTCTCTCTCACGTTTGCTTTTTGTGAAATATTTGGTAGCTTTACCTCTTTGAAACAAAAGAAAAGCGTCTTGAAAGCTGAAACGGAAAATGTGGAAATGCTACCAACTCACAAAAATGTGAAACGGGATGAAAGGGCCTCAGCTAGATACTGTAAGGTGCCACAAGCTAAAAAAGTAAGGGCCACTTGTTTAACCTGTAACAATGCACTGTATCTTATAAACCTATACTATGTTTGTGTAAAATCTTAATCTGAAATGAAGTTAGATGAAGTTAGAGAGGTAAAAAGTACAATAGTGCCCACCAGACGGTATGTGAAGTATAAAGTTGCCCAAAAGCAAATACTCCAGTCAAGCAGAAGTCCTCAAAATTGAACTAAATTACAACATTTGAGTAAATCTATTGAATTACTTTCCATCATTGTCTGTTCTTCTTAGCTTTGAGGAAATGTTTAACACAAAAAAAGTACACGGAGTTGAACAGTTGAAGTGATAAAGCGCTCTATCAGCACGCTTAGCCTCTAAACTACTTGTATCACGCTACTATTTCAACATAACAGTTCTTGTACCTGAAACAACATCCTTACTGCTGGCTTCAGTCTGCTCCACCTAAACACAGACACACAAGCAAGACAGCATTAAAAAAGTTTTCCTATTCAAGTGACATTCAGTTCAACAGTCCCTGTGTTCGTCTTACTCGGTACCTTGGTGAGTGAACAGTGGTAAAGGAACTTGACTCCGCTGACGATCATGTGGTTCTCTATCTTCTGTGCCGTTTTCTGGTCGAACCCCTGCAGCAGGTCGTGCTGCTGCATGACGGTGACCGGCAGCCCGAGGCCAAACAGGAAGCCGGCGCTCTCCAGACCCTCCGCGGACCCGCCCACCACCAGAGTCCGACCAGGGGGGTGAGGCAGGGAGAGGAGATCCTCACTGGGAGGAGAGAGGGAGTCTATTTTGATTACGACATTTCTTTTGATGTGGGAACAGAATGTCGTGTTTGAGTGCTCGGTGACCTGGTTACGCAGTACTCTCTGTCTCCAGGTATGCCCGGGTACTGAGGGCTGTCCCCTGTAGCGATGACCAGGGTCTCTGCTGTCACACGCCTCTTGCTCCCATTCGTGTCCGTCACCTGATTAAACAAAAGCGTGAAAAAAAGCACAGATTGCACTGATGATGAAATTGTGCCATATGGTAAGGGCCAAGTGTTTGGCATAAGGAGAGAGGTGGTTCCTATGATTTCTATTTCTAATCCCATTTTGACCACTGACCTCCAACTCGAGTCAGCCACCACGCTGAATGCTGTTCTCTATTTTTGCTTAGACGCCCGCACACATCCACCTCCAACCTATTTTCACGGGACATTACCATCGGTCAGAGGCGATGGTAACGTCCTTTACATTTATTCTGTTTTCCCTCCAGTCAGTCAGAGACCAATTTAAGATCCGATGCAGCATTAAAGTTTGCTTTATTTACCCAGTCAGGCAAACAACAGATTTAATTTCAACGCTTCGGCTTATCTGCCTTGTGCTCAAATTCCAAAATACGGTGCTTTTACAGTCTACTGACTGCTCACTGCAGACGCTGCCATGCAAGGTGCCAACACTCTATCGGGAGCACTTTGGGGTTCAGTATCTTGATCAAGGATAACTCGACATGCATGCATGGATCACTGGACGACCCACTTTTCCTCCGCCTAAGATCACTGTGAGCAGAAGGTTTACCAGGCTGATGGCTTTTCTGAAAAGGAGCACACTACTGAGACTTTTTCCAACTGCTAATCTCCACTGGCAACACAAATGTGTTGACACGATGAAGAAAAGGCTCAACTTCTCTTTAGGAATATAAAGTAAATCTTGATTTAGATCTTAATGGCTGGTGTGACTTTTTGAATGTGTATTTTGGAAGGAAATTCATAGCCCTAGTCTTTATTTTTGGGGGGGGGCAAAATTGGAGTTTTCTGCCTCCAAACGATTAAGCACAAAATGGCAACTGATGAAGTCAAACTGCAGTACTCAAAATCATCTGTATGCTGGCGATGCTTAGTTAAAACTATGCATTTAAACTTCTACTGTAAACTAGGGCTGGGTATCACCAGGTACCTCGCGATACGCTACTATCACGATATTTTGCCCACGATAACGATAATATCACGATACAGCGATTCTGCGATAATCGATATATTGCAAATACAATACGATACACCACGATATCTGTGTCACTGAAGAAATTCAGAATTTATTGACTGCACTGAATCCATTTCACAGGAATTACAAAACATTGTCAATCAATTTCACATGAATGACAGCCAAGTAAACAAAGAGTATATTGCACAGTGACTGTTCTTAACACACACACTGACTACAACTATCATTAAATATCTATATGTGTGGGTTTCAGAGCTACTTAAACCATTATTCAAATTTTATTTGGTTGTATACCTATATTTGAATAAAGATAAAGCTGTCCTCCGAAGAGGGGTTGTGGTGGTGGGCCAAAAAAAAAAATAAATGTAAAAAAAATAAAATAATAAATAAATAATAATAATTTTTTTTTACATTTTTAAATATCGATATTTGGCACCAGTGTATCGATAACGTACCTCAAGACGAAATATCGCGATATATCGTAGAATCGATATTTTGGCACACCCCTACTGTAAACTACATATACAAGTAAGGGATTAAAGATGCAACACCACTATTTGGGACTACACATAGTCCTGGGGGCCAAGAGACCTAAGGCTGGTGGGACCTTTTATTGCATGTCAGCCCCTCACTCCTCGTTTCTGTACATTTTCTGCTGTTTACTACCTATAAATGCTCAATCATACCAAAACTGCTGAAAGGTACTGGTGTTGCAGTGTGTCCCTGATCCAGGATCTGGATGTGTTTGTAAGTGTTTACCTCCACTGTGTGGGGCGCGACTATCTCTGCACGAGCGCTGAGGTAAAAGACTCCGAAGCGCTTCAGCTCCTTCTTCAGCTCCACACTGCGAGTCTTCACCTGCTGCTGCGCGGCCTCTACCAGCTCTGTCCAGCCATGAGACACTGACACAAAGCAAACACTAGAAATGTGCTTCAGTTGACTGATTTATTATGCATAGCCAATCATTTGTTCATATCTGATTTGGTCATATTTCCAATTCTTATGCTGCCACGTCTAATTTGTTTTTCAAAGCTTGATTTCATTACCACAATTAAAAACGAATGATTTTTCTTGTTGTATTACCGGGCTCCTTCTCCCGCCAGCCGTACTTCTGAGAGTCTTGGATTGCTTTTCCCAGGAGAGAGGCCTGCTGGAGAAATTTCCTGACGCTGTTTGTGTTCAGACTGGAACCACCCAGTTCTGGAGGAAGGGGAAAGGAAAAGAGTTGACAAGAATGAAGTGGAGAGGAAAAAAAGACATAGTAGGGAAAGGAAAGGAAAGGCACGAGATGATGAGAAAGTGAGAAGATTATACAACATCTAATTAAATATAATTCTAATACATAATTTTAATAGTTATCTCATTTCAATATCTGACATGTATCTTCAAAACTCAAGAAGAGAGGAGAAGAGGAAAAAAAGAGAAGAGAAGAGAAGAGAAGAGAAGTGACTCATAATCATCACGACTCTTCAGACTTCTGAATTCAGCACTCACCCCTCTTGGTCCCTCTTGGTGAGGGAGCCGCGAGGTCAAGGAGCAGCACCTTCCTCCTCAGCCCTGCAGCTTCCTAAAGGAGCGGGAGGAGAGCAAAACAGAATAAATGAGAGTGACGGAGTCCGGCCTCAGCTGAGAAAGAAGAGAAATTAAATATTGAAGCGGGTTAGGCGTTCGTCCCTCTCAACAACGCGCGCTCCTGCCCCTTCATCTCATTTCCACTTTCCTCTAGAGCCGATCGCAGATCATCCCATTACCATAAAGCCCATTAATATGATAATTATCTGAGCTGTGCTTTGGAAAAGTGTGCGTTCACTGACCAGATTAGCAGCAATTATGAGGCTGAGTTGGCGGACTGGAGTCTAACCAATGGGAGCGCAGCAGGTTCATGCTACATGCATGCAGAGTAACTTAAAACCACATGAAATGCGAATATGAATAATTGAACAGTTTTGAAATCCCACCTAAAAGTCATTTGGATCCAAACCCTCATCATTTATCATGCTTTTTGCACAAACACCCTCCCGACATCCATAACCCTGAGATAACCCGTTCTCCTCAGAAACGACCCCTTCATTACCTTTCACTTCTCCCCCATAGCATCTATATACAGCATATCGCTAATGCAGTGTTATCTAATGTCAAACTGCCACTATGTCAATCAAATTATATAAAACACAGTGAGATAAAACTCTATGGCAGATTAACAGAAATAGCTTGGAATCGCTCGCAAAAATTGTTTTTCTGGACACGTGGGGGCAGCAGAGACAGATTTTGACATATCGTCCCTATTTGAGTCGATACGGGGAAACTTGCTGACAAACCCGTTGCCAATCTACACATCCAGCTGCTGTGGAGCAAATGAAAAGACACTATGAGAGAACTGAGAGTGAATCAAATTGTAAACTTGTGACAAGACCGCTTATAACAATGTGCTGAAACTGTGGCTCAGGTGCTAGAGCGGGTCACTCAGCGATCAGGGGGAACATTGGTTCAACTCCCACTCCATCGGTTCTGTATCTGTGAGCGAGGCACTGAACCCAACAACTTGCATGGCAGCCATCAGTCTGTGTATGTATTGTAAAATGCTTTTCTCTGTAGGTTCATCACTACTGGAGACCTCGTCGCCACCGTTACACCGTTTTCACATTGCGGTTGTGAAGACACCTTTTGTAGCAGAAATGAACAAAGAAGCTTTGTCGGGTGTTTTGTACGTCGTGTTCATACGTCTGTTTATACGACAGATTTTGTCACCGCGTCAACGCCTTGCAAGAAACAGGTTGAAACTTTACAGGTGTGTGGTTGAGATGAAGATGAAGAGTTCAAAGACGGCGCGCAAGACATGCTACAAGTTATCACCCAACCAAGTAGACACAGTCCTCCCATCAGACAACAGAGCCGCTTCTTCCCTCAGGCTGTGAGGCTCCTGAACTCATCCTCAACACCGCCATAAAAGTAGCATCATAAAGGGACTTACAGTTGCTTTCATTGTTTAACCCCGTGTTGTAAAATGATTTAATGAACCTTTGAACCTTCTGAACCCTTAAAAAAAAAAGTCGATCACAGATGAATGTAGGCAATTAACAAGTGAGAAGCTAAAATTTCACTTTTAAACTTTTTGGTTTGTGTGAAAATAGCCCATCACATGTGAAGATGTTAAACTCATGTCTGAAACTGTGATCCTGACACGTGAAAAGGCACATTTCACTTTACATCTTTGTGAGGGCACCTTTGCAGATTGCTGTTGTTTTGGGATACGTGCCGTGTATTTTTATTGCATGCTGTTCATTTTTGTTGCGCCGTGCCCAGTCAAAATCTGACTGAGCAAAATGTTGGACAGCAACAGATACGCAAAGAAAGAAACACAAGAACACGAGTGTGCTAGCCACGAACATAACACAGATTCCTCTTGGGCTATGCCTCAGACTATATACATGTAGTGTATAAGAAAGTAAATATGAATGTGTGTATGAACACAGGGAGTTAACCTTTCTTTAGACCCTCCTTTCTTATATTATTGTTTGCTCTATATCTCAAAGCTATTTAAAAAAATACAGAACAAATAAAAAGAAGGCACAAAAATATTGTTTTTGAATAACAGGAAACAAATCCATGTACTGTAAATACCCCGAAAGGCTGCAGAGCTTAGTTAGAACTGAGTGCACTGACCTTAGCCACAGCCAGGCCTCCTGACCCTCCTCCAATAACCAGCAGGTCGTAGTCATAATCCTCCGATGACGACCCTGTTGGCGGGTCCATGATTCAGACACTGGAAACCTTCCTCTGCTGTTAATCCTAAAAGCACAGACACACAAAACCAACGCCAAAAACACCCTCAGTGAGGAGGGACTTTGACCTCTCTGGCTGTAGGCTGGACGTGGGTTGCACTGGATGTCGTAAAATGATGCAGCATTTCTGACTGGCAAAACTTACACTTTGGGAAGGAAAAAAAAAGAATTTCATAACTCAAAATGTTATTATTTACACCAGGAAGTTGCTTTTTTGCAACTTTTTTTGTGTGTTTCCAAGCAGGATGGAAAAAAAAGACTTTGGCCCCCAGATGAAAACATTAAAACATGTTCACATTACATAATGTGCAATCCAATCAAATAACTGATAACTGACATTGAGCTTAGACTTTTCATGAAGAATTGTGTGTTTTGGCCAGAGTGAGACAGAAACGTGGGAAATTATGAATATCTCAGATGTCCAGAACAGGTACAGGTTCATTTCCTTTCTTATTGTCACGGTGATGTGGCGACATCTCGTGGAGAAACCGCGAACAACAACGTAACTAAAACCGCTCTCCGGGGACTTGGTAAACAGCGTTCTTAAAACTTTCACTTAACGACTATCTTAAGCACAGCAGCCACTTGTAAACTATATGAAACCCACCGATGCTTTACAATCGCCAGTGAACTGTGTCTTTGGATGGCTGGAGAAGCTGTTCAGGTTATTACAGCCTACCTTGTTTTTGTGAAAAAATGAGTGGTGAAATGTCAACGCTTCTCTGAACAGTTTGCTATAACTCGCCTTGATTTACTTTGATGGGCATATATTGGCTTTCTGTGTTGAGTGATCCTCCGGATCAGCACTTCAGGTGCCTAAAGTGTCAGTGTTTCCTCTGAAAAGATTAGTAAATAATCACCCTGGGCAGAGTCTCCTCAGCGGGCAGAGGGAGGGTAGAACATTTGCGGGAAAACCTGTAGGATTGAAGAGAGGCCTTCGCTTGCTGCCATAAAAGTGGGAATTATTGGAACTTATTGCGATTCCGACCGACCGGTGTGCATTTGCCCTCAGGCTGACGTCTCGAAATGCAGCTACTCTGCGCTCAGTCATGGTCATTGAACTAACTAATGCTCAAAGTCGTTTAACCCATTCAATCAACCACACAAGTCACACTTACAATTCCACTTCTTACTACATTGTGGCCACTGTTGCTATTGTGCAACGCACTCCGGAGCTTGCGACGAGTCCTTGAACGCAGCACGGAACTCTGCCGGCCAGATGCGGTAGTGCAGCCGTGGCTCCGCGCTGGGACTGGTCCTTTCGCAGCCATTTTCTGTCCAACCAAACAGCCGTCTCAGGAAGGTAACCAACCAGGGCTTCATTGCAGGTCTGTGCCTGGCTCCGGCCAATGATTGCTAACCGATTTCTCGTTAGCTCGAATGGAAATGTCCGTCTCTGTCTGATTTTTTATTTGTTGTCTGAGTGAATGAGGGCTGCTCATCAGGAAGTATCCAGCGGGCGAAACTTTAAAAATTACAATTTAACATTTCGGCCCCGGCCATGACTTGCTCCGCTCCGTACGACAAAGAACAGGCCAGCGCAGTCTCAGCAGGCGCGAGTTGCGGTGGATTTACAATGAAAATATATTCAAGGGACACTATGTACCTGCATAGGTTAACTACAAGAGGTAATAGCTCGCTGGGCAGTCTCTCTTCATCACGTCGAACTCATTAGTTTCAGTCTTTTAAGCAGTGAACTGGCTAGCTAGTTCCATTCGTGAGTCAACATTAGCTAACGTTAGCCAAACATCTCACAATACCCGCGGCTGGCATCTGCTAGTTAGCATACGGTAGCTAACGTTAAACACAGATCAATGTGTTTAGCGTGTGGCTAACGTGAACTAACCTTATCGCGGGTTTGCAGCGGTCTAACTAGCATCTATTACCCGTTTAAGTTGCAATGGTGTAAACGGCAGTAACAAGGTAGCTCGCAGCCGCAGGCTTGTGCTAAACACTTAACATTTCTCGCCAGTGTTCCTCCCCATGAGCCCGCAAACACACTCCACACACACAACTGCGTGTCATGTGGAAAGATGGGGTCATGTTTCGGTGTCCTTCGAATCGTTGTCTATCATCTAAAACGTAAAACAAATTCAAATGTTAACCGTGCGTGATTTGAGTGCGACGTTTGGCACAGTACCAAACCGCTTTTTCGCCAAGTCAGTGACCAAATGAATCGCGAGGTCAGCTGTGGTGGCTTGTTCCCTCCCTCCACTACTACACTGGCACAAGACGAACACACACACACACTTGGTTCACTGTTTGACTCAACTTAAAATGGAAGAGAATTAATAGCGGTGAATGTGCATGTTCGTGTCAGAGTAGTTTATATTTTTTGTCATGGTATGACATGGTTATCCTCTAAATACCCAGAAGTCCTCCTGCTGTTCCTGTATGGCCCCCATTATCATCGTCATTAATTACATGCACTTACCGAGCCATTGTATGAAAGATTCTTTACTAAGAAATAATGGTTCAATGGCAGATTCAGTCATCTGTGCTTTCTTTCTGTGGCCCACTCACTGATGAACCTTTTTAGCCGAGGCTGTACAAAGGGCCAACATGTATGTAGGATTGGGATATTCCCTGCTGTTCAGAAACTGGTGCGGTTGTACATTATAGCTATTTCTCAGAACTCGGTTTACTGTTACGTATCAGCGTTTTCCTCACCACTAAAATGTCTAGGCACAGTGCCCAAGCTGTTTTGGGCACCGTCCAAGCAGAATGAATGTAAGATCAATGTGGAGAGCATCAACTAACTATCGACTTAACCCAGATCTAATGATTGTAGTTTATCCTCCTTGGAGTATGTAATTATTAAGCCTTTTGGTGGTTTATTTATTTTTTTTTTTGTCTGCTTGTCCAACATCCTTTTACACCGATGTTGTAATAGTGTTGGTCCAAAGTTATGTAAAATTGCTGTTTTTGATTATAGACCATGAAATGTCCTCTCAGGGGAGGGCCCATCTTGCTATCTTAGATTGTTGGTTAATACATTTTTAAGTGATTCAATTCTGAATGGCAATCAACATCCCCAAAAGCAACAAATCCAACATTTAAGAAGCTGTTCAACAGCAACCAGTGATATTGATTGGAGAAGGAAATTTAATTGGGGTCCCTTCAATGTTCAATCTTAAATGACACATTCTGTAGTTTCCCTCAATAAATCTATCAGCTTGCATGAGATCATTGCTCAAATCATAGATGAGTGAATTGAATCCTTCTGCATGGTGTCAGCATACATACACTGCTAAAAATGAGTCAGGGTTGTTGGGATATGGGTACATATATGCACACGCATTGATATGCAATAAAAGTCAATGAAATCTGACGCTTTTTTGGGGGGGGAACCAAAATTATTGACAAAATAAAAACTCAGAGAGTCACAGAATAAACACTAAAATGTTCCATTATCCAGAGCTAATTTCGAGTAGATCTTAAATTTTTATATTGTTGTTAAGCGTTGCAGATTCACAAGACAGACATACATACCCAGACCATAAGAGCAATACAACAGAGTGCAAAAGCGTCTTTTGAATTGTTATTGCAGCTAAGGCAAATTTGCATCTACCCCATACACCTTTTGTCCAAAAACATATTTCCCGGTGTTTTTTCTGTGTATGAGTAGCTTGCCATACACCCACGATTGACATGTCTCAGTACTATAATCTTCCTGTGTATGTGTGTGTGCGCGCGCGTGTGTGTGTGGGAGGAAGCTTTGTAAATAATTGTCAAGTAAGACGTGTGATTCCATGGGGTTAATTATAGATGCTTTAGTATATTCAGACGTCAGGTGTATATTTCTGTAGCCTCATATGTTTAAACGAGACCGTCTTTGTTGCAGATGGACGGAGACAGCTCAACCACCGACGCCTCCCAGCTGGGCATCACTGGGGAGTACATGGCATCTGGTCACTATGTACTTCAGTCTCAAGATGGTGAGGAGCAGCAAAAGAAGAACAACCCCTCGTGTTTGTTTTTGTTTGTTTTTTGTAGCTCTCATTACTTAGAGCTGATCCTGTGTGTGTGTTTGCTCTGTGTAGATGATGCAGAGGAGGGAATGGGTGACCATGACGACGGCGGTATCAAAGAGAACTTCAGGGAGCAGGACATTTATCTTCCTATTGCCAATGTGGCTCGCATCATGAAGAATGCTGTTCCTCAGACTGGAAAGGTGAGTGAAAAAAAAAGGAAAGGAGCAGGAATACTCTAGCAGGAGTTTTATTAGGAATATTTTATATATGCTTGTTTTGCATTACATTCAATAAGATGGGAAATTGGTGCATCGAAGCAAGAAATTACATTTCTCAAAATAGCAGCAGGTTGTTTTACTCATTTTGTAAAGCAAGTACACTCCCGAGGTAAACGTTCTCCCCTCAAGACATGTGAGATATTTAATTAGTTTAAAATTCTTAAAATTCTTAAAATTATATCTGCTCTTGTCTCATACGTGAAAACCTAAACACTATCAACTAGGGCTGGGTACTTTTTAAGAACCTCACGATTCGATTCGATTTCGATTCTTTAGGTCGCAATTCGATTCAATATCGATTTCGATTCAATATTGACTTAAATGCTTCGATATCGATTCAGTAATAAGTAGTAATAAACAAATAATTCATTAGAGTACCTGTTGATAATTTTTTAATTAAAAAAAAGTCATCTTAAATTCTAAATCTTTCCTCTAGGAAGTTCTAGGTTGAATTGAAATGTAAACAAAGGTACTCAATGTGTTTAGGTATAAAATAGTGCAACCATAGTTAAGCTGAGAAAGTGCCATTGTTTCTGGGACTGCATGGTACATTTTTGTCTGACGTAAACATAGACATGACCGCCGTCCCTCTGCCCTCCGGCTAGACAAGAGGAGGTAAACGTTGACACTGACCCCCCCCCTCTCTCGGAGGAGAATGCAACCCGCAGGCGCACGGTGCAGCGGCCAGGGTGAGACCGGCTGCGCTGGGAGTTTACTGTCTCCGAAAGAGCGGTGCGTCAGGCATCAGCAGCTCCGACGGTGTTTCCGGCTACCAAACTACTTGTTTATGATGTCACAAAGTCCTGATTGTACGTAGCCTACATGTCCCTCATACCCCATTTCCAGTGATCAGAAATCCCACTTAAACCCGCTAAGATCAGAGTTATGTGTGCAATGGGAATGTGTACATTCTGCTGTAGACATGGGCTTTTATCACCTCTGCGCGGCTCAGCTTTGATCTTATCTAAAGACCTAGGTGAACCCACTAAATTGCACTTGTACATATTTTTTTTATACTTTATATTTTTATATTTTATGTTGCAGTCTGGTGCAGTCTGTTCAAGGATGTGTAGACCCGCTAATTTGGGTGAAAAAGTGGTGTCACTCAAATTTATAGGTTTCCTGTAGATTTCAGTGGTTAGCCCACAGTTCTCTCCTGGGTTTCCTAGCCAAGCTTGGTTAAGTTAATATTGTCATCAAGTTGAACAAGCTAGCAGCAGGTTTGATTAGCCTGACTGGCTCACTTTTTTGAATTGCATTAAAATACTGTGAGTTTGTTGGACATTTCAGTCATTTTCTGTGACTAGCTGCAGTTCTCGCTTGGATTACCTGGCTACAGGCGCTAATCAGGGAAACAGGCTAGTAGCAGTTTGAGTAGCCTAATTAGCTGCTTAACTAACTGGTTGTAGGTGTGTCTGTTTGTTCTGGCTAGCTGCAGTTCTCTCTGGGATCACCTGGCTACATATACAATTGAGACAAACAGGCTAGCAGCTGGTTGCATTAGCCTAGCTAGCGAGCTACTTGTTTCTCTGGTTGTATTGTGTTGTAAGTCGGATTCATGTCCTGCGGTTTAGTCACAGTGCTCACTCAGTTTTCATAGCTTGACTCCTTATTGTGTTTACAAAACTCATATAATGCTGCTGTGTGCCGCTTGTGGAGCTCGGCTTGAGGTTGAGTTGTTTTTGAAGGAGGCCCTGTCTGACCCATGTATTAACTGCAGCAAGAAAAGACAGAATGCATCAGATGGAGGGCCTTCTGTTTGGAGGTGACCTTCTACCCTCTGCTTCCCGCAAACAGCGTTAGAAACGCAGAGACAGGCCAAAGGAAAAGCAGAGCAGACCCCATGACTGCCTTGTGTTTGTCACAAGAGATAGCCAGACTCTTGGACAAAAAAAGTCTATCGCCTTAGTGGACGCACATACTCAATGGATTTTAGTCAACCTACTTTCTGATCCCAAATGATTTGTCAAATCCTACGGAGGTTGAACAGGCATCTGTGTTGCTTTCATCCCAACTGTTCTGCGCAGACCTCATCCTTCAGACCATCACCATCACGCAGGAGAATCATTTGCCTCAATTGATCTCAAAGATGCCTACGTTTCTATAGACGCAGACCACAGGAAGTTTGCCTTTCAAGGTCATTTCTAACAGTATGTTGTCCTTCCACACTGCCAGTCCCTAAGATGCACATACCTCAACGATTGGCTTATCTGCTGGCACACCCAACTGTGGAGAGCGTTGAATGCATAACTTACTGTTCGACTGTGTTCGTGTTTTGTTTGTCACCTGCACACACAGTCCTGTCAGTTGTTTCACACTATTCCGCTGATTGACAGGTGGAAGTTACAGACTAAGATAGCAGCAATGCACCAAAAAAGAAGAAGACTGCCTGCAAATAAAGATGGCTGTAAACAATGTTGGGTTCAAAAGACAGAAAAAAGAGGATGTTTTATAAGGGAAGGAAAAAAATATGTTAAATGTAGTTTTTAGAGCTCAAGTATACACACAATGTGTTTAGTTGAAGAATGTCAGCTTTTTGTCTTATTCCTTTAGTTGTCCTGCAGTTTTTGGTGTAAACACAAACATATTTATTGCACGAGGCCGTTTAATTTGAGACACCGCTCTGTAATTTGTTTCTGTCCTCCACAGATAGCAAAAGACGCCAAGGAGTGTGTGCAAGAGTGTGTGAGCGAGTTCATCAGCTTCATCACATCAGAGGCAAGTGAGCGCTGCCACCAGGAGAAGAGGAAGACCATCAACGGGGAGGACATCCTTTTCGCCATGTCCACGTTGGGCTTCGACATGTACGTGGAGCCGCTGAAGCTCTACCTGCAGAAGTTCCGAGAGGTGAGGCAAAATGACCGCGTAAAGTGACCACGCAGACACGGAATAGTATGACATCACTTTGTTATATTAAATGTTTTATCCTCAGACTCTAATCTTTCGGTCATGTTTATATACCTCTCAGGTTATCTGTTTGCAGGTTTGTCTAGGTTTGATGAAGTGTTGCCAGATTGATTCCAGTCTAATAATCGCTCAGAAGTCAACCAGTTTGATCAATTCTGGGCCAAAATTCTAATTTTAATAAGCAAATACTGCTTTTAAATGACTACACTGCTGGTTTTTAGATTAGTATGCTGTATATTTTCAGTCAGTGTAGCTTGTAGTCTCACCACATTGTTACAAATTCCAGATGTCGCATTGCTCACATGTGTGATGTTCTCTGCTTGTCTGCTGTTTTTCCAGGCCATGAAGGGGGAGAAGGGGATTCCAGGGGTGGCTGTGGGAGAAAGCCTGGGAGAGGATCTCACAGAGGATAGCTTCAGTAAGTGCTAATGTTTGTTTTCATTCCGCCTCTTTTGACACATAGCTCATAATGATTGTATTGCGTTTTACATTTGAGGTTCAGTCTCATTAATATACAACAATTTCTCTCTTGAGCAGCAAATCCACTGCCAGCAGGGATTATCACAGCAGATGGTCAGCAGCAGAACGTCATGGTGTACACGACCTCATATCAACAGGTAAGATACACACTGAGGCAGCAGCAGGCCACTGGTTGAAATACACTGATCTGGATGGGATTATAAATACGTTACATATTAAACACACCATCTGCAACTAAACTCTGTGGCTGTGTTGCAGATTCCCACTGTACAGCAGATCCAGTTTTCATGACGAGGTCTTACCCTGAGCCTGAACACAGCGGCTCCATACAGGCCCACGCTCGCCGGATGACCTCTGACCTCGCCACAGGGTAAAGGTTGTCGGACGGACAGGGAGGAGGGGGAGAGGCGTCTGCAGAAACCCTCATGTACAGAGAAATCACTACCTGTTCAGTAGAAAGTGTAGTTTCTAGTTGTGAGGTACCAAATGTTTTGGAGTGCATCCAGACCAGCTGGGAAATTGAGGCTTTATTTTAAAGGCTAGTCTTATTCATTATTTAGTGGTGGAATTCTTTTTGTGTGTGTGTGTTTGTTTAATGTGTTTGCTTTTATGCATTTTCTTCTTTTGGGGCAGGGAGGGGGGCATGGGGGAAGTGTTGTATTGAATGCTTATTTCTGAACGCCTTCTCTGTTTGAGAAGCCACGTTGATACTGTCACATCAGATCATGCAGCTCTTTTGTAAGTTCACACGATTTACCATGTGCTTTAATGTTATGTAAATCCTTTGAATAAAAATTCAAAAGCGATGTTTGAAGTTCACCTTAATTTATCTTATCGCATCGAACAATCCAAGTGCGCATAACTTCATATTCAGTAAAGCTTAAGCCATATCTTTCCTCCTGTAGAGAGAGTTGATCGTTTATAGTTGTGTTGAAGGTAAGGCAGTAGATGTAGTGATGTTGGTGATGTTGCTAGGTTTTGGATATAGTGAGTCCCCAGGACCAACAGTTGGTCATTTGAGTGAGTCCCAGGGAAATATATTGGGTCCCCAATAAAAATGTGATTGTAGCGTTGTACACGTTGTTTAATGTTATATGGTTATATGTTTGATAAAAAAATCTGAAATAAAAATAAATCATCAATAAAAAAAAAATCTGAAAATTAAAAAGGGGAAAATCTCAAATCTGAAAACAAAAAGCACATCTAAGGCCCCTTGAAAGTTTATGAACCAGTTGGTTGGAGATTGATTTTGTCAGTCAGTTAAGCAATTTGGGGGCCCAATTTTTAATCTGGCCCAGGGCCAGCACTGTGCTGAGTGTGCTGTCAGGAGCCGACCAGAGAGATGCTTGGAACTACTGAAGTATAAGCAGGAAGCACACTCAAACTTTCTTTAAACTGCAGGTCAGAGGCTGCAGGTAAAACATACTGACGTAGGCTGATAAAGAAGTTTAGTGTGACTCTGAAAAAATACAAATATTTAAATGTTGCAGCTGCAAAGTCTCTGGGCTTGTTAGGTGGGGAGACAGGCAGGGTGGCAGCAACCCTCCTGTCTGCTCTACAGACACTTAAAGGGATATGCCGGTGTAAGTTTAAGCCATGGTCTAAGACACTGTGACACAGAGTAAGACCCTACCTCGGGAAATCAAGTTTTTCAACCGCTAGCTTTTGTAGTTTTAGCAACCTCTGAAAAGACCGTGTAACAATACGCTGCAGTCTATGCCTCCAACAAGAAAACATCTGCTAGCTTTGCCGGATTTCTAGTGAAAAGAGAACACAACTCACCACTCTCCTGCAGCAGCTTGCTCGTTTTGGGGAAGCCCTGACAAGTCGATTACCGAGTGCAGTAGAGTTCTGCAGCTCAAGGATGAAAATGTATTATTATTACTCCATGGAAATGCAATCGAAGTTCATGTGTGACTTGCCTACCAGTTTATAACAGTTATTATTGAGAGCTGACAGGGAAAAGAACAGAATTGAGCATTTGTAACTGCACTCAGTAATCGACTCGCAGAGTGTTTTGCTGCAAAACTAAATCTTAATCTCTGCATGAAAATGCACTGTGTTACTGTGTGTGTTAATAACCAACAAAGCCAACCAATTAGATGCTGAGTTGGGCGGGTCTTCCGAGAAGATCAGAAGGATACATAAGAACTTGTCAGTCTGCTCCAGTTCAAGGTAGCAGTGAAAATGTGGTATGCAGTTTCATTAATATGGGCATTCTCTCCACTTGTACATAGGTATCTTTAAAACATTGTTTTTTCCTCCTCTGGTTTCAAAAACATTCCCATCCACACCAACGGTATTTAACGAATATTTAGTGATTTCAAGCGCACGCCAAACCAACAGATGGCGATATAACGTCCACCGTAAGGCCTTATTGGCCAGTCAGAAGCCTGCCAAACAAACTGTTGACACATAAAAAACTGAAAATGGCTGCTGTGCAAGAGAGAAGTCTTTGCCCCAGACTTAGCACCGTAAAGCTCAACTTAAGTATGCTGCTGATCACATGGACAGAGGAACAAAGCTTCTGAGGGAGACTTTGCGGTCACAAGAAACAAAAAATAAGACTGCAACTGTATGGTCAAGGTCCAGTCTGTGTGTCGCTTTTACGGTGCAACGGCCACATTTTTTATTAAATTTATTTGTATTTGTGTAGCACTTTTAAAAACAGAGTTTAAAAAGTGCTTTGACAAAACAAAGCAAGAATACAATTACAAATACAAAGGATGACAAAAAATAAATTGCATGAAATAGTTGAAGTAGTTGGAGGTAATGATACAAATCAATAAATTGGGTGAAATAAAAGAAATGGAATGAATAAAATAATTTAAATAAGCAGAACAGATAGATTGTGTATCGGACACAGTGTGTTTCCGTGAGTTTAGCTCTTTTAAAACGAAATAGTCAACAGACCTCACTTACTATAAAATGATTCAAAGAAATTGCGAAATGCACAAAAAACATAGTAACAGGAAAATCAGTGAAATACTATGAACGATTTATAAACACCTCTCAAAACATTAACATTGCATAAAAAAATCTGAGTGAGTTTTTTGCATGATATTAAGGAAAGATCTCAGACAAATAGAAAACAGACACACCTGAGGCGGCAGCAGTGCAGCGTGCCATCATGAAAGCCAGAGTTCAACCCTCCATCCTGGATGAGGAGGGCAGGCAGGTCACTGAGGGGCCGGATTCACCACCCTTTCATTCCTCCACTCACTTTTTCGGCCGGCTCATGTACACCTATGGCTGTGTAGTCATGTGCCTGAAACCACAGTCACGTCCAATGTTCAACCCAAAACATACAAGAGAGGTAAGACGATCCAGACTATAAGAGGGTGGTGGTGATTCACTTGAATCTTTTAAATTGCCAGCCTTCTCAACGGTGTCACTTACTGAGATTACACTTGGTGTCCGGCCAAAGAAGCAAGCGAATGAATCATTGCCAGACGGACACAATTTACAAGCATTTAGCCGCTGACTCTATATGTCCTTGTATGTCCTCTCCGCACACCGTCTGCCAACCCAAACACCATCACCTACACAAACCAGGATGAGACAGAGAGATACAAGAGGATAAAGGGCCATATATCATACAGAGATCTCATTAGTTCAGTGTGACTTCACCTTGACTGGATACTCTACATGGAAATTCCCACCTGATGTTGTTCACCCAGTTTCTGCAAATGCCAGCTGGAGATAAGTTAAGGGTTCATAGATCAGGTCATCGCTTTTTTGGGAGTTTGTGAAACACTGTTCCCTTGTGGTAAAACATATCATCACATTCATTACGGGCAAATTGTGAAAATCCTGGTTTAAACTGGCACAGACTTCAGCCATCTACATAGGGAGTTTCTTCTATTTGCTACTTCAGTTGGATGGCGTCAATGTAAGAAGCTTTCCAATTGCTTTAAGGCACCCTTTGGACATTTATTTATTTAAGGAGACCGGATCATTAGGATCAAGTTTAATTTGCTTTATTAGTTTGGGAAATACACTTATTTGCTATCTTCCGATTGATAATACTGTCATGTCTATCCATTGAATATCAAATTGGAGCTTTTAGCTGGATGGCTTAGCTTAGTTTAGCACAAAGACTGGAAACAGTCTGTATACTAAGCTAGTAGCTAGCCTGCCTCTGTCCAAAGGTGATAAAATTGACCTAGCAGCCACTCTTATGCTAATTACCTCAGCCTGGGTCATGTCCTATGCCCTGGCTCATGGGAGGGCCCAAAAAGACCCCTCCAACCCTTTAAATAATCTCCAGGAGTGGGCACAAGACTATCGGCGACCCTGCTGACAGTGATGATGAGACTCTGGGCAGTCATCATTGCCCGCTAAAGGGAACAAAATGGCTCACAAGTAAACAAAATATTAATCATACAATCTTAAATGAAATTGACTTAAAGCAAAACTCTTGCCAAAATGCAACCTAGGCGTTTTTTGTGAATGTATATGAGTCAAACCTTCGTGTAAAAGCATAATTATGACGAAAAAGGCACTTTTAAGATTTACCATAGTTTCTTTTTCGGGCAAGCTCGTTTTCAATGGAGTGCTAAGGGAACTCTTATGCTAGCATCAAAATCATTTTTTTAAAAACACTAAGAAGGCTCGACACAACATGAAACTTTGCTCGTAGTATCACCAGGGTCTCTACACATGAACACGAGCATTGAGAACATTGTTTGTGTACACAGAGTTTACTAAAAAAGTATTTCTAACAACTCACGTTAGTGGTAGCTTGTTCAACATGGCAGCCGAGAAGTATCACTCTCAGAATGCAAATTAACTTGGACAAGAGTTAAGGTGGAATGCTACTGTCTTCTGGCAACAACTATCCACGCAACATCTTATGTGACTTTTCCGTTTTTTTATTTTAGTATTGTTTCATATATGATGCTCCTTTTTCAACTTCAAGGTCGATATTCTTTTTCGCTAATGATAAAACAAAGAATTATCTGTGCATTTATATGGAACTAAGCTTTAGGAGCGGTCCACCTTAACTGTCCTCCATGTTATGTCACATTCTGAGATCGACACTAGCACTCATTGCTAACGTGAGTTGTCCAAAAACTTTCTTTTTAGCAAACTCTGTGTACACAAACAATGTTCTCAATGCTCGTGTTCATGTGTAATGACCCTGGTGATACTACGAGCAAAGTTTCATGTTGTGTCGAGCCTTTTTAGTGTTTTAAAAATAGCGATTTTGATGCTAGCGTAAGAGTGCCCCAGCACTCCATTGAAAATTAGCTTGCCCAAAAACGAAACTACGGTAAATCTTAAAAGTGCCTCTTTCGTCGTAATTATGCTTTTACACGAAGGTTTGACTCATATACATTGACAAAAAAAAGCCTAGGTTGCATTTTGGTGATAGTTTTGCTTAATTAATTGACTAATTGTTTAATTAAAGGTGCTGCTATAACTTCATATAGTCAAGTTAATGCTATAACAAACCATCCAAAACCCTAAAATATTTTGTTTGTAATTGGGTATTGCATACAAAAGAAGCAAATCACCCACATTTGAGAGCTTTAGCCATCAAATTCTTTGGATTTTTGCGATATTATTAAATTCCTAAAATATGTCACGGGGAGCGTGCAGAGCTGTATCTGTAGGATACTGGGCTGTCCCCGGCATTGTGCAGTTCAGTGGAGATCACATTCTGGACAACTGCAACCGAGTCATTCATCACTCACTCATAAACCCGCAACAACCAGAGACACAGACAGTTAAAAGAAATCTGACTTATTCAATCTGTGCCTTTTGCTAATGGTGGGGGAAACACAACTTTTAGAGCAATTACTTGTCAGGCATTATTAAAAAAATCAGCTTTGGTCTCTTTTCCTTGGTTTTTCTTGGTTTTCTGGGTTTTGTGTTTGCTGTTTCCGTCCTGTGTTCTTGTGTTCCTGTGCTCCTCCAAAGCATGCGTTTTCCTCAACACGTGCTCTGCATCTCCTTCGTTAGCCCAGCCCTGTTCCCGGTGTTCTTTTCAGCCTATCGGCTCCCTCCTTGCCCTCTTGTGTCCCCTACTCATTCTCTTCACTCCCTCTCTCCATCTGCACCTAATCCCTCTCGTTAGTCCAGTCTTTAGTTCAAACTCTGTTGAGTCACCTGTTGTGTTTGCCAGATCCTGCTGTTCAAGTTTTCCTGTTCCGGTTTATATTGATTTATTGTTTTGCAACGGATCTGCCAGCCTGCCGTCTTCTGTGTTCGGGTCCACCTTCTTCTGCGCTCAGCATGACACTGTGCATGTGTTCATACCCGTCCTCCACCCATCTTTGGCTTAAAAAATCTACTAATTATTTCATACATCCAAATTTAGCCTTGTCGCGTTTGAGGCTCTAATCTTTTATTGGAATATTAAATGTCTGTCAAATCTGGCATCCAAAAAGGGCCTGAGGATTTCTTGAAGAGACTGTAAGAGATCCTCAGTTGTATGAGAATTAGTTATGTCGCGTGTCGGATCACAACATCACAAGTTTGTGTCCGTATAGACGGGCGGATGAACAAGCCAACAGCCAATTTTTTTCCAAGCTTTGCCGCAAAGTTTTTACAATTTATTCAAGGACAGCATTATGTTTTTTTTTCTGATTACCCCACAAGTAGATAAACTAGCAAGGCTGCCAAGAAGTAGCATATCGACACCCTCAAGCAATCATCTTTATTTGCCACTTGAAACAAATTTCTCCCCCCTACATATGTTATATTCTATGTGTAAAATGTAAGTTTTGTCTATTTTACACAGCTTTTTTTCAACATCAGAATGTAATTTTGCGGTCACAGGAAGTGTTTAGGCTGTGAACCGTTCTCGTCCTGCCATTCGTTTCTTGTAATCTTGGCCAATCTCGGACATTGGCCTTAATTGTACTCACTGTACTTCCTGATAAGCTAAATACCTCAATGCACACGTAATGTAAATTTGAAATGTCATATTTCCTGTGGGTGGCCCCACCTCAGGGCCCTGGAAGGGGTCTCCGTCAGACCCACGCCCACATGGCTCATTTCCTGCTATAGAACATTGGAGATCGCCCCTCGCATTTTTCCCCGGGAAGCCCCTGTTGGCTGTTTCCTGAGACGCCCCTCACTCTGTGAACAAACAGCACACTGCGGCGTCTGCCCGTGGGCCCATACATTCCTTGACGGACAGACAAATAGACACTTACAATAAACTGTCTGCACATCGATCTTCTGTCTCAGGAGCTGCTCCCAACAAGGATACAACCCAACCTCCTCCCTTTCCTTTTCCTCCTTTTCTGCAGTTTTACCCATTTGTCTGCTCTTCCTCCCCATCCACCCGTCCCTTTGTGATATTTAAGGCGCTCTATAAATAACATCTTTAAGACCGACAGTCCAAGTTCAAGTTTTACTGCGGCTTAATGAAATGTATGAAGTGTTTTCCCCTCGGAAGAATTATCATGCTGACCAAATTTGATTGCAGTTTCATTATGAGGTCTTGATTGCAATTGCCATTTATAACTGTTACACCACAAATTTATTGGATGTCAGGCTTTTCGCTACATGCAAATTGTTAGGTTGTGGGCAGTGAGGAATACTCATTAAGTATTAAATGTGGACTATTTTTTCACCTAGGAAGAATTCCTGAACAATAAGCGGAGAAACATAATGAGTGTAGATGCCCTCCCAGGCACTGTACGGTGGCTCCTCAGGGATTGGTTCAATGCAGAGAACAAGTTTCTCTATGTTGAACTCAGTACGATTGTATGGGACTAACAAAGATTCTTTTAGCATTCGTCCTTAATGGACCATGAAAATCCCCAGGGTTTACCAGAATCCGTGTTCATCCTCTGGGAATTATGAACATTCCTACTAGATTTTGGGTAGCCACCGAACATCTAGTTGAAGGCTGTCCTCAACAGAATTAAATAAAAAAAATTTAAAAAAAACACTAGACGCTTGTTAGAAATGGTTAAAATGAACACTGTCACACTCCGTCCCATGAAAATGACTATATCATCTAGTCGGTCAACTCTTAAAGTAATATATTATATATAATGCAAATATGTTTTTTTAAACATGAAATATGTATGTAAGGACCTGCAGCAACAATAGTAATTATTATGCTAGCAAAGGATGAAGTCATGTGACATGGTTAAAGAGTGACAAAATCCACATAAGGATGAACGCGGGGTTAAACAAACAAGTGACTTACACCCTGGAGACCGTTGTCTGTCACTGTTGTGGAATCAAATGCAGCGGTAAGTTTTTTTTCATTTACTAACTTATTAAAGTGATGTCATGTGCATAAAGTAACATAAGTTTCTTGCACATTGTGGGGGATTTTTCTTTTTTTTTTAACCCAAACCACAATCATTTCCTAAATCCAACGGAGCAGTTTAGTGCGTAGACCTAACCAAACTGTGACCTTAAGACAAAGCTCTGGTACACTTGTTAATGGTACGGTATGCAACAGTCATGTTGTTTTGGGTTTCATTGGCAAATGACCCATTCAGTCATTTAGGTATGAGGATGTCTTGGATGTCATGCTGTCCTGACAATTGACCTGTTGTGGTCAGACGAGAACATCGGTGTTGGACATTTCCGCAAACCCCCAGATTTTGTTGTTGCTTCTTTTTTTTTTGTTTTATATCTGTAGCCAGTTAAAAAAAGTTTTTTTATTCACACTTTCTGTTTTTCTAGATTTTAACCATACCACACAGTCTTCATCGGCAAACAAAGTTTGCTCAGCTGTCATGTTAGTCGATATTTAGATGTTCCATTATTTTGAGCGCTTTGGGACTTCTCATTCACAAATCCTGTTCGTGTGTGATTTGGTCAAAAGCTCGATTATTTGCACAGTTATTTTTGTCAGCTGCTATTTCCAAAAAAAAAAAAAAAGTGTCAAACTCAACTGTCATGTGCAAAGTGCTCCATATAGTCCCAAGCACACCAGTACACCTGTCCTGCATCACGTTGTTGCTGATGTTTGCCAGAGGAAAAGTGAGTTGGAGATTTCTCTTCACTAAAACAGAGTCTTATTCATCAGGGAACACTGCAGTGGACAGTGATGCCTGTTGTGGTTCTGAACAGCAGTTTGTGGTGTCAGTCAGGGATGTAGCCATGGAGCAGCACCCCCAGATAAACCGGTGCACAGGCACGTATAGCTATCTGTCTGTCAGCTTGACCCCTGCTGTCACAGATTCCACTGAGGCTCCCGGGCCCGATAGCTTCCTCTCGGGCATTGCGTCTGGAGAATGTTCCTCCGGGGCCCACGCACACACCACCCGCCATCCCTCCACTCCTTTCTGAGGTTATCCTACGTCACCTCCTTCCTCCCTTTGACCTTTGACCCCTCGTTCCTCCCCTTCCATTTTGAGAGGGGACGATGCTTGCGTGGCGGTGTGAACCGAAGGAAGGAGGGTTAACAACAAAGCTTCTCGCATTCAAAGCAGAGGAAACAGGTTTTTGACACTGAACCAAAATCTCTGTCCTCTTCAGAGACACACACACACACACACACACACACACTGTACTTACGGCTCCAGATGCAGCTCCACTTGGTACCAGGCTTTTGATAACAAGGTGTAAGTGTTCTGCCTCTTATCATCACTCTCATGTCAGGGTTCCTCCCACACTCTGCATGCCGTGCAGAACGGAGCAGCAAACACAGAAGACCTGATGACAGATCTGAAATTCCCAATTTTAGACATTGCCCCGTTGACTGATTGCTCATCCACACAGCTTAACATGATGCAAACATGCAAACTCTACCCGGAGAGAAACACGAGCTATTTCACATTCACACAGCACGCCAGAGAAATAGTGTTTATACATTTTTTTTTGAGTACAACACAGCAACTTGGAATCAGCGCTAGTTTGTCCTCGTCTGTCAAGAGAGAAGGTGATGGACTTTGTTCAAACCCTCAACAGAGCTCAAAAGATTCAGAGTAGAAGATACCAAAGATGTTAGGTGTCGGGCCGGTTGTCCTGCTAGGGGTGGGGGGGCGATGCTTTCTTGGAGTGCTTGTGCCATGAGAGGGTATACTTGGTCTGCAACTGTTTGGGGTGGGTGGTGTGTGTCAAGTGGCATTCACATGAATGGCAGGGCCCAAGTTTTCCAAGCTGAACATTGCATTGCGACGAAATGATCAGTGTTATCAGTGGTTTAAAGGGTGTGGCTGATCAGTGCTTAGCTTTAAACATGGAGCAGTTAAAGGAGAACTTCGGTCGATTTAAACATGCAGCTTCATTGCTCAAGCTACCCTTGACTTGCCAGTACCGAAGACGCGAACAAATTTGGTCCAACCATTACAGAGCTCCGTGAACGGAGACTTAGCATTGAATGCTAACAGCATGGGGTCAGAACTTTACACTGTGTTTTAAGCGTCGTAACATGCTCCACATCTCACACCAAAAGTTATGCAACATCAGCAGACACCTTAGCACACAGCACTGTAGCGCGTATGACTCAAACTGAATAAAAAAGTAGTTAAAACAGTGTGTTGGTGCAAGGAGCTACCTACCTACCTTCGTTGACATCCGTGTCTTCCGGTAGCTAGACCAAACTAGTCAATCCGTCGAGCGTGCGCTTACTCCCTCACTGGCGGAGACGGAAACGTAATCCAGCATTTTCGTGTTTATGTTCATAATGTACATGTCCATGTTACAGCCTGTCATGAGCCATGAGCCTTACAATAGCCTGTTAAGCCTGTTAAGTGCACACTCGGTGGATATGCTAGTTTGGTCTAGCTACCGGAACACACGGATGTCAACAAACAGGTATGTAGCTGCTTGCACAAACACACTATTTTAACTACTTTTTTATTCATTTTGAGTCATACACGCTACAGTGCTGTGTTGTAAGGTGTCTGCTGATGTTGCATAACTTTTGGTGTGAGATGTGGAGCATGTTAAGACGCTTAAAACACAGCGCAAAGTTCTGACCCCATGCTGTTAGCGTTCAATGCTAAGTCTCCGTTCACGGAGCTCTGTAATGGCTGGACCAAATTTGTTCGCGTCTTCGCTACTGGCAAGTCAAGGATAGCTTGAGCAATGAAGCTGCATGTTTAAATCGACCAAAGTTCTCCTTTAATGTGTTTTTCCAAAATGAAGGCCGAGTTTAAAGATGGGTATAGTCCAAGAGAAAGTCAGGCGTAGGAAGTGGTTTTAAGTTGTGGATCACTGTCGGCTAGTTTGAATCAGTCCTGTCTAATCTAAGATATTAGGTAAAACCAGCCGTAAAGCCAAATAATTGTGTATGGTGCAATGGAAAGCATGACGTGAGAGAATTAGTACATTAAAAAAAAAACATGTTTGCATTATGTTTGACTACGAGACGGGATGACAAATGTCACTTCATTTGGTCTTTAAAACAGCTGGCATCGGAAATCACACCTAGTTATCCAGGGAAAGCAGTTGACCTCCATCGGGAAGGAAGATGATTGTTGTCTGTCCATCCACTGTTGCTGATTCCGCATTACTTTATAAGATTATTGAGATTATTATTATGTAGTACAACAATACCAGCTGTCATGGGTTGTAACAATTACAGCAGACTAAATGTATGGTAAATATACTACATTAATGAGAGGATCATTTTTTTCATTTACTGTGACTTTTGATGCCGAGTAGACTTCTACTGCAGGAGTGGTAAACGTGAGCTGTGGCTTCACCTTTCAGACTGTAGCAATGTTTTGTCTTGGATTGGTTTCTGCGGCCGTTCTGTTGATTTTACTCTCCTTTCCTTTCCTTTATAGACTACGGTTCCAAGATTGCTAGATTACAGTTTCCTTTCCCTGTTTATGCACTGAAAAAAAAAAAAAGAATGAGCGCCGTGTCTATGTGGCTGCTACACAGAGAACATAATGAAATCTTGAGTGATGAACCGAGGGTTTGAGTGTGTGTCACAGCTATCGGTCAAACTTATACAAGAAACGATGAATTTCGCTGTTGCGCAGAGATGCTGCCACAATAAATCTGCTAAGGCTGACACAAAGAATGTACTAAATTCTGGGGAGGATTAGAGTCTTATCTCCCTGCGGATGGTACCGTGTCCAAAGAGAATTTGGGGAAAGCTATGATAGTTGCAAGGGAAAGGGAAAGATGCAACCGCACCGTACCGTGTTGGGAGGTTTGAGCCGGGTGAGGAGGAGAGATGCGTAAGGGGGATGCTATGTGAGATGAGGAGGAGTGTGAGGAGAGCGGACGACTGTAGGGTGTTTTAAAGGAGACCCAGGAGGTGCCGAGGAGGTTACTGGTGGGGAGTTTGGGGGGTACAAGGAAGAATGCACTCTCACATTCCTAGCATGCCCGCCTCATTGTAGCAGGCTAATGAGCCGAGGGAGGGAGCGAGCGCTGCCCTGGTCCCAGAGAGAGGACAAAACCACCGGAGCACCGGCCGGCATACAGCGGCTGAGCTCACGGCTGAGGAATTCCAAACGCCGGACATGAGAGGGCAAGGCTCGCCGCCAGCAGTTTTCTAACCGTTCACACACACCACACACTGACATACACATGTATATCTGGTCCGACATGAGCCAGTGCTATCGCTGGTGGAGAGAGAGACTAGAGACTAAAAACTGACAGTGTACTTTATATTGATGGTTTATATCTTGTTTTATTTCTTTGTTTAACACCAGTAATGTGGCCAATCTAGAATTTCATCAGTCAAGCTAACAATGAAAGTTTATAGTTTCACCTCTGGATTTGTTTCTCGAATTTTTCGATTTGTTTTTGGAGTGAGGTGGTTTGGATTTGTTTCTTGAAATTTAAAAAAGAAATAGGAAAATCAAAGACTTGGGTGTGCTCACACAACTTATTTTCTTATAATGTGTAATGAACCTGGAGCCTGAAAGGAAGGACTTTGAAAAGAAATAACATATGGCCAAAGACGAAGGACGCGATGCATAAAATGTAAGAATATTATAAAATCTAGTTTTTCAACATATTAAAACATTTGAAAACACTTCAGATCATCAGCTCCACGATATTTCTATACTATTTTTTATTAAAAATAATTGTAACTAGAGGTGTTCCTGCGATGGCATCACACCAGCTGTGATTCACTTCAACATGTTCATGTTCTGATCATTGGCCAGTTTGTCGTCATCACTAAATTAATACGTGTGTACTCACTTGTGGGTCAAACCACACCCGCCTTCAAACTTGGCTGGAAGTTTTGTGAATGCACCTTGCATTGTTGTGACATTATTGTACGGGACCAGATCCATCCAGAGCCAGACGAACTGCTAGTTCCTGCCACATTAGATGTCTCCAGGACCACATTTTGCCATTATGACGCACAAGCTGAAAACAAAACAGCCGACCCTGTCAAGGCTGGAAACAACCAACAACCGCTACTAACTTACTTTCGGCAAAGTGCGTGAATGCTGTGATAGTCTGCATACATTCAGAATGTTGGTTGTTGTAAGCAGAAATGAAAGGCGGTCAAAGAGTGTAACAGGTCAAAATCAAACTTGAACAATATAGAAGTTGCATACAATTATATACAGCTGATCATGTACAATCGACCCAGTGCCTCTGCTGCCTCACTTAAATAAGACAAGACAAGACGATCGTATCGTATTGATCCCCAGAGAAGAAAATGGATTGTTGCAGTGGGAGAAAGACAAAAATAAGTCCAGATGAAGAAGAAAATATTAAAACATAAACACAACTAAAATAGAAATAGATTTAGAGGCTATAGAATTAAAGACATATTTAGGAGTCCATAGTGATGGTGATATGATTAATAGCGGCAGTCAGACAGTCTGTCTTTATTGACATAGACATATGCTGTAGTATATAATATAATATGATAAGACAGATAACAACCTATAGTACAATATAGCAAATTATGATATAGTATGGTATGTAAGATACATTATAAGGTCAAATATAATAATATTGTAGAACAGAATAGAAGAGAACAACAATATATATTATGAGTATGGTAGTATAATAAATTATAGCAAAACAAAGCATTTAAATTCAAATTAAAAGCGGTTTCATTTTACAAAGTCAGCAAACAGCTCTACCTTTACAGTTTTTCCTGCATTAGTGTTGAAACATAATTTTTTTTTTTAATTACTACAGATGTTTGGTGTCGACATCATACATCCAGCTAGTTGTCCACCACTTCACCTTGCATACAATAGTTTTACTGATAGGGCACCAGGGCAATAGCGGATACAATAAAATCTGTGATCACAATTTCATATATCAGCAACTTTTCAATTGATCTGGCAAACTTGTGAAATACTATCTGCATCCTTCGGACAGAGCAAAAACTGATTTCATAATTTGGGGAGTCAGCAATTTCCCATTAAAACAGAGTGATTTTGTTAGAAGGCTGAGTTTCATGTTTTCACATGACAACGAACATGAATGCAGTGCAGACGGAGGGGTAGATTTATAAGCGCTGTGTCTCCAGCAAACTTGTCTTTTGTTTCTCCAGGCATGTCTTTTCCGGTCAAGACAGCCAAAGTTCCAACTGTATTTTGTTTTTGATTGAGGTCTTCAAATTTCGGCTATTAACTGGATTCAGCTAAAAAAACATGGGCATTGGTGTTGGCCTCCAAACGATTCATATAGCAGTGTCAAAAGCCGATGAGCTGTCTCGGACACAAAAACGGTCATGATCAGCAGTCTATTAGTGGAAAAGTTGACATCAAAGTGGACGAAGAACATCCTTCCTTCTTGAGTCACAGCTGACAGGCAGACCAACGACAAGTGACTCTAGAATCAGTCACATTCAGGAAGCTCGGTGGCATATCCTTCCCTCTCTCCCTCCCTCCCATCCAGCCGACATCTTCTCTCAGTTCAGTGAACTGCTGATGCGCATGTACACCCTGTCTGTCCTGGATCCAGCCAGGCTGATGAGGCGCATCGTCCAGGCCACATGGAGGTAATGGAGGGTGAAATCTACGAGGGAGCTCCAGGACCAAACTGCTCTTTAAGCACTAGAACCAACACGACATTCCTCTGACCAGCTGCAGGAGTGAGGACGGCGGCTGGCAGTCGTGCATGCAAGGCACGCTCACACATTCATGAGTGCTAATCTGACTGAACTAAGTCAGTTGTTTACACTTTTATGATAATACCTGTGTCTTAAAGAGAAACCAGGACACCGCGACATTAGAATCCAATCAGGTGATACCAACTTCTTTGCTTCAATCCGGCTGAATCGGGCTCTGAAATGTGAGTCAAACATCAACCACAGTGACTCTCTAATATCTATCAAAGCCAAGTGTAACCAGAGTTTTAGCTGTGGCCAAATTCACAGTAGAAACCCTGCATGCTGTCTGTTTGTGTTGGCCTCCTGCTGCCTCCAGTGTTCTCAGGTTGTGACCTCTGGAGCACACTGGGGGGCTGGTGGGGGTGTTGAGGCAGGGCTCCAGACTAACTTCTTTCACCACTGTCCTGGCTTCAAAAAAAGTGCAAAATCCAAATGTTGTTTCTTTACTGAGTTAACATAATCTATCCACGAGTGTCCTAGGGAGGTTACTGGGGAAACAATTATGGGTGGTACTTCCGTTGCTTGGTGGAACTAGCAGTAACTGGAGCACTGGCGGCACTTCCAAGGCTGTATATGTTTCGCTAAATGCTCCATTATGCTTCACAAGATGGTCGGTAAACTTTGTCTCTGCTGTTTGCTGACGGCCAGGTAGTGTACAGTCCGATTATCAGAGCATTTTCACCGACGGCAGCTGCCTGCTACAGCAAAGTTCCCCGTACTGATGCCAAAATGGTGAGCTGAGCACCATTTGAGCTGTTAATGGAAAAAATACTGATCGGTAGCGATGATATGAAAGGCCACATTACTGCATTGCAGTTCAGAATCAGTTCTACTGGCCATCACTTCTTCAGAGTATTCATATTCGTATTCATACCAGTAACACGGCATAGTCCAGCCAGCCAGAAGATGAACAGCGCTATTAGTGAACTACAAATCTAAATACACAATTACACAGCAATCCTGAGAACACCGAGTGTTAAGTTTTGAAGATCTGCAGTCGGAGCATGACTCCTCATGTTGTGGGCATGTCTTTGAAGCTTTTTTTTTTTTAATTAATGAGTCCTAACTGTTCCAGTGGAAGGGAACACCCAGGAAAGACTCCACACCCCTGATGTTATCTCTTCTATTTTTTTTTTCTCAGACTTCCCATCAACAGCCAGTAAAGCTCGCATCACGTCCCCGAAGGCTCAGCAGCAGTTCGGTGATTACAAAGTGATTTTAAGAAGACTTTGTAATCATCTAACTGGTGGTGTTGTTGTTGCGCTTTGCATTCAGAGAAGGATCTGGATTAAATCCAGTCGTGACCCGTCAGTCAAGGGAGATTTGGAGCTAAGTGAATGGAGGCATAGTAAAAGTGCCCTGAAAGCAATTCCCGGGATGTTTGTGGATATCCGTTGCATGGCTACAAGAGACAGAGTCAACTCGGTGGTTCCTGCAGGGGCGACAATCTGGCCCAACTGCCTGACTTTAATCCAAACGTCAAACACAAGGCCAGCTGGACCGGTGTGCCCATTTCTAGAGTAAATTAAAGCGTCATTGCAAGTGAATGGAAACGGAACAAATGAATATTCATCATTTAAAACGCCCAGCACAGGAAAAGACACAACTAGTGATGGTTCGCCGAAGTGTTTGTCACATAGTATGTATGAATGATATCTTTATCCAATTGCAAAAGCAGAAAGAAATTGGAAAGAAGCCTTTTTTTCTTTTGTTAATGCCAATTGATATGAAAATGTTTAAAAGAAAGAAAGAAAGAAAGAAAGAAAGAAAATGTATGAATGAATGAATAAAATTTTAAGACTTTAACCACATTAAAACGCCTGAAAGATTAGAGCACAGTTGAATCTCTTCTTTTCATCGAACAAAGACAACTGATTGACTGAGTTGATTGTAGCTCCTACGATAAATGCCACCTGTTAACCAGGCAAAGAGAAGCCTTATTCCAGCACTGCTGCACTGAAACCAATGATCAAAGCCTTATTTTATGATCAGCTGATCAGGTAACATTAAAAATTTTTAACAAAAGGGAAGAAAGGTGCAAATAGGATACAGAATATCTGTCGAAGTGCCATATTATTCCAGATGGCAGGCTTATATCCTAATTACTCGAAAGCTCCCTTTTATAATCACTTTGCCAGAAAACCCCCCCGGGAGCAGTTAGTGTGTGTTGGTCCAATCAAGTTATACACCGACAATTTAGAGAAGTGCTCTGCAGATACAAGAGAGGGAAGAGATAGTGTAACACTTTACAGGATGCATTTGCTGTGCACGACTCTGTGAACGCCGCTGCAGCTGCTCTGCCTGGTGGTGCTGGTTGAAGATGTGAAGCCGGCATGGGATGACGATTTTTTTTGTCAGGATTATCCAGGCAAAATGTCGAAATATACTGGAATCCATTTATTAGACATTTTCTTAAGACAAATTATTCTTAGTTCATCATAGGTGCCAGTGCACACGTAAAGGAAAAATAAACGGTTTGCACCCCGTCTCCTTATCCTTTTCAAATTTGGAATTTGTAGTATCTGAACCTGAACCTAAATGTGAACAGTGAGAACATTAACTGTTGCATGAATTGCATTTTGAGGCAAGGCAAATTAACTTACACGACACATTTCACCGAAAGAGCAGATGGATACGCTATCATCTGTTGCAAATTTGAAGCATTGCATTGCTGCTAAACCTAGTATCTACATTGACGATTATGATTCGATTATTAAATTTCCAAAAATCGAATAAAAAAAAAAAAAAAAAAAACATTTAAAAAAAAAAAAAAAAAATTGAAATAGTAATACAAACTGGAGTCCTCCTCTTACTGGCTTCTGCTACATGGTGCACAGTCTGGAGCCAAGATATGTTATTCCATCCCGGAGCTTTTTCACACTTAAAATCGATTCCAAATCTTTACAAGGAGACAAAGCTTTCCGTGCAAGAGTCCCTCAACTCTGCTCACAGGGTAGCAATAACCTGCGATGCCTGGACATCCAGAGCTACAGTCTCATATGTGACCGTTACAGCTCATTATGTCAGCAGTTAATGGAAGCTAATGTCCTAAGTACTTCAGACGAAAGCTATGGATGACAGCCACACAAGCGCAAATATGTGTGAGTTTCTCAAAGCAATGGCAGACGAGTGGGGAATAAAGAAACACGCCCTGGTTCTCGTCACCAACAATGCTTCTAACATGAGTCCGCCTAGTATCTACATGCAAAATGAAATTATTATGGTGGAGTGCCTACGTTTGAATCTGATCCAAATCTTACCCCTAAGTGTATCCTGTGATTATGCCGCGGATAAACCCTCGACCCCTAAGAAGGAAAAAAGAATGAGCCGCTCTTGGAAAGGATCTGGCTCGCTTTAAAGAGACGTCATTCCCATCGTTACTGAGCAACATGGGGGAGATAAGTCCTCCTGTTTGTTACAGGTGCTAGGCCCAAAGCTCTGCAGGGCGCTCAACAGCCACATGTTACACTCTGTGTTCTGCCTGTATTTGTGTGACAGTGTTCGGAGGACGTTAACATGAAGACGGCTGACTCTGGGACTGTGAACAGGCCTCTCCTTTGATCAAACGACATCGGTACTGATGTGACTTCACCCTGCGTCCTTGAGCCATGGACCATTTTAGGAAAGAATCAAAACCAGGGGAACACATTGTCTCACAGCTTCCTTTGTTATTCAAAATGTCCAGCAGAGCTCTGGGATTGGACCAGACTGGGTCTGCCCCTGGTTCCTCATGATAAGGGAGGCAGGGACAGTTCGGGGGGAATGGGCAGTGCTCCTGGTCTGCCAAACTGGCTGCTAACAGCTGAACATACTGAGGACTGACTGAGCACAATACAGCACCAAGCCACTGTGTGTGTGTGTGTGTGTGTCTGTGTCTGTGTGTGTCTCAGAGAGAGAGAGAGAGCAACAACAGCACCGCCAAGGAGACGCAGAAATACTCTTCCCCCCCCAAATCCCAAACTCTGCAGAGAGAGAGGAGAGAAAGAAGCAGCAGAGACAAACAAAAGCATTCTTGGCTTTCAGTTTAAAAGGAGAAGAAGAAGAGAAAAAGTGAACAATAGGTCTGGCGAGATCATTTACTTGAGATACAAATTCAAGGAGAAAGGCGTGACAGGACTCAGGACTCGGGACTTGGGCTCATCATCCACAAAAAAAAGCGGCTCCAGGTCCAGAGTGAGGATTGTAGCGCGGCACTGCATGAAGGATACATACATCTGGGAGAAGAAACGAGCTGCAACAGGATGAGAGCGACTCTGGGGATCACGTGGCTGCTGCTGTCTCTCAGTGAGTAGAGTTGAATTCAAAGTGCATGTACACCTGTGACGGCTCTCACAGTGCGTCAGGATGTCTGACTGCTTTTATTCCGCTGGAACGCGCCGTTCCCCCCTTTAGCATGCCTCTGAAACACACAACACACAAGGATCTGTGGTTGTCTTTGGGGAGGGAAATCTTGATCTGCAGCATCCGAGCTTTCAAGGCAGAAATCTTGACAGTCTGAGCGTCGGCTGTGTGATGCAGCAACAGGTGCCGACAGAATTCCCTCAGAATAACTGGTCTTTTTACTAAATCACATATGGAAGAAGTGTTCAAATCTTTAACGGCGTGAAAGTAGAAAATACATTTGGTGTAAAAATACTCCATTATGTGTAAAGTTATGTGTTTCAAATGTTGCTTAAATAAGAACGTAATGTGGCAGTGTGAGGCTGCTTATTAAAGTACCAAAAGTACTCATTATGCCGCTGTGGAGGGAGTATTAAGATCTTTTACTCAGTAAAATTACTAATAAAGCAATGTATGAATGCTCCTTTACATGTCAGAGTACTTCATTTAAAATCCTACTTAGTTTAGTAACAAAAGTACACAAGTAATACATGTAAAGATATAAGACAACATTCTGCTTTGGCTTTGATACAGCATGCGGTCTGCAAAGTAACTATCAACTTAAGTTATCACAGTGCGTATGTAATGTAATGCAGTTGAGTGGAAGTATAAAGTAACAGAAAATGGAATACAAGTAGGGTAACCTTAGAACCGGACTCAAGTACAGCACTACAGTTCTTTACATTCCATCACGTTCCATTCCTAAGCAGAAGTGTGAAGGAGCATACGAAACGTAGGAATCTCAAATTTGATGCTCTGGTACGGGAGGCTCCTCCGGTAAATGTCACTATGACACTGAGTGAAAGGTGTTTGTGCGTGTAGGCAGCATTTCCCTGTTGTAGCGGGTGGAGATTTTAGAGCACGTAAGGAGCACTCTGCAGGAAAAAGAAACAGAGACATTTGACATTTCTTTTCGTCCTCTTTTGAATCATCTGCTAACCCCCAGGCTGCGACCCGCCGGTTTAATCTGTAGCTTTTTGATTGTATCAGTGATCGTAATATGTTTTGTATTTACAATCAGCAAAGTATCGAGCGGGGAAATAAAAGCAGCGGCAAAGAACAAGTACCTACAACCTAGATACTCAATACTCAGCTTTTAGGGCAGATACGATCATTAGGGAAGAAATCATTATGGTATCACTATATCAGCTGATATATTTACCATAATTGAGGCAGAAAAAACTATAAATTACAAATATAATGTAAAGGACAAGTGAATTACCTAAAAGAATAGGCTAGAGTATAGGCCATTTATTGCAAAAATGTTTTTAAAAAGATTTTTTCTTACGTTTACGGACTAATTCAGGCTCTAAGAAGCAATAAGAACAGGAAAAAGCATCTGTGGATGCTGCCTGAGGAAGAGCGCCAAACTGGAGACGTGCTGCCAGTCCAAGCCTCTTTGTCTTCCTCTTGTTTCTAAGTGCCTTCATTTGTGCACAAACTGGGAAAGAAAAGTAGAATCCTCTGCATGGGTGAGCTCGACTACTTTTTTTTCTCTGAGCTACTGTTGAAGCTTACATTCTCACTGCTTCTGCGTGGACTGTATGAAGTCTGTATGAAACATCTGCGCCTCCAGCCCCCCCCCCTACAACCCCACAGTGAAGGAGTCCCCAATTCCCCCCTTTTTTCTCCACACACACACACACACACACACACACACACACACACACAGTCCTCCCAATAGCTGTGTGTGAGGACAGAAGGAGCCTGCATAATGAAGTGACCCTGACCTCCCTCCCCGGCAGAGAGGCGAGGAAAGTGTTTTTCTTTAATTATGCACCTGCCGCTCTCTCACCACCGCAGTCGGCGGACTCAGAGGGGAGGCTTTTATTTGTATTTTTTTCTGAGCGTGTGAAAAAAAACGCGCGACACAGCCCCAAAACACGGTCTGATGGCTGTCAGCACTTTTTCTAAAAATAAAAAGCCTCACACGTTGTTGTTGTGTGTGCGTGTGAACGTGCATCTGTGTCTGTGTGTCTAATGCCCTGTTATCACAAGAAAAGGCTGGAAAGCAATATAGTAGCATAAGTAGCAGCAAAGTGAGTCATTCTGTTTCCTCTTAATTAACTCGATAACCTCAGTCTGCAGTTTGGTGCCGCGGCTAAACAAAAAACAAAACGTTGATTTCTGGTGTTTTAAATCTTTTCTCTGTCATAACGTGGTATATGAGAAACCTTTCTGGTAGCAAAAGAAAGGTGTCAAACTCTGGAAGTGTCGGGCCACTGACCAGGCTGCTGTATGTGGTGCACTGGGAGTGAGAGCGGGCAGCTTTTACTCACTTTTGAGCCTAGATATGAACGCTCAAATGAAATAGTTAGATATCCACCTGCCAGATGTCTGTGTCATCATAGGGCCAAGAAAGGTGGATGAAGTGAGCGTTTTAAAGATATGCTATGTGACATTTCTGCATCAGAATATTTATATATTTTTTAAACCCGACCTTCGTTATAACCACAGGTTTAATCAAGGTAGCGGTGCGTCTCAAGTGGGTGCCTGTCCTTCCTGGAGAGAGCGAGAGAGAGAGTGAGGAAAGGAAGTCAGAGAATGTGACTCAATGTCAAGTGAGCAAATTTAAAACATGACCTCACCTGTAAACATCTCTCTTTGAGTCGGGGATCAGATAGATTGTTCCTCAGCTATCCTCAGCTATGGTGGCAACGACGATGAAAACAACTTCCATAATCCTACGCTACTTATGTCTTTTTTGTTTTGTTTTGATTGTAAGACCCCAGTGGCGGTAATGACATACTGTGCTCGGGGTGTCGCGATACTGCAATACTCTCTAAGTTCACGATAACCGTCATATGTCACCTTGATATTGAAAACAAAGTTGACAAAGTTAGATAGATTTGGAGACAAAATCCTGGCTATGTTTGGCCAAGATAATCGTGCAGTGAAAGTCATGATAACACAATTTTTTGAAAAAAAAACAAAAAAAACAGACACAAATTTCTGATGCCTCAACAAACTAAATAAACAAACCATTTTAAGTTGAAAATACTGAATCGGTTGCCCGAACTTGTGGTGGTTTGGTGCATTCTTCTGTTCTTCATAATGACCACTGCCTACTTTGGATGTGTTTGGATTTAACCTTTTTCAACTCCGCCTCTTTTCTCCACCATGCTACCAGCGTTGAAAGATGTTGGGTGAAGCGACATGATAGTGATGCATACCCCGCAAAGTGATGGTGAGTGCAGAAAAGACTGAAAAAAAAAAAAACGTAGTCAAGATACTCAAATTAAAGACTGACAACGTCTAGCCAAACTAAATCACCGAATGCTCGGAGATGATTTCAGCATCTAAATAAATCGTATGATTCCTGGACTAAGTCATCAGTTATCAGTCCTCTCCAGGACTTCCTAACCCCTGTGGAGACCATCTGTGTTGTGCGTTTGTAGGTTCATGACTTGTCCGTTTCCTATGAGATAACAGGCGTTCAGGGGCTCCCGGTCTGTCCGGACACCAGCAGCCCGGGGAGACGCTGCCTGCTTGGCACACTCGTCTGTTGTCTGCGCTGGCTGGCGTACATGGGAGAGAACGGAGAACAATAGATGGGAAAAATCTTTATCAACATCCCGGTTCCCAAGGAGGGTGTGGCGGCAGGAGACGGCCTTGAGCCACCCTCCAGCCCACTCAGCCACGGGGAGGCTTTTCATCCCGCTGAATGAGAGTCAGGCTGAAAAAAAGATGTGGAGGAGAGCTGTTTGAAGCAGAGAGGCGCGTTTCCTCGCCATTTTGAAGAGATTGTTTTGAGCTTTAGGAATACAGAACTATGGTGAAGATATTTTCAAATTAAAAATAAATTGAAGGCATACCATCATTTTTTTTTAATTCATGCATTGGTTTCATCGCATAAATGAATCAGTTAGCTGAGACTTCAGATCTCCATTCATACTGAAAGTTCTAAAAAGCGATTTTGAACATTTATTTTAAACTGTCCATAATGAGTCCAACAGAGTTAAAAGGAGTGCAACACATATTTTGCAAAACTGTTTTGAATGCTCTGTAGTCTTTACAAGGTACAAGGTGTTTTTTTTTTGTCATTAAACATTACACAGGTTTGTATGACGAAATTAACTTTTGTAAACTCCGCAAAGACATTGTTTTAGAGATGGGTCTGGGCACGACAGACTCCAATCTCATGTTGTTTTGAGACCCATTTTGTCAATTTCCTGCGATCAAATACAACCAAGAGCAGCCTTAAACCGAGCCAGATCGGCATGGCTTGGCCCAAATAGTCCGGTCCTTGTCCTTTATATGTTTATTTGGTAATTGAATTCAAATGAACGCTAGCGCTAGCAATAAAACAAGACGGACGTTGGTATAAAAGACAAAACCTACAGTAGTTCAAACAAGGCGGAATTTTGTCGTGCTAAAGTTTTTATCGAAAGTAAATGACACTTTCTGTATGAAGTACAAACATTTTATTTCAATGAAAGTAAAATAAACTGAATGGAAATATTAACATTCATCCACAGCCGTATGTGGCGTTCAAGTAACACAATCATCTCAGGCTGTCTTTACTTGATTTGTTTAGATGGAATATAAGTGGCTGATTGAATTACGTTCGTCTGATGAGCTATCATTTAGAGTAAGTCCAGATGCTGCACACTTTGTTTTTAAAGGCTCGGCACGGCTGGCATGTGGACACAGGTTTTTCCTCCAGGGAGGAACCTCTGCTCTCTGTAAAGCCGAACGTTTCATCACTGTCCGATGCTCCAGATAAAGAGCCACTTGCCTTCACCCCTACTGTAACCCCACACTCCCTCCCTTTTACCCGAGCATGCCACACCGCACAGCCAGGTGGCCATTAATCAGGCCCGCGGCTGGTACCGCCGTGGACTTTCGCTCTCCTCCTCCTCCGCCTCCTCCTCTCCCTCATCCAAGGCCTCATTCCTTCCCTCCCTTCATCTTTCCCTCCTCACTTTCTCAGCACTCTTTTCATCTGCCTCATCACTTTGTGTGAACTCCCCAGTTGTTAAGAAAACAGAGGACGGCCGCTGCTCCAATAGTTGTGAGCGAAGTGGATGTGAGTCAGTGCGTGTGTGTGTGACACAACACATGCCAACACACTGAGCCTCTGCTCATTGTCTTGATAGACTGTCTCTCCCTAAGTGCAAAAGAAAAACCAACATGTTTTTCACTTACCTTTTGTGGTGTCTAGCTGTGCAGATAGTTTATAGTTGTGCTTATATCTTCTCAGTTATATTTCAGATTTGTTCCCAAAATCTAGTTTTCGAGGTTCAGATTCTCCCTCACATTGAGTTTTTTTGCTTTTACTTACTGTCCTGGCTATAATTTCACTGATATATAGCTGATAATATGAATTTCCCAACAGCTGTTTTATTTAATTTTTTTTTTAATTCATTATACTAGATAAACAGATAAATAAACAATTTGCTATCTGATATTTTATTTGATACATTGTATGAATATGCCTGTATATCTTTAAATGGTCACACTAAGTAAGGAGCTTGTCATACTACATATCAGTGGACTTGACCGGCAGCCCAGTTCATTTAAAGGGTAACACCACCAATTTTACACATTAAAGAGTGTTAACAGGTTTTGGGGAATACTATGCCATATGTGACAACAGTAGCATAAAGCGTTTTGTGGCTCCAGAGGAAGCTGCATGTAATCTTATAAATTGCCTCCAGTGATGTCACCCAGGGGCTAAGTTGCATTTTGGGTAATTTAACATGTGTGAAATGAATAAAAGGTGATCTCTCCGGTTGTGTTGTTTGGATTTTGATCATTGGTTTTTAGACTGTCAGTGTGCAATGCTAGACTGCCGGATGGCTTTTCAATTTCTCCATTGCCCACGATGCAATTTAGCCACTCAGTGACATTTCATGCCGCTTCCTCTGGAGCCGCAAAACGCTTTATACTACTTTGTTTCCGTTTTGCGGTCGTACTCGTAAAAACCAGGAAACGCAGTTTAATGTGTAAAATTGGCGGAGTGCCCTTTAAGCTGTAAAGAGGCGGGATGGTGAGAGCCCCAGCCCGGCCGGAGGACAGAAGTCAACAAATGTGTAAAATGCATCATACCGGGTGGCAGTGATCACAGCCAAAAACCGGCAGATTGAAATGCAATTTTTTTCCTACAGTATCTCGTTTTGATGTGTGACATGACAAGAAAAAGAAACACACACCTTCAATAATGAATGAACTACAGATTAATTCCAACAACCAACAACTTAAATTTCCAGATATCCTGTCGAGTGTTGTTCTTTGTGTGTGTGTGTGTGTGTGTGTGTGTGTGTGTGTGTGTGTGTGTGTGTGTGTGCATGCGTGTGTGTTGGGGGGATGAAGGAGCACTAACATTGAACTTTTACCATTAGCGCACCCCACAGCTCATATAAACACACATACCAGCCTGGTTTCCAAGGACGGGGAGTGTGTTGTTTGTGAATACTGTGTGCAAGGGTGCGAGTGTTATCCTTTGTGTGTCTGTGTGTGTGTGTGTGTGTGTATGTGTGTGGTCAGTCACTTCCATGTGGCCGTTAGATTTAGTGTGTCTCAGACCCCTCTTCACTTTCTCTCCTCTCGCCCCCCTCCCTCTCTCCTCCCTTTCACTTGTCTCGCTTTTATTCCCGCCGAGTGTTTTTACATTCACAGCTCCTCACCTCCCTCCATCGGAGCACACAATGTAAAGCAAAGACCCCTCCCTTCCCTTCCTCACTCCCACACCCACCAGCTCCCTCAGTCTCACAGAGATGAATTACCTCTCTTAATGGGACAAGGATGGGGGGCAGCTGAGCCCCAAAAGGCCCGGGCTGCAGCAGGGGTCTGCAGTGAGGCAGTAGTCCATGCTTGCATGGCCGCACGTGGGGCCAGAGGGGCCTTTGTGTGGGCTGTCACCAAGCTAACGGGGCAGCTTTGTACTGCCACCGCTCCGGAGCGACAGCTACATTTATTTATTTACTCTAGTCCGCTTGGCACGCATAGTGCACGTTCACGCTCAGACGCACATCAATCCGGGGTTACAGTCAGTGCCTGGCAGGCTGGATGGATAACTGGCTGGATAGCTGGCATGCACGCACACACTTACACACACAGTTGTGTTTCCATCACCTCAGTGGACATTACATGGACTAGTATTACATGGAGACTTACCCTAACCAGAACTCTGACCCTCAACCTAAACCTAAACTCCAAGGAACTTCCCTTTTTGTGTTGATTCAGGCGACCCCCTTGAACAGAAGATGATAAAGTTGAAACAAAGAAAACTTTGTGTTAGTGCCGTACCACCAGAGAACAGAGCAGCTTCTTTCCTTAGGCTCTGAGACCAATCCTCAGCACTCTGCCAGAAACAACAGTTTACTTTTTTTAAGATTTTTCCAACCAGATAAGTCAGAATCTGACCCCATGATCAACCTGAAGAATAATTATCATTATATTGAATACATTTTCTATATATAGAAATAGCTAGTCTTCTTGATGATGGTCTTGTTTGATTATGTAGATCATATGGAGGCATCAGTGTTAAACTGAGTGTTACATGTTCCTTGTAGTACATTTAACCCAAGCCCTCACCCTAAAATGTAGTTTTACATTTTGGGATTTTTGTTTTTCTCCCCAAACATAAAACCAGTCTCAACACTGTCTGTGACTGTGTAAACAGATTCATCTAACCCTCTGCCACATGAGTAATTAACTACACACACATCCACATACTGCAAATCTAAAACAAAAAGCCCTCAATAAATACTGCCATTGTGTTGCTTACATTCAATTTCCCAGTTTGGCTTTTGAACTGGATTGCATTATATTGTCTGTCTGGTAGATATTTTTAGCGCATCTATTTGAAGTTTTATGGCAAAAAACACGCTAGAGCCAGTTGGTGTTGACAAACTTTCTACTGATATGGGTAACTTTTTTTTTTTTAACTGGGCAGTTGCAGTTGCGTGCAGATGACTGATAACGGATGACTGTCAGAGGTCAAACATGAACGTGTATTTTCTATTCAAGCTATTACTCTGTCTTAGCTTTCTGGCAAAATGCTCTTTTAAATCTTACACATGTGCACAACTGTTTCTTTAGGTTAAACATGTGAACAGAAGATTGTAAATACAACTAGTTTGTAGTTCCATGGGCAGTGGTGCGCTTAGCAGGTAATGTGACTTCATTTTTTGGTCCAAAGCTCAAGATTACCAACACTTTTTTTTGGAAAGAGTTAGGCCAACTCCCTCATTCTTTATGCTAAGCTAGGCTAATAGTCACCTGCCTCCAGCTCCATACTTGATTCACAGACCTAACAGTGGTATCAATCTTCTCATCTAATTCTCTGCTCCTATAATGTCACGTCTTCCAGTGATATCTTAGACTATTTGGGTTTTCCCCTTTGTGTTTCAACATGACAGTATCCCTGTGCACAGAGCCAGCTCCATATAAAGGGTCGCCTCAACCCCCACCCAACACGTTCAAGCCAGACCTTATCACCCAGCATCAGTGTTGAACCTCACATTGACCAGATGATACCAACAGACAGAGAGCAATAGAAATGTCCTCTCTGTCCTTCTCTCCCTTCGTCCTTACCCTCACCACGTTTAAGTGTCTGTGGGGTCTTGTTCATGGGGGCATTTATTCAAAACACAGTGGTCAGGAAGCAAAGACAATTCAGCCAGTCTCCACCCTCTGGCTACACTGTCATTCTCCTTAATGTGTGCTCATACCGAACAGGATGGGGTTGACGCCTGCGGGAACCAAAAAGCGGGACCTCCTGAAGGGAGTGTAGGCAGACAGAGAGCACCCTCTGACCTCCTGCGGACCTCCACTTAGTCTCAGTGAATACAGGCTAAACACTGTCACGCTCCAGAGGTTCACTATGGGAGCAGCTTCAAAGGTAGATCAGGTCACTGGGGACAGACTTTTGGCACAAATTGGATTTCCCTCTCTTCAAGAAATCAGTCAAACCTACTTCTTTATGACTATGCCGTTCAAACTTTATACATTTTATAAAACATTTTCATCATCGATTTCATCAGTCTGGTATTTCTTTAATCACCTTATCTTGGTTTTATTTTGGATGCTGTTACAGCCCTCTCAAATCAAGCATTAACAAGAAAGCAATAAAAGCACACACACTTTATATTAAGGTCCTCATAGTGGTACTCAGTAGGTTATAAGTCCATTCTAAGTCCTTTCAACATTACAAGACATTACATGAATTAGTGTTAATAATTGTATAACAAACATGTTTACTGTTGGATCATCAGACATTCATCTTTTTTAAGTTCTTTGACTGATTAGAAACATTTATTAAAACGCTTCTTTGTTTTTTTTTTTTAATAATTGCTTATAACAGCACTACAAACAAATTGATTAAATCAAACCAACTTACCTTTTATTTTTCTCACAGTTTACTAAGATTCATATGTTATGCTCCATTATTTGGCTGTTAACTATGCATGGATCAACAGCAAATTATGTTTGTGTGCCTTATTCAGGATACGAAATTCTATTCTATATATAAGCGTCTAACACTTATGTTGTCTTAGTGATATTAATGCACACCTTAGATGGACTCATAAAGGACGTATTAGCCTACTTTTTAATTCTTAACGCTCATTACAATCAATTCAACTTACTATACTATATTATGCACTTTGTAAAAGGTTATAGAGTATGTAAGTCATTAATGTTTAAATAGTCCATCTTTTAGGTGCTTACAAGGGTCTTATTACTTATAACGCATGTCAATAGGATCTTAATTGAAAGCATTACACATCCAGAGACAGAGCAACATTAGCATTCATCGGAAATTGTGTTTGTGTCCACCAGCTAGTCGCCAAAAGTGAAAAAAAAGGCTGATGACAGAGGTGAGATTATAGGAAATATAATAATACAATAATAATGAAATATTTCAAGACAGGTTTAGCATTTGTTGTTATCAACTTTCTGACACTTAAGTGGTTCTCAGGCAAATTATCTCTTTCCCAGGAAGCAAAACATTTCAGGTTTCTGTTGACGATGGAAAAAAACTGATAGTCATGCCGAGTTCTTGTTTTGTTGAACTGTACTGCAGCAACAGGTTTCTGATTTGTAAATACTGCTCGTGCCAACATCAGCAGTGCAACTGGAAATATTTTTACCGACACTAAGCCATCAGGCAAAGACAAAAGCACCGCCTGTACACGCTGTAAGTTCGTGAACACGATATCTAAAGAAAATGACGACTCACTGGTGGTGTTTGACAGGTGACGCGGGGAAAATCACAGCATTTCATTAGGGTTGTTCTTGTTCATTCTTTTGCACCAGTTTCCTCTCAACACAAAACTAAATACGCCGGGTATCAGGAACACTGCTGCGCGTAAGCAAGGAATATGATGAAATTGATGCTGAAAGGCTTGATTAGCGTCGGTTGGCACATAAAGTCCAAATAATGTATACACAACCCCAAGTGAGAACAATGGAACCAAAGTCCACAGATCTAAGGTACTGTATAGTACAAAATTAGAATGACAAATGCCCAAATCAACAGAACAGTTTCCTGTTACGAAGTGAGCCAAAAAGTAGAGAGACGAGCCAGGGAAAGGACAGAAGGTCGGTTCTCACACACTCCGCTGTCTGACCGTCATACGGTCCAGTGGAGCAGGTCACACCTTTTATCGACGTCGTGACGTGGTACTGTGTATCATTTTTGATTTTGGATATCGTTTTTTCATGATAAGTGTTGTCTGCGTGGGTTTAAATGCAGGAAGAGAGGATTACAGTTGAGCCACGTAGGTTGTTCAATCTTACCAAACTGTTCCACCCGCCTTTATCCACTGAGTCATTATAACCACATTACTGATGATTATTTTTTCTAATCTCATTGTGTTACTATCTTGTCAAAGTACCAATGGGTATCCCAACACTATTGTCATTATATCAATACAGAGGTATTTGGTTAAAAACATTAGTTTTAGTCACCCAGTAATAGCACTGGGTGAGTAGTACCAGTTATAGTAGTGTTATATATACTATATATATGTGTGTGTGTGTATGTGTGTACATATATACATATGTAATTCTAAAAAAGAGGGATGTTATCCAAAAAAGTAATTAACTATTACAGGAAGTCTCCTCAAGTAAACAACTTAGGACAAAATGATGTATGTTGTTTTGCATTGAAAGGGAGGCCACGCAAGTAGATTTGACGGACTCCACTTAGTGACGTGTGTGTGTGTGTGTGTGTGTGTGGGTGAGGAATGTGTGGGTGAGGTAAAAACAGCCTTGGTACTGATAGCAGCGGGATCAGCGGGTGCTGTCGCCCGCTAAGAAACAGATGCAACATTGACAGCTGGGGTCAGCGGAGGTCACACCGAACGAGACGCCACACCTGGGGGAGGGAGAGCGAGAGAGACAGCAAGGTGGGAGAGAAGGAAAAGACGGATTGGGTTTGGAGACGTCTTGCTTGTTTGGTGTGTAACAGAAAAATACCATCACCGCAGCAACTTGCCGCATCAATCGGATTGCAGCCATTCATCATATATGGAAAAATATATTGACCCCCCCCCCCCCCCATCAGCTAAATTCCACACAAATGGTGTAATGCTGGAAAAGTTTAGAGTTCCATTAATCAACGTACTTTACACTGCTTTATTCAGACGTTTGCAGACAACACTCCAGAATCCAAGCAGCGGCAGTACACCTTCCCCAAACTCCAGTTTGCTTCCTAACAGGTTGAACACAGCAGGTTCAGGGTCTTTACAAAGGTCGACACGTTAATCTAAGTAAAAAGCCCTCATGAAGCAGATGTTATTCGCTGTCAAACAGCCTCGGAGCAGCACTCTGCACATGAACTGTAGAGAGAGCACTCTGCTCAATCAAAGGACTTGAACGTTGACAGTCTTCCTCTCTTAGTAACTGTGTTTACAGCAGCAGGCTAAAGGCTGATAAGTGATGTGTCCGTGCTTCACAGAGACAGGACAGGCTTGGCTCTACCAGCCTCCACTTGACCAGCACAGACTCTTATCTTCTAGCCTCTGACACCATCCTCATGCTGCTTTCAAATGCCATGGGAGGGATGGTTAGAGAGAGCCATGAAAAGATCCTGAATGGTCTGATTTAGTCGGTTTGCAAGGAACTTTTTTGAAATGTTTTCCGATATCTGAGCAGAAGAAGAAAAAAAAAAACCTTTAACGGATAACATTTACATTTAACATTTGAACCTTACTGAATGGAGAATTTCCTAGAGGTATCAATTCATTTCTAGTGGATATTCTAGATTTTGAAATCTAAAATCTTCACCCTCTTAAAATAATGGTCTAAGTTGTATATATATATATATATATATATATATATTTTTTTTTTTTTTTTTCAGAAAACAGCAAAAACTGAACCAAATATAGAGTGATATTTATAAATTATTTTGCACAAAAAGGTTATGACAGTAACTATTTACATAGTACCTTGGGGTAAAGATATGTCTGGAAAAGCTTATAAAATTTGCCTAAGTCACTCTGTCTTGTGACTTGTTCAACTGAGGATATAGATGATTTTAACAGAGTTGGCCAGCATCAGGAAGAGCTGACTTAGGCAAAAAAAAAAAATCATTTTTGTCAAAAACACTCAGGCCATTATTTTAAGAAGGTGGCAAAATAACAGTAGTGCTTAGAAACTGACTGGCAGCAAGCTAACATATATGTGATTTGATAAGTGACTAGATAAGCTCCAACATGTTAAAACCTCATCACAGTAGGGTGGCTGTGGCTCAGGAACAGAGCCAGCGTCTTGTTATCAGAAGGTCACTTTGATTCCCCTGGTCTGGGGTCTGGTCTGGTCTGGTCCCTGGGCAAGATACTGAACCTCAAACTGCTCCTGATGTGCTGGTCTGCACCTTGCACGGCAGCCGCCGCCATCAGTATCTGAGCGTATGTGCTGTTAATCACTTTGGACAAAAGCGTCTGCTAAATGCCCTTAAATGTAACTGTACTCACAGTGCTCTGAGAAAATATTACATAATGTACATGTCATGCAGAAGGGCTGTGTGTAAGTGTCACCGCACACGCATGCTGCGGTCACTGGATGTGGGTGGAGGTCACAGAGTGCTGGCGTGGGCGTGTGGGTAGGACCATTGTTTTCTGACCGCCGAGTCAGGCAAGGATTGTTCACAGGGCACTCCAAACAGGCTGTGGTCACGGGGTGTGGTGCTTCCAAGTTTATTGTGTGCAGCATCCTGTCCTGGTCACTATAAATAGAGGGAACAGAAGAAGATGGAGCGCTGCGGCTGAAGCCTACAGCTGTCCGACCCACAGGAACTCCAGGAGCAGAGGTCAGCGTAGCTCAGACTTCAGAGAGCTAGCCTCAACGTAGAATGAGACTATTTTTTTTATCATTTCAAACTGCTTTTTTAAAAAGAATATATATTAACAATGACCGAGATGACTAAGTGTGATATGAAAAGTGGTCTTTGTAACGAGCAACCCACACAGACTTATCTCCCAACTCTGCAGTAACCCTAACCCTAAACCAAAAACGGAGCAAATGAATTTCCATCAGGTGGCGGCATACACAACTCCAACTGAATGTTAATGCTCCGTGTCCTCTGGATGTGTAAAAAGGCGCTTGCTAACATGTTCATATCAACTTCATCAGGAGATCATGTCTGTGGTGTGTTTCCAGCCTGTTGTGCTGCCCCCAAGTGGCAAAGAAAAGTCATTTAAAGGAGCAGTTCACCAAAAAAAATTCAAATGCAGCCATTATCTACCTCCCATCCAGATGGAAAATCGGGTGTAGTCCACAAAACATTTCTGTGGCTTCACAGCCAAACTGTGACTGTGACGTTATTCGCAACAACTGAAGTAACTCAACATTAAAAGAAAAAAGATATCAGTTACAACCTTTTAAAAGCTGAAAGCTTCACTATAGTTGCTACACTAAAAGCATTAGCACCGAGTTGCCAACTCTCCCGATTCACGCGGGAGACCTGCGATTTTTAACCCTATATCCCTCGATGCTCCCGGTCAATAATTTCTCCCGTTAATCTCCCGATTTTACAGTGAAGGAAACAAGTAATATTGTGGGGCATATTTGTTGCAGTATCTGGCAACCCTTGCCTGCCGGCGCGGATGAGCAGGGGTGTGATTGTTCCTGATAAATCCCGCAATCCGGCTTTTCCGGCCCTGAAAATGAGGCTCTCGTGAATCATGCAAATACGGGCGTTGCACAAGGCACGGGTCAGCTTTTGGTAAACTTAATGACATTTGATTTTGATGATGACATGATTTCTGTAGGTTTAATATCACGAGCGAATGGCGTATTTAAGTTGCACACAGTGAAAGCACTATACTCTAAGTTATCTTGACATCATTACTGCTATTTTTTATAGTTTCTACAAGTCACCGTTTAAGTTGAGTGACTGAAATCCTCGTCATCCTATTCAAAGGCTGCAACAGGCGACTCATCGAACCGGGGTGAAGTTAGTTTCAGGTTGGATATTGTTATTGTATTTTAGTGCTTAGTGCTTCCTCTGTTAAATATGAATATTAATATGCAGAAATGATGATTATTTTTGTCAATAGCTTCCAATAAAAAAGTTCTCTAATGCTCAAGAGGTTAACATATTTTCAAGCAGCAATCTACACTATTTTATCTCATGCCTTAGATTCTGATTCTGAAATTCTGAAAATGAATTTTTTTTTTTTCAAAAATCTCACCAGTAGGTGAGATTTACAGGGTCATTTTTCAAAATTTTCTCCAGGGGGGGGGTGGCATGCACCCAGACCACAACATCCCGGACCCAAAAAAATTTAGGGGAAACACTGTGTTCTAAGAATTTTGGACATGTGTGGTTTAAAATACAGGGCAAGAAATTATGACAAATAGAACGCACACTTGGCGAAGGAACCTTGTTACTTGGGCCGATACATCGATGAAAAAAAATCGCCCTATTTTTCACAACCCAATGTTGGCAAGTATGTTAGCATGCACCCCAGCTTGCTGTATGGAGCCATCTTGTGTTTTCTTCGGTTGTTTTTTACTTCAGTCTACTTCAATTGTGGACTATGAAACTTTCTGTTGACATCAGAGCAGATAAAGACTAAATACAATAATTTGGGCGAACTGTTCCTTTAATGCAGGTTTGTGTAAATCTTCGCCACTGGTGGGTTTGTTTTCATGTTACTTATTTAGCATTAATCGCTTATTCTATTAATGTTCATGTATTTTTTTCCTCCTTAGGCTTCCACTTTCACAGCATCTGTTCAGAGGATTCTCAGACAGATACTTCTGTGCCGACGAATGGGACAACACCAGATGGAGGTAGTCCATCCGGGACTAAGCTAGCTAATGACAGTAGTGCTAATCCAGCTTCTACAGATTTAGCATCGACAACTGATGATGCAGGCAAGAAAAATGAAACTGTACAAATACCAACACCTGTAAATGTAACGGTTGTAGTTGCCACAACTGATGGCTCATCGGCTGCTAAGTCCAAGCCCACAGACAAGCCAGTTTCAGACCAGACACAAGCAGCCACCACAGAAAAAAAACCAGCAGCAACTCTCATCTCATCCAGTACTGAGCATGCTACCCAAAGCCAACCCCAGCTGACCCTTCCAACACCAGCCAGCAATTCTGTGATATCAAACAATCCTGGCACTGCACAGACGTCTGAAGCCTCTGGATCTGCTAAGACATCTGGGACTGAGGCGACTCTCAATGCGAAAGGAAATGCTAGCGATCTGAAGGCAACAGTGACCCCAAACACCCCCACAGGCGGTGCACCGGGGCAACAGTCCCCGACTCACACCACCACCGATTCTAAGACGAGCCAAGCGGACAGCAAAGGAGGCAAGTTCCCCTGTGAATCTCCTGTTTGTTAACATGGAAATAATAAACCTGATGGGGGGCTTAATGATTTCAGGGCTCATTTCAAATGTTCTGGGGGCCATGTGTTTACTGTTGCCGTATTGTTTATGTTCCAAGGTATCGGGACTGGGACAGTCACAAGCTCTGTACAGACAGCACCGAGCGCCCCCTCTCCAGCTGGGAACCCGGGAACCACCAGCGCTGGACCTCCAGGAACAGGTCTCTCAGATACCAGCACTGGAACTCCAGGAACAGTTCTCTCAGATACCAACGCTGGACCTCCAGGAACAGGTCTCTCAGATACCAACGCTGGACCTCCAGGAACAGGTCTCTCAGATACCAACGCTGGACCTCCAGGAACAGGTCTCTCAGATACCAACGCTGGACCTCCAGGAACAGGTCTCTCAGATACCAGCACTGGAACTCCTGTAGCAGGTTCCTCAGATACCAGCGCTGGACCTCCAGGAACAGGTCTCTCAGATACCAACGCTGGACCTCCAGGAACAGGTCTCTCAGATACCAGCACTGGACCTCCAGGAACAGGTCTCTCAGATACCAACGCTGGACCTCCAGGAACAGGTCTCTCAGATACCAACGCTGGACCTCCAGGAACAGGTCTCTCAGATACCAACGCTGGACCTCCAGGAACAGGTCTCTCAGATACCAACGCTGGACCTCAAGGAACAGGTCTCTCAGATACCAGCGCTGGACCTCCAGGAACAGGTCTCTCAGATACCAACGCTGGACCTCCAGGAACAGGTCTCTCAGATACCAGCGCTGGACCTCCAGGAACAGGTCTCTCAGGTACCAGCACTGGAACTACTGTAGCAGGTCCCTCAAGTACCAACGCTGGAACTAAGTCCCTGCAAACCACCTCCACCCCCGCCAAAGCTACCACCCCCACCACCACCACAGCTTCCACCACCACCACAACAGCTGCTCTGCCACAGACGTTTTTGGTAAGACATCATGTAGTGAAGCAGGTAGAGCTAGTTGGCTTGCCGGTACTTTACATTAATATACAACGCAAATGAATGTCACACTGTTAGAGACGCAACGGTCACTGATGCTTTTGACTGACATTTGTTTCCTGGCTTCTCTCTGCAGTTTTCCCTGAACAATGGACAAAAGGTAAGAATTTAATTTATTTTGAGGTTTGTGTCTGTTAATCTGTCCTGGCATCAGACTGTTTCTATTCACATAAACAACACATGTGATAATAAACACAGTTCACACGGCGACTCTCCCCGAGCCTCTGCTATTGTCCTGTCACTGGGAGGCAGGGCCACACCCTTTCTACTCCTTTCTTTACCCGCATTTACTCTCAAAGGTCCCTTTAGTTCAAACATGTTGAGATAATTGTGCAACATCCTGCAGGAAGAACAAGAATAAGACATGTTTTTGTTTAAGTACTGGACCGTCATGTCCTCTTGGATTTCTACGGCCTTGACACAAGTCAGTACACGCCAGCGCCCGCAGTGACTTTTTACTGAACGCATGCTTCAATTTGAATTCCTTCACCGTGAGGAGCCGTGAAAACTCAGTCATCATCTGCTTGTTTGGTTGTCCACTTGCAGTCCACTTCAACAGAAAAATCATGCATCATGAAAACAGAATAGTCATGGGCTCCATACAGCTCCACTGGCATGATCCAAGTTTCTGGAAGAAGAAGCTTAAACACAAGGGTGTAACAAAATGTCCCTTCAAGTCAATTTGGGAGACATTGATAGTATGAAGCCTTTTTTTTCTAAGTGTTTTTCTTTTATGTGTTTTTTTTTTAATAGTTTAGAACAATTCCCCAGCTACTTAGCTGTCAAGCACTAAATCAAAATCAGAATAGATTTATTACCAAGAAGGATTTTACACCAACGAGAAATTTGTCTGGGTGAATAAGGTGCATGCATTGATTGCTGCATGTAAGATGAAGTAGACGTAGTAAAATGTGACGACGTCTGACAGGAAGAACGACCAAAAGCTCAATAGACCCAGATTGTAAAGAAATTTTAGAAGTTATTTTCTGGTTGACCATCTCAGATTTAGCTGATGATAAATTGCTTACATTTGTCCAAAAAGAAAAATATGAAAGTACTGTTCATAACCTCCATGTGTGTTGGTATGGTCTGGGTGCAAAACCTTAATATTTAAAACCGGCCAAGTAAAACATTTTTTCGTCAATTATGTAATAGAGTCAAAATGCAAAATCTTCAAAATTGACAACTGCCAAAAAAAAAAAAAAAAAAAAAAAGAAAAGAATACGAAAAATAAACAGAACTACTTCCCACCCCTGGAGGCGCTCTGGGTGGATCTCCGAGTCGTTTCCAGCGCACAGGTCACAGCCAAGCACGCTATGAAAAAGTAGGATTCCAATCAGGGTGGAAAAAGTGTCTTATGGGAACCCTTCCTGCCTTTCACTAGTTTCCTACGTTCCCACACCTCTTCCATACACTCACCCTCTCCCTCTCTGACTGCCCACGCAGCTGTGCTGTTCCATAACACACCAAATACAGTCCGCACGTCGCAGCACGGGAGGACATGACCTCAGCGTTCACCTCTGACCTTCCTGCCCCAACTCTGACAGCATAGTATGGCAAAGGGGTTGTCGATGGCAGGTGGATTTGTTTACCATCGATATAGATGTTTACAGATGTGTGTTTTCACCTTTAGAATGAGAAGGAGAAAGAGCTGGTGGACGTGTGCACATGGCTGTTGAAAGACTTTAAAGATGGTGACTGCAGCCTGAAGTGGAGGGACAAAAATGGCACCAAAGAGTTTGTGAATGCGGAAATAAAGGTGAAAGGTAAGCCCCGCCCTCCCTCTATAGAAGCCTGATTCGTCAGGTTAGATTAAAGTTGAGCAGAATTCTCTATAAACCACCTGCTAACAAATGATATGAAATGTATCTTACAGTGGATAACAAACTGGTATCCCAGTATTATGAGGACATCACCAAGGTAAAGGTAAATGCATGGATGCTATCATCAGTATAAGTTAGCACCTGCAGCGTTGGTGGGTCCAAAGTAATTATTTTGTCGTGTTTCCTACTTAAAGAGACCGACGGATAACAAAACCCTGATAGCCATCCTGGCGTCTTGCGGAGCTCTGCTGATCATGATCGTCATCCTCGCTGTTTGTGCCTCCCACCACCGCAAGCCGTACAATGAGAACCAGGTAGGTGGAACGTTTTGGGGGGCTGATCCTTGAGGTGCCAAGCGTTTTTATCTGTCAGGTAACCAGCCAGCACTTGTTTGTCCCATCAGCAGTTGGTTCCTGTAAGATTTATAGCAGGCTATCACATTCGTGCAAGAAAATAAATAGTGAAAAGCTTCTTTCTAAGCTTTTCAAAAAAGGAAAATAGATAGAAAATGAACTGTTCTGAGAGATTTCATCCTTCCAATCTCTACAGCAACACCTGACAGATGAGCTGCACACGGTGGAGAACGGTTACCATGACAACCCCACGCTGGAGGTGATGGAAGCGCAGCCGGAGATGCAGGAGAAGAAGATGGTGCTGAACGGAGAGTTCAACGACAGCTGGATCGTCCCTATGGACATCCTGTTGAAGGAGGACATGCCTGACGAGGAGGACACTCACCTGTAGAGACGACCGGGCACGGAGAAGAAGAAGAAGACAGCGGCGGGGCCCGGCTCTCACCCAAAAAACAAAGAAAAGAATCCACACTTCCTGCTCCATGCCAGCCCTGCTCGCTCACCTTATACTCCTGACCTTAGGATTCTGTAGCCGGAGAAGACTTCCCCACTAAGAAATACATCTTATAGAACAAACAAGCTCCCTTTCTGCTGCACGCTGGTATGAAAAAGTCAGAAAGAAAGAATGACGCTGGGGGTGAATGGCACAGGAGAACGGTGGCCTTGGGAACATTTGTTGAAAGTCCACTAAATCAATCACTGTTGTGCCTATACAGCTTTTTATATATACGTATTTGGTAAGTGTGACGTCCTACAGAGCACAATTAGAAATTTCGCACCCTAAAAACTCAGAAAGTGCCAAAAATCCCAAGAGGATTGTGCCTTCTCTCTGATTTGTACCCAAGCACCTGTATATAGAGTTCCGTAATGTTATTTTCCATAGAACAAGAAAGAGCCGGGTGATGATATCAACTGATCGCTTTGCTCCGGAGGCCTGACAGGAAGGAGATCAGAGAGGCAACAGCAACGTCAGCTTCCTCAGCTGTTCTAGAGTTACTAACTTAGATAGATGACCTCAGGACACTTTGTGAGTCCTGGTGATTTTCCATGAGGGCCTTTTGGCTGCGAGGGGGCTGCCAGTAACCACTGCAAGTGAGCGTTAAACCTGGTCATAAACGAAGGGAATGTCCAATGCTGCTGAATGACCCTGCTCCAGGCAGATCGGTCTATAGTTATATAACGTATGGAGGGTGTTAATCTGAAATGCTCATATTGACTCAAGGTTGTATAAAAAGTAAAACGTAAAACAAGAATATTTTTTTTCATAGCGTTTTAGTTTTGCCTCTTGATATGTGACCTTGGCTTCGAGCTGTTTTCATGTGATTTTATGGCAATCAAGGGAAAAGCTCATGCTCAGAACATTTAAAAGAAAAATCAGCTGATCACATATTTGGCCGAGCTTTTCCGCCCTACGTTAAAAAAAAAAAGTCCCGTTATTTAAAATTCCCCATTTTTATCTCTCTACGTATCATTCTTTAGTGTTTCCAATATTTTTCAAGGTGAAGGTGAGCTCGGCGTACAAAAAGATTGCAAATAGTGGCCATCTCATGTGTATAAAAATATTGTAGATTGGAATTGGCTGGTCAATTTATCTTACATGGCTAACGTTATGTTAATTAAATGGTAACACTACAATAGCACTCAGTAGAGCGCATACCTCTGCCAAGGCCCGACAGTCCCCTTCAATCCAACCCAGCCTGATCACCGCTGGTACCCGTCTTAATCTCGTCTCAGCTGCACAGTGGCAGGTTTCTATCCCCGCTTGTTACCGTATAGTAGCTGGAAGAAGGCCACCCTCTATGAAAACGTTTAAATCCAAAGATCAGGATTGTTATGAGGTATACAGTTGTGCTCACTCATAGATACCAGCTACCTGAATACATCTGCTTATTTCATTCAAGATCCGCACATTACTCCCTGAGAGATTAATGAAATGTCAAAATAATATCACAAGGCTAAAGAAGATGAGGGGGAAAAAAAAATCCTGGATCCGCCAACACTTAATGGGCTCTGTTTTGGACTGAGGCCCATCCTCTGATCAAACTTCATGGACATTTACAGTAAGTTAATGCTGTCCAAGTCAACAGGAGATGTGTCCTTTTTTGTGGTCAACTTCATGTCACTCTCAGCGAGTCACCTATTGAACTGTCTATATAGCAACATACTCAAGGGAATCTTGGGAAATGAAGGAAAACGTAATGGTTCATTACCATGTAATTGCCACTTGCCACCACTGCGAGTGTGTGCAAAAAGTCACGTAGTCTCACATCTTTTAGCTGTGACGGACCTTCACACAGAGATCGCCTCTGCTGTCCGTATTAGTTTGGCTAAGCTGTCTGGTTGCACTGTTGGACTGGACAATGTAATTATTATCATTACTATTATAGGACTGATGACAAAAATAATACAGGTTGTAATAACATGGAGTCACCCTGAACTACTTTCAGATTCCGTTTGTCTTGCTGGATGTTACAATCATGTATTTTTAATGCGTCAAGCTGCAAAACAAGTAGATATTATACAGTTTTTCAGGATCACGGTGTGTATACTTCTTATACTCTTATTTTGACAACTGCATCAAGTGACTGTGGCTTGGGAAAAAGGCACAGGAATTCTCCACAGTTAAATGATGGTAATAATGCTGGACACATGCTGACCTTGGCTTTTAAAGCCGATATTGCTGAAGATGCATACGTCATTAAGTCACTTGGTGCACCTCTGAAGCGAAACACTGTAAATAGTTGTTTTTGTCACTGTTGCTGGAGGGGTGGAGTCATCTCACATGTCTTGACCTGATATTTAAACCCTCCCAGCAGAACCTGAGCACGTTTTTTTTTTTTTCCTCTCTTCCATTCTCAATTTTGTTCAGTTTTATATTTTACTCCCCTTTAAACCAATTAAGAAGATAATATATATATTTACCTATATACAAGTGAAAACATCACCTTGGGCACTCCAATCCAACTTTTGTTTCGTGTTTTGTTTCTTGTTTGTGTGTCTATAATTTCACTTTTATTATAGCTGTGCCGTTTTCACCAAAGTTCGTTACCAGTATTTTATGTATTTATGGTTTGTTTGCTGCTGAGGGCAAAAAACAGGGGTCTGACACACTGGAAGCTGTAAATTGTCAACCGTCTTGGCGGTCATGTTGTTGTACCTGTTCAAATAAAGGAAGCCTTTTTCCACTTTGCTTCTGTAGTAGTGTCCCTGTTCTGTTCAGCTGCCTGTAATGTACGGGCAGGAAACACTAGGGGGCAGGAAACACCACAGAGAGAAGAGTTAAGAAAACCTCAACAAAATACAATCTTTATTCATTATATACATTACATACAATGCAATACTACAAGGCTTTCTACACATTCACTGTATCCACAGAGTAGTGCTCACTGATCTGAGAGTACCAGCCTTTAAACTCGAGTCCCACCCAGGGGTCGAGAGAAGGGCAAGATGGAAAGAAAAAAAAAAAAAGAGAAAATGAAAAAAAAAACAAAAAAAAAAAACATTTCATCCAGCAAACATTGTCACATGGAGGATGTTTACCCTAAAAGAAAAAGTAGTATTTGGCATTGTATTTTTCTTCTTCTTTACAAAAGGTGCTTTCAATTAGTTTTTAAAACACAGTTTTCTTCTGGCACAAAACAAAAATAGATACTACCCAAGCATGATGAGCCCTTATTGTTGTCAAATATCATAAATAATCCCCCGCAAAGCAATGTCATTTTCTAAGATAGTTTCATTCTTTTTTTTTTTTTGCTCTGGTGTCTCTTTTTGTTTTTGTTTAAAAACACTGATCTGTTTAGTTTTAGTCAGTATCAGGGCAGCAGAATTACGGGCAAAATAAACACGGACAGACACATAACACACGTCATGATCTGCCTCCAGCAAACCAACATTAACGTGCAAAATGACCAAATACTCGAGATACGATCGGCAACATCCCACATCATGATTGACTTTCGTCAATGGATGAATTTAGAGAATGAAACGTCTCTCAACTCGAATTTGGAGTGATGGAAACAGGCAGATTATAGAAAAGCCAATAAGATTATCTACAGTGATGGTAAGTACACTAGCAGAGCACCCATAATCACAGAGAACCACATCCTCAGGGGGTCCACATCCTTTTGAGATCAGATATATTATACAATATTATAGTGCATTTGATGGAAAGATCTCTTTCACATAAATAAGCACATTATAAATTTAAAGCCACATCAAAGCAAGTGATGAATCTGTATCTTGTCAATTCGGCGGAGAGCTCAGTTGACAAGATACAGATTCATCAAATGCATTTGATAAAAAAGCATCAGATGTTTCCAGTCAGACTGGGGTTTGTAGAAAAAAAGAGAAGCTTCTGTCTGACACTCGAAGGACTATACCAGTGTGTTTTCTGCTCAGTAAATTCCAGCACACGTGCTTCAAATCATGTTTGCAAGAAAGCAAAAGTGTATTTCTCCAAACTTCTAAGACAGACTTGAAGGTTGACATCCCATTCATGCCTGTACGCTATATAGCCATTTCCACCAGGTGGTTAAGCTTAGCATTAAGACCGGAACAAGGGGTAAAAAGCTCGCCTGGCTCAGTCCAAAAGGTAACAAGATCCACATCTGAGCACCTCCTAAGCAAACTTATCAACACCTTGTATGTTGTTTGTTCAATTTGCAATTTGTAAAACTGACATGTTCTGGTTTTAGAATACACTTCCTGAGGCCCTGTTATTAAATCAGATTATCGCCACACAGATTCTGTTCATGAATGAGCTTTAGAAGGGTCAGAAGGCAGGTTCTGTTGCCTTTTGCCAGAGCAGGCCTGTATGTTTTCCCTGTTAATAGTCTTGAGGCTAAGCTTGGCTAACTAGCTGTTGCTGGTAGCTTAATGATTAGACACAGGCATGTACAGACATGAGTGGTACTGCTCTCCTCAGCCAGCTCTCAGCAGGAAAGCAGAGCCGTGTATCTATTTCTGACATCGCTGCCAGCCTTCCTCTAAAGCGTGATTTTGCTGTTCCGCATAGCTGCTGGTTTCACTTCCCTTTCAGCATCATTTTTACACATTCATTCTCAGAAGTGAAATAGGCAGCCCATCACAGTAAATGTAATGATGATTGTTATTTATATCATATCATATCATCATATTTATATCATTCATTCACGGGACGATCCTGTAATGTAGCTCAGCAGTAACCCATTTGACCTTTAACCTCAACACACCAGTATGGTCCTTTAATTTCAAAGCGAGTGCCTCAGCTGTATCGCAGCAGTGTTAAAATGCCACTGAATAGGGACTCATTTGTCGACTTGTCTGCCCGATTTCAAAGTCTCAGTAAACACCGAGTTTCACTTTGATTACAGATGTGACCCCTCAGTCAATATAAAATTAAATATGATATAGAGATATGATTTTTTTTAAATTTTGCCATTAAGTGACACGACAAACAAAACATCTTTTGAACCCAATTCTGCCCTCTCGTCAAGCTGACTTCGTGACGTCCTTCGTCCTCCATGTTCTTCGAGCTCACAGATAGAAATAGCACTGATCCTGTACATTACACACACAATCTGTACAAATTGAGTTTAACAGTCGTAGCAGATTTGCCAGGGATGTCAAGTCACGCAGTGCTCTGATGTGTCACAGTTGTTGGAGATGAAGGACCGGGAGAGACAATCATTTGTTTCTTTAGCCTGACCAGTGACCGCTGAGTTTTATCGATGGGAGTGATCTTATTACCACCAACAGACAATCCGTTGGCATCTCACTGAGAGTCATGGAAGACAATAAAGAAAACCGACAGTGTGACTTTGAGTAACCAGTGAGCACCAATGAAAACGTCATGATTTGGTGACAGCAGAGGTAAACTTTTCCAGCTGTGAGGAGAGGTCATGGTCATGCAGCCAGACCCACAAACTTCTTAAGTATCCTTGAGCAAGAAACAAATCCTCCCTGGCTACTCTTATGTGACTGAGCCCGACTCTACCTCTGTATGAAGATCTGACCAATGTCTGCCATCAGCCCAGCTCCCGCCCAGAATTAACTTTGTTTTAGTGATGTTACAGCCCAATATGACAGGGCTTTTTCCTACAACTGTGAAATACATTCCAAAGTTAGTGTTGATGGGAAACTTTGTGCAGGGTGTCCCTTCCTCATTTACCACAGTTGAACCAGTGTTTCCCACACATAGACATTAAATGGGTGGGCTGCCTTAAGTTTATTTCACAACCAATTTTAGCATTTTTTATTTGCATTTTCTTATCTGTCGGAGGGACCGACACCATCCACAATATATTAACTAATAGACCATCTGCCGTCACTGCTCCCATCCAGGCTACTGTCAATCACACGTGCTCTGCAGAGAAACACGGAGAGGTAGAGATGTTGCCGTATTACATCTCTCCTGTAAACGCGCCGACTATAATGTTTAACGGAGGTTACTGGCTCGGGTCTGATATAACCTCCCACCCACCCACCCACCACCACCACAGGTACGCATGTACACAGGTACACAGTCAGTCAATCTGTGGGAAACACTGAACTACAAACCAGTAGTTTCACACACTCAAGTATCCTGTTATCAGGAATAATAAATAAGATTGTCAGTGATTAACATCTCAATCACCGACACTGAATAGTGTTTCCTCATGTTCCACCAGCGTTCACCCTTTGCAGGATGAGTAAAGACTTAACAGGCAGACAGTTGTTTGTGAAAATCTTCTGTGTCGATCACAAACAACCCGTGTCTGCCAGACTTCATGCCAGCTGGCCATGGTATAAGTGGTGTAACGCCTGACAAGAGTGTTCATTACATGGTTTGAAGGGATGATGCAGTGGCTATAGGCTCATAATACCCAAGCCTGCTGTCTACAAAACAAAACTATTAAGGGGCCCAACTTGGGATTTTTAACAAACAAAAAAAAAAAAAAAAAAGACAGATATTTCACTAATTCGTGACACTAGAGGAACATCGTGTCTACACACCATGACAAACGGAACAAAAAATGCCTTTTCCCATTCTAATTGTCAAACTGGAATACTGGCACCTGCACTCCACACACACACGCAGGCACACACGCACACGCCAATTTCTTTCAATTCTTTTCCAATATGTAATAAGTCTTAAAAGTAGAGCCAGAAAGTTACTGTACCTGACTTTTTTGATGAAACGGGGCAAAAAAAGAACAAGATCCAGCACAGAATCTGTTCCATCAAAATAGTCCTATATGTATATTTACATATCCTGTACAGCAATAAAGTTAAAGTCCATTAATTGCAGAGGAAATCATCTTGTGTCTTCTGTAGTAAATCCAAAAGTACTCACCAGTTTGACAGGGATAACAACCAAAACCAAGATAAGTTATATTTAGATATATATTAAACTTCATCTCATAGAATTGTTCCTTATTGTCCATACAACACTATAACATTATTTTTTATTTTTTTTTACTCTTTTTGTCTTAGTGTGGGCGTCACAATGATAAATAGGGCATGTGCTATAGAAAAGCAAGCTTACCAAATCATCAAAATGAATGATTTGCAGGATAGATGTTCATATTTTACCAATGGAACAGATACGCCTGTAGCTGTGGAGCGAAGTGGTTTCCTGGATCATGATCACACCGTCCCGTCGTCAAAAAAATGAACAACCACTGAATCTGATCTTCACTTCCACAACAATTGGTCTGAACAGACACATGCTCTTCATCTGTTTTACTCCAAACATGTAGTCGGACACCTGTGGTCGACTGTGGAAGTTTGCGTGGGTACAAAGCACAAATCCAACACTTGAAAAAGGGAAAATCTATGAAAAAAAGATTGTAAACAAATGCTTACAAATCCTCGTTTTTGGCTTAAACGTTTCGGAGAAATAAAATCAAGTGAAGTTGAAAAACACAAGTGATGTTTGGCAGAGTTCAGAGGGCCTATGCATGTGCCAAGAAATTTTCATCAGCACAAAAATCAAAAGGAATAAGCAACCACACCTCAGGTTTACGAGTTTTTCTCATATCCAGATACCAGTGTTGTCTAAGTGGGTGTTTACGACCCTCACCATCTGCTAACACAGATGGATACAGCAGGAGGCTCCACATACGGAGTAATCCCACTAGCAGGGTTCAGGAATAGAAAAATAACTGGTCTCTGTCTCCTCTGTCCCATCAGGTGTGTGGATGGGTAGGTGTCCACTCAGTCCAATGGGTGAGGCGATGGAGGAGGGGTGGGCGTGTCAAGGGTCGGAGCTAGAGCGTGATGAGGTCTACCAGGTTGCCCTTGGGCGGGGTCATGCTGTCAGGAAAGAAGTTGACGAGTGTGTCGAAGAGCTGCGTCCGCTGAGCGTACGTCTGGTCCACATCTGAGAACCCTAAGAGATGAGAGGTTGGGGAGAGAAAGAGGTCGAAACAAAAACAGAAACACCTAATATCAGAAAGTGCTAGGTGCAGCAGAATGGCTGACTTTTGTCACGTTTTCGCTTATTTATTTTTAATTTAGTTTTACACTCAGAGATACTGGGACTAATGATTTTTTTTGACTGGTGGAAATTTGTCGGATACGAACTGGAGATGTTTGTCAGTAGACTCTCAACATTAGATAAAGCAGGTAGATAAAATCTGTGTTTTCTTTATATACGCTATTCAGAATCTTATGAAATGTCATGGATGACACGACTCTAAACTCAAACTCCAACTCAAAATCCTGGACTTTGAGGATGGCCAACTGGAATGGTGAAACACTAGTGCAAGAACAGCATTTTCTCTTCAGAAAGAGTGACAAACAGGGTAGAAGACTCTAACTTGCCTCCACGCCTGGCTGCTGGAGTTTCATTTTTTATTTTAAATCATAAAGGGTCAAAAAGTTCAATTCCGGCCCCCCCTCTCACCACCCTGGTACATCTCCTTCCACAGCTGATGAAAAGAAAATCCTATGGAAAACTGTATATATGTGAACTTCAACGGAATTTTTGACCAGTTGTGGTGAACAGTCTGGCTCTACCTAAATAACACTAAAACAACACATTTACACTACTACCATATTGACCCGAATATAGGACGAGGTTTTTTTCGATGAAAATTATGTGACAAAGTGGGGTTGTCTTATAATCGGGGTCTAACCGTTGACACATGCTGATAGTTGTCTGGGTCGCTACACGACCGCAACAGCAGAGGGCGCCAGTTTATTGTAGAGACGTCACTTACACTGTGGCTGCGGTTATCTGTCAATCACAGCGGAGAAGAAGTGACAGGAGATGAAAAATGGAGAGACGTGGTGATTTCACGGAGCAAAGTGGGTCAAAAGTGGGGCAAGTTAAACGACATCTGAGGCGGAGCTATGATGCTAATTCTAAGATAAAAGGTGATCAATGCAGCGGAGGCGCCAAACAACTGTCAGGCAGCCAAGAAATATGGAGTTATGGAGTGTAACGTCCAAAGATGGCGGGTCCAAAAAGACCGTCTGAAAACGCTAACAGTAAGAGAAAAGCTTATCGTGGTCCTCTAAGCGGCCGCTTCCAAGAGATTGACAGGAGGGTATGTGAGTTTGTTATTGAGAAACAAATTTTGGTTATCCGAGTCTTTTTCTGAAGATTAGTCTTGAAAAGAGGGGTCGTCTTATAATCAGGGTCGTCCTATATTCGGGTCAATACAGGTCAACTGATAATTTGGCTTTGCTGATTGGCAAAACGAATTGTCAAAACCTGCTGATTGGCTGCTAAGCGTCCACCAGTCAGTCAGACTGGATATACATCGCCATTTTGCGCGGTGGTGCCTTAGAGGTCAAGATGACGTCATTGTGTACCTATAATGATTTCCATTTATGTTATTTACACTTCCTCCATTATATTATCAGGCTTCTCAATTGGAATTACTTAATTTAAAGGGTTAATAAATGGACAAAAAATAAAAATCACTCCCATCTGGATTTTTATGGTAGGACTGATGTTCATATATTTATTTAGGTATTTATTCCACTAGAGTTTAAGGCTCAGTGATTTAAATGTATCAATTTGATTCCTCTGGTATTTTTTACTTTTACATACATGTTCACCTAAGAAATTATTAATTTTCTCACAAAGCCATAAAATGTTAACTGTGTTTGATGTTTTAAGCACATTTATCAGCTATTAGTTTGTCTAACTATAGATATTATTTTGGTGTTTAACATTTCAGTCAACCTCTTCTCTAAACTACTGAACTTAATCTAAATCGTGGTCATGTCTGAAGATAAATGTGACGTTTTGTGTGATCAGAGACCAGGTTCTTACCCAGAGGGATGAAGTCAGAGCTAGACTTAAAGAGAGCCGACGGCAGGAGCTGGAACTGAAGCACAAAGCAAATGTTTGTTCAATACTGTTTAATGTGAAAGATACTCAAACAGCCACAGCAGATGAAACTCATGAAGCTGCTGTAATCCTCAGCATACAAATGAGGGCAGAATACACCTTCTCATTGCACAACCAAATGGACAGATGGAGGTTACAAATTACAGCTCCAGTTCTTATGTAAATTGGACATCTGCATAAATCACAAACCAAGATGTTCAACATTCAAATTTTACATCTCAACCTCCATCTCGTATACACACATTCGTATGCTTTTTCTTTCCTCCACATGTGTTGGGTTTTCCTCTTTTCAATCTCTCTCACATGGTCATTTAATTTAGCTCTTTTCTCTAAGCCACAAATATCTTTTTTTTAAACTTCCACTGAAAACCAAACTATTAAGTATGGTACCTCTTTGGTCTCATCGGGGTCTGTGTGGTCCACCGTCAGTGACAGGTCGTTCTGCAGGTATTTTAGTGCACTCAACGGCTCCGATTGGGCTTTCTCCTCAAACCTGGCCAAACAGACCACACTGAAGGTAAACATGCTGCAGTTTCAACAGAGAGACACTAGGTGGCAACAGACACACAGCAGAGATAACCCCACAGCTCAGTAACTCGTGTGGAAGATTCCATTACCTTTCTTTGACTTTCCATTGCTGTCTCACATTACATTAGCAAGTCAAGGTCTCTTCTTGACATATTAATGAGTCCTGAAATGGTATTTTACATTTAAAAGAATTAACTCCTCTACAGTGGCAAATGGAACAAATCAAACAAACATCTAATGGTAAATAAATGGATTTTGAAAAACATCACAAACATCCTCCTGACACAACATTTTGTCCTACTCATACATGAAGTGTCTGACAATTAACCAAGAACAATTTTTTTCATCCATCTAACTTCTTTTAATCTATGTCATTTCTGATCTTCTTTTAGGATCTGTAAAGAGTTACCAAGGAACCATTAGTTAAAAGTTACAATGGTTTCAACTGGGAATGACCTCATAATGTCCTAAGTATTTGTCAACACCAGTTTCTTCCTTGGAACTCAATATCAGAAAGGCTGAGGACACATTGATTTCACCATTTGTTTTTCTTGTTTCCAATATCTTGATACTTGCCAATACAAATGACTGCTCTGATGCCAGCGCATTCATTTATTTGAATTTTGGACACCTCAATGCAGGAAATTGATTGAGATTGTTGTTCTGTGTCAAAAGGTCCAGAACACCAATGATTTTAATCGTTATACTGTTTGGGGTCTGTGACTCATCATTTAATGTGTATTAATCAGTCCATGGCAATACCCCATCTGTTTAAGAATATCAGTAGGGATGCTGAAAATGGGTATCAGTTTATAATATTGGTATATCAATTAAAGACACAGCACATGTTATGATGTGGTGATAAGGCTGTAATTTAAAAAACTAAACACCTGTATTTCCTGATGAGGTATCTGCAGTGGCGGAGCAGGTACTCCTTGGATGGCCGACACAGTTTGAGGGACCAGAAATCATCCAGCCGCATCTTGGGAGAACAAGACTTCCCAGGGTTTCCACCAAACAGGTAATGAACCTGGAAATACACACCAATGAAGTACGCATATGAACCTATAAACCCCAAACTGAATATATTGTAATCTTAAGAAAACTAAATTGAAGAAAATGTGTTTGCTAAACTTAAAAAACTGTAATCACCGTCTTTAGTTGGAAAGTCACACCAAGTATTACATAATGAGTGATCTTTTTCTTTCCTCAGTTAAAAATAAAACTATTTCATGCCCCAGAGTTTTGTTGTGATTAATGCAGCCAAAAGACCATCAAAAAAAAAAAAAAAAAAAAAAAAAAGCAATGTTGCTGGGCTTCGGGTTTGTTTAACCTGGGCATATCAGATTGGTTCAGAGTTGGATTATTTAAAAAGGTCAGATATGCAGTTCATTTTTGGAAGAAATAGTGACAGGTTAGGAGAAAACAACCTTTAACATCTGTATTTAACATCTGAGTCACAACTGGGGTTATAATCCTCTCTCTAATTCTGACTCTTGGCTCTTCACCAGCGTTGTTCGCTGTTCATGCAACAGAAGACAGCTGTGATCAAGAAGTGGAGCCATGAGGTATGTTCACTTAAAATTAAAGTGAAAGTGTATGAAATAAGAGCGTGTGAGAGTGTGCGCTGTGTGTTACCTTGTGCATCTCATCGTAGACCAGCTGGTGTGCAAAGCGTGGACATGGCTCCTCCTCCTGCAGAGCCTTGCTCGGGTTTTCTTTCACTGCCTGATCATTTTTATATACACATGACCTGCACAGGAACACACACACACACACACATTCAAAAAAGAGGAGAAAGAAAACAAATGCTGTTAAACAAATTCAGCTTGTCATGCATGTATACCGCACCTTCCTACACACCAACACACACACACACCTAGGAGAGGGGAACAAGCACACGTCACCATAATTCTGCAAATGTCTCACTGACTTATTTCACTGGACAGCGAGTACAAGAACTGCTACTGAAATCAATGTACTGGAACAGTAAGGGGTGCAGCCTGTTCCTTCACAGCCACTGATCCAAACCTGAAGTGTGCACATACAGAACACGCACGCATGAATGAACGCGCACACACACACATATAATCACATACACACTGGGAACATGCAGTTCCCTGGTGGAGGGATAAGAGGTCAGGACATGCTTTGAAATATAACTCTCTGCATTGGTGAAATTTGTATAAATGCATTGATGAGCGATCGAGAGTGTGTTGTTTTCAAGCATTCTCTCTGTTATCTGTTGTGGTGAACATCTTGGCTACAAAGAGCTGGTGTGAGTGAAATGGATTTCCTGTGTGTGTGCGTGTGTGTGTGTGTTCGCTCCTTGTTGCTGCAGTGGTGGTCACAGAAACCTGTGTGTGTATTTAGCTCTCTCCTACCAGTTGTTGCGTGCAATGTCATAGATCCAGAAGGAGTTGCGGACGTTTTCCTCGCGTTTGTCCTTGTCCTTGCTGAGGCCTGACAAGACGTGGATCTCATTGAGCTCGGGGTCGATGGTGGCTCTCTGGGTAAAGCCCGTCATCGGTACTGTGGAGGCAGAAAATAGCAACGATTACTCAGCAGGGAGGTCAAATCAGAAATTAAAAAAAATGTTCTCCTCCAGCAGATCTGATTCAGCTCAGATAAGAATATGACATTGTTTGAATGAAGTTTACAGGTTAGTGCAGTTTTGTTAGCATGGGGGAGAAATCTTCTTTTATCCCAAAATAGAGAGAAGAGTAAATGTAAAAGAAGCAGAGCTTAAAGAAAACTACTTGATAACATAGCAATACGCCTCCATGGCAACAACTCCCGGCAGAGAAGGAGTGAACGGCATGCAAATGAGGATGGGTGTGATGGAGAAACGCCGACACACACTGTTGTTCTCCTGTTATTTCAGCAGGCCTGAGACCTGCTGTAGGTGTAGCAAGGCAGCAAAAATCACACGAGTGAGGGTTATGTTCATATTTGTGTCAGCAGTAAGAGCAATTCCAGCAGTTCCAGAAGTCACAGCTGTGATCAAATGACTACATGTAAACAATGTTTGTTAGGGCTGCACACAGGGCTCATCTGGCAGTTAGTTTGTTCAAGACTGTGAGCTGCAACAACATTATTTATGAAGATTTCTACTAAATGTACGTGTAATTGAATCATATATTGATGTGTTCCAATACAATTACATTTTGTTTAACAGAAAACCTAATCTGATCTAGTTTAATCTTAATTAATACTGCATCAACAGTTCAGCACAGCACCGACATGTTAAAGACTAATTCCATTGTCTGAAGTCAAACTGAAGAACTTCATTTTCCATTTTTTTCATTGGATTGTGCACAACATGCATGATAATCAGGATAAGCTGCAGGCACAGCATTCAACTGACTTAGTATTAGACAGGGTTTGTACACATTTTTCGAGGTCAAATTCAAGCACTTTTCAAGCACTTTTAACGGTCATTTTCCAGCACCTTATCGCTGGGGTAAAATACATATCTACAGGAATATACTCATGATTACTTTTTTTTACTTTTTAATCACAATTATGTACATTGTATTATGCTGTAAACATCTAAAATGATGTTTCATGATAGCAAAAACTTTAAAAATTAAAGGAGAACACAAAGTTTTATCCAAAAAAAAGGAAGCCACTTGGCGTTCTTCAGGTACACTTGCACCGGGACAAAGAGAGACCTGAGAGCACCCTGTAATTTTCTATTTTGGCATAAACTTTAATAAGATTTTCGGTTATTCATCAAAGTTTTTTAATATTGAACGTGTCATCAGTCCAAATTGCATCAAATTCACCTTCTCCTCAGCCATCCTTCTCTATTGCTACCAGGCTGCATGTGTGATAATACACACACACACACTGATTTTATTTCTGCTTGTAATAACAAAACTATCCAGTCTGATCCCAATGTTGCCAAGACACAGAGTCATAATGTCAAGCACTTTCAAGCACTTAAACTAAAATCCAAGCACTTTTTAGACCTTGAAAACACAACATTGAAATTCAAGCACTTTCAAGGATTTCAAGCACCCGTACGAACCCTGATTAGAGTTAAATACCTGAGGTAACTGCCACTTTAAATGCCAGAAAAACATGAATCATTTAACTAAAAAAAACCTTTCGTGCACAAATTATTGAACCACAAGGGATCATTCCTTTCAGTGTTTGTTTTTAATCTTTTAAAAGTGAATTTCTTTCAGTCTATGTTATTTTGAAAGAGTTATGTAAATGCCTTCTGCAGCGGACACCACAGATCAACAGTAAACAAGGTGACTCAGAAATAATAGTTTAATAGTAAATAAAGAGATAAGATGCTACTAAAGAGATGTTACTTTTTTAGAAATACTTTTCACAGATTTTAACAATATTTGTTTGTAGATTTTATGTCTGTGACTGAAAATACATCTGTTCACTCCAAGTGCACCAAAGACTACATTCTGCCTATTGAACCTATATTTGGATCAAATCTAATGATTATTTAATATTGCTGTTTAGTAATTATTCAAGTGTAAATGATGTGTTGCTAAACATTTTGATATTGACCGATTTTACCAAAACTATCAAGCAGCATTTAGAGTTTTACCGCAAACAAAGAGATCTTTTGTTCATTTCAAATATTAATGTTATTTTACTTGTACTATATTGAATTAAGTTGATATGCAAAAAACCCTCAAAAAGTATAAAGAAGTTGTTCTTCTCATAATGGCATCCCTATCTCCTGAAAAGATATTCTGAGCAACACAAATGTATTGGCACAAAGTAAACGGTTTGCTTCAACACAAACTTGCACATGAAGTCGATTGTAAAGCTAAACACTTCATGCTTTAGTACAACCTTCTGCAACTGGATATTGGACTTCCTCACAAGCAGACCCCAGAGAGTTCAGATTGGCAGTCATACCTCGTCTACGTTAGTGCTCAACAACGAAGCCCCCCCCCAGGGCTGTGTGCTCAGCCCCCTCCTGTTCACACGGTGCACCCATGACTCCACTCTCAGACATCAAGAGAACTCTATTGTGAAGAAGGCGGACAACACCACCATCATTGGCCGTATCATAAACAACAACAGGAGATTCATATTGAGAGGAAATCAACAATTTTGCAGAGTGGTGCACAGAGAACAATCTACTGCTCAATGTCAGCAAAACCAAGGAGCTGACTGTTGATTTCAGAAAGAAGGATACAAAGACACACACCCTATTTACATCAGTGGAGCTGAGGTGCAGCAGGTAAACAGTTACAGGTTCCTTGGAATTACCATTGAGAACCTTCATAACAAATCACCATCCTGTTTTAAAAAGCACAAAAAAGGCTCAACTTCCTATGGAAACTTCGGACGGCTAAATTCCAGGGCAAGATTCTGGTCAACTTTTATAGAGGAGAAATAGAAAGCATCCTGACTGAAAGCATCATAAACTGACATGGATTTTGTAAGGCCCAGGACAGGAAGGCTCAACAGCGGGTGATTCAAACTTTTAAGAACATCATTGGTACCCATCTACGGAGCACCAGTGACACTGGTGCAGTGTGATGTTTGCAGAACCCAGAGGATACCAAAATATGACACCCAACCCAGCCACGGTGTGTTCAACTTGCAATCTGGCAAATGAGCATAAAATAATGTCAAACACATTTACCTTGTACCTTGTAAAAGAAAACTGAGCAAAGCACTGCAGGCCTCATAGTATTAAAACATCTTTAAAACAACCGAGGGCAAAAGTGCAACAGGATGGTATTTTATCCAGGAAGTTTCATAGAAACAGACAGCATACAGCAACTGTGAATCATCAACAGTACTTTCCAATACACAGAGCCACCTCTATGATATGAGTAGTGTCTGAGTCTCTCCAACTGTGCTACAACTGTGGGACAACACAGACAATATTACAGTGATGTCATCTAAATGAGTTTAATCTGACCAAAACTCCCAGCCGAGCTAAGACAGACAGGCAGGCAGACAGCAGACTGTGTAGCAGACGTAAGTTGTCTCGCACAGAGTCGGGGGTTACAGGTCAGCACGTGAAGACCAACAACACGAGACATTGCTGCAGTGCTGAGCCACGGCACACATCAACATGTGACACTGATTATGAGAAAGAGAGAACTGTTTAGGCATGCTCCTTCCTTCCTTCCTGCCAAAAAACATTCTGTTCTTTCTTGCTCTGTTTCACTCGCACACCCATTTGAATTTTTCAATTTCTTTCTCCCTTATTATCACTACATCCAGATTCTCTCCCCCTGCTTGGCTCTGACAGAACAGAGGGTGAGACAGGGGTCTATTTATGCTGTGTTTGAGGTGGAGCTGAGAGTGTGGCATTGAGCTCAGTCAATCTGTCTAACAGGGCAGGAAGTGTGTGACTGCTGTCAAAGCTTTTTAGGCATGGAATCTGTCACATCTGTCAGAGGCAGAGAAGCCCAAAAACACACAGAGCCCATTAGACTCTAAAATGCAGCAGCAGAGATGATCACAGGTTGTTTACTTTGTGTGAGGGAGCCACAGGTTTGTGTTAAACAAAACCCCTGAGGCTGCAGGGCATCTACCCAAAAAACCTCAACCACACTAGTCAGATGGTGGCTTTGAAAGTGACAGCGCAAGGAGTGCCTGATATAACAAGTATTTGGGGAATTTATATTAAATCACATTTTTGGAGTTCCAGCTAACGTTTCATCCTGCATGTAAACGTGCAAGGGAGTCAAAATTCAAGTTAACACAACAGCTTTTCATTTCTGTTGTTTTCCTGCCTCAATATGAATCTGTTTTTCTACAAAAAGGTACAACATGGGTGCCAGTGTTGAAATTATATCAGACACATTCAAATTTGAACGGTTTAACCAAAACATGTTCATATAGCCTTCATGAAGCATTCTTCCACTACACTACACTCTTGGAAGATTGGGCCTCATTCATGAACCGTTCTTACGAACAAATTTGTTCTTAAGTCCCACTTACGAGGATTTTACGAAAATTGTGGCATTCATGAATTTAATCCAAGACTTTTTTTTTCTTAGGCAAGAACAAATCCTACGAACACTCAGGAGTACTCTTACGCACATTTCAGTGCTGAAATGTTGGCATGGTTGTGTTTTCTTCTCTTGTGTAGTTCAATAAAATGCAATATTACAGTGATAATTCTGTCATATTTATTCATTTATTTATTTATTTCATATTTTTGGTAATTTACAAAGAATTTAAATTCCAAAATAAATTGAATGTACCAATGATTTAAGATAAATCAAGTAAATTGGAAACATGCCATCAATAAGTAACCCCCCCACCCTATTTATACGTGGCATTTCTCCATCCAAGGCCCGCAAAACAATGGCATATATATTGCTCCTGCGGCTTTCATCAATGTAAGAACACAGCTGCGAACAATTCTGAGGCTTACGAACGGGTTGGTGAATCTGACTTAGGGTTTTCTTAAGGAACCTCTTAAGAACAACTTAAGAAAGAATCTAAGAAGATTCTTAAGAAGATATTGGTGAATGAGGCCCATTGTTATCATGCAACATACTAGCCTAGACTTCTGCTGCCCTGTTAGCATAACCTAGCTTAGCCTACCCAACCTCATAAACTGTAATCATTCAATCTAGTTTGAAAGTAACATGTATAGTATAGTAATCCTATGAAGTGCATGGCTAAAGTGCAGCATAGCGGAGAGAAATAGTAGTGCTGTGGCTAGGTGCTACCCACGATAGTCTACGGCCGAGACCCAAACAACCAAGAGGCTACTGAAAGAATTTCTGTCTTTAGGGGGAAGTCCAGCATTTTTCAACCTGGACCCTATTTTCCCTTGTTTTTGTGTCTAATGGGGACAACAATTTTTTAAACCGGCACAGAATGGAGCACTTCAGTTGCTAGTCATGAAGGGCTGCAATGTGAGCTCACTGGGCAATTGCACACTGTCAAAGTCTTCCACTGAAATTGGTTGTCTTTGCTACTGTCAGGCTCAGATTGTTATTGTAAGTGTCTGACATCATACTGGAAAGGATCTCTACAGAGACAGACCTCTTAAAAAAAGTAAGACAAACGTTCTCATATAATGGCTACGAGATTTACCGCAATGCGGTTGTATGCTGCTGTAATGCACATGTTTAGACAAAGTAATCATTTGGGTGGCTGATGGTTCAAAGTTACAGTTTAGCCTGAAGTTATCTTCCCAAAGGCTTGCAGTCGCCCAAATTGTAGTTTCCTTGTTATTAAACTTTAGGAACTTAGTGAGCCAAATGTGTGTTTTTCAGAGTAAAAATGACCTGATGGTGTATTTCCTTGAAAGTGACAAAATCTGTAAAAGAACAATATCAGATTATTGACCAACCAGTGCGGCTTTATCGATCAAAAACCTCTATCAATTTCAACAAGTTCTACCCTTATACTGTCCAGCATTTCAAATTGTGTGCTGGCATTAGCCTTGATGTTTCCTTATCGTAAACAGAGAAAGAAGTGTACGAAGGAGGACAAATCTTACCCATGCCCGAGTCTTTCTTCGTGCCATCAGATATGATCTCAACATGGTCTCCATCCACATCGTAGCTGAAGAAATCATTGAGGTATGTCTTTGACCTCTGACCTCCAAACACGTACAGACAGCGGTTTCTCTATGATTGTTCGGAAAAAGAAACAAAAAAAAGCAGAAATGGAGAAACACAGAGATAATGATTAACATTAAAGCTTTAAGGAGCTTATTAAAACAACCAAGCAATTATAATAAACCAAAGACATGTTTTCAGAAGGGCAAATGAGACTCACAGTGTGGAAGAGCATGCAGTGTCCAATGCGAGACTGGACATCTTCCGGCCCGGCGTTACACGAGTCTTCCCTCAAGAGGCTCCACGTTCCTGCCTGGCAGTGGTAGGCATACAAGCCGCTGAACTGAGGCTCTGATGTTCGACTGTCCTCCACGCTGCCGTTACATGTCAGGATGCGCCCGCCAAAAGTGTAGATCATGTGCTTCTCTGAGTCCATGCACATCTGCAGGAAGAGGAGAGGACAAAGAGGACAAGAGATGGGGAAACAGGAAGTGTAAGAGTTCAGAAAGAGAGTTAGCAAGCACAGCAGGATGAGTTTCTGATTTCCACTATATGTGATCAAGAAATTAAAGAGAGGTCTTAATGAAAGGATTCACTTTTATATTACAGTTTTTGGTTTCTGTATATATTAGCTTTTACTGAGTCGATTAATCAATGCTTAAGCACTTTTTGAAAGAACTGGTCCTGCCTCAAAGCACGAAAATGTTATCTGATTCTGATTCATACATTTTTATACTTTAAAACTCAGAGATTCCATTAAGATGTGTTTCAGCCACAAAAAGCTTTCTTTGGCTAAAAAACTTCTTTCTTTAAAAGTGACAAAACCTATAGTTATTATATGAGCTGCGCAATAACTGAAAGTTCGCTTCAAGTCTATTGTCTTCTGTTTTACAAGCTTAGCTATGCAGACTGTGCATAGGGATCTGAATGCTACCAATACACAGATGCTCTATAGTCAATATGTGTAAATGCATCCTGTGTAGTCAAGGACAGAGCACTGAAGCTGCTGCTGCTCCGCTGACATGCTGCTCATGCTACACTTCCCCTGTAGACATGGTGGGAGGCGAGATCTTGAAATTGCTTTTTTGTCCAAATCTAAAGGCTGACAACCAAATATATTCAGCTTACTATCACAGTAGACCGATAACTATTCCTATTTGATAAGACAGATCCAGAGCACTTATGGGATTTCTGTTTAAGGACCATCTTACCAGATGTTGCTAGTTTATGTCCACCCACCTTGAAACCAGTATGAAAATTATATATTGAGCTTTGTCATTTTGAAAGCTGCAATTTGTGGGATTGTTGCAATAATTTGCTTCATATTATAAAGTATTTCCTCTATTTTGTCCATGTTATTTATATCAATGATAGTTAAGCATATTTCACTAGTCAAATACAAGTGTAACCTAGCAAAGTGATCAAGCGTACCAAAATGCTCTGCTCAGTTCAGTTTCCCTGCCGGTGTACAAATGAAACAAGAGGTCAGGGAGCTACAAACAGAAACAGATTCCAGCTACCTGATGGTCAAACACCAACTTTGGCCCCCCGTCAGCTGACGTGTCCTCGCTGAGTAGCGTCCAGGTATTGGCATCAATGTCGTAGCGGTAGAAGTCGCTCTTCAGAGACTTGCTGTTCCTGACGCTGGAGTCCAGGTACCGGCCCAGCGTATAGATCTGACGCCGCTGGGAGTCGATACACATCTTGTGGCACGAGCGAGCACTCGGTCCACTCTGATAGGTGCACAGGAGCAGGAGAAGTACAAAAATCCTTAAGTGTAGTAAAAGTAGCAATACATCAGTCTAGAAATACTCTGTTCCAAGTGAAAGTCTTAAATTAAACATTTTACCTGAGGCCACTTTTAACTCAATGTAGTAAAAGTTACTTATTACTTATTAAGCAGAATAATTAAATTTCAGAAATATATATATATAATGTATATCGTTGGATTATAGTTATTAATGCATCAACATGCAAGCATTAGTTATGTATTGACTGGTGAAGGTGGAGTTAATTTTAATTTCGTCATTGCCATAACCTAATAATAACACATTATAATGTGTTAATTGATTGCTGTTGAATACTAGTAAAATGTTTTATATATCTGAATTTCTATGGAGTCACCAACTACAGCTGAACAAAAAAAAAATGTGCAGTAGCAGTATGAAGTAACATTAGCTACACTCCCAAAACTTTTCACTCATAAAATGTATCGAACATATTTGGTACGTCTTGGTGTCCTTCTGCAATACATACCTGTATTTGAACAAAATGTCAAAATATTTCTGATCTCACACACCTCTTTCTCAGTGTCTCTGGAGATGCAGGCCCACTGGTTCTCCTGAACGCTGTAAGCCCAGAAGTCAGCCAGGTCCTGTGTGCCGTCCCAGCCCCCAAACAGGTACACGGTCTCTGCAGGGAAAAAACAACAGAAACTGTCAGACGCTCAATATTCAGAGTTACTTTGAATAATCTGATTAAAGTTATGCTTTGATAAAGCATTAAATGTTCCCCAAAGTGAGCATGTAGTCAGTTGCAGACAAAGTTATCAACATAGAGAAACATCACATGGAAAGATCCAGTCTGCAGCAGTGAACATAAACACATACACAGGCAGAACACACACATACATACTACATCATCTTCTCATAGTATTTTAAAAAAACACATGAGTGAGTGAATCGGATCGGAGCACTAATTTGGGGATATTTATTCCGGGGTGGAATGAGACTTTCCAACACATTGTCATTTTAAAATATTCTCCAAACAAATCTGAGAATCACTTACATTTGGGAACTACTCAGTCACAAGGCAAATGAGAATGTGGCCTTACAATGACACAACACACGATGTATTGTGATATACCATCTCTTTACAACTCCAATACTTATCCTATTACCAATCTCTGCTGTGAAAACATCATTGTTTGGGTCAAACACAGGCCATTGCAGCTCAGGCAGATGGCAGTTGTGGGAAGTTGCGATTGTATCAGAGACTTGTGTAGGAGGAAATAAGTTCAGCCAGTATTGCTACAATTCCAAAACTGAGTCCCGGCCAGAAAATGAGTGGTGAAAGCCACAAAGTATGCAGTGAGCCACTGGTTATGGTTAGTTGACTACCCAAATTACTAGTCATTCAAACTTACCGTTATTTTAATTAATGTATACATTTAAATTACATATAGACATTGTTCGCATTAAAATTTCACGTCTTCTTCCAGGTCAAATGTTCCTTTATAAAACATGACCATTCATTACTAATGTTAATTATGCAGGTTAAACGCACAATATGTGATTTAACCAGGTCATACACGACAAAACAAAATACGCAAGAGTCATGGGATCATTCAATCCATCTACATCAGGCAGAAAGGTTGAAGAATGTCTAGAATTTCATCAATGTTATGTTAGTCATGTTGCCAACTTCCTTCCTTACTCTGTAACTTATCAACTGATGCTTACTCGGAAGTTAAAGTCACGGGTGAACAAATGAAACACACAGTGGCGTTGAATAAAACAAGACATCTCTGTTTTAATGCAGAAATGTCTTTAATGCAAAATCTAAGATGTATTTACGTGTTTGACATGTGATAGCATTCAGCCAGTGGAAATGCAGTTACAATAATCAGACACATTTCCTAACGATTTTTGATACGTGGAATATTGTTTTCAATAAATGTTGGCCAACTTTTATTTAGTCAGTTGTTGTCATATGTTGTGGGATAATGCGCAATGCTGATAAAACAAAAGGCACAAATAGCTAGACATTTTAGCAACATTTAGAATAAGATTGGTTGCTGAAGAATGTTAATAACAGTTTAAAATGGCAGTTACTGAGTGTTTTCTTTATTTAGATATGTCACAGTCTAATTGACGCTTTAAAACTCAGGGAAATTCACATGTGGATGTTTGGATGCAGAAATCATTGGGAATCTCCTCTATAAACTGTTCCTATCATCTACTGCATCCAAAACACAGAGGTCAGTATGTGCAGCCTGAGACACAGACCAGAGGGATGCAATGCCTTCTCTCAGTCATATACACGTCGCAGACACTGCATCACTCTTTCACACACACACACACACACACACACACAATGCAGGCTTTTGTTTTTCAGATGCCCCTCGGTCAAATACGGCACCACAAACAAACACTAGTTGTGCGTCTTTGAGAAAACAAAAGTCGTGATTTATCTGCTCCAAGAGGGGAAATGCCCTCAGGACTGTTTTATTTTGGAGAAGGGCTGGAGTTGGAGGGAGGGTTAATTCGATTAAACAGTAATAGAGCTTTGCGTTCTGAGCATGTGTAGGAGGGTATGAGTCATAGCGTTGATTAAACAGCCAAGTCATAACACTGGCTGCGTGGGTCTTACCAGTCTGGACGTCAATGACCATTTGATGTCCTCCCCTCATCCCCGGCCTGTTGTCGTCGCCATCACCTGCAAAGAGGGGAGGAAGGAGGACACAAGGATGGTACATGAGCGTGGGAGATGGAAGATGACGTATAGGAAAGTGAGAGAGAGGATGATGTGATGGGTGGAATAATGGGAGGAGCAGAAGGCGGGAGGGAGACAACAAACAAAAGAGGGAGGGTGGCATCACTTTAGCTACAAGGCCACAGAGCTTTTACAGATGGCTGATATGTTTGATTGACGGATCGGGAACATTTCCCGCTTGAATAGAGGGTCTCACTGTTCATGTCGTCTCGGTTGATTTCTTGGGCGCTTGTACCTTTGTTGCATTTCGGGATGATCTGACTCCACCTGGGCTTGTACTCCTGCTGGCTGATATACTGGTTAAACAAACCGTCTAGCAAGGAGAGAAGAGGATCAATTATGGCAAAATCACTGACTGAGTGGGAGTCAGAATAAAAAAAAAACATTGAGGTAACTCAGCAGTAACCTGTAATGTTGTGCTCTGGTACGATACCTCTGACAGCTTTGTCTATGAGCTCCTCACAGGCATCAAAGTCTCCTTGCAGAACCAGCCTGTCATGCAGGTGGGTGAGCATTGGGTGCTCCAGTGCTATCCGAGTCTTCTTTTGCAGTGACTCGAAGGCCTCTGTGTAGTTATGCTGTCGGAAATGCTTGAGGCAAAGGCGGATGGCTTCCTGTTCTCTGTACTGCGAGAGCATATTGGAGAGGAAACCAACTTAGTCTCAGTCTACAACCACAACCCATAACTCTTATTGGAGCAGCTGACAAAGGGGACATCAGGACATTGGGGACCCTGAATAACTGGGTATTAAACCTCAACTCTTTCTTGACCTACCACGAGATGCTGGCACCAAACGCTTGGTCTTTTTAGATCTGTTTACTTACTCTTTTTTAAGCGTGTAATATTTTGAATCATAACGTTGTCAGTTATTAACTTAATTTAGTTTGCGAGGCACCTGGATTTGTGACCACGTGATCATGTCATCTCACACGGTGTAAAAATTACCAAAAACACAAGAGAGTTTAATGTCATGTGTCGCTTATACACAGTTTGGCCTTGTGTGATCCAGTTAAAAGAATGTGTTACATCTGTTCAACTGGGCTACCTGCTTGTAGATGTGTCTCAAAACAATGACATGCTTGTCCTGATCCCCACAGTACTATCAAAGATCACAGCTATCACAGCTAACAAAGCGGCTCCGCTAATTCAGTCACAAACATGTATTATTATTCTATTAATTATTATGAAGCAGCATTAGAGGAAACGTTGCATTTTTCAATCCGCAGTAACTTAACCTGACTGTGTGAAAGCGAACATGACAAACAGTCAAACATCTGCTGAGATAGAAAGTACAAACAGGATGAGAGAAACTGAGGAGATTCTGTTAGAAGCTTCAAAAGTACTGAGAGATGAACACACACACACACTTATAAAAACATCCCTCTCTCAGGTTTCCTGCACAGACACGAGTCGAGTATCGATTTGAGGGAGAGACAGGTGCTTGTTACGGGTTGGCTGCAGTCTCAAGACTTCACCACGGCCTCCTTTGAGGTGCGGCGCTGCTCAACTCGATGCAGTTTAACTAGTGATGGAAAAGCAAATCAGCACGTCTCGGTTGGACTCGGCGCTGCCAAAAGTGCTAAAAGGAGAAACAGCATAATAGCCGCTCTGAAGATGCCAAATGTGGTATTTTACTCCCTCAGAAGCATTTATATTCAAATTTTAGAAAAAAACAAATATGCTATGATTAATACCATCCGTGCTTCAAATTATACCGTGATTTAACTTCACGTCATGCTGCCCTACCCTGATGAGAAATTAATGAAACTCTTTCCGATTAATGCTCTGCTGCTGAGGCTATTTGGCTCATTTACAATCACTGCTTTTTTTGTGATAAAACTAAAATACCAGTTTACTAAAATGTAGCAAATTCACTGTTTTCACAATGGTCTGATCAAAGGAAAGAGTGTAGGAGGGGTTTTTTTATCCACAGGTGCCTTGCTAAAGAAAGTTTGTTTTGTTGCAGGAGTTAAATTCTCCTGCTGTCTGATTAATCCATCTAATTACAGTCTCAGGCCTGCTGAATCTGTAATCTACTCTTTCATTCTGAGCCTTTGTCAGTAACCCACTGTCTACCATTGACTGCTTACCTTGCTGTACCAGTTAAGGCAGGGCTGCACCACGTCAGGATCTTCGATACCATGCAGCTCAATATACCAGATGCTGAAATTAAAACTAGGACCCCAAGACATCAGAGGCACTGAAACACAACACACATGGAGAAGGGGAAATCAGTGTAAAAAAAAACAGAAATATTCATCATGTATCTTATCGAAAGAAACCACACTTGATCAACTACATCAGCTCTCACCTATTTTGACAAATCTGCAGGGAAACATCTGCTCGTCGATCTTATGCTTTAAGGTGAATGTTTCCTTGTTGTAGTCATTCTTAAGGCCACTGGAAGAGAAGGAAAACTGTTTCATACATTTTTATCACTGAGTTGAGTTGCCAATTGCGTCCATATGCTATGAAATGTTGGATAGTCATCCAAGCTGGCAGTTAACCAAACTCTATTTGTCGATTTGGCAGCTGGCAGCTATAATGTTGCCTCTTCTTTATCAAACAGGCAGTCTGGTAATAGAGTGAAACTGGAGGATTTACTGGATGGTATAATCCACCAATTACTGAGAGAATGTTCCTGTACTGATTGCAAGTTTTTTTCAGTTTCCATATACAGTATTAATGAAAAAATAAATGCAGTATCGATATCGACTGCATCTACTGGTGTACATGTATGAGAAAACCATATTCTATAAATTATCATGTATCACCAGAGATGGCACACAGTGGCGTCGAAAAAGTCCAAAAGACCACACTGAAAATCTCAAAAACATACCCCTTTCACCCTGGACAAAAAAAACACACCAACAGCAGCTAACAACTGGCTACTGTCTTCAATATGAATGTGTAGGATCAAGGTCAAATGACTCTGCAGTAGTTTTGGGTATTTATCAGCTTCAGCTTCAATCTGCTGTGTTGAAAACACACTTTGCATGGGTGAACACACACATTTTTGCCCCTTTTCAGGCGTGATGCTATAACTTGTGCTGGACGCTGGCTTGTTTATACATTTAAATCCTTCTCTGTCAAGGAAGGGCTTCAACACTGTTTAGTCAACACAGAGTTTGAAAGAGAGACTGAAGTAAAAAAATGTATTTAGAAAGTAACCATTGTAAGTGGCTTCCATGCTCGTCATGGAAGCTTTGGAAAAAACTACGTGCCTTTTTCGGAATGTTATTGATTAAGACTATGTAAAACAAGTTTTAACATCTTCTGGATGTAGTACATATCCCTATTCGTCAGCCCTGTGATGATCTGCTGACTTGTCCAGGTTTTTCCACGTCGGTTGCCCAAAGTTGTTGCCCAAAGATGTAAGCAGTACTACCAAGCACTTGAAGCTAAAGCATCCTGGGGTGGCTGGATTCACATTGGATCCGGCAGTGCGCCGAAAGGCAACAGGTTGGTGCGTTGGTGTGGGAGTGTCCCTCCACAGTGAATGAATGTGACTAAAAGTGAGAACCTTAAATTTCAGAAGTGTACTGAAAAATAAACTGTAATTAATGGGGATATTTGCCACGAAGCAGTAGTCCATCCACTTCATATAGCCCAGGCCTTTTCCACTGTGACATAACAACCTGAAAGTCGACATGTATTTATCTGAACAAACTCTGCCTCTGTGTGCACTGTTCTCTGGCCAATTTGGGTTCATTGATGATTGAAATTTCAATTAAATATCAATACTGAATATTTGAAACTGCTCCAATACCAATACCAGCTGTGCTTTCTTGCTCTCCCCTCTGTCTGGCAGCAAGTAGACACACACCGCTGCAGTGCTCACATATTCCCACCTCCTCTCACTCTTTGGGCTGTGGTCAGAAGTAAATACCTCAAATGCTGTTGTTCTCAACACACAGTACACAAGTCTTGCTATAATCGCTTTATACCAAAAATAAAAAATTGTATGCCCTCAATATCGTGTCAATCATCCCTGTTATATCGAACATATTATCAAAGATCGAACTTTTTTTAAAAAAGGTACTGTGTATTGAAGTTAGAAATTCCAGTATCGTGATACTACGCTAACACTAACAACACTAAGAAGCAGGGTAGTGTGACCGAGTGCTACATGTCTATACATAACTCTTGAAGAGAAGAAAGAAAGGTAAAATGATTTCACCGCATCCTGCAGTCTGTTACCCACCAATTTGTTCGCTTTGCTTCATTCGGTTAACCTCCTATTGCAGCTGAAGCTCTTCCATCAATTTAGTTATACTGAGCATTAATAGTCATTTTATACAAGCGCAAAGGGAAACAGTAATAGCCACACTTTTTCCCCACTGTTGTCTGTCCCACAACTGAACTCCACTCACCTACTAAACAGCACATTAAAATTATGTTTGTCCCGGTGCCACTTTTTCAGTTACATCCAAAATGTCTCAGTTTGTAAAACACATTGGAAAAAAAGCAGAACCTAGGATAAATTCCTCAATGGGTAGTTAAGTTCCTGCAGTGGAAAATGCCTTTAAGGTCAGTACTGGCGCCAATACCCAGCTCCTGGATACATAACCTCTGCTAGAAGACCAGCTCAAACAACATCAATCCCAGACATCAATAATCCAACTGCCTTGCTGCTAATTTATTGCCTTTGGGACATTATTTCCCCTTAAGTTACCATCTGAGGCAGACCTTTCCCCAAGAATGTGCATCTCCCCCAACAAGCTACAAACATCCCCAACTTCTTTTACAAGAAAACAAAAAATGTTGCTAATGAAATTGCAAGTTCACATCAAAGCTGCTGACAATGTACATAAAATTAACAGTTGGACTGACACAAGCAGTGATGTCTCACCTGGACAAAAGCTCTGTCATGTTCTCTTCACTCATCCCACCAAAGACCTTAAACTTCTTCAGGTTGCAGACGTGAGTCTTCTCATACTTCCCAAAGGTGATGCTCTGAACAATTGCCGGCCTTTCCAATTTCAAGATTAAAAACTGGAAGTAAATAGAGAGAAAAGGTGAGAGGAGACATGAAGCAGACTGAAGGCAAAGAGTTCACCAGAGAGTTTTGATACTATTAGTGTGTGGAAGAGTGCAGGAAATTGCCTGTGCTTATGTCAGGGCAACCATTGTGAAAAGATTTGCTCATTAGCTAAATGAGTAGAGCAAGGTCAATCTACTGCGTCAGGTAAGTGGCATTACACACAATCTATGAGCAGCATCCACATGTCACTGGTGCTCTAACAAGCCAGCACGTCTAATGACAAATCACTAGTGGCCAGTGGGCCAGAACGAGTGGAGACCACAGGCCAGAACATTGATTAAATGTGCTACTGGAAAACAGGCATTTAACAAACCCCAGGGACCGATGTTTTCACATCCATTCATAAAAGACAGATATTCTACCAATCCGCATCCTGTGCTGTAATCATTAATCATCTGGGATAAAACTTTTATAAACACTGATGTCATTCTCAGTCCTTCCACATGAATTTCAATCTTATTAATAAAAAAATAAAAGCAGTTCTATTGACTTTTTGCTGCCAGGCATAGGCCTAGTACTTGTTCTTTGCCTCAATTTGTCAACAGTCTGATTCTACCATCAAATCCAAATGTTCAAGGTCATAACTCTTAGATTCTTGTCTGCCATGTGGCCCACAAATTGCTTTAATGTTGCTGTCTGTTTCATCATGTTTACTTATCAAACATGTTAATGACTCAAGACTGATACCATAAGGACTCCATATCTTATTAATTAATTCACACTTTTGATTTCACTTCTATTGTATTATCATTATTTCAATTACTGATCAATCATTTGTTCGAAGAAATGTCCAAAAACAGTGACATACAGTGTACATAGAAATTGTCATATCCCCAATATACTTTCTTCAAACTTTTTAGACAATCTTACAATTTAGTAGCTGGAGCTTGGGAATGTTTGGCATTTCTGCTTGAACATTGACACAGTAAGTAATTTTCTGCAGATCAATTTATTGATCTCTCATACCAACATTGTTTTTTAAAAACTGATACTGACAAATTAATACCAATAGAAAGGCACAAATAATAATACTGCAATTAACTGGCTGAATAGTGGAAATGTGACTGAATTTATAATAAAATACATTATAGCAAAAATGCTGCTCAAACAATCACAGTAATTTGCTTTTTGCTTATTTTGATTGCTTTCAGCCATGCTTTACCACCCAGCTGCTTTACTAGACAGAAACATCTTGAGACTGGCGCGTTCAAGCTGACAGCTGAGTGGTTAACCATTGTTTTGAAATGCTTCATTTCCTCTCACCAAGCAACACAAACTTTCAGATTTAACCTCAAACTCTGCCTGGCACAGCGTAGCTGTATGTGGTCCATGGGTTCAACAGACACAATAGGAAACAACTTTTTTCATTGTAGTAAGACTGCAGACACTTCAGACCTGCATACTGCTTGGTGAGCACTTGAAGCAGAGAGCAGAGAAGCCTCACTGCCATCTAGGGAATATAATTATTAGTCTACGCCCTTGCTTATTAAAAAAACAGAAGATCTTCTTTTCCCCTCAATAAATACATGTTTTCACACAGTTGTCTTTGTGTAAATAAACTGCTTACTACAATAAATTGACATATGTTTATTATATCAATCGTAAATAAAAAAAATAGCTACCATTAAAAATTGATGCAGCTCTTGTTCCAATACCACAACAAGTATTGGAGATGCCTCTGATATTGCCTAAAATGCTAAAAGCGGTATTGGCGAGTACACAAAAAGCGTCACACCGTTCCAATGCTACAATATTAATTAGAAAAAAACAGACCCTGCTACTTCCAAGCAGCGTACTGTGTGCCTGTATGCACCTTAAACAATGTTTCGTCACAGCACAGGTAGCCAGTATCCCTTAAAGGCAAGTGACTTATGTAATTTCAAACACATCCATAACACAACATCTATACAGGGCTACTGGCAAAGAGGCGGAATTGTATTGGGGGGGAAACCTGTTCCCACATCTTCCTGTAAAAGATTGTGAATAAAATAATGATAGTATATACTATACACCGTTTTATAAACAAATGAACCAACACAGGCCTCCATGAACCTCACAGTTTGTACTTAATGCACACTCTAAATTTTCATGTCGATTGAAGTCTACAGTTTTTGTTAATAGCAGCAGACCTACCTGTGGAGGGTAGTTGCTCTCAGAAGACCACCTGGAAGACTGATCATTAGGTTTGTCAACCAAGATGTTCCTGAAAAACACACAGAGAGAAAAGTAGTTCATTTGTCCCTGTGGGATATCACAGGAGGAGTGAACTTGAGACACAGCAGACGACATGACATCAATGTTGTGACACAAGAGTCACAATTCACTACAGGCCGGATAAATATGGGTGTGTATGTCTATGTGTGTATAAATTAGATTAGAAAGGTAAAGGAATTATAATAATAATAATAAACTAGACTATGTCAGAAGGTACTATGAGTCAATTTATTTATAACTAACATTAATATAAGTTAACATACTGTTGTATGCAGGCTAATATTAAGAAGCTACGGCTAAACTGCACCTTTAGTGCTGAACCAGCAACAGGCGAATGCTCAAAAACTATGCGTGACATCTCATATAAATTATAACATTTAGGTGGGTCTATTTGTTTATAGCAACCATAAAGTGTGACGGTTCGTTTCATAACACTAGTTTCCAGTAGTCGGTAAACAAGCCGATTAGCTGTGGTTGCTAAAGCAAAGCTATTTGGTTAGATAACAGGAGCTAACGCTCGTCTCCTACTTTAGCACAGAGTACAGTTAGCTAATGGGGACGTTCGTTTTCCACGTACAAGGGTACCGGGCTTCACATCGCTGAATCAACTTATAAAATAAATAACTGTTTTGACAACATATTAATCGAAAGTTGCAACGGGTTTGCTAACATGTCAGAGAGTGCATATTAAGGGTTGCTGAATCAAAACAAGCTCATCTGAAGAGAAAAAAATATATGTTGACGTACACAAAGCACCTACAACGGATGGCAGACACACAACTTTCGCTTTAATGATGTCAATGACACTGGTGAATAACTACAACATTCAACGTAATGTCCATGTGTTGTCTTACTAAGCATACAATCGGTCAGATACAAATGTTATCCACAAATGCTTCAATGGATCGTCAGCGACATCACTATCGGCACTTGGGTAAGGAAACCAAACGCCCCCATCGCCCCTGACAAAGCTAACTGGTTCGGATCGCAAACGAGCTAGGCCAGTCGGGCCGGCTGTAAGAAACAGTGGTGAACTGAGGCGGCAGAAGACCACATGTGAACACAAAACCTAGTGCATATGCCGGGCCAACTAACGTGTGCATTACTTACTCGGGTAAATATGTAGAGGAGTAAGAGCTCCATTTAAAAACGCTGAAAGTGAGGACTCTGCTCTCAGGAACGACAGCCATCTTGTTGCAGAAAATAACAAGCAGCGGGAGGCCAGCACGGAGCCAGCAGTGACAGCCCTTAAAGAGACAGTACACCCTGTTTCGGTTTGCTCGTTTGTATAGATTTGAACATAAATACATAAACAGTATAAAAAATGCATAATACCAATGCTATGCTATTTGCCCAAATACAGTCGAACAGAATTTCATGGTGCTTTGAAAAATATCCTAATATCTCATCCAAGAAACAATGTCCAGATATTTCAGACCCTTCAAGGACCTCACATACCTGTTTGAGAGCCCCCAAATCCCCAATTGATCTAAAAGGGTTATTTACATCATTTTCAAACCAATATCTTCACTGTAGCTGGAGCGGTTGCACAAGCTCAACTGCATGCCAAGTGTGTAAATGACTTACAGAGGTTTGGATTACATTAGACATGCTATATGTCGCCAGTTATTTCCTGTTGTTGTTTTTTTTCACTTTTCAAATCAAGTCCCCATCTACTTCAATTGTTTAGGAGAATACTGCATCTATGAAACTGTGAATACATTTTTTGAGAGTCACAACCCCTCCAAAATCACTCGTTTCACTTCAACCGAGCCCGTCTTCTCTGGTCTTAATGCTGATTAATAGATCATACGATGGTCTTTATTTAACGGTAGATTGTTGGGCTGTGTGACATTACAGTGGGTCTTTTCTGAAACAAAGAAAGCCCAGCTGCTGTTGCCTGTCTTCTAAAAGCACCTCTCTGGGTGATCTCAGTGTTTCACTAAATGTCAAGTCACTGAGCTCAAACAGCGTGGATGAATCATCTGATGAGTAATGTGAGCTCAGCTTCCAGTTAACTGGACCTCTTTTACCGACACTTTTACTTCCTCCATCCCTCAAACCCGACTGCCTTTCCTGGATTTGATATCCTAAACCAAGGAGGAAACAGGGAACAGTAGTCAACCAAACAATCTCATCGTCACAAGGTCCAGTAAGTAGCTGTTTTAGACCTTTCAGCTGTATTACATGATCGCCATTGGTTGATGTAAACGTGTGGTGGGCATGTTCAATCTGGCATTTCCCTCAAGATTAATTCATCACAATAAAGTAACTGACAAATGAAACTACATGTCATCAATGATAATAAACTGTATTCTGTTTGTATAATACACAGGCATGTGGCTGATGTCTGTGTATACCCTCAGAATGGGTTGGCAGCAATAAAGGAGCTGGCAGTGTCAGTTGGTCAGAGGAGCAGACAGCACAAAAAAAGCAGGTGGGGGAAGCTGAGATGTGTCTTTTGTTGACAAGAGTTGTAATCCGCTCTAATTCAAACCACAGGCGGTCTGCAAGCCTCGGAGACCCCCCGACCTCTGGTATGTTCACACGGTCCGGACTAGCGGCGCAATGCTCCATCGCGCTGAGTAAAAAAATCAACTAAAATAGTGATCATGATGTATGTAAGTTTGTATACCTTCATGACTAAATGAAAGTCTGTATCTTTAGTTTTGGTTTATGATGAGTAGATGCTTTTTAAAGATGATTTATTTCAAATAAAATGCACACTTTTCAGAGCTGCTTCCAGTTTCTCTTGTTTCAGGCATTTTCTAGAAATTATTGTTATGTCATTAGGCAACTTGCTGTACTAGTATCTAAGATAATGCAATTGTATTGGAAGCAACATGATTCAAGAAAAACTATAAAAAAAATTAAAATAAATTACAGTTTGGGGATATGACAGTACATTGAATTAAAGTAGAGATTAGTGGTGAAGGCACCCAGAGGATAGAGTGTGGAGAGGCACAGTGACTGCCTGTTGCTGCCCAGCATGCCTCAGCCTGCTTTGGAATGGATATTTTTGCAAAATTCTGTTGAAAGTGTTAGTTTTTGATGAATCATCTGCAAGTGGACCTCTTCCAGGCCTGGTGACGTGAAGTGAATGATAATGGTGTTTTTTCTCAGTGCACATCCAGTGCTTGGCAGGCCCTTTGCCTCCACTTACTGCAATTGGAAGGCCACTGGTCAACTTTTAATTTGTATGGATGTGAACACAGACACTGAGAACAGTGGGAACCGTTTTATTATGGAGAAGCGCTGGCAATTGTGGTTATGTCCTATAATGTAAATCTGAGCATGGTCTAATTGTATTTTTAAGTGTAGATGAGATTTTACTTTAGGCCATGTCCCACTGCACTGATCTGTAAAGAAACCTACAGTAAGGCAACCCAGTTAGTAGCAGCTCTATCCACAAGTTTCTGAGGGAGTTTACCAGGGAAACGATTACTGGTGATACTTACAGTGCTTAACTATCAAGGTATCACGTAACTGATGCACCAATGAAAATTTAAGGCTTTAGAAGCATTTGCTAAGTGGGCTTAGCAATAATTATAGTGGTAGTATTAGCTTGATAAAGATGTTAACCTATATATGAAATATTGCCTTGCCATCACAGGCATGTAATTGCAGAATAGCTAAAAATGTTACTGCAGGTGATACAGGCCCACTGCTCCACTTCATGTTATCTTCCGAAGTACGGTGAGCAAGCATTCCTATTTTTACACGTTTTAAGCCCTGTGAGGTTGAGTCCCCATATCATTAGCCAGTTTGGCTAGCTAGATCTTCATGCATGTACTACACTGTGCCAATAATTGTCAGTGCAGTAAGATCATTTTACTTGACAAGATATCTTAAGATAACTTGGGTCCCGTCCAGGAAAAGTAGGCCTCTAATATCTGTTCCAAGGTTTTTGAGCACAATCATCTTAAAATAGGATCCTTAAACAAAATTAGCTAGTGTTCCCACTGGGATTTGAACCCACAGTCTTTGGGGAGTCAGGTACTCTAAGGCTGGATTCAGACCAAATCAGGTGGTGTGGTGGAAACGCAGGTCTTCCCATTCATTTTTTAAAAACTGAGCCGGCTGTTGAAACAGACTTTGGAGAAAGCCAGACTTCACGTTGCCATGGCCAGTCACATAAGCTGGCAAGCAGACTAGCAGCATTAATGACTAAAACCATTGTAATGTAATGTGTTGTGTGTATTCAGTCCGTTTGGCATCGTGCACCAGTTTAAAACACATCCGTGGATGCCGACGATCACTGTAGTGCAGGCATGCTTAACTACCCTGGCAGAGGCTTGACCGGAGATCTTAAGCAGAGATGAACAGATCAGTAGAAGGTATTCTAGTTAGCATGGCTAAATGGTTCAGAGGGAACACAATGGACAAGTTTCACCACTGATCACTCGGTTTGGTATTGTGCCCAAGTTTATAACACATTATAGGACATAACTGCACTGTCAGGATGAATTGTAAGAACTTCGATGATCCTTTGATTCACATCATCATTTCCGGTCATAAACCAAAGTAGTATTGGACAAATTGAAGTATTTGTCCAATGCAAATGAATACAAATGAAGTATGTATGTATATATATAGATATATATATATATAAACCAAAGTAAGTATTGGACAAATTGAAGTATTGACACATTATAGGACATAACCACACTGTCAGAATGAATTGTAAGAACTTCGATGATCCTTTGACTTTGATTCACATCATCATTTCCGGTCATAAACCAAAGTAGTATTGGACAAATTGAAGTATTGATCATATATATATGTATATTTATATATATGTATATATATATATATATATATATATATATATATATATATATATATATATATATATATATATATATATATATATATATATATATATATATATATATATATATATATATATATATATATATATATATATATAATATATATATATATACATATAAACCAAAGTAAGTATTGGACAAATTGAAGTATTGACCATATATACATATATATGATCAATACTTCAATTTGTCCAATACTACTTTGGTTTATGACCGGAAACCCATTTTCTAAGAAATTACATTCCTATCAGAGTTCATTGCACTTTGTTTTCAGTACAAATTAGTAAATGTTAGCATGCTAAAGCACTGAACTTGTTAAAAATTATATATCAAACATCAGCATTGTCACAGTGAGCACATTAGCCTGACAGATGCACTAGCATTTCTTATTTATTTCTCCCATAATAACAACTTTAATTTAAAGTCAGTCAACATTTTCATGTGGCCAGTACATTTTGTTTTGCTGTAGATGTCTGGTGGTTGAACTTTTTGTCATGATTTTCTGTTCTGTTTAGTTTGTGATATTGTCTTTTCTATATCTCTGTTTTTGAAGGTGCTATAGAAATTCAGTTATTATTATTGTTATTATTATTATTACTATTATTAGTATTATTATTACATCCAATGAAGGGGGTTAGGTTGAATGTTTATTTCAAGATTATAGTGTTATTACATTTTACAACTGAATGGGATTTAAACCATCTGACACACCTTTGTTTTCAGTGGAATATGACGAAATAATTTAAGTTTTTTGAATGAAAGACTCTTTTTCAAAATAGAAAACTGTATATTTTGTCCCCCCCAAAAATATGTCATTTAAATCTAAATATAAGTTTACCTCATTTAGTTCGAAACATAGTGCCTGAAATGAAATGTTTTTGTCTTGGCAAACTTGATTATGAACTTATTTTTATAAGTCTTTGGACTTTTCGCAGACTTGTGCCTTGTATTTAGTTAAAAGACAAGGCAAGTGACATTTACTTGAATCAAGTAAAAGGCTCTTATAAGAGAGATTTTAAATTAAATATAAGATTATTTCACTTAGATGGCCACTATTTGCAGTGTAGATCAAAACAGTATAAACAATGAGCTGAAAGATGCTAAAACACTAGTCTGGTGATAATGTTCTGTGTTTTTTGCTGTGACCCTTTTCACAATACGCATTTGATCCAAGGTTAATATGAAAATATTAATAAGGGCAGCTTTAACTGTTGTTGTACATTGTACATTGTATGTATTGTCTGCTGCTAGAGGTCTCTAAATCAAAGCACAGCAGAAGTCGTAAGTCGCCGGGGATCAAGGGACTTTTTGTTGTTAAACATAAACAACCACTCCCAATGAAAATCTAATTACACAATATTCACAGATAAGGAAGTGTATTATTGTTTTATTCATGTTCGTTTAGTTTTGTTCACCAACGTTTTTCCTCACCCTCTGAGTCTTTCACAGCAGTTATTTTGACGGGAGACCAAATGAAACGTACTGTTCCCTTGAATAGAGTTACAGATTTATCTGGCTGTGAACATTGTTGAAAACATTTGGGATTATATAAGTAGGCCTACACAATTCACCAAATATATATAACAGGTCTAGTCTTTTTAGACTTTTCAATGTAGAGATGTTACATGTTATATCTTCAAGTTCATTTCAGAATATCTTTAAAATGACCGGGGAAAATTCCAGTCATCCTTGCCTGTAGCCTACCTCGAAATGTCTGCTATTATATCATGCTAACATGCTTAATGTTAGATGCTAAACATCAGCACATTATAGATTTGATAATATTTGATATGGTGACTCCTAATGATAACATAAAAAGACATTGTGGCTAACAGCCATGCACCCAATTACCTACGGGGCCTTAAACAGCCATTATTAATTATTATACTGGGTATTAACTTTTTTTTCTGGGCCCCTCGCAGGACTTTTTCTTAGTACTTGTGGCTGTAGTAGTATTAAATTGAAGCAATGTTTTTATGATGCATGGAATGTCATATACATGTCTGTTAAGCCTGTTGGACACACAGGGCATCCTTATAATAATAATAATGATATTATTATTATTATTATTATTATTATTATTATTATTATCATTGTTATTATAGCAGATTTAGCCACAGAATTGTCATTAAAGCCAGGTTAGCCTGATCAAGTCTGCAGAAGGGGCTGTCATAGTTTCTGTGGATGTGAGAGGATGTACTGTGTTTCTCTGATATGAGATCAGCTGTGTTTCCCCACAATGTTAGTCACCCTGTGATGATGTCACACACAGCATGACTTCATTCCGAAACAAAGAGATAGCAAAGATTAAAAGTGACATCATCATCCTCATCTTCATCTTCATCTTCATCATCACAACTCTCCGTATCCTCTTCATCAGCAGCTGTCTTGGTTACCATCATCAAAACCACTAACAATCATCTTCACGATCATCATCATCATCATCATCATCATCACAGCCAGTATCTTCATCATCATCATCACCATCATCACCATCATCATCTTCATCATCTTCATCTTCATCATCTTCTTCATCATCATCATAATCACAACAGCTCTCCTCATCCTCTTTATCACCAGTTTGTTTCAAGATCATTTTCATCATAACTAATAGTGGTTATTATAATCACCATCACCATCATCATCATCATCATCATATAAACTATCTTCATCCACTTTATAACAGTTGTCTTCATCATCTTCATCACCGCTAACGTCATTAACACAGCCACTACTAACCCTCATTATCATCCTCCCAGTGAAGACAACGTGGAACCAGTCTGAGGTCTCCACGGCCTGCTGCTTTACTTTTATTAAGGGCGCAGCATCTTATTTCCCCGGGAAGCGCGCTGCCCGCCGTGAGCGCGCACGAAGCGCCATCACGTGGGAGGTCCCTTTAAGTTTCCATTGACAGAGGCCTGAGCGTGTCACATGGACATGATATAATGAAAAGGCAGGAACAGAGAGGCAGAGTTCGCTGAGCTCTTGGCTGATGGAGCTGGGGCAGAAATGTACGCAGTCATGTGCCGCCAGCCAGCAGCTTGCGGGGAGAGGGACAACTGGGCCGAGCCGAGCCCAGCCGATCCCGGCCGGGGCGGGCCGAGCCGGACTCACTGCGCCTCATCGGACGGGACCTCTCTATTCGCAGTTGCACCTGCCAGCTATGACACGCACTTTAAAAAGAGGAGGAAAATTCGCCTCGGTCCCGGAGCAGGAGAGGAGCGCCTTTCAGCGTGAGTGAAGTTATTTCTAATAGCTCAGCTGATGTGGGATCGGCGCTGCGCTGCTGCCGCAGGTGCGTTTGCGCGCTTGTATTGTGCCCGGTTCGTGTGCCATATTCTAGTGTCGGGACCCGCATCATTCAGCTTTTTGGGAAAGTGTGCTTGTTGGAGAGCGCGCAGCATTCCCGCAGGGGAGATTTCTGATCATGTGTCATGTGCGTTTGTCTAGAACTCTGTGTTCGCTAGTGTCCGCATTCCAGGTGGTGTTGCGCACATAGAAATCGGAGTTGAAGTAAACAAGTGGGAATCAGGCCTCGCGTCGGAGCTTGAAAACAGTGTTTTGAGGTTCAGCACGGCGCTCCGGGCTTGACTGGAAACATCCCGCCCCTCTCCACAAGCCCAGCCCTGAAGCTGTGCGCACAAGATGCCGAGCACAAGTGAAGTTGTTGATTGTTTTTGTGTGTGTGTGACAATTATAGCAAGTTCACACATCACAAACTAAGTCTGAGGGACTTACTCACCGGCCCTCAAACTAACAAAGTCTCAATGTTATGTTATAATCAGTCCCCCAGTTTAACAGGCTTGGATAAAGCAAAGTCGGATTAAATGTTTATACACTATGGCGTGTGTGTTAAACGCGAGCGTTGCAGTGTTTTGTGGCTGTGACAATAATTTATGAGTGTGGAGCTTGTAAGCGGAGGCCCCCTATTTGTTTAATAAAGCCATCCAATTTTCCTGCGGGATGTTTGGAAACGTGCCTGCGAGGTGCCGTCAGCGCTTCTACATTTCAACACTCGCCAGAGAGGAAAACAAGAAAACCACCTGCCTGCTGCTCCGGCTATTGCGCAACCGCCCCCGTCCCCAACCCCCCAACACACACACACACACACACACCCCACGCCCCCAACTCACACAACAGGCAATATTTTGCTGATTCATAACAGGGCCGTCACATCTGGTGTAGGCTGTGACACGGAGAGTTCAAACAACCTCTAATTTTGGCCGCAGTCTCAGTCTCAAGCAGCGAGGGGACATAATTCACTGCGTTAATGCCAGTGGCTCTTCCGGAGATGCTCCCCAGCAGCACAGGCTGACTCTCGGGCTGTTCCAACTGAAGGAAGCACCAGTTGATGCAGAATGCTGGCAGGTAGCTGGAAATCTGTCCCGTCAACAGGAAAGCAACTGGGAGAGGGAGCCGTTCGAAATCTGCATCAGAAAAACAAAACGTTTTCTTTGTGACAAAAAGTTTGCGGCGTGAAATAATCCGAGGGTAGGAGGGAACTCTCTTTTGCTTTGTAATTGTCTGCTTCATTGACACAGGCAGTTCATGACATAACTTTTTTATTCACCCTCATCCAAAAGTCAGTGTTTTTGTTGTTACATCATCATCTGTCACAATCAAAATGATCCTTATCTTTGCTCAGCTAATCTTAAAGCAGAACTGTACTGATGCAGAAGTGACATTTTAGCTTTTTTTTTTTTATAAATTATTTACCAACCCCACAAAAACATTCCATAGTCAATATTCAATGCCTAAAAAATGGTTAAGAATTAGGTCAGCCAATTAATCAACTAGTCTTATAACAGAAAACAAAGTGACAACAATTTTGATAATCATCCTGTCATTTAGGGCATTGATATAAACAAAGACACTCAAATTTGCTTGTAAATTGTGACGACTTGTTGATTGGGTAGAGCAAACACCTGCCTACAAGGTAAATGTATTGCTATTTTTCAAAACACAGCGGATGCTTCTGTTTCTTTTGCCAGATGGCAGCAGGGCGAACTCATCCAGCAAACATGGGATACATTTTCTTTTTAACACCTGTTTAACGTGGTGAAAGGGTCTATGTTAACCCAAATCATCTGGTTCTACAAGCATTTTAGTTCCCTAATGCTAAACAAGTATTTTTTTCTGTACATGACCAGTTATTTTTGTTCGTTAACCCTAACCAACTATTTTGTTCCCAATAGCTAACCAAATATTGTGGTTCCCTAAACCTAACCAAGTATTTTAGTTTCCTGAACATAAAAAATTATTTTTGTTCCCTAAACCTCACCAAGTAATTTTGTTCCCAATAACTAACCAAAAACTTTAGTTCCCTAAACCTAACCAAGGGTTTTTGTTCCCTAAACCTCACCAAGTAATTTTGTTCCCACTATCTAACCAAACATTTTAGTTCCCTAAACCTAACCAAGTATTTTTAGTTTCATGAACATTACCAATTATGTTTGCCACCTAGACCTAACCAAATATTTTTGTTCCCTAAACCTTACCAAGTAATTTTGTTTCCACTATCTAACCAAATATTTGAGTTAATGTAAACCTAACCAAGTATTTCAGTTTCCTGAACAATACCAATTATGTTTGTCACCTAGACCTAACCAAGTATTTTTGTTCCCTAAACCTAACTGAGTATTTAGGATGCAAACCTGAGACTACTGTACATAACCTGTTCAGCCATAACAGCTTACTCCAGGTATGGATTCTGTTGCTGTTGTAAGTTGAAATGATGGTTCCACTAGCTGCTAATTGCCCCACTATGTTCACCAGCTAGTTGCTGACTTGGTTTGTCTGCTGGTTGGAGCTGGCAGGGGGTGTGCAATGGGGTTTTTATAGCTTTTTTGCTGAAACAGATCCCCGCACGAAACAGTGAATTTGCGGCCTGTAAAAAACAAAACAACAAACCAAAATGCGCCATATAGTTGAACTGAACCACAGGGTCAGGTGATATTACTCTGTGTGTGTGTGTCTGTGTGTGTACGTGTGTGTGTTACCACGAGCTAGGATTGCAACAGTATTGTTTTCAAGTTAGGCCGCGCTGATGATCAAACACACAGTGACTTCGGTCCAGGCTAAGAACCTCATTCCATGTTGAATGACTCGCTATCATCTTTAAAAAACGTTTCTAGTCACTCTAAAGGTTTGGGCCCCTTTTGAAATGTCAGCAGTTTTGCCTCTTACTGCCAGTGCTTTATAGCATTGAGTATTGTATGCATTAAATTGAATGCATCTGCGTATGGTGAAATATGGGGTATGAGCTTTGGAATCTAGGACAGACGTTATGTAACAACCAAACAGTGACTCTGTAATGCATTATGAAAGAAATGTTTCTCGGTATGAATTATGCCAAGAATGAGATCAAGTGCAGGGAAGTGGTACACTGTCGGTACTTGAATGTTTCATGTTATTACCGGTTCCTGCCTCAGCTGAAGGTTTGCGTCACCTGTGAATTCACACTTTTTTTTTTTTCAATCAAATGTGTTTTCCGAAGAATTATCCCTCATTCCCTGGTAAACAAATCAACAACTGTGCCCTGACAAGTACGAGCAGGGTAGAACATGAGCTTTGCTGTCTTCCAGCACTTGCATGATAATGAAATTTGCAATAATCCCGCAGCATTAACCATTAACCAGCATTAATCCTGCTGTGTTTGGCCTTATTAGCCGAGAACAAATCCATCAGCCTTTTGAAGCGAACTTTCAGAGCTCTAAGCTGTTATTTCCGCCCTTGAGAGCATTACTTGGCAAACCTATACGCACAGAATTCCACCAATGAGCCTGAACCACAGATTAGTGACATGCTTGAAATGGTTGGAGTGTGTCAGAGGAGTCTAGCGGGGATAACATGGCTTGCCTGTTTGTGTGTGTTCCTGTTTATCTGTGTCTGTTTTTGTGAGTGCATGCATGTGCTCGGTCAAGACAGACGTTCCCATCTGCGTCACAGACTACGCATGACATCTGACAGATGTTTACGCTCACCCCGTCTCGACAAATAGATCTGTTTCATTCAGATAGAAATGAGCATGTGTTGTTTTCGTCGCTTCCTCCGCTGCCTTGTGCAAATGGCCGGCGCTGAAACCAATTTTCCCCTTCTTCGTTCGAATTTACGCAGCTAAACCTTCCTCCGTCATTCTCACTAAATCTCTGTCCCTGGCTCTCAATCCTTTCCTCCTCACCAGCACTGCTGCAGGAAAAAAATAAAAAAAATCTTTGCTATATTTGTAGCCCGAGCATCAGAGGCTGATCTGAGAAATGAGCCCATTACTTCTTTTTTTTTCTCTCGTGTGCGTTTGCTGAATAATTGAAGTAAATGGTGCGTTTTTTTGTTGTTGTTTTTTTTTTGCCTGTGAATTATGTGCCTCGAATGTGAGCGTAGCTCAAACAGCCAGCTGTGAAAGTTGTATTTCCGCTGCGTTTATGTGGTCATAATTAGCAGCTCCCATGTGACTGGGTGTATGTGTGTTTTTGTGCGAGTGTGTTTGAGCTTGTATGTGCGAGCATGCCTGTGAGCAGGGGTGTGCTTGTGTTTACATGACAGCCGACCAGGAAGGGAAGTGACGCAGGAGGCAGCGAAAGGGGCGAGAGCTGCAGACATTACACCGCTGCAGAGGGGGAGAGACAGAGAGAGAGAGAGAGAGAGAGAGAGAGAGAGAGAGAGAAGAGGGGACTGGGCAGGAAAACCACAGACAGATAAAAGAGTGAGACAGGAACAAAAAAACTAATGAGCGATCACTTTCTTCAGTACTGCTGTCGACTGCAGGATCGTTGCCCCTGCCTCTGCTGCCGGATCCACCGTAAAACAAAAGCAAACATGCAGTAAAAATGAGTCAGTGTCGGCGTAGGTTGGGCAAGTGCGCATTTGATTATGAAATGTTTTTTTTACCCACCGCTCACTATAAAAGTAGTGACACAGGCTTTTGTTTGTACAGAGCTGTGCCTGTTCCTTGGTCGCTATTCACAGTCATCGTCTCTCTGGCCGGCTGCCCTCTCACATTGGAGCAGACTCGAACTTTCTTGGCTCTTAGAAGACTTTCATAACAGCTTCAGTAATGGACACTCCTCAAATATTTCCTCAGCAAACGCAGGGCTTCCTAAGGGATGGAAAATGGACATGGGAATATGGTTTTTCAAGCAGCTCGGCGAAGGCCCGATGAGCCATCTGACAGAAGGTGTTGTGCGGGGAAGTGGTGAAGGGAAAATCAACAGAAAGTCAGATTACTCGACGATAAGACTTCGAGTGTACTCACCTTCCCTGGTCGACATTAATATCATTGAAACTAGACTCCTCTATGAGTACTTAGCATCGTACTGTAAAGCCCTGCTAGTGTTCTCAAGAGGCCACAGTGATCATTACAACCAAAAGAGCCATTCAAACAACATCATTAAAATTTGGCTATTATCAGAGCCTTACCAGTATTGAGACAAGAAATGCCAAACAATTTTTCAAGGGTGCAGACGCAGACGCAGCTGGAGGTTTTTCCTAGGTCTTGTTAAAAACACAGACCTCGCTGTGAGCAGTTTTGATGAGCAATTATTCCATCTAAAGAAAGTGTGCATCTACTCTTGGGCGAGAGGCTGATGCTTGTGACAAGGCAGATTGTTAACATTGATGGCATCCTCCTCGGCTCAGTTGAAAAGTTCAAGTGAGCTTCCTTCTGCTTGGTAATGCTGGCGGTGGATGTAGATCTCTAGAAAGAAGAAATGTTGAAATGCTAACTGTTTACTCTCCGAGGAGCATGAATGCACTCTGTAAGATGTTTACGTCAGTCAGCGTATATTTGATGAAAGAATTTAGTTTCTTTGGAGCGTGAATGTGCTTTGCAAATGTCATTAGTCTGATTGATGACGAGGTATCGTGTGTCCCATGTATACATTTATGCTCTTAATGCTACAGTAAAGCTTGCCGAGGGGCAATCCCCGGAGGGTTTGTCCTCAGGGGAGTGTGAATGTGAACATTTCATAGTAATATACCCATTAAAATGTTCAATTCAATTGATTTTACATGGATTGCGATGCCAGGGGAAAAGTCAGGGGGTCATAGATGTCAGCAGTATTCATTCTTTGGGGATCATGAGTATCTAAAGCAAATTTAATCAAATCTGTAATATTATTTAAGACAGTTAGCTCAAGAGCACCATGTCTTGAACTAACTGTGCTGTCCTGGACCAAAATGTTCAAGGGTTCAAGTGGAATCTCTGGTCCGTCAGTGGCGTTAGACAACATTTTCGGGATCACAACAGTTACGTCATCCTCTGAGGATTATGAATATTAAATGCAAAGTATGTCATTTCTGCCTCTAGCGGTCTCTCAATCAAAACAAAAAGCCCACTCTCTGACTCTCCCCCGGAAGCTATGGCAGCAGGTGAACAAGTGAAACTCACAATTACCTTGATAACATCACAGATTTCTCCGGGTTTGAGTATTGTCGGAAACATTTGGGATAATCTAAGTTCGCAGCTCAACAGGTGATATATAAAAGGTGTAGGTGACATTTTAATGCAGAATCCTCACATATCACATGTTTAATACCAATTTCAACTCAGTTTGGCCGGTTGAATGGATGGATGTGCTCCAGCTCCGACATTCTGAGTAATGACTTCAGGTCACGGGCTATTTCCTTTTTCATCACCACTACATTACTGCGCTTTCCTTGCTATGGTATATCTCCTTCTAAAGTATTTAACTGCATTGCGTGTCTTCCCTGAGACCATGAATGGAGCCGGTGTGGTCAGAGGTGAGCGGCAGATTGCATTGTTAAGCAGCCTGCAGGATGCAGGGTGAGTTGGCAGGCAGAGTCTGGCCTGGCACCGAGCTGCTTGGCATACAACTGGCCCGGGGAGGACGTGAAATGAAACCTCAGCAGGGTACGGGTAATGGAGGAGAAAACCTCCCATGTCTTTATTAGAGAGGAGATGAGGGAGGGAAGGGAGGGAAAGACAGGGGGTGTTGATATAATACAATTTAGGAAGAATTAGGACAGTGTTTGTCCCTCACTGTGGATGTTTATTTACCTCTCATTTGGAAGATCTGCTGTACTGTAAAAAAAAAAAAAAAGATGTAACATTTTCTGGCAGCGGCCCACTGCCCATATGTCCGCTGGCCACGGCAATTAAACCATAAGACGGCGAAGAGAAAAGGGCTGCGGGGGAGAGATAAACACAGGAACATAAAGAGCGACAGAAGAAAAAGTGATGGTCGGGAGTCGTAGATGTGGTTCGGCTGGGAGGAGACTACCCAGCTCTCGATAGTTGTGTTTTTCTTCTGCGGCACCCTCCCCCTCCCCACTTCACACACACATAAAACACACACACACACTGTCCTTGTTTGCTTTGATTCGTGTTCAGAACGAGGCGTTCGCATTGCAGAGCATGACCGAGAGAGCTTGGCCAGCAGGAAGTATTCACAGAGAGCAGAGTGGAGAGAGAGAGAGAGGGAGAGAGAGAGGGGGAGATTCTTACAGATTGGAGGGGTGATGCATTGAGAGGAAAAGGATTTATAGAAGTTGGCGCAGGTACGAGTACAGTTTGAAAGGAGAGTTAGAGTCAGTCATAATAGCAATATAGACACAGTTGACAGAGGAGTTGGAGAAGACTGTCTGAGAAGTCTTAGTGGAGTGAGTTTGAAAAGATAACCTACTTGAGGGACTTGATGGAGATAGCTGAGCTAATTGGATAAGGGTTATTTTGAGCGGTGATTTGTAAGAGAGGTAAGGGTTTGGAGAGGAGATAGCTGGCGAAGAGAGTCAGATGAAGGAAACGTTCCGTAAGATATTCAGATGTGAAGTTACTCGGAGCGTAAGGCGAAGGAGTCGGTTAAATTGGAGATCAAAAATATAGTCCAGGAGAGTCGTTAAACATTGGGAAGGCATGTTAGTCGGCTTCTGTGGCTATTTTCAAAGCTCGGGATTTACTGAAACAATAGCGTAAAGCGAACGTGCCATGCAGCTTTCATTGAGCTTTATGGCTTTCTCTGAGTTTTACCGCCAGTAGAGGAGAGCTCAGAGATTATGAATCTAGAATAATTACTCCAGCTGAGTTACTCATACTCAAAATACCTCAGATGAAATTACGATTTCAAAATCTCATTAGACACCTCAACCGGTGCAGAAAGAGAGAGCAGTAGCTCAGCGTGCAGCAGGTGCAGGTCGAGATGGTGTTATGATACGGATGTTATACCGACAGAAACATTCACTTCAAGGGTAGGTAAGGTTTAGCTGCAGCCTGTAGTCATTTTGCACTCCATTGATAGTCCATTTTGAGGACAAAAACCACAACCTTTTGATAATATCAAAGCTGTAATAAGACGCAGTCATTTCGTGAAGTAGAAATATTTTTAGTGTTTATCCATCTTTTAGCCCCCTGAGTTTAGGGTAGCATATTTTTCAATACACGGAAACCTTGTGTCTTTAACACAATTTAAAGCTGAGCTGTGTCACAAGCGAAAAGTTAAATTAAAAAGAAATACAGTGCGCCCTCGCTCAAATCCCTGCACTCAGGAGTTCTGCTGCCGCAGCCTTGCTTCATCTGGCATGACCATCGGTTTGTTTGAGCGGACGTCGGCAAATGTGAGAGTCAATCCTGACTTTATGACTAAATTGTACCACTCGTTGTACCACACCAGAGACTTGTACGTTGCTTCCTGCTGGTTGTTCCATTCCGCCCATCGAGCTGGCCTGATGGCGATGTCTGTGAAGCAGCTGACTCAGGAGAATCTTGGGAAATTCATGGAAAGTTCATTCGATGTTATCCCAGCCTGCTTGTTGCTATTGCTGTATGGCTTTTTGTCGAATGTTTGGTCACTCAGCATGACTTTGCAAAGACTGAAGCCAACGTCGGGTACTTGTGAGGTTAATGAGAAGCTAGGACGAGGAGCAAGTGGTTATTTAAAGAATGAAATAGCGGAGAGATTTTTGCCAGACGGAGAGAGTTGATGATGTTCCCACCCGGATTTTTGGCAGCTGGATGAATTGAGAGGTAGCTGGAGAGGAGTTAGTCGAACAGGAGAACGTTTAAGGGGAGGAGCAGGCTGCTAGAGCTCGGCTAAGTAGGCCAAAGGCACAGGGGAATGTCACATGAACCACCACTGCTATGTTAGCCATTCTCCAGTGTCTTGTTCAGCCACAGATGGGAAGAGACACAGAGAGAGGGAGAGCTAGAGAGAGCAGTTAGCGTGCGTCATGTATCCCATGCTGCCTGACGTCTGTGCATGACACCCAAAACCACACTGCTGAAAAGGGGAAGTGCTCATTTCCATCGGCCCGGAGACCGCACTGACCTTTTCCCTAACCACTTCAACCGCCGCTGAAGGTCAGCAATGTCGGGGAAATTTCTCTGTGCCGAGGGCCGAGGTCCAGCTCTTATCTGAGGTTGCGAGGGCTACAGGAAGTTCAACCTGGTCCTCGGGTGTCACCGCAGCTCGTGGCAATAAAAACCCTGACCAGTCTCGCGTCATCTGTTTACTGCCTGGCGTGCTCTCGCTGCCTCCACCTCCTCTTCGTCTGACACTCTCTCACACCCATCACCCCGCAAGCCCGCTAAAGTGTGAAACATCCCCAAGGCAACAGAAAGGATGGCGACATTGGCCCTGAGGGGAGTGCGAGAGATCGGGGAGGGGGAGGGACGCAAAAAGGCCGGGAGAGTTGGGGAAACAGTTGTGAGGTCAGAGCGATGAATAGAAAGTAAGATCGAGGACAGAAAAAAAGGCAGACAAACCAGTCTGTGCTACCCCTGCTACTGACAAGGCTGTGTTTGCTTGTGGATTTATTCCTGTCTGTTTGTTCATCCGTTTCTGGGAGAGTTTCTTTGGTCCGTCATCCGTCTTTGTCCAGCAGAAGGGGAAGGGTGAAGGGGTGGAGGAGGGGGAGGCTCTCTCCAAGGCACCAGTTTCCCCAGCGACCGGAACCGAAAAGACCGGCCATACCAGTTCACTCTGCAGGAGGAAGTGCCCGGGTTACGTGAGGATCATAAGATCCGGGGTTCTTGCGAATTCACAAAAAAAGAAAAAAAACCAACCCACAGAAGGTTGTAGTTTCTCAGAAAGCCTCTTGATGTGCGGCTCGGTGATGTTGCTGACAGTGTGGTGTTCTCTTTACACACAAACATGCACGCATGCCTGTTCATCCCCTCGTCAACCACATCCACTCCGACGCGGTGGTGAGCGATGCAACAGCTCCCCTCTTCCTTGTTGGCTTTTACGTCAGAGTGACTGGCCTAGATTGTTGAAAATGGACCTGGAACACTTGCCGTTTATAGCCTTTCCTCTGCCTCTCCCTGATGTAACAGCAGAGCACGACTTTCCCAGGAAAAAAAAAAAAAAAAGTCCCGCTGCCCTTTCCTACACTCAGAACAATAGGAAGGAGACGGTCCTGCTGCCCTTTTTTTTGCGGGCCACGTCGGTCCTCTTCCATAACCCTGGGGTTTTTTTATTGCTGGGTTTTCTTGCATTTTTGTCCGAGATGTAAAATGCGAAACGATATCAGGAATGCAGTCGCCTGTGGACAGTGCTGCGACGACAAAGCGCTGTGCAATGAGGCACTTCCAGTTCAGCTTTGAAGACTGTCTCTGTAACACACACTCGCACACACCGACTCAAGCGCCCTTGTGCCAACAAAACAGACGCACCGAAGACAGAGACAAACTCTTTTCACAGCAGCACACACACACACACACACACTCGAATATGCAGTACAGATGCTTAAACATGCCTTTCTAAATGATGAGCATCTCATATTAAAATCAATATATCGACATGGCCAGTATTTTCAGCCCGTTTTAGCTTATTGCAGATGAGCTGGTGTCAGTGTATATGTAAGCCAGTTAGTACCAAGACACTGCAGTATTTGTTCACCACAGAGCACTGGTGAGTATGCTTTTGTCTGACTGTACACATCTAAGACATCAATCTTTAAAGGAATAGTTTGACCTTATGGGATAAAACTTTATTCACTTTCCTTGCTGGGAGTTACATCAAATCAATACCACTCTCGTGTCTGTGTGCATAATGTTCCCCTGTCTTCCATTCCTAAACTAAGCTAACAGGCCGCTGGCTGCAGCTTCACATGCACCGCAGAGGGCTTCTCATCGAACTCTCAGCAAGAAAGAAAATACGTGTATCTACCTGAATGTCAAACCATTCTATCAATTAGCCCTAATAAACCAAAGTCAAATGTCCAGTGTGTAGGATTCGGGCTATCTAGGAGGATCCGATGCCTGAAATGGAATATGCATAATTATTACGATGTTTTAATTAGTGTATAATTACCTGAAACTAAGAATTGTTGTGTGTATGTCACCTTAGGACGACCCTTCTATCTACAGAGTCCTCCTTCACAGTCTGCCATGTTGTATCGCGAGGGACGAATGAAACACTGGGTCGAGAGAGGGCTCTGAAATATAGATATATTAAATGTAAATAGATTGCTACGTGGCTTGAAAGGATCCTTATCAGTAAAATGTTTGTTCGTGTTGTAAAATATTGGGTGGTCCAGCATTAGTCAGGCTCTGTTTCTTGTTTGTTTCCACGTGGGAGAAAGAAATTACTTGCCTCTCTGTTGCTATTATGCCCTACTAGCCTTTCCTGAATCACCTGAACCAACTCATGAGGTGTGTGTGTGTGTGTGTGGGGGTGTGTGTGTGCATGCCCGTGTGTGATTTTAGAAGGCGCTGGGAGGAGTAGGCGGACTCACTTTGTTACCAAAGTCTTGCAGTGTCATCTTATTGATTTGATACTTGTCCTCTGCCTCTATCTCTGTCTGGTCTGTCTCTCTCTCCCCACCCTCCCTCCCTCAACACCACTCCTTCCCCGTTCCCACGGCAACACGTGGCTATTGGTTACATAACAGCAGCGCTCACGGCGTGTGTGTGTGTGTGTGTGTGCGCATGTGTACGTGTGTGTCTCTGTGGCTGCCCCTGGGTTTGAGGAAATCAAACACGAAATGTACAGCTTTCGGCTCTTAGTAGCTTTCAGGCTCATGCGAGTGCATTATTGATGGTGTTAACACTGATTGCACTGGGAGCATGAATGCGTCCCGCTGTGTGTGTTAATGCGTGTGTGCTCTCAATTTACCTTTGCTGCAGTCTGTTTCATTTCCACTAGATGGGAACAGCGTGCAAGTAGGAAAAAAAACGTGCTCACTGTGGCTGACGTCTGTCGAATGATGTGTCGACGACTGATGGATGATGGGCAGGGTGTTGTCCTAGGTGCTGAGGGCGCGCGGCCTGCGCTTTTCTTCCTTTTTTAAAAATGTTTTCACAGCTTCTCCTACACAGCACGTGTGCATGCGCAGCCTCTTTCAAGTGTTCTGGTTCATTCAATAAGTGTCCTTGCTGTTGTTAGAGGTATGAATGGGGATTAGTATATGATTTAATAGTGAGGTGGATGCGTGTGGGAGTGTCAAGTGAACCACACACACACACACACACACACACAGACACAGAGCCATGCCCTCAGATCCCCTCTAATGGCATTAGGCGGGCCACGGCAGGGGAGGCCAAGCTGCTGTTCATTTCAATTAGAGCCATGTCAAGGAGCGGTCCCACGCAGCGCGCTCCAACCTAATTGTGCTAATTTCATATTTATGAGGGAGAAATGCAAGCAATACATAAACACTACGCTGTGCTGCTCCCAGGGGGGTCATTTTCACTTAAGACGGTAGAAATATGTGGTTCAGCTGAGTGTTAAGGCCTGTGTCTGGAGATGTTAGTAAAAGCTTGAGTCTGCATGTGCTTGGGAAAAAGGAGGAAGAAGGAGAGAGATTACATTTTTTTTGCTTGTGCCGCTGAAGTGTGTTTGCTCAGAAGGCTGGGAGTGTATTTGCATAAGTGGATGATGCTTATGTGTGTGCGCGCAGCACCTGCAGTAAGCGGACTCTTTTCCTCCGCGCCCTCGGGGCACCAGAGAGGGGGGGGGAGGTGTACAGTATCGGACAGAGCAGTGGGGCAGTAAAAGCCGTTATACGAAGCAGTCTTATCTTTATGACCCGCGCTGCTTCTGATTGCATGATGGGTTCTGCTTACGCCACCAAACTGGCCGCCATAAATCCAGAGCGCCCACTGCATTTCATGTCCTCAGAGCTACTATTTACTCACAGTATTGCCTAAGATTCCTCTTTACTTTTTTTGTCTTGGGCTGATCAAGGGTCACCTAATTAGGGCTAAATTAACCCACAAGAGAGCCCTAAGAAAAAGTGAGAACTAATTAGGGGCCCTGCTGGCATCCCAAGTCACCTTAAAGGGTAACTCCGGGAATTTTCCCCATTAAAGTGTTTACACGTCTTGGAAAGTACTACTGCGTATGTGAAGAAAGTAGTATAACGCCTTTTGTGGCTCCAGAAGAAGCTGCAAGCAAATCTGATGAGTTGCCTCCAGTGATGTCACTCAGTGGCCAAGTTGCATTGTGGGCAATGTAGGCACCAGATTTTGAAAAGAAAGGAGAATGCGTGGAATCCAAAATAGGGGATGGCTCTGGTTCTGCTACATCAGTTTGGATCACTTGTTATTAAACAGTGTGCATAAGAGTACAGTGCTAGACCAGCTGCGAACAACATTACCCAGGATGCAATTTAGCCACTGGTACCATCCCCATAGCATCAGTTACCCTTTAACACGATTGGTCATTTGATTCATTGCATATATTTAAGTATGTATAATATCAGCCTCACTGTCTACCTCTGTGTCCCTCCAGCCACATTCCCACTTCTTCACACCCATTCGTTGCCGCTCTCTTCTGGTCTGCCCGGATGCCCTCTGACTTTTTCCCCTCTCCAAGTCACCTCACTCCCACATCCAGCCGCTCCCTCCTGCCCTACAGTCACCCCTTTCAGTTCGGTCTCAGTCACCTGACCTTCCCCCGCCCGCTTGCTCACCTGCCTCCACTCCCCCTGGTCAGCTCTGCAGCACTTCACTAGCCCTTCTCCACTTGCTCCTTGCCAGATTGTCCGTCGTTGCTCCATTGTTTGGTGCCACTGCTTTTAAAGCCTCCCCCTGCCCCACTGCCTGACCCTCTGCCTGGTCATTTTCACTTTGGATTCCTGCCTGCTCCTTGTAAGATTTATTTGCCACTTTTGGACTGCCTCTCTGGTTTGGACCCTTGCCTGCCTTATGGCCCCGTAAGCCTTATATGTTATTGTTGTGAAGAAATCTTTGACCTGCATCAGCTCTGCCCTTTTTCATCTGCGTGTCGGTCCTAACACTGTTGTTTCGCTCACAGGCAGCTGTGACAATATGATGAAATTCAGAGATATTAAAACCACATTTTCACACATGGACACTGCATGATGTTTAATTGTGTTTTAAAAAAAAGGTTAAAGGAGCTGTGATCAGTTATTATCAAATTTGTATTTGTGCAGTACCTCAGTTTGCGACCAAATACCTGCAATACTAATTCCCAGCAGCATCGGCCGTGCTTGTGATCAGAATTAAACACTTAACTGATGCTGCTAACAGACAAAAACTAATTTTGCCATACTACTAAACCAGTAAAAGTACATTGGAATGCAACTTGAAGCCGACTTGAAGTCATTCCGACCTCCGACATTGACTGGAACACAGCGTTAGATGATCTCATTGATGAACGTGGTATCTGTTAAACACCAGCAATGTTTTGGCAGTTTCAGTTCTCCATAGGTCATCTGACAGAGTCTGAAACTTTAATATATCTATCTAAGAACTTGATATGTTTTGGAAAGTGGTCTTCAGTGAGGATCTGTTGTTAATAGCCTGTAAAACAAAAGAAAATGATTCGATTCAGGCCTGTTTTATTCAACAACAGCATGACATCTCTTACCTAAACTCATGGATAAAGTATGCTTTTGACTTTTGGTTTCTAAAAAAAGATGGTTAATGTGTAAACACTTTTTTTTTTTGTCCTACACAACATGTGATTGAGGGCTATTTATTTTGGTATCACTTCCTCATTGCAGAGCATTAAAGGTGGCAGTGACCTGCGAGCAGTAATAACCTGCTGCTGGGACTATTTAACCTGAGTCACGGTGACACAGAGTCAGGATGGCATGAGAAGACTTGAAACTCGACACGAGCACTGACTAAAACGAAGACAAAAAGTGAAATTGGCAAATCCACGCATACCTCGAAGTCATCAGTCAAACTGAAAGCAAAAGTCGCAACGTGTCAGTCTCTGTCTTCCTGATCACTGCCACACCATTGGCTCTCTGATTTAGCCTTCAGTCCTTCTGGCAGCCTCTGATTGGACTGGATCCACAGGTTTCGCCAGTGACTCATTCCACTAAGAGACGAAAGCACTGCCTCTTAAGGCGTGTTTCCATGGCAACCGCACGGGGGGGTCAGGCGCCAGCGAGGCACACAGGAGCCATTTCCTAATAAAAATGGGTTTTATTGTCTCTCTGTTTTCTCCTGTACGAAATGTAAACATGCCTTAAACTGAGAGAGGAAGGGAAAAGACACAGAAGAGCCAGAACAGGACATTGAGGGAGGGAGAGTTCATAATGGCTCTCTTTCTTTCTTCTTTTTTTTTTTTTTTTTTTTTTTTTACACGTGTCGCATACACCGTCCTTTGGTTTTATGAGAGTTGCTCTGTCCTTGACCCGTCTGTCCACAGACATTGCACACATGTGTAGTGACAGTAGAATGAAAGATAAATGAGCTGGCTGCAGTCCGTCACGAACAAATCGACAAAGAAAATACAACAACGTTGTGAGGCTTGTTTTTTTTCCAACCTGTAGCAGCTCGGTTTTTTTGGCCACTTGGGGGCAGCGAAAACAAGTTAAAGACATCGCTGACATATCCTGACGTTTAAGTTGATATGGCGAACTTGTTAGCAAACGCTTGCTTAATTATGAGTCGTTATGAACAGTTCAAATAACCCACTGTTGATTCTCGATTGACACTCGATTTACCCAGCCATCGCTGTTGGTGGGACAGATGATGTGAATCGACGGGGACAGAGGCTCCAGAACCACATTCAAGTCCTGGCGCTCCTGGCTCTTAAAGGGAACGGCAGATGACACAGAGGACTAATTACAGCCATTTGCACCGTGCAACTTACTTTGCATCCATGTTCATCCTCCATTTGACCAGCAAAAGTGAGAGACACGCCCGGAACTCACTTGTGCAATGGATCGTTTAAATCGGGCCCTTCTCCTCACTTCCTCCGTCTGCAGCTGTAATAGTTATGACAGCCACGAGAGATCTCTGCTTAACAACGAACGTAAACATGGGTCGCAAAAAGCGGCTTTGGTTTTCGACCTATGTGGCGGACAGGCTCTTTGAACAGGAGCACACAGACTCGTATAGCCTGCAGCTCATCGTGTTTCAACATGCAATGAGTGAGCCACACTTACTAACTATGTAAGTGCACAAGGTAATGGCTGCTTTGTCTGCCATCTCCCGAGCTGGGTTACAGCTGCACTCTGACACAACAAAAACCACACTTGGGCTAACACATTGACAGGCGGGTGCGCACTGCCTCCCAAGAAATAAATAGGAAAGAAACAGAAACAGTACGAATTCTTTGATTATCTGCGGGCTCTTCTCTACAAGCAACCCTTTTCATGCACACACAAACAGCAGTTTAACCCACTGTTATTGATTATTCCAGCTTTAAAATGAGACTATTTGATTGCCTTTGTGCAAAGGACTCCACTCTCTCTGTTTTTGTTACAGGTTTCTTAAAGGAGAGCAGAGTTATTGATTGTCTAACTGCAGTCGCAGTTATAGCAAAAAAAAAACAACAATTTAATTCCTGTTGGACTTGTGACGTGCGCCTCAATATTTGATCTCTTTCCAAACACTGTGAACATTTGAAATCTACTTTGCCGTATATTATATCCTGGAGAAGACTTGCATTTCTTATTGTGGGTGTCAGGTGATTGACAGGAAGTAGAGCGGAACGTAAAACGCTCAACCGAGTCATGATGAAATAATGAGAAAACAGAGACTTGACTGATGGACCAACTCGCTTCGGTGATTTTCAAGTCTTTTGGAAATTGTTTTTCCTGATATGATCCACTACAGCTCATAATTGGTGTTATTTTCCCATTTGGGAGAATTTCTGCGAGGAGGAGTCTGTCTAAAAGGCCGAGCGATTCAGAGACAGTGCAGGGATCGAGATTATAGGTCTGGGGCATCTCACTGGCTCACTGGACTGATGTGCATCCAGCACAGTGATGACCAATTTTGAGCTGTATGACAAGGCAATAAAAAAAATCACTGAAGAAACATTTTGAGGTACACCAAATGTTATGCTTCTCCTCCTGTTAAATTATTAGTTTGTGTTTTTGATTATTTAACCCTTGTGCCCTCCTTAAAAAAACTCCCTCTAACCACCTTCGTGGCAAAAATGTACACGCACAAAATCTGCCATAAAATACTCATACATCAATATTTTTTTCTGCTTTTTTTTTTTTGTTGCTTGAATCCCTTAACCAACTTGTTCCCTGATCAAAATTATCAAATATTTAATAATTTTCAGGATTTTAACCCTTTAAATGCCAGTTTGATTATTTGAATTATCAGTTATATTTTTTTTAAAAACACAAAAAATGTATTATTTTCTATATAATAAGTAGTAGGCTTATGGGGCTTTGGTGGTGATTAGACTCTTGGATATGTCAAAGATTACCAACAAAATTGATTTGATTGCATCAGTATTTTTCATGTAGTAACAAATACTCCCTCTAACCACCTTCGTGGCAAAAATGTACACGCACAAAATCTGCCATAAAATCCTCATACGTCAATATTTTTTTCTGCTTTTTTTGCTTGAATCCCTTAATCAACTTGTTCCCTGGTCAAAATAATCAAATATTCATTAATTTTCAGGTTTTTAACCCTTTAAATGCCAGTTATATTATAATTACTGGGCCCTGGTAGTCACCCGGCTCCATAATATAACTGGCAAAAATACAAGAATTTCATGCATCAGCCTACAATGGGAAAATGGTTCAATCTGGTGAAATACATCAAAAATGTCAAATATAACTACTTTTCTTCAAAATGGCATGCTGACATTACAGAATGCATGGTTTTATACTGTAATGGTAGTGAGATTAAAAAATGTGGTTTTAATGGAAGTCAATGGGGCATTTTTGGCCACGAAGGTGGTTAGAGGGAGTATTTGTTACTACATAAAATATACTGATGCAATCAAATCAATTTTGTTGGTAATCTTTGATATATCAAAGACTCTAATCACCACCAAAGCACCATCAGCCTACTACTTATTATATGGAAAATAATACATTTTTTGTGGGTTTTTTAAAATAAATAATTAGTAATTCAAATAGTAAAACTGGCATTTAAAGGGTTAAAATCCTGAAAATTATTGAATATTTGATCATTTTGATCAGGGAACAAGTTGATTAAGGGATTCAAGCAAAAAAAAAAAAAAAAGCAGAAAAAAATATTGATGTATGAGTATTTTATGGCAGATTTTGTGCGTGTACATTTTTGCCACGAAGGTGGTTAGAGGGTGCAAAATGCATTACAGGAAAATAAAAGACATGTAAGAGTAAAAGACACTGGATTTCAAAAATTTGACTAAAAAGAAGAGTTCCTACAAAAATCCATGCCACAAGCTGTAACACAGCCAAAATGATCGCTAAATCAAAAAAAAAAAGTTGAGAAAAATGTACAAAAATGCCCGAGGAGGGCACAAGGGTTAATTAAAGGGATATATTGAGAATTAGGCTTGTCCTGCCGCCTAATCTTGTACATTTGCACATTTGAGGTGTGCTAATTATAGACATTTAAAGGTCTCTCTTGGTAGCTGATACAGCCTATGGAATATTGATGGAGATTTTGAAATAAATAAGTATATATTTAAATAATACACGCAGCTAACAGCAGTCTGCGGCTGCACTTACGGACACTCATCCTGTATGCATGTGGCAGGTTTGGGGTTTAAAGGGGAAAACTATGGATAAAGGAGGTGGACCCAAACGCAGTTAGACAGGAGGCAAGATCAGGGAAAAACTAAAGGCGAGCTGTATTCTTAAAGCTGAAGTACAGAAACAAGGGGTTCCAGGTACACAAATAATCCAGGACAAAAAGCCAACGTAGCAAATCAAACAGTAGAACAAAGTGGCAAAATAAAAGCTGTTCAAAGTACAAAGAAAAAATCAAAGTTCAAATCAAACATCAGAAAACCAGAAATCAAAATCCAAAGAACACATACCATGGGGAAACAGGAAGAGCATGGACAAGAGCGTGGACAAGAGTATGGACAAGAGCATGGACACAGATAGATACAATGAACCGACAAAGACAGGAGGGAAAGCAAAGACTTGAAACAGACACTAACGATCAAACAAGGAACAGGTGAGGAGAGAGAGGAGGGAGGAGGCCAGGTGTGGTAATGAGCGGGGAGGAGCACAGAGGAGAAACATGGAGGGAACCTGACAGAGGGAGACAGAGGGGAGAACATAGGAGAAACTTAAAGGACAAAGAGGGGCATGGAACATCAAAACAAAGACACAACAAGACATGATACAAAGACATAAATTCAGAGTCATGACAGCATGAAGAAAATCAACTGACTGGTACAATTTTGAGGTACTCTACCTGAATGTTTCCATGTTTTTGGCACTTCCTGCTTTTACTCTCCTATATTTTGGAGGCAATTTTCGCACTATTCATTAACTACATTTGTTCGATAACTTCATACACAAGTTACATTGCTGATTGCGTGCCGCAGCAGAGTCAAAGTAGTCCATTTTAGAGTGGACTTATTTCATCAGCAGTAAATTGGCTGGTTCAGTTGACTTTTTCAGAGGTCCTTTATTGATGTATTTTGGAAGGGTAACTCATGACAGAACTAAAAAACTGAACTCTGTCACAATCCTAGTTCTCTTTGGTTATTGTTGAACCGAAGGGTAATATTTTTTTTGGTGAACTCTTTACTTTTATATTGTTTGAATTTGCCTTACCCTCCAAAGCCACCATAATAAAGTCTGTTGCTGTAAAATACCTCTGTTGTTTTAAAGGAAACATTTTAAATGGTTTCATTTACGTTTAATTGTATTGCTTGTATATAACTTGTATACTTATCTTATGTACTTTCCTTGGTTTAATGAAAACACTGAATACAATTTTTTTGAAATAGTTGTGAAAAATAAGATAGAAACATAGTTCTTAAAAAAAGACTTACAAATGTTAACAGAGGACATTTGCAGCAAAGCAGGGTCAATTATAGAGAATCATATCAGTGAGGTTTTCCATGGTACTAAGTACAATGAAACACAATTCCACCTTTGTGCATGTTCATTTTCATTTGTAGACTTGCATTCATTCCTTCAATTACGTAGACCTGTTGAGGTCAAAACAAGCTAACAAACTAGCTTGTACAAAGTTTTGCCAACTCAGCAATAAAGTCTCTTCAGTGTTGCAGCAGTTGAACAAAAAAACCGTCCCCTCTTATTCCAAAATTAGTACAGTTTAAGAGGAAATAAAGAATGAGTTTTAACTTTGAGACAGGAGTATTCTAAGGGCATAAAGTGGCCCTTTTTCGCCAGGCACCTGGATAATTTTCTCAGAATAACATGTGTTCACTGATATTGTTATTAAATGTGAACTTTGACGATGTAAGACTTCATGATGTGGGCTCATTGTGTATTCCATCTAAGAGGGGCAGTTACAGGTCACCTGCAGGCTTATTTTTGCATTGAAAACATTTAGGTGAGAAACATTCAAGAATGAATGAAGCTTGTAACCTTTAAAAAACACGCCTGTAGAATGGGAGAGGCGTTTTGGGATAATTGTGCATAAATCTCCCAGAAAAAGAACACGTTAAATGGAAAGTAAAATCAAATCGTTCACTGATATGATATGATATCATTGTATCATTGGTTGTACTTGGTGTTAAGGACTTGCAAAATGTTCTAAAATGTTAGTTTCTACACGTGGGGCAAGTTTTGTCTGCTCACTTCATGCTTTGACCAATGATTAAGTAAAGAAAAGCTGTGACTAGATACATTTTCATAGGTCACACAAGAAGTGTTTGTCTTACAGCGACACAGAACCAGCACTCCCTGAAATTTCAGCTCAGAACTCTTAAACACAGTGTGTTGTGCATAAGCGCAGTGTGCAGTGAGCCGCCGACTGAATCATAAAGCTCGGTGAAGTACCAGGAGCGCCAAGGCAACGGTTTCTGTGTATCAGTCCAAGGGGAAGGCTTTGTGCACTGATGAACTGTACTTGTGTAGGAGTTCTTTTGACTGTTTGTCCTAACCTGTTCGGAGTCAGAATAATTTCAAGGTATGTGAAAAAGCAGTCCTCCTTCTCTCCAAACTACCGGCCGAAGATTTTTTGGATGCCTGTACACAAGTCGTGTGGACGTAAAAAAGCCCGTGTGCCTGTTCCCGTCAGAGTAGAACAGCTGACTTCATCTTACACCCCCGCACCCAGTTGAGGCTTGGTCATCCATCAGACTCGCTATTGTATCCTGCTCTCTCTCTTCCCTTCCTTGAAGTTGATTTCTCACAGTTTCAGAATTAGCGTAGTTTGACCATAACAGATAAGAGGCATTATTGGATTGACAGGAACAAAAGTAGATTTTCCTCTGCTTATGACGAGCCAGTCGCTATATACGCTGTCAGGAACGGCCCTGACTCATGTGTGGCCAGGTCACCTCTTTTCACCAGGTAAGGACGTGCAGATAATGCAGGGAGACTAGTGTGTGCTTTGTTGTCTTTGCTATGCATTAATTGTTGTCTTGGCGACTTTGCTTGCCGGCCCGTCACAGTCTTAGTTTCCTCCCAGAAAAAGAGCGTTAGTAAGAGCTCGAGTGATTTTCTTGTGAATTCCTGTGGATTCCTTGGAAATCCTTGGACATCTTTCCGGGGGTTCGTAGCAGGCTGTCAGAGATCTGGAGATTTTCCCCTTCAGTGCAGTCAGGAGATTTACTGCCTTACATCGTTGCTTCACTTTGGACTTTTTTTCTTTTGGTTGAGCCGAGCCCCTTTCATTGAGCTTCACCTACCTCTGAAAGTAAACCCGTGTCTTTATCCAAATCAGTCGCTCTACGGTGCACTTGTCTTTAACAAAGAGCCAGTTCAAGTTGAGTGCATTTTCTCCTAAAGACTTCACTACATCATGAAATCACATCATCACATCCCTTAATGCGAGTTCAAAAGTTGATGGGGAACTATTAACAATGTGAAGTCAATCAGCGGCGTATTCTGTCTTTATTTGTGTACTTCATTTTGACATTTTACACTTTACAATCGAATGAATGTAGTTTGAACTCGGAAGTCAGAAAAACAATTGCCCTGAAGTTTGTCTGTTTCGTTTAGAACATTCTTTCGTTGAAGTGGCTCCTCTAGCCAGCACGAAACCACACCATGTACGGAACTGTGAGAAATGACTGATGAAACAATGAGCCTTTGTTTTAATATTATATAATGTTTTCAACTGAAAGTCTCTCATTGTAGTCAATTAGAAACCTGTCCTCAGAACATTTCTAACGGTTGAGGGAGCTCACATTTACCTCAGCGAGCTGGTAATTACTGGTTAAACCACACTGAGAGATCAGACATCTGGCTCTCCGCTTGCTGCTGCAGAGAAGGAAAAGTACCTGACCCATGATGTGTCAATAATAAACCTTCATTATCAGGTCCCTCTTTGTTCCTCTCCCCCTTTTTACTGTGTCATCAAAAGGCCTTTATTGTTAATGCGTTCTCTTTTGATGTGTTAAAGCGCTCTGGTTTGATTTAAGGGGCGATCCGGTTTTGTTTCACTCAGTCAGAATTGGGATTGTTGAATCTGGTTATTCATAAGCATCACTCAAATCAGTTTCACAGCAAAACACACACTGTCATAGAAAGGCACGTGGCAGACTTCAGAGGAGGTTTTTTCTGTTCAAGAAACAAGATACATAACATTATATGGATGGATTAACAGTAAATTAGTCGTAAAAACACATTTTTGAATTTGATGAGTGAGGATGAGTTATGAAGTACGAGGAATGCTGGTACTTCAAACTTCAAAGCTGCTCTGTAGTCTAGTGAAACAGCAGCGGATACTGCGGTACCTTTTTTCCAGATGGCTGCAGGACTAACAGACTGCAGAAACCTCACCTCATCGACGTTCTGGCTGGCCTAAACCACCTGCTGAAGGGCCTCCCTATCCGGAGTCGTGCACCTCTGTTTAACAAGAAGCAGACAAGAACTTGGCTAGGGATCTTTGCCTTCCTCGGTTGTCACCGAATTATCTCAGTGTTGTGTGGATTCAACCAAGTCCAGGCCTTAAGTTAGCGTTAATGTGGTTTTAAAAAGTTATAATCAAACGGTGTTAAATTTGAACCCATTTTCCATAATCGAATAATGTAGTTAGTCATTTATCGATGAATGATAAATGAAGTAAATCTAAATGTTATGACACTTTGGCAACTCATGTATATAATAACAAATAATAGTGGCCCAGGAATAGACCCATGAGGAACACCTAGAAAATCCTCTGCAGTGTATTCCATTAAAGAATAAATATCAAAGCTGTTGGTATTTTTTTAAAGAAAGAAAAGCGTTGGAATTTACTTAATTTAATTAATTATGTTTGCCCTTATTCCCCCTAGCATTGTCGAGAAGCGAATATTGGTCTGAAGTGAAATGAGTGAAATGGCATTGGCAATAAGCTTGAAACACTTTTTAGTTTCTAGCTTTTTTACATCACTTAGTCACCATGTTGCACGTTGCATAATTGATGTCTATTTTCATGGCAGAAGTGAATCTAACTGGAAGCGGAAAATACAAGAGAGCAAACCGAAGACACGACGAGCAACTACAGCAGACTGGTCATTTGGAAGGGTTGTTTTAGTCGTGTTTCATGTACTAACATCTCATGGTTCCATTTTCTCAGATATGATGATTTGCTACTTTTCATTTTAATAACTTGACTTTATTTGAAAGGATTTTGAGATTAATGCTACCAGTTGACACTTGTCAATTATCAATTTTCAGGATTTTTACAATCCAAAAAACAATTGATGAATGGAGAAGATAATCATCAAATAAATGCACTGGTTGCACTCTGCAGTCTATTCAAGGCGGGACTTTCACTTGTAATTGAGTATTTTTGCAGTTTTTTACTGTAATGTTTACAGCGTGGTATACATACTGAATGCTTCCTCCACTACTACCACTATCAAGGAGGCAGCACTTTATTAAAATGAGTATAACGTCCGCATTAGCTTCAGTTGATTCATTACGGTCAATACCCAGCAGCCAACAGTCCAGGCTGCCATGTCCTGACGACTATGATATTAATTTAAGAATGGCGTATAAATGGAAATGCACGTTTGTTAAGATTGGAAATAATTTGAGTGCAGAGAACAATACGGTCTGGTATGATCGGTAGGAATCATGGAGAAAGGGTGTTGTGATTTATTAAAGTGATTTTGACAAACGACGGGAGAAAGAAAGAAAATGGAGTCCAGTTGGAGAAGTGCGTCAACAACTGAGAAACCTCAGACCATTTCCTGTCAGCTCTTTTTTTCTTCTACCTCTCACTTCCTGTCGGTGTAAACGATCAGACAAACCAGCCCTTTCCACGAGTCATAAAGCGATCGTGATATGACCCCTGCTTTGACATGGACTGTTAGGTCGGTTATGACGCACAGCACGCCCGTAGCGACCGTTGATGCGGCGCAAGTGGTATCGCTTTAGGCTGTACACCTGCTTTATCTCCAAACGTCTGAGCAGAGTGCGACTGTGACAACACCTTAGAAAAAAGGCGTGCATAGGGTGAAATGTATTAAAAGAACCTCCCGGTCCTCACAGCTGTGGTTTTGTACAATCATTTTTTATTGAAGTGGCATTTTATTAACTTTAAAGGGCAAACTCACCCTTTAAGTCCCTTCAATGTGTATATATGTGTGTGTGTCTGTGAGCATTTGAGCGTTCACCGTATACAAATAAAGATTTTTGGGGTTGTACTTTAATGGGACATACCAGTGGTTTTGCGTACTTATCCGTCAAGCTATAAATTGCTATAGCGCTTCGCTTTACTGCTGACCTTTTGCATTCACGGCCTTCCAGGCAGCCATTCATTGCTGTTTCTTTTGAGCGTACAGAAGGGACTTGCTTGAGATGCTGCACAGTCGGTATGCAAATGTCCGTGGCGTAGAGATAAGCAACAAGAAATGTCAGTACAGAAAAGCCAAAAATACGGCTTAAGTCATTTAGAAACTGTTCTACTACACCATATCTGCACAGTTTGTCATCAGAGTGTATATATTTTTGTAACTTTCTGTATATATTTTAGTCACAGCTTTTTCACTACCTGATTTAAAGGGGTCCTCCACTGACATTTGGTATGTTGTCCTTTTGACCCATCATGAGGAGTGCTACTCAACTTGTGAAAACCGTTGCGTGATTCCTTAAGTCGATTTTGAAGCTTCTTATGATTTAAAAAAAAAAAAAAAAAAAAAAAAAAACTGTGATAACATCATAGAGATGTCATCAGGCTACACATTTACAACAGAACGCCTCTACTCAAAACTGGAGGTGTGGAGTTTGAAGGAATGGCATTTAGAATACAGGACGGTCCAATCAAATATTGAGTTCCTTTGTGGAAAGAATTGGATCCAGTGTCCTTTGAGCTTTGCAAACCAAACCGACTAAAAGTGAAGATATCTCTGTCACGGCTTTTTTTAAAAAGGAGTCTCCTGTGAGTCCCTCAACTTTATCGAAGCGCAATAATAAATCGCGCAGGAGCTTTTTGTCAAAAACTCTTCCTCCGTGCTGTGTTCCTGTGCCTGTGCGAAGCTCAAACGTGATACAAGGTACTTTTATCTCGTGTGAAACAGTCTCACTTTAAAACAAACGCTTGTACATGAACCACATAGGGAAAACAAGACCATCAGTAAGAAGATTGGCTAGTTCTGCATAGTTATTAGAGCTATTCCCAATGCCTATTACCGTGTTGGAAAAGTCGAAAAAAATGAAAACCATTTTTTTATGGTGGAGTGATGCGAATGAGTTGAGAAGTCCCACAGTCCGAGGGCAGAAGCTGCTCTGTAGTCTGGTGGTACGGCACTAAAGCAAAGCTTACCTTGTCTCACCATCGTCTTATTAGAGTTAGAGGTACTTTTACATAGCTACATATAGATTACCATGCGTCTTGCAAACAGCTGTGTTTTAAAAAAAGAAACGAGCATTAAAGACATAATACTTTCAAAACAAAAGCATTCTCCATAGCCAGATCCAGATCTTTACCAGAGGGGTTGGTTCTCCCCACGGAGGCCACCGGAATCCACAAAACATCGAAGTTTCTTGAAGTTGCATTAAACGCGTAAATGAACAGCAACTTTTTTATGCAAGAAATAACCAAGTGTGTCTCTGTGTCAGCTTAGGTTCATGAGTACACGGAGACAGTCTGGTGGTGACCCAGGGGTTAACCAGCCATGAAGTGCTGAGGGCCTTTGTTGCATCTCATTCTCCAGCTCCCTCTCCACCTGCTGTCAAGTCTCCTGTGCGATGCTGAGGAGCAAAACAAACACACCGCACGGTTCATGTTCATCTGCCTCGTCAGGGGTCATCCCTTTGCCTTTTTAAAAAACACCTTGAGCCACGTTGGACCCAAATCGAGTGACGGGTGACTGTGGCATGATTCAACGGCGCCTCTGGTTTCACCCCTTGAGCTGATCTGTAACCTGCCTGTTTTGCTTCTCGCTGTGATGATACCAGATTGCACCATCCCGCTGCAGGAACAACAAGTTGGGTAACATGATTGGCAGCTCTCTGAGACTCCACCCTGCCCGTTGCTTATTGGTTCTCCTGGGCCCAAAAGCCAGCATGAACCAAATCAGATCCGCCACAGCGAATGTTGCCGTGGTTTTTGGAGGACGCACTCAGAAGTTATTCGGAGAAGAAACTGAGACCACGTTTGGGACTTTCCCCCCCAACTCCAGCTCAGATGGTGTTGACAAGGTTGACTGGTCTTTCTTTCCTCTGAACAAACTTGATTTCAGTGTGTCATTAATGCTTTTCTTTGTGGAGTCTGAGGTGACGTTAATCAGCCGGAACTGTGCAGGTAATTATATTCTCATTCTCCGTCTGCATGTTTACCTTTAAATATGTGTGTATATGCAAGGGTAGAACCTGCGATCAGATTCATCATCTTTCTCTGCCTCGTTGCAATGATTCATCTAGTCAACCAGGTGAATGCCACACACACACACACACACACACACACACACACACACACACACACACACATATATATATACATATACGTAAGCACATTGGGTTACTTGGAACTCTTTGCGTGTGTGTTTGTGGTCTGTGTGTAGGACTGTGAACTGTGAGTCATGTTCCTCTTTTCATTCATGATCACACAAGGCAGAGCGAGCTCTGTGATGTCAAAAGCAGCGAGCAGAGGCGGGTATACAAAATGTGAAGATTGGGGTAACGGAGAGAACCTCACAAGCTGATGGAGTATTTATCCCGGCTGCCATCTCCCTGTCTACAGCGTGCTGGGTAGAAACACAGCCGTGAGTACTCTGAGATCACAGGCAGGTGGTTTTGTCTGCCTGGTGTCTGTTTTTTCCGGGCTGTTATTTAAAGATCCGAGTGTCTCGTCCGCTACTGGAGTGTGTTTTTCTGCCCCCTCTCTGCTGTGGCTGGGAGAGATGGAAGCAGGCCTTCGAGGTCAAAGTGCACACGTGTGTTTGGAGGACGCATCCTCTGGATCAGTTTGCACGTTTTGCTCATTTTGAACTCTTTTTATGTCTTTCTAAGTGAATGCAGAAATATTATTCCTATTTAAATGTTGCATGTTAAAAAAAAAAAAAAAAAAAAAAGCTCTACAGGCCGGTATGACTTGTTTGCAACACTGTCCTGCAGAGGAGCTCGGAAAGTTAATTATAGCGTTAATGCTTTTATACTGAATAGGCTGCAGGAATAAGGAAGTTGCCATATTAAGCATTTTTTTCTCAGCTGATGAAAGGTTAGAGAAGATCTGCATTCAGCGCATGTCATATGCAGAGGTTGGAAGTAGATTTAAAGTAATGCAATTAGTGTAAGTGAGGAGCTTTCTTGTGCATATATTCAGTACTCTCTGTGAGTCTGACAGTATAGATTTTATACATTTCAACCTTGCATGATTTTCGCAGCTTCAGGAGACCGGATACAGTGTAGGTTTGGCAGAGGTGACGTGGAGCTTGGGCACAGCCTTTTTTTTTTTTTTTACATTTGAGGATCAAAAACCCAGAGAGCAGGCAACAGAAGGTCAAGATGATGATTACCAAAGCATAATTACGACAAGGCTGACTGCTGGACTCGACTACATTAGGAATCGCTGCGCTTTTGTACTGTGTACAAAGACATTTTAATCTCAGTGTGAAGCTTGTCATCCCATGAAAGGGAATCACCTCGGAAGCTTCCTGACAGAGTCCTCACTTTTTCTTCACATGTCGCAGCGTAGGTGATTCTTCTTAAACTGGCAGTAGACAAGTTTTCTTTCTTCATTATCATCAGTCAGTGCGTTTACATGACACTCAAGAAAACCGAATTACTGCGTTAGTCCGACTATGAACGGATCTTTAAGATGCATGTATACACCTTAGTCTGACTAAAATCAGACCGGATCGGATTTCTCACAGTCGAATTACACCACGTAGATTATTCGATTGAAAGTCGCATTACTCCTGCATGTATACGTTTCCAGCGGATCGGATCGGATTTTGCGTTCTGCGCAGGCGCGAGATTTTTCCCCGGGGCCGTGAGCCGGAAGTAGACGGACGGCGGCGGCGGCTTTCCTCCGAAATTACCACAAGAAAGAGCGCCAGAGTGCCCCTAGTTTGTGTAATTATCATGTACACCATATACGAAGTGTACAAAGATGTAGCTCCGTCTCGCTCTTCGTACGCCATCTTTCTTGAATGCCGAGGCAGCTGGTGACGTAAAGAGGTCAGCCGGAGGTGCGCCGTTAACACTAGTTGAAATGGGTACAGCGCCACCTAGCGTACCGGGTTATGACATGCCTTCGGCCAGTAATTCGATTTTCTCACCGGCATGTATACTCGGATAATTGCAGTTGTCCGATTGAGTAGCATAGTCGAACTATGGCTGTAATCTGACTAAGCTGTGCATGTAAACGCACTGACTATGAAATCAATGTTAAGCGCATAGTCTAATGGTGACGAAATCGTCACTATGATTGAATGATTGAATGAATCATGATTTCACCATGCAGTTTTGTTTGCTACTTGGCACAAACTCTGCTGGGAATGCTGCAGTCAGGCTCACAGCCTGGCCCTCTCTCTGTCTGCTTTCACATCTCCATTATAGACTGAATAAATGAATGAAGTCATGATTTGACCTGTGCTGTTGGCGCTTGCAACTCTGATGTGAAGGGAATGATCCAGGGTGACAGCGGCACCAACAGTAAACAAAGTTTACACTTTCCGCTTCTTCAGTAACCTTTAACCTTAGTATCTTTCAGCTTCTTCTACCTCATAATGGAGGAGGCATTATTATTTAATATATCACCTTGTAACCCTCGTCCTTTATACCAACTTGTTTGTTTCTGTCTTCCAAACAAGCCTTGGGAAATTGCTTTAGCTCGTCTTGAATCTAAATATTTGACCCATTGTTCGGGTCATGCCCAGGTTTCTCAAGCTTTTCTTAAGCAGTTCTGGCACGCGGTCTAAGTCCAGAACGGTCCACAGTGAACCAGCAACTACAAAGCTCTCGAGTCGTCCAGTATGGCATGCTTTTTGTGATCTGTTAAACAAGAGTAGAGGACAGCCCAGGCTAGCGACGAGGTGTGTGACCAACATTTGTCTATGAACGTGCAGTACCAGCAGGGGGTGATAATGACGAGAGCAAAGGAAGACAGTTGACTGTCGAACTGTTTGACGTCAGCAGTTATTTTAAGCCAAAACATGTTCTTTTCCCAAAACTTTTGCAAGTGCATTTGGTGCCTTTATTGTGAAAGTGTGAGAAGACGTTGCATGTCTTATCACTGCTTACGTGACCAGTTTGACTGACAATAGAAGGGGCAGTAAGTGAGTAAGTGTTGTTTTCACGGGCAGGGAAGTCCAAATGTGACATTTACGTGGTGGGCAGCTGGGTCGGTTGGGCGTGATACGGGGTTGTAGAGGGAACAACGAGCATAGAAATACAAAGGATCAGTTGTTTTTGACGCGATTTATATTTCCATCAGAAATCATACATTTGTACAAAGCTACCACAACTAAATCTGCAAATAAAGTGACCTTGCATGGAATCCCCATACCCATGATGGAGAGATTGCAGTGATATTGCTGCGTCAGGATCTGAAGGATCACGCAAAGGCGAAACATAAGACAACTACTCTGATGAGTGCCGGAGTTCGTCTGTCTTGTCATGACTCAACTGTTACAGTGTGGTAAAAGATAAGTAGTAGCTGCCTACTCTGGGGTTTTCAACTGGAAGTTTTCGTGTCTTGATTCAGGAGAATTCACACAACCATGTATTCATTCATTCGTTAGAATTTTCACAGGCATCAGAGCACAGAGAGCGCACATGCACCCACACAGCCGGCGCTGCATTCATGTCAGGCAAGACACTCGTGTCATTATGAAAATCACAGACAGGTAGAGATGAGACATACAGGACAGAGGGACTGCCTGTCAACTGACCACAATATCATCACAAGTGTGGTGAGATTGTAAAGTGGAAACAGTCTTCATCTTTCTCTGTATCAAGAAAGAAAGAAAATCCCCATACAGTGCATCTTTCATTTTTCTGATTCAATTATTAGTCAAGGTGGTGTACGGCTTTACTGGAAGCACTACCTTATTTCCTGCAGAATTTTCTTATGTACATTTTAACATACATTTTTTTATAGCTTCCCTGGAATTTGGACATTACAGCACAGTGTATGTAGATTGTGTGTATGTGACAGCACTGTAGATGGGTGAAAGGATGTTTTCTTTCTATGTTTTCTAACTTAGTGGTTTGGCGTGTGGGTTCAGTTGATTTAGGTGGATTGCTCAGCTCTCATACACAAGATACAAGCAATACAGACACCTGCTCATCAAAACGTCGCTCAGCACTACCACCCGTGATCACTAACCACACTGGAGTAACTTCATTGATCCTTTACAGCTCTGTATTGAACCGACGAATCTTACGATTTTGATAAAATTTCCTGTCTTTTTTTTTTGGAAGCTGAAGTCGCTCGAAGCGCCATTTCACTTCACATCACTCTCATACGAGACGCGTCGAAAGTGAAATTGGTTATCAAAACTGTAAGTTGTGAAAGCTTGACTTGACTTGCAAAAATGTGGTGTTTTCCCATTCACTTCAATGCAGTTGAAGCTTTTCTGATTCCAGCAACTAGTGGCCATTGGAAGAACTGATGACAAATCTTGTGACACTGTGTTGCAAAAGCCTAGCGCCATTGGCGTTCACAGTGACGTCGTGATGTTAACGTCGCTGATGTCCTGACATTCATGAACAACAGTGGAGGAGAGGATCATACTTAGTGATCGCGGCCGTCTGCGGACAAACTGAGTTGTACGATAACACATCTACTCATACTGAGACCAGAGAAATAAGGAGCTACCAACAAAGGGAAGTGTGTAAGAATGTCAGGCTACTTGCTAAGTTTCAGAGATACGTCTCAGCTCTGCACAGCATAGCTCTAATCGATCCAAACTCCATTCAGGTAACGAGCATTTCCAAAGTTGTTTGCTTGTCGTCCGGCCAGCAGACCCAATGAAGCATGAATTCTGGCTTTCTAACAAGACGGCATTATGATGTAATTTCGGTGTCCCTCTGATCCATTTACTGCAGCCAGATCACAGAAATATCTTCGTTTTGGTTTCACACCCATGATGTTTGCAGATGTTTTTTGGTTTACTCACACGAGAGATGCAATTAAAATGTAGAAACCAAGCGGTAACGAGTAACGCAACGCATTTTCTTTGCATTTGGTCTGAACACAGCATTAAAGGGGCTCTATGTAACAATTTACATGTATTAATCAGTTTGGCCGCACATGGGCGGATTGTAAGGTGGCTCTGGTCCCTCTCGGTTGTCTATACAAGCTCGTTGATGATTTGTTTAAGTTGTTTAATGCTGCTGGACTGTGTCTTCATGGCAGTCTAAAAGATGTGACTTTATGCACGTTTGTGCGCCTCGCCTCAGTCCGCTATCAGAGAGCAACAGTTGCTAACTTTAATTTAGAAACGGAGTCCACCAACATAAATGACTGGCTTACACAGACGATTCCAGAGCCCTTTTAAAGTGGCACTAAACCATACTGAAATCGCTTTACATTTTGTTGAATTTTTTTTTTTTATTGTATCACAGATAGGACTTGGATTGGATTGTAAGTGGAATGCAAGTTGGAAGCGTTGGTCCATAGGGCAGCCACCTTCATCTGGCGGGTCCCTGTCAATCCATAGTATTTCCACTCAGGAGTTGATTTTTTGGGGGGGGTACACAATGGACAAGCCAAAATAGGATTTTGAAATGACTTGCGGCAGTTAAAAAACAACAGGAAATCATAATAGGCCTGTTAGGCAGCTTTTTCATTCACTCGTGTGAATGTGAATTTTTCCATCCCCAATTGTCACTCACAAGTCAGTTCATCAGAAGAAAGAGCACATGTTTTGAAGTGTTTTGTGGGAAATGTAGGAAACCCATTACTGAAGTAGATGATGGTGCAGGTTCAGGGAGAGTGGGTACATCCGGAGAGTGTCACAGTCATGCAGGGAAGGTGGGCCCAAATGCATGAGACACGGGCGGACAAGTGATTGACCGGAAGGCTAGCTTTAATGCAATAAAGCTGAAGCACACATCCATAAAATCCCCAAATAGAACCGAGAAACAAGGGCAGGTAGCAAAACACAAAGTACAAACCAGGAACACATGAGCAATCAAAACTCTGAGAAACCATTAGGAGATGGGACACAGGAGCAAACTCAGGGCAACTCAACAGAATAATAACAGATACTGAAAACAGATGACTCACCAACGACTGGACGAGGAGATGAGAGGCAGGTAGAGAGAGGCAGAGAAACACGAGAGAGGGAAATAAACAGAAAAACACTAGAAACTGGGACAGGGTTGATGGTGAGGTGAGGGCTTGTGAGGGAGATGCAGTACAGGTGTAGACATGGGAGTAGGATTGGGTAACACTAGGGACAATATCCGGCAAGTAATAAATTGTTGTATAACGATGATCACATATTTGGAGTACAAAGACAGTATTGATATCGTTAGAAATCTTTCCAACAGTGTGTGTCTCGAAATGTGACTGAAAACGATAGAATAAGTCACATGTTATTTGTATCTATAGTTTTCACATTTACATTGACATTTACATTTAGGGCTCTGCTGTTTGCTTTATGGCCTTTGGACTCAATTGTTCTGAGCTTGGTTCATTTAGACCCGTGATAGTGGGTAATGTCGCTTGTGTCATCGCTCTCCTCTCTCTCTCTTTCTGCCCCTCTGGTGCCAGCAGACACCTGGAAAACCTCACCTCGCTTCGAATTTCAGTGTCTGTGATTTCCTATGTCCCCACCAGTATCAAAACCGAACCTACGCCCTTGGGTGTGCAGGGAAAGCAGACCGGGGAAGAACTCAGGAAGCAGGGCTTGGCTAATTAAACAGATATACGAGACAGGTGTGGACGGAAGAGGAGGAGCACGAGAAAACAGTGGGGGAGGATGGAACACTGGAAGAAAATGCAAAAGACAACTAGAAACCCCAGAAAACACACAGTGAAAACGCACAAAATCATTGGTTGGAAGTAAAAGGACGAGTTTCTGAGGAAGGATTGTTTCTGGTTTGGGTGTGTGTATCACATACCAAGCCACTCTTATTCTCTCTCCAAAACAAACACACTCGAAGGTGAAAGGGCAGGGACTCCAGGAAGATGCCAGTGTGTGTGTGTGTGTGTGTGTGTGTGTGTGTGTGAGAGAGAGTGTGAGAGAGAGAGAGAGAGAGAGAGAGAGAGAGAGATTGTGTCTGTGTGTGTGTGTGTGTGTGTGTGTGTGTGCGTGTGTGTGTGAGAGTATGTGTGTGAGAGAGAGAGAGAGAGAGAGAGATTGTGTCTGTGTGTGTGTGTGAGGGTGTGTGTGTAGAGAGAGAGAGAGAGAGAGAGATTGTGTCTGTGTGTGTGTGTGTGTGTGTGTGTGTGTGTGTGTGTGTGAGGGTGTGTGTAAGAGAGAGAGAGAGAGAGAGATTGTGTCTGTGTGTGTGTGTGAGTGTGTGCGTGCGTGCGTGCGTGCGTGTGAGTGTGCAGGGCAGTCAGAGGTTCAGGCAGATGCCAGGAAGCACATTCTTTGGCAGCGTGCAGGACTGTTGTCAGACGCGGCTCAGGAACACGATGTACGGCCTTCTGGATGCAGGAAAACCAGCGCCCTGAGATTAGACCACACACACACACGCAGAGTCATACACACACTTTTTGAGGTGGCTGGCAGAAAAGGAGCTTTGTCATAGTGCTGCGGTTCACATCGTTAAGGAAACTGTGGTGCCTCATTTGGCATCGGTAGTGATTGACATTTCCCTCCAGCCAGTGGATTGCTGACTTTGCCCCCCCTGGCTGCGGTCATGTTAACATTGCAGTTGCTACATTGCATTAATGCTTCGGAGCCGCTCGAGTTGTGACAGTTCCCCCAGCAAATGAGATGCTCTCCCTCCTGGCTGTGGTCCTTGTCTGTCAAACCCGCTGGATAAATGCCTCAGAGTCCAAGGGCAACGAGAACAACACCAACCCCTGTGTCGCTCTGCATCCAGGGCCCGTGTGCTCTCTGCTGGCCGGGCTTCTCTTCGCTGTCTGTCAGTCCAGCTCTGCGGGTCGGTCCCTTCAGTGTGGGGAACCAGCAGCCAACTGTGGAAGAAGATGGGTGACTTTACATTGACGTTAACGTCCAGTCTGTCAATACCTCAGTGAGTGATTTGCATGATTGCCCCCCCGAACAGGCAGATTACTTTACTGTACATCAGCTGTGAGATAGTGAGCGAGGGTGTGTCTGCGTCTGTGAGTTTGAATTCAGGTCAACTCACTGCCCAGACTCCAGTTCCCGCTCTTCTTAACCCCCTATCCTCTCTCGCTTACACTAAAAAAAGTAAAGTGCATTTACCCTCCAGTTCCTGCCGGCAGTAGATACGACAGCACTTAAACACCCGACATCCCTCCATCGGTAAAGCGCTCCAGTTTAACTGTAGAACCCGATGTGACCTGGCCGCCTCCGAGCAGCTGAGCGGTGGCTGTGCCCCACTGCTCCCCCAAAACACTCAACGTACACAGTTAATCGCAGCCACCACCACCAGCGTATGACAAAAGCATCTGATAAGTGTCCTAAGATGTAAAAGTCATCTACAACCTGGGACAAAGAGCATCCGCTCCTGTCTTTCTCTAGTTCTACAATATTAGTAAGTAATTAGCGATTTCTGCAATTGATGTGACGAGGCAGATTCGCCCTTAAATCACTATTTCTAACAGTACGTTTCCAGTATGTAAGGCCATGAAAAAGAGGCGACACAGCGACGTTCCTCGTGGACAGTTAGATTTGAGGTTGGTCAAAGCTCGTGCAGATTCCACCGCTCTGATTAGCATGTGAACGCACAGGCATTCTGTATTTTTCGATTATACAGAAGCTCAAACAGTGCTGACTGCAGTTCCTCTAAGCCCTGCTGCCTAGATTGCACTGCTGAGGGGAACTGCATACAAAACACTTCTTCGGCCCTCTGAGGTCTTTTTCGCAAATTACTCAGCAGGCACCATATGTTGACACACGGCCATAACGCGGCTGCCGGCCCAGTTCTGGGAAATATATTAGTATGGCTGGAAGTTACACTGTGAGCTGAAGGTTTCTGTATTAAATTCTAACTGAACCAAGGATTTGGAAGGAAACCGAAAGTGCTTGAAGTGAAGTGCACTTGAAACGGCACGAGGCAGATTGTCGCATTAGTAGCCTCTAGTGTCAGCGCAAGGTAACTGCAGCTTCTATTTACTCTTAAATTTAGAAATTCTTAGCTAGTGCAGCTGTAACGCTTGCCAGTGGCAGGAGTAGGCTGCACCAAAATTAATGTGAAACAAAGTTGCAGTAAGGATTGCCTTATATAGAGCGGCCATTATCCTCCTGCTTTGTCCAGGAGGAGGCGACGTCTCTGAGGAGCTGAAGATGAAAGCATTTGAATCCATCCACTCACTTAATACCAGGCAGTGTATTACATTAATGTTAAATTAATGTGAGCCTGTGTGATTGGCATTTGGAAAAAGCTCGATCTTGATATGACTGCAAACACACGCACACACACACACGGGCGGGCATTACATGTCCGTGTACCGGGTTTCATCAGTGTCGTGTACTCCGCCTACATTATGCAGCACAGGGGAGGAACAGGAGCGTCGGGCAGGTTCGACAAAGCAGATGTTGAGATGAAAAGAGGACAGAACAGACGAGCTGGACATGTTCTTTGTGCCTAATATGTCCCCGCAGAAAGACATGGGGCCCATTGTCCTGCGCCAGTGTGCTGCTCCCGTACTTCCGATTAGCTTTGTGTGTCGGCTGCTGCTCACAGCGATCAGTGTCCTCAGCACATTACTGACCAGGTGACTTTACGTAGTCAGAGGCATGTTTAAGTCTGATTTTAAGTCATATTGTATACAGGCAATTTAAATGATTCTGCCTCTAAGATGTATTTAATGGTTAATATTAGTCTACTAGAACCCCCCACCTCAATGCTCAATAGGGGCACCATGCAGATTCTGAACTTAGAGACTATAAATGTATAACTCTCGTTTCTGGAGCTTGAGCAGCACTAGGGACTACATGCAGGAAACATCACAGCCTCTTCTGCTTCAGTTATGAACAGTATTTTGCATTTATGTCTCTTGTGAGTTCCCCAACTTTATTAAAGGGCAACTATGATAATGAATGATCGGTTTCGAAAAGCCGTTCTGTGTGCCAAACGCGAAAGCTCACTCTTATTGTGGTTGCAGGACAGAAACGAAAATGTATCAAAAAGTAACTGTCCTCTTGCCTCCCAGTCTCCATTTGAGTTTGTCTGGTGAACATACAGTTTTTCACAATATATACATATATCTTATGTGCGCATAGCTGACATTTCAGCTTCATCATCTGTCCAAAATAAAAGTCAATCCTCCAGCAAGTAGTTAAAAAGTGTCTTATACATTTAATGGGCATTTTTGTTTGCCGTTTCTTTTTCGCAAGTGTACATTTTGGTCTGGTTGTGTCTGGAGAGGAAAGGTCTAGAGGCGCATCCAGATCTCGTGTCAGTCAGGCCAGCCTGTTCGGCAGATCGGTCGGTGGCCAAACTACTCAACCTATCACTCAACGCCACACCAGGATATGGTTGTGTTTATCAAACACTGGAGACCTGAGTTGAATTCCAGCGAGCAACTAAATGTCAAAGTCGCCTTGTCTTTAACTTACGTGAGTTATGTGTGTTTAGTGACATAGCTGTGTGACTGAACCTACACACTTATTTATACCGAAATCGTGATATTTCCCTTATCCTTACTAAGTCGTTTTGGTGCCTAAGCCTAACCACTGTGTCACAATGTGTTAACAGTCCCAAGCTCGTGATATATTACGTTTTGCCAGCAAGCTTTATTTTGAAAATCTAACAGTTTATTGCTCATTGTTCATTGTTCATGGAGCCCCACATGTGCAAAAAAAACAGACGTTAGTGGGTTAAGTAAAGTGTCATAGCTGGAAGCTTAGGGCCACTGTACAAGCTGCCATATTTGATGAGTTAGATGAGAGAACGTGCTGTCACCAAGCTATTTTGCTCTTTACTGGAAAGACCCACAGCTGAACATCACTGTCTTCAGACTCCACCTCGAAGTTTTGATATAATCAAGCATATTCTCAGTAGACACCACTGGAAATAGATTCTGACCTGCTAGCTCAGCCCTCCAAGCTGGTTAAGGGTCACCATCAACATGCTATGCTGTGAGTCATGCTCTATCTCATCACATCTCCTTCCTCCTAAGCAGCTAGCATCAGTTTCTTTATGAGCAACACCAAGAGCAGCAGTCAGGAGGTCACAGCTCAGAGCTGGCCATCACCTTCCCGTAAACGGAGATGGATCTTGTAAGAGAGCAGCACGGTGGGAGTAGTGATCAGAGAGGAGATGCAGATGGTTTATTCCCGATAATCACTTTACAGCAGACGCGTGTGTGTAAGTCATGGCTTCACATTTGGCCTCGCGAGTGTTTGTTTATGCTGACGGCATTTATGTAACGTCTCTGTTATGTGTGTCTTTTGTTTCCCCTGCACGACTGCGAGGCTGGCTGTTGATCACCAAGGGCAGGCAGGGAAGAGATGCTGTCCATCTCACAGGGACATTTATGTAACCATGTGGTCGTTCTCTCTCTCTCTCTCTCTCTCTCCCTGGCAGGCTTCGCTGGACGTTAATGTATGCTGCAGATGCCTATGGGCTACAAATTAGCAAGCAGGACTGGAGCGATGCACCGCTGGCAAAAAGGTCTGAACCTCTCTCCTTGTGTGTGTGTGTGTGTTTGTGTGTGTGTGTGTGTTTACTTAAAGTAAGGGAGCAAGTGATGAATGTGCAAGGAATTTTAATTTACGGAAATCCAGATTGCAAACGCAAAGCACATTAGGGTTCAAGTCGGAGATGCCGTGTGTGTGTGTGAGTGTGTGTGTGTGTGTGTGTGTGTGTGTGTGTGTGTGTGTGTGTGTGTGTGTGTGTGCGCAGCTAATACCCCTTCGTATTTCTCCCTTCTGGACCAAATTGTTTACCTGGCCATGGAACGAGAAGAATTTATGTGTGGGCGAACAGCGTGATCCTACCTGTTGTGAAAGGTTGTGTGTGTGTGTGTGTGTGTGTGTGTGTGTGTGTGTGTGTGTGTGTGTGTGTGTCTCTGGCCCCTATACACCTTGCCACTCCCTCTCGGCATGAACTTTGCCTCCTAACCACATTGCGTGGCCTTTACAGCTTCATCTGGGTGTGTAGATGCGTGTATTTTTTTTTTTCCCTCGCAGTCCCCTGACAGTGATGAATGCTGGCAGGCACTCGAGCAGGATGGGAGGATGAGAAAGGTTTGGAGATAAATGAAGCGAGATGAGTGAAAGGAGGAAATGAGGAGAAAGAAGCCTTTTGTTATGTAGCAAAATGTAAAGCTACATCCAAGGGGAATTTAAAGGGGGGTAATGGCAACATTATTCGTGTCAAGGCTCGACACCACCTGCGTCATGTCGTAGAAAATGTGTTTGGGACGAACAGAGACCATCTGCAGGACACCTCCAGGACTAAAGAGATCCTTGTTAGTATGAGTATATAAAGCCATTGCTCGGCAAATGACAAACTGAATCGAGCGGCGTCTGAATACATGCTCATGGTGGACTAGTCGTCTCTTTCACAGCACTAGTTTCTATCCCTGGCTGGCTACTCACCAAGACCTGCTCACAAAATGACGCCTTACAATCCCAAAACACACAGTGAACTCTCTATTGACAGGCGACACACCCTGTTTTATCCCCGATAAATGCTACATTGTCATCGACAAATCCTTGTTGAAGTTGGCAGGAGGAGAGCTAGTTAGCTGTTAGCAGCCAGTGAGCAGAACAGTCCTGAGGTGTGTGTGTGTGTGTGTGTGTGTGGACTAGGGGGAGCTACCCGAGCTAATACGGTAGCTTATAGTTCACAGGGCTAATAGAGCTGACAGCTTTAACACTCAGAGGGAAGTAAAGGCTCTGTTGGGAGGAACATGAACAGTGAACATTTAACAGCGAGCTGCTGTTTAATACAACAAGTGAATGCTGATAGGCTAACGACTATAGCAGCAAAGTCAAAAAAGCAACATTTTGATATTGTGCACATTATCCTCGAGATGGTTAAAGTTGTTCGGGGGATGGATTTGGGACAGAAGTGAAACAAGTTATTCCGGACCCATGGTACCAGTGGTTAATATTTACAACGTAGCTGTAAATCTATAACTTGTCACTCCCTTCTGTCACTCATTATGAGTCGCAACACTAGGCTAGCGATCTACTTGGAACTCGTGGCTGACTTTTGCATCTGCTAACCAACATGTCAGTTAGTAATTACCTACGGAAATGTATATAGATTTTTTTTATTAAGTATTAATGTGCGTAGAACGATGCACATCAGGATAAACAAACAAGCTGTAACCACAGTAACAACTGCCTGACAGGGTAACACAGTGAGTCAGTGCTTCAGCTTACACTAACTGCGTCAGGTTGGATTCGGGTTTAGACACAGAAAAGCGAACGGTTCTCGGAGTTCAAGGTTGTGCTCGGTTGTGATTCTGTCGGGCTCTGTCAAGTTCGGGCATAAAAATCGGGGGCCCAGGCCGGACTCTATTGAGGACGGAACTGAAATCAGTTCAAAACAGAGGTGGAGGCAGTGAGAAAAATAAAAAAGCCCGGACCACAAGAGTATCATGTGACCTGGGCAGGGAATGGACTGATGCAGAATTAGGTGAAGGTTCATGATGAGCAGAGGGACGGTAGTAAACACACATACACACACAAAAGGGTTAGATGTGACGCATGATGACTATGTTGTGTGGTCTGTGTGTAGGCGTATGTGTGTGTGTGTGTGTGTGTGTGTGTGTGTACATTCATACAAATTGCCCCTTGCTGGTTTCCCGCCACAGAGCTGAAGGCGCCCTTCCAAATTCCTGGTCTGTAACTCACCTCCTGTTGCCAACTAGCACCTGTCAAAAACACAAACACACACACACACACACACACACACACACACACCCACACCCACACCCACACACACACACACACACACATATTCCGCACACACCCCAAGTAGCAGTGAGTAAGGGTAAACCACAGGCATGAGATTGATGTTTTGAGTGTGTTTTCATATAGTGTTGGTGTGGTTTGAGGCTGAAGTGGTAAAATGAGTGTATCGTAGCTCTCTCTCTCATTCAAACACACTCACGCACAACAAACACACACAAACACACACACACACACACACACACACACACAAACTCAAGCTCAGATAGATCGATTAGATAAATAGGACGTGGAGGTGGGTGGGTGGTTTGGGGGCTCTCCGCTTGTTTCTAGCCTGTTGAGTCAGTGCAGTATGAATGACACACGCTCTCTCTCTCTCTCTCTCACACACACACACCAGTTTCCAGTGGCTGTGTGACAGACTCACACACACAGACAGAAGCGGACAGAGCGAAGAAGCCTTGACTTGGAGTTTAAACTTGTCCTCTCTTCCTGCCCTCTCTCTCTCTCTCTCTGAGTGGACCACAGACTGGTAGGCCTCTTCCGAGGTTTTCTCTTGTGAGTGTTGACGTGTGTGTTGGGAGTGTTTGGGATTTATTGTTCCGTCAGTGCTTCGTGCGGTTTCATGAAGCTTATGTCACGTATTCTATAACACATAACAGGGAGGACTTCAATTCTAATGAGTTATTAATCATTTGCATATATGCCTACTGTTGAGTGTGTGAAACAAACAAACAGAGAGCTACTGTGGCACCTCCTCAACCTATTGAGCACAGATAAAGTACTGTTCTGGGTGCCTCACTGGGTAGCTGACTGAAGCTGATTCATCCGAGTTTTTGAAAAGCTGTCTTACTTTGGTCATCAAACACTGATCCAAAGATCAATTCTCTCTCCTCTTCAACTTCTGATCACCCCATGTCAGTATCAAATGACCAACTTCCGGTTAGTCCCACCCACTTCCCATTGAAGAAACTCCCACTTTCAGTTTATGCCAATTGCAGATATGGATACCGTTGATTTAAATGGTTTAACAGCAGCGGACACAGAAACAGATGACTGTGCTGCACTTATTCTGTCTTTTTATTGTCATCCACAACTGCTTGATGGCTTATTCTACGCTAATTAACTTTAATTGCTGAATCTACTTTTGTAACAAGTAGATGACCCACTCAGTGTTCCTGACAGCTTATTAGAAAGGAAGGAACTACTTACCCCTGATAAACAATTAATATTTCTTAGCGTGTATTTCTTAAGAGCTAGCTATCGTGCGATAAAATCCTTGGATTCTATTACATAGTGGTGCCAAAACAATGATACAGTGGGAGAAATAAAACAACAAGAGACACACGAAAACCAGTTATCTAATTAAATGAGCGCGGTCGAGTTAATCTGCACACCTTTTGTAAAAGAGGATCATGAGTACAAACTGCTAAAGCGCAGGCGAATCAACAACATCTAACGCTCGTCATTGATAGAAGCCCGTTTTCCCCCGTTCTTCATTCCCATATAAGGTTTCCATGTTTTTTCATCAGTTTGGTAGACAGCTTTCAGCACCACAATACCCACGAGGTGAGGCCGGTCAGAGACATGAATGAGATCGTAGCAAATTCAGCTGTGGACAAAACACAGCGCCGCAGATGCGGAACTCACTTGAAATGAAGTTTCCGCTCGATGTTTGGCTGTAATTATAGCAGATCTCGGAGCTCGGTGACTGGAATGTTTGTCAAAATGCACCTCGGGAGTCTTGGTTCACTTTCCAACTTGCATTTCTGGCCACAGTCGAGATCTTTTGTGGCTAATCTTGTGAACTGACGATTCACCCACAAGAGTTTGTCCAACCAGGCCAAATGCTCCATATATGAGTAACCTAAAATGTCTATAAAGTAAATGATAATGGTTTGCTTCGGCACCAGCAGCGCCAAAATAGCTCCTCGGCAAACCTCATGGGGCTGCAATCTTAAAATTTGTCTTACCTGCCTTCGCTCACTTTTCCTCTTGAAAACACACACGCACACGCACACACACACACACACACACTAACAGACATTGTTGACTCAGCACTTTGCCGCTCGGCGTATTGCTGGCGTTCCTGGAATCCGACCAGGTTTTGTGAATGGTTGAGCAGGCTGGGTGTGGCACCGCTGTACCTTTGGCCAGAAGTGCAACAACATCACATTCATAAACGCTTAATCTCCACACACACGCGCACTCGCCTGCACACATGCACACACACGTTGTCAACTTAACACCTTCATCCAGTTGGCTGACGGGTAGGGGCTGCATTGTTTTCTGCTCCGTTTTCGTTATACCTCACCTGTGTGTCTGTCCATTTGTGTGCGTGTGTGTGTGTGTGAGAGTGTGTGTGTGCATAAACAGGAGCCCCATTCTGTCAGAAAGGTGAATCTCTGCGGGTGGTAAACTAGAGTTCGGCCTTATTAGTGAGAAACCTGCTCATCGCTCAGGTCACACGTGTGCATTCTCGCTCTCTGTTTTACACACACGCCAAACACCCTTGTAGAGGTTCAACCCAGCTGTGTGTGTGTGTGTGTGTGTGTGTGTGTGTGTGTGTGTATGCTATTGGCCATGGATCACGCTCTCTAATTGGAAACACAGCTCCTGTTCTCCTGGCACTCACCTTCTCTGAGCAGCTGTATTTATGTTTACTGCTGTGACCCACATACAGATAGCCTACCTCGGCTACACAGGGGAGACAGATCACTGTGGCGGGTTAAAGGGATAGTTCACCCAAAAGGACTATGAAACCCTGCTCTAGATTCAGTGTGGCTTGCTGAGGGTTGAAGAGGAAGAAGGAGCTAATCTCAGTTGTGTGTTTTATGGCGCTATCAGTGCAGAATACAACATTTGGGAAACTCAACAGCAATGTCTCTTCCCTTTATGTAATGACACGCATTGTAATCCTCAGGTGTCACTATGAACATCTGAATGGAGAACTGCTTTCTACTAAAGTAAAGAGTAGAGATGTTGCTGAAAAGAGACTCTCCATGGTGTCCCTGGCAGCAGAAGTGACCTTCAGATTCAGTTGTATTAATTATTGTATTTAATCTAAATACCATGCAATAAATCATGGATTGCATGTTTGTTGAGTGATGATCTACCAACAGGCTACACCTTCTTATCGCTTTCACCTTCATCCCATGGAGATTAGGCAGAAATAGAAATGTTCCGTTATCCCTGCCCACTGTATCTAATCAGAACAAAGAAGTCCATAAAGACTGTTTGCAACACTTACAGCAGCTTTAAATGATGTCCATAGTTCGATCGGCCAAATTGCCTGAAGAAAAATGTTGGAAATGTACATTTACTGCAAACCATTGTTATTTTTAAACGCAGACGATGATGCTGTTGTCTGCATACTTCACAATACAGCTCTCTTGATGTCTGGTAGTGCAGTCATGGGTGTTCAGTGTAAACAGGAGAGGTCTGAGCACACAGCCCTGGGGAGCTCTGGCGTTGAGGAAGTAATCTTTGTTGATAATCTTTTTTGACCTTTGTAAAGAGCCAGGCTAGCCGCTTCCCCTTATTCCCATTCTTGATGTTAGATTCACATAGAATGGTATCAATCTTCTCATCTAACTCCAACAAGAAAGAGAATAAGCCCATCGTGGTGGAATGTGGTAATTTGACAGTGCAGTTTACTGGATCTGGATGAAAAATAGTGATATGGTGTTTCTGGATATCAGCCCCTCTTAAGTCACTTGCTTCTAAGTAAACAGTCAGTTTGCTGATTTGACTTTGTTTTATGTGATTATGAGGATCATGAGTAGGCGAAAAACTTGGCAGTAGAAAAGCAAAAGTGAGAAAAAGAAACATAAAAATCGATTATTTTTCTTTTAGAGTAACAATAAGACAGTTCATTGCTAATGGGTATTTGGGCAAACTGTTCCTGACCTCTGACCTGAAGGTGGGTCAAGGTCAAGAGAGTTCATTTATCCTCATTATTGACACTCAACAGTCTGGTCTGCGGAGACGAGTGTGACTGTGGTCAAGCCTGATACCCCACCGGGGCTGTATGTGAAATGCGTTTGCTTTCCCACAATGCCGTGTGTGTACAGCGACGAGAAGCTCGGCCACTCGGACAGAACCGCTCTTTGCCTCTGGCATCGCCATGGAGACGGGGGCTCTTTTTATAGAGTCCCTCGGCTGCTCTCATTCTCCTGCTGTTTACCATTCAGTTCATATGTTGGAGGCTAACGGAGAGCAATTTAGCGCTCGGAGGGACTGGACTGGCTCTTTTTTTTTTGTTATTTGACTCCAGAGCAGACATGGTTTGTGTGTAGTCCTGCTCTGTAGCTTAGGGGGCCAAACAAGGCACTTATACTGCCAGGATTGTCTGTTCAGTTCCGCTTACAGTCATATCGAGTGAAATCCCTGGTCTGCCACTTTCTCCTGGTATTCCCTGCCATCCTTCCGGCATGACTGGGACCTTGTCCAGCTGCCTGGGAAAATGGGGCACTTGGCATCACACAGACACAAATAAACACACAATCGAACACACTCGTTTGAATTTCCCGCAAAGTGTGTGTGTGTGTGTGTGTGTGTGTGCATCTTAAAGCCAAGGAAATGCTGACAGAGAAACAGAAAGAGGGAAAGTAGACTTTGGACAAAAAAAAATTACACACACACTCTCGGGATGCCACTTACACACACTCATATACAGTCACACCTACTGAGTGAACACAGAGCAGATCCATAGTCCACTCGCACGTGGGTGTGTGCTTCCTCTTCTTTACTCACATTTTTGGCTTGTTTCACAAAGACACACCCACTTTCTTTTGTAGGACAGGACACGCACACACACACACACACACACACACACACACACACACAGAGAGAGAGCGAGAGAGGGGAGTGTGTAACTCTGTCACTGTCAGGACACAGCATGAGGCAGGAACTACCACTTGAAGCAACAGCTCAGTTAGAGGACTGGTGTAAGATGGGACAGGGTAACACCAGAGGGGGAAATCTTCTCCTGATGAAACGGGTGCTCTCACTGTGGCCAAATTCTGAAGAACAGGAAGGTTTTGCTCGCAAGTGTTAGTCACTGGGCGAAACTGGGAGGAGACAGGAGATAAGAGAGAAGCAGAAAACAGACTTTTACCTACGCCATGTCAGAGGAGAGGGTGAGTGACTACAGGAATAACTCTTGTTTTTAAGTGTTTATGTAATGTACATTGATGCCGGTAATGGCTTTGGTTTGCTTACAGGAGTGCGCATGAAAGTGGGTGTGTGTGTGGGTGTGTGTTTGAGTGCTCACGACTGCCCCATGCACTACCTGCCTGGGTTTGTTTACCTGCCTGCGTGCTTTCCCACATGAACCAACGTCAGTGGAGGGTAACAGGATCCGGCGGGCTCTGTTCCACCCCTCCTGCCATAAACAATTACCCTGCCATGTCTCAGTAATGCTCTGTTGTCATCTGACAAACGGCAGGTAGACAGACAGACACAGGGTGTCAGACTGGCGGAGGTGGTGTGTGTGTGTGTGTGTGTGTGTGTGTGTGGTGGTTGAGAGGAAAGGTGAAAGTCTGCGAGTATTGATGAGATGCCAAATGTAGGGAGTGAAACATCTCCTGTGGTTTTTTTCCACTTGGAGATGAAGCTGCAGGGCAGGAGGAGGGCAGGTTAACACAGCAGTTATCACAGAGTATGCTTATGTAGACTGTAATGGTCTTGTATTAACCAAATTCATAGAGAAATCCACCTAAGTACACAAACATGTACAGAGCTTTCAGATACATCCGATTAGATCCTGTGTGTCATTTTGTTGTATGTTTAAGATCTCCAGAAACGATGGAGGACAACGTTTAAATTAGATATTGTGCTGTATATTTTCCAATAAACCACAGTAAAGTCGGATTATGAGTGAAACTGCTAAATGGTTAATAACACTTGAGGTGTCATAGCTAATGTAGCTATTGGGAGTGGCCATGAACGTCAGCCTATGGTTGTTATGAACAGTGTAACTAACTTATACATCCCTAATGACCATTGGGTGATTTGACAGGTGGATGAGGTCCAGTAGGATGCTGCCCCCCTTGTTATCCTGCCATCCCAACATTATTGGTTGTCTGGGTGAACATGTTATTATAGTCTGCTCACTCCTTGATCAAATCTAAAGAGTCGTTCGCGAGGCAGTTCGCACTGGTGGGTAAACAAAACTCACCGATTTCCTTAAAAAAATGGTCCTCTCCCAGTGGGCCATCCTAAATAAATAATACAATAATTCAATAATGAAATAAGTATAATGTCTTTTCATACAAAATATACACTGTCAGTGTTTAAAAGGTTCCATATTATATCCCCTTTTTGTTTTATTTCATTACTCAGTTCCTCATTTAGTACTTTGATCATTGTGGTTACCAGTTGGTAACATGACCACACACTCGTGAAAAATAAATAAATGTACACGGTGAGTTCCTTAACTTTCTACGGTTTCTTCTTACCTTAATTGTAATCCATCTTTTTTTGAGATGTTGAAATACAAATCGAGTAAGGTGAGAGCAATCGCTCATGTGCCAGATGTCGTGATTTCAGTTTGTCTGCTGCCCTCTGAAAGCAAAAGTGCTGCTTTAGAATAAATATATATATTACTGAAGTATAGATCAAATGTATTGAAAAGTTTGGTGTTTTGGTTTTGATTCCAGTATTTAGTAGCCATCAAAGTGAGTCATTTCCTGAGTAGTGTGTCTCATCGTCCTTTTCCTTCCATATTTCTTGCACTATCGTTTCTTAAATCTGTGTGTCCTTTGAGGTTAGGATGACTGTCTTTTCTCCCGTCAAACAACCTACTAAGTTAGATACATAACTTGCCGAGCTTTAACATGCACAATGAAAGAAGAAAGAGAGATGAAGTAAACAGTTTGCTTGTGGGAGGTTGACCATTCATTGTTTAGGCTGCCATCTTCTTACTTTGAATATATTCTAAATCAAGTTGTGTAATTTCTTTGTCCTTCACTGTTCTACATATCAGGGCCCTACTCATATTGAGTTAGACCCTATACCTGTGTCTTCCCGTCTGTCACTGTAATGCATGGCAGAGGTACATAAACTTTCTTATCTGTTGGAAACTTTAAAATCAAACCCAAAAGAAACAACAAAGTCAATCGTTTCCAATAAGTCAATCGTTTCCAAGAAGAGACTTCATTTCTCAGGCGTCAGATGACTGAAACTTGGATCAAAACACTGATATTGTCCTTTCATTTACCAAGGGATTAACAACAATTAAGAAGGGGATTTCCACTGGCAATTGATGGGGTTTATAGCTGATTCCTGGTGCATTTGCCCAATTGCCCAACCCTAATTCCTTTCCTGTACCTGTTCAGCCTGTCCAGGGCATGAGATCTTAGTCAAAAACAGGTTTTCATACAACCCTGGGGACTTCTGACAGCTGACCAGGAATAGACGTCAAAGGAGCACCATCAGACTGAGGCCAGAGTTGTGACGCGAGCCTTACTGACATCATTTCCTGCTGGGGTGGAAGCTGGCAGCAGTTAGCCAAGCACTTTGTTTGAGTTGGAAGTGGCGGCGGAGAGCCCATGTCACAGCAGGGTGTGTTTATATGCGGTGGTGGACGTTTACACGCTGTAAGAGAGCCTCTGACTCGGCAGCTCTCGGTGGGAGTGCAAACACTACTGAGGAACATGAGCTGTGATCTCACCCTGTTGTTTGATGTGTGTGTGTGTGTGTGTGTGTGTGTGTGTGTGTTCCTAGGGGTGTTTTTGAGTGAGGTTGCAGATGAAACATTATAAAATCCATTCATGATAATGTAAAACAACCTGTTGGAACTACAACAAGTGTTCCAATACTGATCCTTGATCAGATTTTGAAAAGTCCAGGTATGCTTGTTTTCAGGCAAGTCCAACTGGGGTGGCCATCCCTGAAATATTGCAGTCGAACAAGATGGCAGTACAAGATATATTAAATATATTGTCACACTCTGGCAAGATGCAGGCAGAACAGGAAATAACTTGGGCAGGATGCCAGCAAAAGCTGCAGCTAGCAAGTTTACTTAAGCATTCCAATAGTTAAAATGGTACACCTTTAAACAAAGAGTTCCTGAATGATCTGAATCTGAGACACTGGTTCTGTATGACTCAAATTTATTCAGACTAGACTGTGTTTATTAATAATCCATGTTGAAGGCAGGACCATCTAACCGGCATACCATCTATTTTCTACGCCCATGCAGAACAAAGAAATAACCAAAGCGGAGATGTGCTACTACAACTGGACAAACCTGAAGTTGAAACCAGTAAGTCATGTTATTATATGGAACTGTGAACAGAATATTTCTTATGCATGGTAGAAAATGATGGTGGAACAACTGTCCTAATGACTTTCATGACCTGATAACATCATCTGAATTACAAACGCTTGTGTCTGCTTGGCTCAGATTGTTCAAGCTAGGTTGAACAATTGATTATCAGTGAAAATGCCTCGGTTCAAACATAAGTATGACTTAACATTAAAAATGGTTACTGGACTCTGTAACTGACCCCTTATAAGTCCTACCCATTTTTGCTCAATGCTCCAATAGTAGTTAAGCAAGCTTGGTACCTAACCCTGAACCTCGGTCCAAATTCCAGTTTCCTGTTAACCTTAACCTGAACCTCAATACCCTGATCACGTCAAAGGCATTTTATTTATTCTGTCCCCAAAACCCAGGACAAATTTTGGCCGATGTCAAAAGAGGATTAGGCTGTGTGGTAGACCATCACCTCAGGTCAGCTGTGCAACAAAACTAAACACCAACGATACCTACGTTTATTCAGAGGTAACATTATGATGCCAAGTCACATTAAATGGATGCTACGAGCTTCACTGACACATCACATTGTATGTATCAGCACGTTTTAAGTTTGTGATGTTAGCAAAATGCTATCTAATTAGCTAGCTTGAGACCAGAATGCCTTGGCCTCAATTCCAGTCGTTATTCCTGTGTTCATAAAACTTAAAATTTTGAATTTTCCATCCATTGCGTACTGTAGTCCTTGCTGTCGGTTTCTTGAAGCCATATTGCCTGACTCCCAGAAAATATGTAATAAACAATGTGGAACAGGACCAGTATTGCCATGGTTTTGTTGTGGAGCTTGTCCAACCTAGCAACAGTAACTAACGGGGGCTGGACTTTGGATCAGTCCATTGTCCCTCCTGTCCATACAGGGTGTCAAGCGCTTTCAGACTTGTGAAACTCGCAATTAAGGGTAAGGGACACATTCGACAGTGATTCCATGCAGTTTCAGATAAAACTAATATAACATTTTGTGTTAGAGAATTATTCCACTGACTCAAAGTATATGGTTGGGTTTTCGAGTGTGTATTACGGTAAGCTTGAACAAGTCTGAGCCAGTCCTTTAAAAGTTGAAGTACTGCTTAGGTGCTAACAAGCTAACATTATGTAGGAAGTTAACTACAGTCCTTTAATGTCATGGGAAGTGTAGTCCTACTTGAGAAATGCAGAACAAAACTTCTTTCGTAGATTAATGATAGTGAGCTTATCTCGCTAATGTGGCCAAATGAAGCATTTTCAAGCACATTCGAGATTTGTCTTTCATAGATATGGCAAAACTTGTGTTTTTCTTCTGTGTCCCTACAGTACACCCCACTTTTGTGTGGAGTTTTCACAACTTAATCTGTCTGTTAAATTGTTCGACTGAATAAAGGATTATACCCATGCGATCTGGAACTAAGCCAGCTGTCAGTGACGTCCCTTTGTGCCTATCACTCTGTCATCATAGCCATACTGCTATTGTTGTATCACCGGACAGTATCAGGGAGTCAGAATGTGACGTGGCCGAGTAAACCCAGAGTTCCTGTTTCCGCGCAACAAGAGAGGGCCTTTTGTTTAGTCACACGCCCTCCTGTCTTAAATTAAACACACAGTTGTGACGTTTGACACTGGTGCAGGCTGCCACTTCCTCAAATACAGTACTGTAGACAGTACAGTCTGCATGACTGCTTGACAGCCAAGTGCATGACATGTGTGTTAGACTTCAGTGGGTGTGTGTTTGCTGCTGATTGTAAGTTGTGTGACTCAGCTAGAAGGATGTACACCTACAAAGGTCTCTCGGTATCACTGTGGTTTCTTGCTGTCTTTGTTGTCGAACTGTGTCTGAAACCCCCATTACCAGATTCGCAATTGGAGGGAAGCTGCATCTGACAATTTTTGTAACAGAAATTGACAATCTGACGAGCGTGCCTATTTTAAACAGCCGCGAGAAACTAGTTCTAGAATTATTTACGCAACTACCTCGGTAACTTTTTTATGTACAGCCGAGAACAACATCAAAACACTGAGCCTATAAAGACACAGGGTTCTGAGATCAGGGAGGTGTTGTGATGCAACCAGGACCTCAAGGGTTTTAACCCCACCTCCGCATCTGGCCTTTGAAAACGGGCATAAAGACTTTTGCTGAAAGACATGATCAGATATGTTACATGACCTAATTTGTTTCAAGTGTACTGAGCTCTTAAAATTCTATGCCTTAGAGGTGCATCCCCATCTTGATACTCTCCGCATACTGTGTTCTCACCTAAGATGTCAGCATTTAAAGTGAACATGAAGTCTGCTCTCACTTTTATCAGGCTAAACACAAGATTTAAAACGTACATGAAATGTAAATAATAATACATTTGCATACACTCAATCGAAAAAAACACTACGAAGACAATATATTTTTTAGCTTTTTGGAAAGATATGCTTATTCTGAATTCAATGCATCAAAACATTTCAAGTGCATACCTTGGCCAAGGTTCAACAGTCCCCTTTCATTCAATCAAGCCTAATCCAATATGAAACTTGATAACCCTGTATCACTTTGAATATTAAACCAACCATAACTGTTTAACCATAGTTTTTGCTCATCAGATCTAGGATTATGGAAATTCTTTTAGTGTCTTTTTTTTTTTATAATCCTGCTGACGAACCAACCCACAGACTGACACGGGTGAAAACATCAACTCCTTGGCAGAGGTAAAAAGTTGGGACAGGGGCTACAAAAGACTGGGAAAAACACCTGGAATATTCCGCAGGTAAACTGGTTCGCTGGCAACAGGTGATAGTGTTGGGTATCAAAGGGGCGTCCTCTTAAGGCTCAGTCGTTCAAAAGCAAGGTTAGACTGAGGTTCACCGCTTTGATACTACATGGGCTCTGGCACACTTCGTCAAACTGTTTTACACAGCATCCCAACTTTTTAGTATCAGAGTTGTGAGTAATGTCAAACTAATTCAGTACCGTACTGAAGTCTGACTTTTTGGTTGTCTGTTGGTGGTGGTCCTCTGTGCTTGTACGTGACAAACAAATCACAACCAGCTGCTAGCATTGTTGGCACCGCTGTTGTAAAGACAACTAGAACGTTTCTGTTTTACAAATAAAACACAGCACAGATATGAGTAGATTCACCTATTTAGTCTGGTATAGAAATTAACCAATGAACCTTCCTTTTTCGCTTGCCACCAGAAACCCAGTGGCAGACGTAGCTGTTTCGGGATAGTGAGTAACACTAGTGGTTTCATTATACCTTATCCATTAAATTGTGTAATCAACATGTATATCATAATGGCAGAACGCCTGTCTATTGACAGTTTAAGCAGTCCGATATCTGATCCACAAATGGGCTTGATTAAATCCTTCCCCGCAGGCCCAACAGAGGTAAACAGGCAAGGACACCAGAGTTCGTCAACTGCATCGTACAGGTTTGGTGTTAAAGCAAGCATGGAATTCCGGATCGTGCGTGGTCAAGTTTAATGTGATGACTTTGAGAGAGTGAGAACCAGACTTCCAAAAGTAAAGGCAAATAATTCTACCAGTTTCTCAAATCTTATAACACATCTCCTTTTGTAGGATGAAACTGTGTATGTTCATGTCCTCAATTGTTGAATGATAGATCTAAAGCTTAAATTTGCTTCATGTTCACTCAACAGTTCTCTCTTTAATGAACCGCCAGGTCTTTCTTTGCTCTGGTCTAATATCTGACACATTTTACATCATTGGAAAGACTTTAACGGGGGGAACTGAAACAAAAGATCTCAGGTGGTTGTAGCGGTAGTGTGTGGATGTTAATTATTAATGATAATGTTGCCAAAGTGTAGCCGGGGGTGCTTTTTCTTAAGGTGTGGAGGCCTTTGAGACAGAGCTCTCTTTGTGGTCTGATTGGTATCTGTTCTAACCAGAGATTTGGTATCGCAGTCTGGCGTGATGGGAATGACAGATTTTGAGATAGATAGGCAGGACATCCTGCCATTATCGATTTTATTTCAGAGGGGAACGGCTCAGGAATGTTACGCTCTTGCTTACATATTGATTGTTAGAAGACAGAGAGAGTTGCGAGTTGGCATTGGCGCTCGTGGGAGCTGTTCAGTGTTACTGAACAAACGCTGCTCAATTTGGACGGAAACCCACACTTCTAAGTGAGGGAGAGATGTGTTGACCTTACATGTTCATGCTGCAGAGTGCTGCGCTGGGAGCTGTTTTATTTCAGCAGGTTTCTGATGTGATCTCTCTCATGGTGGTCTGCCTCTGGGTTTATAAAAAAAGCCATCAATGAGAGATAGATCAATTATTTGGAGGCGTCAAAGTAAGTGGATACAATGTAATGTAATTTGTAAAACGCGACACAGAATTTCCTCTTGGATTTAAATATTTTCTTCAATAAAAGCTTTAAATCCACAATATTGTTTCTCCGTCGGAGCGGTGGAACAAGCTTTGTTGAGTAGCCAGTGTGTGAGCCAACATTTCTTTTCACATTCGTTGGAACATTGTGTTCATGTTGAGTCATGTTTGTGTCCACCTGATGTGTAATATTGAACTCTACTTTTAGCTCTGTTTTTGGTCTCCACCAACTCCTGAGAGCAATGTCTTGGTCTTCAGCGGCTAAATGCTCCACAGTGTTTACCAGCTAGTCGCTAAATGTGATCATCAGCTGTTCGGTGATTGGAGTGGGTTCATTAATGCTATTTGACTGTGTTTTCATATGGAACATTGGATATGACAAACATGCCAAGCTTTACATCAAACCAGCTGTTTGGTCCATTGTGAATACAAATACAAGCAAATTCACAGATCAGATCCTCCATAAAAGAGATATTGAGCGCTGAACTTCTGCCAACAGTTTTGAAAGAGGTCTCTTCATTTGCACACAGACTGTTTACACACTTGCCAGCAGACCTTGACGTGAATCTTTCAGTCACAGTCAGTTTGCCTACATTTTCTAACCACCCACATGCCCGCAGCACAATGAGATGTCAGGAGGCCTGTTTGGTATCAGGGGATATTTTGTTTTCAGATTAGAAGTTTTTTGTATAGTCATAGTGATGTGTCGGCAGACAGGACATTCCAGGAACGTAACAGCTCTTACAGTAACATGCGGCCCGTTTTGGGAAGCCGTCATGGCACTGAGCCAAGGGGGAAGCAGAGGGGAAGTTGAAGATTTACAATTTGGCTTGTGGTTAGTACTTTTGCTGACTAACTCCTGGTGTATGGGTGTGTGTGTGTGTGTGTGTGTGTGTGTGTGTGTGTGTGTGTGTGTGTGTGTGCGTGTGCAGCCTGGATGCATTCATCACACGGCTGCCGCGTGTCTACCCAGCAGCGAGGCCAGAGTGTGTGTGTGTGTGTGTGTGTGTGTGTGTGTGTGTGAGTTGTGTGATGAGGTACATTTGGCACTGCATCGACGGTAAAGGCTGCTCTTTGTAATTTAAGAGTGTGTGTGTGTGTGTGTGTGTGTGTGTGTGTGTGCGTGTGTGGGTGTGTGTGTGTGTGTGAGAGAGAGAGAGTGTTTTCTGAGTCACTGCTCAGTGGGCTTTAGGAGAAGTGTGTCAGACTCAAAAACAACTGCAGTGTAAACTAGAAAGGTCTCCAGGGGTCTTATGAATACGTGCATGTTTGTGTGTGTGCTTGTGCATGTACCTGTGTGTGTGTGTTTGTGTGTGTTTAAGCAGATAAGAGTTGGGGGTTATGAGTGGGTGCTGTGATTGGCAAAGAAATGACTAAATATCTCTCTTTACTGTAAGTGGGTGATGTGTCATGATTATGTCATGACCTGCTGTCTGTCTCTCTCTTCCACACAGACACTCTCTCTTTTAAAACCAAGAGGCTGAAAACAGCATCCTCTAAGCTCTGATATCATTCTGTATTGCGTAATCTCATACTGCTGTCATGATGACGTACCCGTCTAACCCCACACCTCCTCAATGGTCTCCCTACATCAATACCATACATCCATACATCCATCCATCTAATCTGAGGCCAGCGCTTTTTACATCAATTGATTCTCCTCCCTCACTCCTACTTCCTGGCAATGTGCGTCTCCGTTGAGTAAGAGGTGAAAAGCTTTCCCTGCCTCCCCCCCCACCCCTCCTCCCCTTAAGGTCTATTTTCCAGCGAACTTCAAAACCATGAGCAGCAACATGCTGCTATTTTTACCCCTGCTTCAAATTGGCCTGTTAAGATTGTTTATCTGTGTCCAGGGAGGAAGGCCTCTCGGCCAGGCCGGCCGCCACAGTGCTGGGAGTGGACTTCAGTTGTAATCCGTTCCCGGAACTGAGCCCAAACAAAAGCCAGATGTTTGAAATTCTCCAGAAGTAAAGGGTTCTGTTTTGTCCTCTCTCCTTTCCAGAATGGAAAATAGGGTGAAGAGAAATACGTCAGCCTTGTTTGTGTTCTCGAAGGCAGGAACTCTTGAGGCTTATCCTATGATGGTGCTTTTTTTTTTTCCAAAGGAGCATTACTGACATATGAGCACAGTAGTGTTTGCTCAATGGATTATGTCAGTGTTTGTTTTGACTCTTTGAATTTGCGCTAATCTTATAAGATGTCTGTCTTTTATCCGATCTTCTTGCACACTGATATCTGTCTACCATTCATCTTTTGCCACCTCTTGAAGTTGGCCCTTTTGACCTTTTAAATTTAGTGAATTTGGTTCACTTAGCACTTAAGTCAAAACCACTGCTACAGGCCAGATTGCCAGGAACTTTGGTTTATATACCGAATGGCCCCAGAATATGACTCCTGATGATTCTGGTGACTTCTTGGTGTTATATCTTGTGCCAACATTATCTTAAAGCTTCGATTAGGTAACATATGGTTCTCTAACCTTAGGGTAGAAGTTAAAACTTATTTTTTCACTTGCTGTTCCAGCAGTGGGTTGTCTCTCCAAAGGTATTTCTTACCGGTCTACTCTGCTGTGAATAGTCAAATGTCGGTGAAGCCAAGGTTCCAGCCTACACAGAAATATTGGATTCAAACATTGGTTTAGCTCTATAGTTAACATCTGTTCGATCACAAAATACTATAAGGGCTGAGCAGGAATACTGGAGTAATGTATGGCATCTGCGGTCACAAATAGAGCTACGCTTCCCACTGACCAAACTGGACTACATAAAGAATCTTAAAATCTAGTGGCTGGGGTTTCCACAAATTGTGTCATGGATATTCACGGCAAACAGAAGATGAATGTAGAATGCTTCCAATTCGGTTGGCTGTGGCTCAGATAGCATAGCAGGTTGTCCACGAATAGGAAGGTTCGAGAGTTCCTGGGCAAACACTCAATGGCTGTTCCACTGTCAGGGTGTTTGGTAAGGAAACATTGTATCATTCCTGACGATCAGGTCGGCACTTTGCATGGCAGCTTCTGTCATCACAGTATGGATGGGTGAATGTGGCAGATGTTGTAAAGCATCTCGAGTCAGTCAGTAGACCAGAAAAGGTGCTATTTAAATTGCACATTCATGCTTTTAAGGTGTAGAGCTGAGGAGGGCTCAGTCTCAGTCGGTTTGTCCAAATGACTAACACCATTTACAACCCAGATACACCAAAGATCTATTGTTCCTCTAATATTATTATTTGAGCAGTTTTCAGAGGACTAAAGATAAGGGCAGTGAGTAGTCTTTTTAACCTTTTTATCATCCAGTCTCTCATGTTCAACGAATGAATACACTAGTTAGGATTGCAACGGATCATCGCAGTCTGGTATCATTCACATGAAGCCCTCATTGTGTGTGTTGCTTATTTGAATGTGCCCTGAGTTCAATGTTTCCATATCAGTGCTGTGTGGCGTTACGTTCCTGTCAATCAGCTGACGTCCATTATAAGATATGGAAGTCTCCTCCAGGAAATGATGTCTCACACATTGATTTGTCACACTCATGTCATCTGGGGTGTCTTTTGTTTACCATGACAGCAGTTAATTACAAGCTACCGTAGGTTTGAGACCAAGCCATGAAATATGGGTTAAGAAAAAAACTGCTTATAGCGTGAAATGCTGAATCGACAAAGGCCACAGTAAACTGTAAAATACACTGTTATTCTCCATAAGTGTGTCTCTGCCTGTGTAGTTTCTTTGTCAGCTATGTGTCAGCTTAGCGTGTGTGTGCGCGCGCGTGCAACTTAAAGTATCGCCATGCTCCTTAGTCTAGATTGATGCTCTCCGCTACCGCCATCAGCGACGCTTCCATTAGCATAACTCTGCACGCCGCGACTCACGCCTGCCTCCCTCTGGGCTTTTACTCTGCAAGAACTCCGCCTGAACCACATCACTGATGCACATTAACGCACACAGGGCCCAAGGCTTTACACAGCACTACAGCATGAGCGGCTTTATGTTAATGTCATCACAGCGGTGGGCTGTCTTCGAGCCTGACATCCATCCATAATTTCAGACATTGGTTAGTAAGTAATACAGGGCCCTATAGTCAAAAGTAATGTGGGATAACAAACTGTGTCCAATAGGAACTGTCCCCAGAGGCAGGCCATTATGTTTGCTGAGAAGCCTCCAATTTTTTGTCACCGTTTGATTTAGTCTTGAGTATGATGCATTTTGGGCCTCCGTCTTGATGCTGCTATGTGGAAATGATTAAGGTGGCCTTTTTAACATAAGTTATTACTATTGATTGAACAGACCATCTCATTTGGTAAGATTTGGAGGGATGATGCAACCCATTTTGATTTTATAATGCTGTTCTTATGGGGGCACTGGAACTACAGGATAAGATTTTAAAGTCAAATATGATGTTGCTGAACCAGAAACTGATATGTCAGTCAATTGGAAGCATGATGCATTTTAGTATGCAGAACACATTATTGGTGCAAAACTCCTGTGGAGAACCTCTGGCAGCCACAGGATTGGTTTAGAAGTGATGACCAGCGGGAGAAGCAACTGTAGGAAAACAACAATGGAGGCAGCTGAAGTGGTTAGCTATAGCTATAGCTATAGCACTGATTATATCAGAACTTTATCTTAAAGAGTATATTTTAAAGAACAGCAAATAACGGCACTGGGGGCTTTTCCAGATGAAAAAGATGTTAGCACTCCTCTTTCGACCAACTTCCCCAAGAGATTGATTGACCAACTGGCTTCCCCGATTGTACAGTAGCACTGTCCTGCAGTTGCTTTTATTGGCTGAAGGTAGCCTGTGTTACATGGTGATAAATGGTTTATCTAGTTACTTTCCGAGTGTCCAACAGTTTCCATGGACTACTTCCCAGGATTGGCTCTGAGTAAAAAACCATCTGGCTCATCAGGTTAAGAAAACTGCATGTAACAATGAGGATAGACAAAATATTTAAAAGCCCAGATGTGTCTGTGATGTGATGCGACTGTTGCATCTTTCAAATTATTCTGTTAGCTTTGAAGCAACATTTATTGATTTACTTTGGCCACTTGGGAAAGGCATAACAAGCAGTTAATACAACATAGACATATTACTTATAAAGTAGTCATCACAAATGTGTTATCTAAGACTGGTCTATATACACATCCAGCAGATACAGAGCAAGTCTGGCATTCACAGCTAATATGAGTCACTGTGATCTGCCCCGTTCATGTTATGCATTCGTCATTCGTCTCTGTAAAGTTATTGCTTATTGCAACTTTAAGTTTTGTTAGTATACATTTGACAATTGCAGCAAAAATGCATACAGGCTACACTAGTACTTCATTGATACTACGACCAAGATAGGGCAAAATCATACATTTTAACATCCTGCATTTAAGGTGCAATATGTAAGAATTGCAGACCTTGGCCAAAACAAATAGGGGGCAGCATATCACGAGAGTAACTGCCAACTGTGGACTGTAGCTTCCATAAGCTAGTTAGCATGTAGCGGTATGGACTAGGAGCTCGGGGACCAGGGGAGTGTTAGTGTGAGCTTTGGACTGGGCCGTGCTAGCTGGTTAGACTGTTAACTTTAGGAAATTCCTCTGCAACACAATAAGTAGATGTCATAAGGAATGTCATAAGTGCTATTTCCTCATATTTATAGCGTGTGTGTGTGTGTGTTTGTGCGTGTGTGTTTTAAGCCCTCTGTTTCAAGACCCAATTACCAACTCATTAGTCTAATACAGATGATCAAGGGGGCTGTGTCTTTTCACACTGTGCTAATATCAGTCTGAACACAGCCATGGTCATCTTCGCCGTCACCGCCACATAGTCAGTTGAATGCAAATGGCAGCCCACTGTATGGTTTTTGCTTTCGCCACTGATTGGCCCATGTCCTGGTGGTGTATGCTATCAGTCAGTGAAAGAGCTCATTGTAGAGCAGAACAGGCATTTGAAGTCGGATAACAATCTGAGCCTGTGCACTTTACACACACACCTACACACATATGGACACACACAGTCTCCCCCACAATGCAGACAGCTGTACGCCGTTGCTGCTCTGCCAATGCTGAAGGGTTGGGTTTGTTTCAACCTTCACTCTTTAACCCGTGAAAATGAAAAACAAAAAATCATCCTTGGTTACAGTATTTTTTTTTTATTCAGGGTGGTATTACATATTGGTTCAATCAATAACGACAGCTCAGCAGTGACTGCTCTGTGATTCACCGTCTGTGAAAACACACCGTTGAGTCCATCAAGCATATTTCAAGCACTTCTCCATGTTGATGTCAAGCCAAGCTCTTAATTTTCCCGGAACAGATACATATGAACAATAAGATGGCTCACAGGGGGGAGGTTTCTTGACGGGAAAGGAGGTTCAGTATCAGGTCAGCAACCCTGAGGTGCCGGATCTGTCTGAAAAGCTGCCTGCTTGAGGAGAGATCCCCTGGGAGAGTTCAGAGGAGCCACAAAGCAGAGGGTGATTAATGGTTTTTAATACTGCACATGCGACTGAGTCTTCCTTCTCTCTTACAGGGGCAATTGGATGGCGGTTTCATTCCACTGCATTACTGCGCATACTTCCTCTAGGCAATACATGTTATATCCACTGGCAACAAATATGATAGCTATTCAAGGCATCTTGAGAAATTTCTCTCATTTTACTAGAAAAATCAAAGCCAAACGTGTTGTTACTGATCCAATCCTCTCCGTGGTTTTCCCATAATCGAATTATCAATATTACCTTACAATAAAAACCTCCCTTGGGTGGATGTCCACGGGCACTAATCCTGACAAACTGTGGTTTATGGTCTCAGATGTCTTGTGTCGATCTCTGACATGAAAACGCTTGAGACTTCCCTCGAGCAGGGATTTTGCCTCTTTTACATCGGCATGGATGTTACGGAGTAAATCCGGTCGAGGGCAGCACATAATCGGGAGTTTTGTGACAAGAAACATGGCGACAGTGTAGGAGGTTGTAATAATGAACCTGTTGAGAACGAGGCAGAGGCGGAGGCAGCGTTGTAGACGCCATGGTCTGTGAGGCCACTAAATACATTGCAGACTTCTTCATCTTGTCCTGTGATCGTCTCACATGAACAACTGTTCCATGATCTCCAGCGGTTCTGCTACGTGTCGTCAGCATTCTTTTTGAGCAAATGTTAATGATGCTAAGAAGGAGGGTTTTGTTACTCCGAAGTTATGTCAGGAATTGAACGAATCATTTCTTCCTTCCTCACGCCATGATTACAATAGGTCAAAGTTGTTCACGTTCTTTCTTTCTTTCACCCACCACCACACTCTGGTGGACGGAATAAGTCGCCTGTAACGCCAGAGAAGCCACGATGCACCTCGGCATCAAGGCTAATTTATCAGGGTGATTCCCTCGTGTGTCACCTCACCGTACAAAGGGCGCACAGAGTGTCGCTGTAATCTGTTCAAACTGTCGAAAAATCTTCACGAGCGCGAGGCGGCGAGTACTAACAACCACGTTGACAAAAATGGTCATCTTGTTCTCCAGCCGCACACACACACACACACACACACTCGTACGCCGATCACTCACTCTCCATTTCTCACCTGAAGGTGTGTGATGATGCGGCCTGCGGCAGCTGGTTGAGACAGCGGTGCCGCGGTGTGACTAATAGATGGTGCTAAGTGGCATGAACATCCTGGATTGACGCTGCTGCTCCCCCTCCTACACTCAACTCCCCGTCCCTCCGTCCACATAGCCATTCACTTATGCTTCCTCTCCTCGATTAACCACTGTACGGTTCACACGGAATCTGTCCTTCGCGATGATTCAGAAATGGCACAGCTTTGACCCCGAGGAAATATAAGAAAGTTATGAAAGGAGCCCAATTATCAATTCAGTGGGGTCCCGCACCATGACTCAGCAAAACCAGAAACAAGGAACAAAAAAAACAAAAAAATCTTATATAAATATTTCAGCCGTCATCATTTAACGTCACGTCTACCTCTCTCTCTCTCTACAGGCAAAGAGGCAGCATGGACGGATGGACGGAGCAGCAGGGAGGATGACATCACCGTCACCCGTGGGAGCCAGAGCCTGCCATTCATGCCAGCGGTGTGTGCGCGTTTGTGAGTGTGTGTGTGTGTGTGTGTGTGTGGGAGCCTCTGTCTCTACGTGTCACTTCCTGGGAGAGAATAGAACAGGAAGCCCGAGTGAGAGCCGACAACAAGCACTCGCCTCACCTCCACAAGGAAGCCTTTCTCCCTAGAGAGCAAAAAAAAGGGAGGGATGTGTGTGTGTGTGTGTGTGTGTGTGTGTGTGTGTGTGTGTGTGTGTGTGTGTGTGGGAGTGTGTGTCCCTCACTCACTCCTGCATTCATACTGCAGCGGGCTGGTGTTGGTTTGGGGTTTGTGTAAGCCTCTACTGTTTCCATTTTATTTTAGTTCAAGTCTGACTTAAAAAAAAAAAAAAAAAAAACAACCTTTGGACAGATCGCGATCACGTTTTCTTTAAAAGACTGGTGTGCACAGACTTGGCAAAAAAGGGGGCATCCACCCCACCATGCAGGATAGATGCTGGTCAGACACTGCATGGCTTTGGTGAGTTGTTTAAAAGGAACTTCAACAACTCACCGAAAAGAGAGCAAAAGAAGGGAGACGAAAGAGAAACAAAAATGAGGGGAAAAAAGACAAGAAATACACTGGAATTTTGCAGGAGGGAGCGCGTGTGACGACAGAAGGACAGAGGTGAAACTGAAACTTATTTTCATCTGGTCATTGCTCGTTATAATTCACTGTTAGCATCTGGGTTGTGATTGAATGGAAGGTGCACTTTAGAATTGAGCTCGTGCTAACAGTTAAAGCCAGGGAGACATCGGTCACTGCCAGAGTTTCAAATCTTTTTCACCAGTGTGCGTGATGTGTGTGTGATGTGTGTGTGTGTGTGTGTGTGTGTGGTCGTGGAGTCACCTATTGTAGCGGGAACCGTCACGTAAGTGGTTCTAAGCACTTTTGCCAGTTGTTTATATGTGTCACTTGTGAGAGTAAATCAGGCAGAAGGGAAGCCACTGACGGCGGGATCAACATCTTTATCATCACTGTCTTCTCACCTGGATCTGGATTTGCGGCGGCTGAAGACGAGAAACAAACTTCATGGAGATATCAGCATCCATCAGCATCCCCCCCCCCCCCCCCCTTAAACTAAGAGAGCTTCCCCTTTGTGCCTGTGTGGATATACAGGCAGCCACATCGCCGCAGTAACTATCTCACAAGGTGGCGTGGGAGCTTCTAGATGCCATGTCGCCCTCTTGTGCCCATAAGCAGAATTGCAGGAGTCAGGCGGCGCGTTAAACCACATACGACAGCATGACAAAATATTATGCCAGGGATTTAAGTGCATATCAGTGTGAGGTCAAATCTGCTCCATTAGTTTAACTATGAAATGCTGTCCAGCTCCCTCCGCTGCCCCCCCCGCCTCGCTAAGCCGACTGTGGGATGTCATTAAACCCAGAGTAATGTTCCAACCTGGGCGTGCGGATTTTTCATGCCCTCTAACACCTCTTCCTAGTACAGGTCATTTGACACTCGTCTTTCAAAACACCTGGATGGGCCGCCGGGACAATGCAGCATTTACTGTAGCCTTGTCGTCATGACGACCCGGCCGGTTACATAAGTGCATGGCGCCGGTTCCCACAAACGGCTGCCTACAGAGGTCTTTGTGCTGTGACACAAGATACTACACACACACACACACACACACAGTCAGTGTTTGTACATTCCTGTAGCTGGATGTGCTCCTCTCACACAGGTGTGAGGACGGCAAAACAATGAGCCACTTTAGCCAGCCATTTAATCAGCTGTCGAGGTTTCAATTCAGATCTCTCTACTAGCGAGTGATGAGAATTTGCAAGCTGGGTGGTTCACTTTGCACTCAGTGTAATTAGGCTCAGCATTTCTCCTGATTCTGCTCAGCGATTCTGACTCATTTGAAGCTCTCGTCACCGAAAATTCCCCCCCCCGACAACTAATCTCACTAATTGTCTAAAGCTGGACTGGACTGTGCATCACGTCGTCGTGTTTTAATCTGCCTCTCTGACCAACATAAGAATTGAACCCCTGGTCAGTCTTGTTAAGATTAAGATTACTTAAACAATACTGTTGACGAATGTGAGAGAGGCAGTGTTACTTTGCGTTCAGGGCCTGTTAGCTTGCTTAGCCTGAGTGTTTGAGCGCGGCATCATCTAAAAAGCCATTGTCCTCGTCCTTTGACTGTCACAGAAAATCTGCCAGAAGTCAATCACAAAGAAATCCACAGTCCCGCAGCATTAAACAACTCAAGGGGGCAATATATATACCATTTTGAAATCATGTATTAAAAATTATCATCGGAATGTGAATGACTAGCAGTTTTGACATAATAAATGTATTGTGTTGCAGAAATATCTGCTCAAGTTAGCATGCTAACCAGCTAGCGCTAACACTCCCGCTTGCTGCGTGCCTAACTGTGCCAACGAGCTAAGGCAGCTACAATTAGCAACACTTAATGGTTACTCTGGTGATATGCTGCCCTTTATTTGTTTTGAGTATGAATTCTTACATATTGCAGCTTTAAAGGGACAGTGTATAACGATTTAAGTAATGTATTAACTCAAATCAACGTCTTCATTAATAAGCAAGTCCTCATTGGTGTACAATTACCTCTGCCAACAACTCCTCCTGAGCGAAGAATTACCTATCTGAATATACATAGCACGGGCAAGCTCTATGGAGGCCGCCATGTCTTTCCGGTTTTAAAAAACTATGGACTGCCGAGAGGGACACAAAGCACTACGTGGTACTACGTAGTAAGGCTAAACGCGTTTTCACTCAGAGCTAGCTTGACTGCGGAACTGAGAGGGAGCTCAGCAAGTTTTATATTTTTATAGCCTTAATAACTAACTACATCTTTACCTCATTACTTGAATCAGCAGAAATACTCAACGCTGTTGGGAAAGAGTCCATATTTTGAAAATGAGTTTCTTGTCCGGCAGGGCCACCGTAGCTTCTGGAACGTCTCCAACGTCTTCAGAATGGGAGGGGTGAGCAAAGGAGTGTTGCAGTGTAGAACCTCACAGCTAGATGGCGCTAAATACTTGATATATTACACACTGTCCCTTTAAGGAAATCGTCCACAGGCTTGTATAGGCAATCGAGAGAGGCAGGGAAGGTCTGAATTTTCACGCTAAGAATCCGCTAACAAATGGCCAGAAAAAAATTGGTACATTTGCAATACATGTAGATTACTACACATTGTTACATAGGGCCCCTTTAATATATTGTTACTGAAAACTGCTCTGACAAGTGAAGCCCTCTCACTGATTTGCTAGGGTTTTGAAAGGGTAATTTCAACATAATCATGTTGGTTGGGAGTGTTGTGGCATGTGAAAGGTGTGTCACTGTTACATGAACAAGGCGTACGTCATGCGTCCATCCGTACCTTCAGGACAGGTACAATGAGTTGCATTCAGAGTCACATAGCTCAGGGGATGCCAAATGAGCTATTGTTGGAGTCAAGGGTGTGTGTGCAGCAGTATCATGAGCATGCGTACGCGCATACACACATTCATTCACACGGACTTTTAGCTCTGTCGTGCAGTTATTCTTCTGTCTTCTTGCCTGTAGGATCAATGGCAGCGTCGACGAGGCTGTAAGTACCCAAAAACGGTTGAGTACACATTATTATACACTGGATGCTTTAAAGAACGCCACGTGTCAGTATGCGGCTGACAACACCTCGTCTGAATTTGTCCATATGCAGGCGTTGCTGTCATGGACTGTCAGCCTCGTTTGTTGTGATGTCTCCTCTGTTTGAATTCCTCTGTGCTGCCGGAGGCGAATTTTCACGTACCAGCCGTCCGTGTCACTGCGCTGCCATGACAACCACACTCATGTTTAAGGCAGTCTCTGAATAAGAAGCGCTGTCATGTTTCACTCCTTCTCTGACAGAACAGCTCATCGTCCGACTGACCGACGAATGGACAGACTGCAGCGAGGATGTCAGTAGAGAAAAAAAGTATGACTCAACTAACTTGACTACCTGTGATGTCGCATCTGTTTGTGAAGCGTGGTTGACTGTCTTTTCACGGCTTTGTGGTTGCTTTACTATCATGACTGCCTCTGCCAATGAGGCTTTCGCCTGTTTCCTCTGGTCGGTTGATTTGTCAGCAGGATTACACAAAAAACTGTTTTACAGATTTGCGCTAAACTTGGATGGAGGACAGGTCTCGGCCAAGAATAGATCCCATTAATTTTAGGCAGTGTGCATCCAGATAGAGGGACAGATCCAGGAATTTCTGCTCGCTTTCTTTAACAGGGTGAGATCGGGCGTTAATGTTCATTTCCCAGGGAATCACGTGTGGATCTTGATGTTTAAAAAATCAGGCATATAGTTGGCTGGTATCTATGAGTGTGTACAATTTGATGCTGATCGAAATAAAAATCAGGATCTGCGGATATTAATATGTTTTATTTTCTTATATTGGGGCAGGCTTGATTGAATTAAAGATGATTCTTAGGCCTTGGCTAAGGTATCTTCTAGCTGTCAGTTTTGACAAAGAATACGTCTCAATATTTACTGTATGTTATCTGGTTTATTATTAGTAGTAGTAGAAATGAGTAGCACTTGCACTAATGGTAATGTTAGCGTTATTGTATTGTTCTCTTAAGGGCTAGAATTCTTTCTTGACCTTAGAAATTGTAGTTTTGCCGGTAAAGTGTCAAAGTAACCAAGCCAAAAATGTTAAGATGTAGATGTTTAAGGTAGTCAGCCTGGCACCGCCGTTTTACTCTGTTGCTAAAAGTGCCGCTGCCCAGCTCCGTCTCGCCAACTGACCTGGACTCCTCTCCAGCGTCGGGTTCATCTGACCTTTCAGGGCCAGCATAGGCAGGCAAGCAAACGTTAGCTCTGACAGGTGACAGCTGGACACCTCTTACACGGGAAAGCTAACCTCACAGCGACCTGTCACTTCATTAGTGCTGACTGACGGAGATGAAGTCCACACAAGATCTGTTCTCCAGCGCCGACACAGCAACGAAACCAACCGCTGGAATGGAGTTTTCTGAGTCAGCGACGCACCGGACTAAAAGGACCTCTTGCGTCTCACATAATTTCCCTCTTTTTTTATTCATTAACCAAAATCAAAATGAGCAGAAGCAGACAATCCCTAGTCACATCATTCAAAAACACCTCCCTAAAAGGTTACTGCTCCTGAACGCTTTCAATTGCAGCCGTGATCCTGGTCTCTTCTAAAAGGTAAGTGAGTGAGTACAAATTTTGAGTGGTGTATTTTGTATCGAGAATCCCGAGGCTTGGTGCTGTTAAATGATAAACATGTCAAGCATGAGTTATCCCAAATAATCCCATCCCAAGGAGGTACCCAACCTTTATTATCACATCACTCCCTGCCGCCGGTTCATCTCACCGCTGCAGCTGTGATCCAGCAACTAAAAACGTCTTCCCCCAGAAGCTGGTTTCACGTGGTGGTTTAGATGTGTGTTCCCGTCGTCTAGCACCATTTGAAATCAGTGTTCTTGAGGACAGGAGGACAGCTCCGGCAGTGAGTTAGCCTCGGGACGACGAGTGCAGGACATCTCTTTCCTCCTCCGTCCTCCTCTTTCCCCACTAAAAGATAACTGATTTCTTCTGGTGCTTAGAGCCCTCTGCAGCCTTCTAGCACCATTTGAAATCGGTTATAAAACTGTGGATCAAAGCATTTGTGAGTCGTCGGCAAAACGCAGGCCAAGCAGCAGAAAGGAACTACTGGATCTTTGTGTCCTGACCCAAGCTGGAGGAGGTCAATCGGGAGTGTGAAGGATACTCGTGGCTGTTGTTTTCTTTTTTTCCAAAACTTGAGATTTGACAATCTGTAATAAATCTATTGTATCTTTCGTAACAGAGAGTTTGTTGTTTGTGTCATTCTCACTGCCATTAACCAGTCGATGTTGACGCAGTTCCTTGTCACTACCACTAGAGGCCGACAGAAGTCACAGAATACCTCTTTTAAAGTTATTGAGTTTTTTCAGTTGGACGCAAAGGCCTTTTTAAAATGCATACAATGAGTCCAATAATGCAGATTTCACAGTTTCAGATGTGGTTATAATATCCTATAGCTCATTTGTTATTTTTCCATAGACATTGAAAATGCATTAGGACTAATGAGACACAGAACGTTTGTAATTTTGTTTTATTTCACTGTTTGCAAGATGGCTGCGCACAATAACTGGCGATGAAACCGACCTCTGATGGAGAATTGAAAAAATAGAAAACCTGAAAATTGAACAGCTCTCCACGCCGCTGTTTCTCTCGGTTTCTCAGGTCGAGTTACGTTGGAACTGAAAAAAACAGAGCTGGAAAGGGGGATGAAATATGGAGATCTGTTCCATGATCTGTTCCAAAATATACTAACGTTTATGCTGTTTTATTGGATGCCTCATTATTAATTACTTTTCACAATCTGATAACGATGGGCAGAGTGACACTTTGCATAGGAATTGTCTATGTCAATTGGATTTCTATAGCTACTTGCATCTTAACAATACAATTCAATAGGTGCTTTCTTTTGGCCCACCGGAGGAAATAATTTGGGCACCCCTGATCTATATCTTATATCTCTCTTTCCAAAGAAACAGCAATTGATGCATAATATGTTGTGAACCTGCAACCGTGTGGCCCTAGTGTTAGGTGGAATGTGGAACTGAGTATTGAGCCACTCATACTCTACGGCCTGTCCTGGATCCACTGACCTCATGTGTATATGTGTTTCTTCAGACAAACCATCTAATAAACTTAGACTTCAAGCCCAGTTTGTCATTTCTATATGCAAATAATTCTTGCTCCCTGTGTTGCAGCATATACACAGATGCCACTTTTTCTGCAATAATCTCATAACGTCCTGGCAGATTAATCGGTCTAGCTCCACTTTGTAGAGTTACCACCGTATAGGTTACCATTGTAAGAAACCCATGTTGACGGCACAGATCTTTCTTCTATTTAAATTTAGACTTGTGTTCAGGTGTGAAAGACGTACTCACCTTCTTTACTTACACTGTAAACTCACAATAACTCACTTTTTGGCCACTTGGGGGCAGCAGAAACAAGCTGGAGGCTCCACTGATGAGGTAGCAATTTTCAAGTTAATATGGAGAACTATAGGTGCATACAGGTGCTTGTTTATACATGCAGCAGTTACAGCGTTGGTAAATATAGGTCTAATATTTACTCTCTTTTAGCTGTCAATCAAATCCTGTGGGAAATATCAGGCTCTTTAGCTGCTAAATGCTCTCACTCACCAACTACTTGCTAACCGTGTCCTGTGGGTTTTTAGAGTTTGTTTTCTCTGAAAGCAGCAGACTGCCTCAGCCAAAAAGGACACTGTGAGAGTGGTGAGAGTGAACAAAAACAGCAAAGCTGGGACTGGACAACCAAATGCTAAACTGAAACTCAATATAGAACTCTGTAAAATCAAGGGGGCGCTGCAGATTCAGCTGATAAATCATTGTGGATTAAACAGTCACCTCAGCTACAGCCTGTTGACCCTGCTGCCATGTGGAAAAAGATACAAAAGTATCTGCTGCCATACCACCAGAGCAGTTTAAATCCTTAAAACTCACCCCTCGGGGCTCTACCATGAATAGTTTATTTTTGAGACTTGATCTTGTGTAGCATAATGAAAATCAATCAGTCATGAACCTCGATATATTAAACATAAAAGAACAATATGCAGAATCCCACCTGTCAGTGTTAAATTATTTGATACTACAGTATATAATTGATGCATTGGTATATGACATTACATTACATTTAATTACCGGATGCCACAGTGCAAAAAATTACTCTGCAAGTAAATCAATTTGGTCTTTGCAAGCGTCTGTCACATGTTGAAGTGTTTTCAAAGAAGACCGGAATACCGATTACCCTGTGATCAGCTGCCTATTAAATGAAATGAAACTGGGAGTCTCTCAATCACAATAAAACAAAAGATTTAAGATACATTATGTGGGATCATGAGGTGTTGTCTTCATTGTTAAACAACCACTAGTGATGAAAATCTTTCTATGTCACTCAGGCAGAGATGTTCATAGATTAGGTAATGTATTACATTTTTATTCACTTTTGTTTAATCAAGTTCGCTTAATTCCTTCCACACTGTCTGAATCTTTCCCAGAAGTCAAAGTGAGAGGTGACCAAAAAGGCACCATGGCCATGGATACATTTCTCTGGTCAACACTGTTGGAAACATTTTGGATACTTACAGTTCACAATTTGACCTGTATAACAAAGGTCTAGATGATTTTAGACATTTTAATGCACAATTGCTACATATAATACTTTAAGTAGTACAGCAATGAAGTGAATGTATCAAGGTACATACTTTTCACCACAGCAATAATGAATGCAGGCAATATTTGATTCACACATTTTATCAATCATGAAAAGTGTGAATGGGCTTACCGGTTGGTCTTCACGAACAATAGCTAATTTTAACCTCATGAATGCGATTTTCTTTTTACAAATATGCAATGTAATATGTACAAAGTAATTTCTATGAATTATATGTATAAAGGCGTGCTCATAAAATAATGTTTTTTGTTTTGTTTGTTTTTTTAATATCCTTTCTTTTTGAGTGATATTAAAGAAGCAGGTGCCACAAATGTGTATTTTCGCTTGCATGCTGTGCTACTTTAAGTATTTTTTTTTTTTTTTTTTTCTGTGAACAAACAGGAAAAGAAATTATTTCATTAGACACAGAGGATTGTGTAGAGTCATACATGTAATATATTTTTTGGTGGAAAAGTGTATTAAAACCATGAATCTTTAAATAAACTGCATTATAATCGCTCCCAACAGTGGACTAGAATGTTCCCATGTGTTATCATCAGACAATACCAGCCCTGACGTTGAACCACACTGGCCCCGCCCATTTAGCGTAACATCCAAACAACGAGTTCTTGTGATCTCCTCTCATTGGTCGAAATTTGGATTTCCGCCATATTCAAAAAAAAAAAAGAAGTCACGAGCCCCTTGCTTATTGTGGTAAGAGTTATTGTTAGTATCCCCTTTAACCATTTCATTAACAAGGAGCTTAACACCACGGGTCCGAGGCGTTACAAATGGGTGAAACAAGTGAAAACCAAGCTCCCGCTACAACCTCAGACAAACCCAAAAGACAACCGAGCTTCAGGAACTTGAAGAGGAAGTGTTCAGCTGATGAAGAAGAGTCTCCCCTCGAGAACAACAACAGAGGTTTGAGACGGTGAGTCCACGATTTCTGCTCAGACTCAAACTCAAACCATCGGACTGGTCTGTCGGTCCTGGACACTCTTTATAACGTTAAGTGAGTGGAGCTAACGGTGTAAACATGCTATAATAGCAGACGCAGTGCAACCTGGTACATTGCTGCGTCACTGCTAAACGGTTAATTTTCTTTAAACTGAGGGTTTGTAACTGTGAAATGATTAAGTTAATATGAGCAGTCCTTTCAAGCACAAAAAATACAAATACACACAATGCGTTCTCCATTGTGTCAAACTCTGTGCGGCTATTTGTGGCTGCGTCAAAATGCCACAAGATGGCAGCCGAGGTCCACTGTAGGTCCTCCTGTGGCCTCCTCATCCATTAATGTGTGTTGTGCCCTGTGTTTGTATTGGTTTGTATTTGTATTGTCATGTTACCTTATCTGTTTTCGTTTGTATGTTTCCATCAGCAAATTGATATCTACATTAAGTGTTTCCGGAAAATATAGACTTAATACCTTAGTTATTCGACGCAGGGATGCAAATGGGTTGTTTTTTACATTAGGCTAGTTCCTGCGCCAGTTTTGAGGGGTTCTGGGTTGATTATAAAATATTATCATCATCATCAACAGCGTTGGCTTTGTGATGTTTTTATCATGTCTCCTTAAGTCGATAACAATATGTGGTTGAATTCTTAGCACAGATTTATATCTTCATAGTAAATTACTCATTTATTTTAGAAAAAAGGCAAAAGAAAACTTCACAGCCACCCATGCGCATAGAAATAGTTCAAATAGGTTACTGCCTCTGTTCTGTCTCTCCAAGAAAACCCTTTATTGTAAGATGTCTATTTTGTGGGACTACAGCTTCATAAAAGCTTTTCATATCGTTTTTCACAGAATTGTGGATGTTGTCCCTCATCTCTTACATCGGAGGTGAGCTGGGAAAGTATCAATTCTCAGGCAATATTCATTCAAGATTCCGAAACATTTTTTGTCCATTAATCAATCCAATTCTCCCGAACGTCTTTTCAAATCAATTTTTGATCTTGGGGCTTGGGTTTTGTTGGATGAGCTGTCAGGAGCCTTTTTTGTTTAGCAGAAAGCTGCAACGCTGTTCTGCTGTGAGATGTTTTGCACGCTACGAAACTTCACCTGACTTTCCATCGACGTGGACGTTAGTAGATAATGGCTGAATTCCCATTTTTGGATGAACTTTTCCTTTAAATTGGGCAATAATGGAAATTCATCTTTTGCTGGTGTATGGCTCTTGTAAAAATACAGTACAGTAAAAATGAGGGCGTCAAATTAGATGGGCAAATGAGTATCGTTAGAAGATAGAGCGTATTCTTATCATGAAACCTTTAAAGACACTTTACAACAAGTCAGTTTCAAAATCAGCTGTAACATTAGTTCTTCACCATATATTCTTGTCTTCTGAGCAATGATATCACCAGTATGATTTCTGCATCTCTATTCATGGGGTGAACTTTGAAATTCCCGTGGCAGCACTCATAATACTTAACGTATTGTCCAAAAAGTGTTTTCACAACTCTACTTGTGTGTATATCTTCAGAGCAGAAACTGGTTATTCCGGATCCAGGCAACAACAAAGCACTTCTTGTCTCTAGAAGTAATGTCATTAATTTATTGGACATAAATGTGACCAGTACTCAAATAGTGTCCAGGAAATCATTTATCAATACATTGAGATATAGCTGGTAAGTTTGCAGCTAACATACATTAATAGTAATCTGTATGTTTTGGGATAATACAACCCTGCGAATGTTTTTGTTGGACTCTTCTGAAAGGCTTTCCATGTTGTGTGCCAAAGTGCCCAAAGCCCTGCCCAGTGCCCAACTGGCTCTGCAGACAAACATGGAAAAACATCACCCAATATTTGACCTCCATAACAAGGCTTATGGAAAAAAACATTAGCTGTGACTGAGAGAAAATGAGGCTTGATTTCCCAAGTGAGACTGGCATTAAATATTAGACTGGCAGTGGAATTTTTTTTTCGAGTGGCCTTGTTGCCAAGCACGTGCAAAATTCAACCAGCAGAAATAAACAAGGTTGGTCCCATGCTTGCGAACTCAGCAGTCTAAGTTCATTGTCCATGTAAAGCTTTGTGGTGAAAACATCACGTTGAGCAGGCGGAGACGGAGTTGAAAAAATAATTATTTGGGTGGGGTTTGTGCCTCCATAAAAATGGGAATGCTTTTCAATAAACTTGACTTCATGTAACACTTCATATGCACCCTGTGAGATGTTTTTTATCAGCTGTTGCTTTACTTGTCAGCATCACAGCACACTGTGTGGGAGTGTGCTTTCGTGCGTCTTCCAAGGAATGGTAGAACACGTTGGAGAAAGGTGGGGCTATTGCTAGCGTAGTTAAGTTTCAGAGTTGGCCAGCTTCAGCAAACAAGGGCAAGGCTACCTGGGATGGTAATCCACTGACTCATGAGCCACACTTCCCTTGACACAAGAGTAAGTAGAGAAAAAGAAAGGACCTTTGTCCCCGGGCTGGAGGCAGTGATGAATGATTTCAATCACATATTCATGAAAATATCACACTTGCAGGGGCTATCAGTTTTCAAAACGTTTCATGGGAAACATGACATTGGATAAGTCTATATCCAATGAGTCATTCTCGAAATAGATATGACCTGATCATTTCCTCAAATGTCCTAAATCATAATGCCTATTCTTTAAATTGAAAAAGAAATCAGCCAGGCATTCTTGGCCATTATTAAGAGCCCTCATTCTTTTGAAGAATCAGTGTTTAGTTGTTGCTCATCCATCCAACTTACAAAGAGTAAGCAGGGATTTGGTTTCTCTCTCAAAAGGATTCAAAACTGTACAAACCTTTGTTGTTCACCTGCAGGGTGGTGAAATGATGTCACCAGCAACAAGGCCAATGTTGGAACTTTAATCTTTTACCTTACTCACAGGTTAAATAGGCTACGAAGGTGTGAGCATTCGATGATATATTTACTACTTTACGAAGACATCACACAGAGCCCTGGCACACCTAAGACCCTGGAATACAAACTTGTGCATCTTAATAAAAAATCGGCCAAACAGCCACGAACTGTCACATCACATTGTGATGACGAGCCAGCGAAATGGAATGCAGCCATCATTAATTTCTCCGAGTAATCAGAAGTTACATCTTTATGATAGTATGTCCACTTATGTTGAAAGTGACTGATCAGTGTGCACAGTATGAGAAGCTGTGCTCTGTCCATGCAGAAAGACCAGCTGAAACGCGCAATGCATCAGACCAGCAATACGTAATCCAGAGTCAGCTCCTGTTGCCACACTCCCGGTTGGGGCTTTACAATCCACTTTCCTGTGTAGACAGCAATGGTGTAAACACTTAAAATCACAATCAGAATTCCTTTATTCTGCAAACTGGGAAATTTGTGCGTCACAGCAGCCAAATGACGGTATTATTACAATAAACAATATAATAAGAAAAAGAATGGAAACGAGAAATGGGTTATATGTGGAAGAAGCCAGTTTAAATTAAGTATGCCATGACAAAGAGTTTCTGTGTAGTTGGTTGTACTAACATTAAAATAAAAACTATGATTTACTATGATTTATTCCCTTGCCCTGTCCTGAAAAGTACCTAATAGAGGGGCTTTATGGCTACAAGCTCTATATGGGAAGCTATGGGACCCTGTGTTCTAAACACATTGTTACCTGCTGCTTCATTGTAACTTAAGCCTCTATGCACCGTAGAACACAGTATTTTATCATTACGTCTTAATTGAATACTGTGATGCTTGCCTTTCAGAGCTCAGGCTAGACTGACCGGTGGGCTAACATACGACCTCAGCTAGCTCACTCAGAGCCTGGCCAGAGCACAGTGCTACTGTTAACTAGCATACTATTCAAAGAGCAGGACTGAAAAGTCAAATATTGCACTGGTAATTTTTTTATCTGGAGACTTACTAAGATAGAAATAGATGTGTAGGTAGGACCCCTCTGGTCCCTGAGTGAGCTTATTTCACAAACTTGAGGCTGGGAGACAAAATTGACATGATTGAAGACTGATCAAAAATGGGTCTTTTAGATTTATCTAGCACGTTCAGTGGTAGATAGAGTGGATATATATGAACTTGACATAGTGTCTTGGTAATTTCTAAACAAATTTCTCTGCTCTCTATCGTACTGCTGTTTTAAGTTAGTTTTAGTTTTAGTAGCTAGTTTTTTCCCCAAAAGGGGGCGGAAACATGTTGAACGCCGAAGTACCCGGATAATCTGGTCTGATTTGCATAGGTTAAAGGCTCAGTTTTTAGGATTTAGTGGCATTTAATATTGAGGTTGCAGATTGCAAACAGCTGAAAAACTCTGGTCTTACCCTGTCTTGCGGTGGCCGCCAGAAAGGCAGAAGGTCCTCTCTAAATCAAGTATTTGGTTTGTCCATTCTGGGCTACCATGGAAACGGCGTACTTTGTGGAAGAAGACCTGCCAAGGACGTGACATCATAATCTGGACTCAGTGTTGAAGGTGGAGCCCCATTCATTCCTATGAAAGCTACCCAGCGACGCATGAAGGCATAATAATTTAATTTCCTAGCTATATAATTACTCAGATCTTCCATGTTGTGGGGCCCAGAGAGCATGCGCACTAAAGACTTCCAATGTAGTGCCCGGCTGACTTGTATAGAAATAAAAGGATTTAATCTTGCAGTTCTCATAGACTTTCCCAATTTTATTGGAACAATGGCTTAATTTATGATAATAGTTTTACTGGGTTGTGAGGCTCAAAAGAGGTTATCCACTGTTTTACAGACGCTTCATTCACAATGTAACCATTTTTGGGCCCCAGTGTATCACGCAACATTGTAATTACACAGTTTGGCCACTATGAAAGCGGGCATCGGAGCCTGTCGCTCTTCCTGGTGGCTTGTAGCGCACTGATTCAGTAGATATAAAGGGCCCATTCTAACAATCGGCCATCAGGCAATGTCGGGTCCATCGGTGAGCATCTTGGCCTTAGTCGTTGGGATGTGTACAGCACCGTTGGCATGCTGATCTGCTCTTTAGCTAATTGAAACAGTGCAAGAGAAAAGAAACAGAAAAAGATGGGGGAAGCCCCTTCGGCCTATTGCTGTGGCGTCCACCATTTCACCAATTGCCAACTTTTTATCGAGATATTCTCAATAAGAAGTGGCTATATTAGAACCACTGCTTTACCATAATGGTTTCTTTATCTGCAGTACTGAGTCTTCCTGTTTCCCTTTTTTGAATGACGATTACATACGAATGCCACCTGGTGGTATGGCGTTATTTCCTCTCACACAGAAGCAGAACCTACAAGCTAGTTGGCCGTCGCCTGTATTCTCTGCGATGTGTTCAAGTGCAGCTTTTTTTGGCGAGACACAGGCGATGTGAGGCGGCGCAACAGTTGGCCCTCGTCAGCACCAGTTCTTTGATGTTGGTTGAGTGTGTCTGGGCCCTAAAGAAATGAAAACACAAGTGATAGCTGATAATACAGTAAGGAACACATAATTAGGATTTTTACATTCCATTTCTGGCTATATTGTATTCCTTTTCTACCCCTAAATCCTCAACACTAGACCTTAAACATAATGTTCAAGATTGCTAAAATACACATTAATAATTATATATACGTAGTTGGCCAACAAGTTCTCCGTTATGGATTGGTATTGTATGGTGATTAGCATATGTATGTTAGCTTGCTCCATGGTTACATGAGGAAGACTATTATCAATGTTGTGTGTGTTTATGTTTATATGTATTTATGTATGTGTGTGTATGTGTATATGTATGTACGTATGTATGCGTGTACATATGTATGTGTGTACACACACACACACACACACACACACACACACACACATATATATACCTGTTTGTTTTTTCACCACAGTGCTGATTTCATTTTAAACACCTTTCATTCTTTCTCTCGTTACTAAACATGGACACAGAGTACAGCAGGTGCTCATCTCAAGTGTGACTTCAACAAGGGTCCTCAGAGTCCAACTGATGGACTTTTGGTGATGAGCTTACTTCCTCTAAGCCCTTTTACTGCTAATATACTGCTTCCGCGCCACTTACTCCAGAAGAGTTGTTTAGATTTAGCTGCAAGATGTTAAATCAATGAGCGGAAGAGTGGTTACGTTAAACTGCTCCAGGCTCTCATCTCCTGTGAGTTTCCCAGCATGACTTTGTACACTAGTGTGAGAAATCGGCTACACCTTGGCGGAAAGCCTGGTGGTGTAACAATTGTCAGACAGTGCGTGTGGCCCGGCCTAATTTCTGGGCCACTGCTTGACATTTTTCAGTGACGCGCCATAAACCAATTGATTCTTTGGAAGTTGCTGATTGCACAAAAGCCTCTGTCTTACTGTCACTGCACTCACACCCTTGTCTCTGTTAACATCAGATACACTTCTAAAGCGTTTCGGAGCGCCAGAAATTATTAAACTTTCTTATTTATATTATATTATATTATTTTTTATTATTATTATATTAATAGTTCTGATGAGCGCAGGAAATATCACCCATTAAAATTTTCCCACAGTAACCTCCTCAGTGACTAATGAAACATCCTTTGTCTAGTTGGCAAAGTAATGTAAATTACGATTAACTACATACAGTGCACGGAAGGCGTTGTGCACTGACGGGTTGAATAAAGATTGATTTCCAGGTTAATTGAACAAATGTTGCACTAGACTATGTACATGTATGTTGTTGCTCAAGGACACTTGGGCTAGGCGTGTGTGAGATATGGCCATAGATAATCATAAAAGGTAAACCACATTGACGCTAACAATAAAACGTTCCTACAAAGCTCTGTTCACTTGTATTTTATCTCTACACTCATTTTTTAGTCAGGCATTTATTAATTTGAGGCTTTTATCTGTGGTGATGCGAGGTGTACATAGCAGAGTGGTTCTGGCGCTGTTTGTGGTTATTTGTAGTTTTGATGACCTGGGATCTGACATTAACAGGACGGTGTTATCACTGAGAATATGTCAAGGCGAACGTCACCACAGACGTAGAAATGGCCCGGGTTGAAACTCCTTAAAATGTTTTACGTAAACCACTGGATACCTCCTGATGAGTCACCAAAACTGTTGTGTAACTGTAATATGAGAGGCGCAAAAAGAGATTATTTTGGTCTCTTTCTGTTCAACATTTCAAACTACAATTGGGACAATTGATTACAACTTGAATGAGACTAACATTTTGAGTGTCAAAATAGGGTGTTGACACTTGGACTGCAATGTACAGGTGTCAAGTTAATTATTTGACAGTTAAGTCTGAGCAACACCTGCTCTGACCCCTGACTTGTCTCCAGGACACCCAGGAAGCTTCTCTATTTCCTGCTCTCTTTAGCTGTTGTTGTTGTTGTTCCTAAACACATGCTGTTCATCCAAAACAACTTACAGTAGCATCAGTGCAAACATTTACAGCATAGGTGGTCCAAGAGAAACTCCAGCCTAACTTTGTCAATTAGTCCGTGTTTGTGCTCAGTTCAACACACGGAGCTCCTCAGCACCTGTCTGCTCCTGTTTTCTCCCCTTTGCTTGCTGGTTTTATGTTATCGTCAAGCATGTGTGACATCACCTCACTCGATACTACAGTAATGTTAAACACTTCCTGTTTTGTGGTCATTTATGAGCATTAATATTAATGACAGCAATAACAGCTTTCTCACTTAGCTTCCCAGAGATCCCTTGTTAAGCACAGAGAATGGCCCGTGACAGCTGATTTTCTCTTTCTTTAGCTATGCTTAATATTCTCAGTTAATGTCAGCTACCCTGTTATGTTTGTGCCAGGCAAAATGCTGCTGCTGTTACTAAACCAGCATTTGTATTTTCTCAAATGTGCTCAGTGATGCCAAATCAAATTAATGTTGAATAAAAGGCAAACACATAGTAATAACAGTTGTCTGAAGCAAAATTTTTAAATGGCTTACTATAGCAGCAAACTAATTTGTTATTTTGTTTGGATCATTATGGCTATTTCTATACCTCATTGCTCATTTTGGTGTTTACATTGATCTGTTGGTATTCATCCCAGACAGATATTGGAGCGAATATCCTGTATCTCAAATGCTGTTGTCACATTCTTTTATATGAGAAGATGTCATCTGAGAATGCTGCGCTTGAAAAAAAACAAACTAAAATGATTAATCTATTAACAGAAAAGATTAAAGATGTGATACATTTTCAGCTAATCGACTAATCCAGAGCTGCCCAAAGAGGGACATCCAGGCCAATCCCAAATCTGAATTGTATCAGACACATTCACCTGGCCCACATACTGCGTGGAATGAGGCCACTTGCATGGTCCATTCCTATTTGCCTGTTCTGAGCCATAAGCAGGCCATAGCATGGTTATGTGTCAGCCAAGAGCATATACCAAATAAGCCAGAACTGGATCATCTGGGCCAGATTCAGCCTACCCAGATAGAATGAACTGTGGCCCAGATTCGTGACAGCTCTGCTTTTTTGGTATGCTGTTGGCCGACATGTGGCCGTGTTTTGGTCTGCTTGTGGCTCAGATCAGGCAAAAAGGAGTGGACCACCCAAGTGCCATCATACCGCGCGGTGGGCTGGATGGATGTATACAGTGTGGACCAGAATTGGTCCTCAGCAATTTTTGCTATCTGAGATGTTGGCCTGTCATAAAGTTAATTTGGCCCACCAGATGTTTCTAGCAAAGAAAATAATTTACAACTATTTAAAGATCAGTAATGCTTATGCTGTTTTATTAACTGTTAAGTAAAATGTTCTTCAAATATGTAGGGAACTTAAATATTGGTTATTATTCATGATCTAAGCACAGCAAGCTGAGCAACACTGACTGAGCGCAGGGAGTCAGTCAATTCAGGGAATCTGAGAACCTAGTACGATTTTACATTCTAACAATACAATGTAACAGTAGGTGCTTGCTTTTGGCCAATAGCCTAACATTAAGTTTTAGTGTTGACCCTCCAAGGGAAAGTTTGGAGGCCCCAATCAATTAATCATTTCAGTTCTACATCAGTGACAGAAAATTATAGAATTGACCTAAAAGTGATAATTTTCATTCTACTGACATGAAATGGGAATAGTGGCATTAATTAGTTGATTATTATTTATTAAATGTGAGGATTTGTTGCCTTTCCTTGTTATGTATGACAGTAAATGACGAGTCTTTGAATTTTGTACTGTAAATCGGACAAAGGAAGCAAATTGGAGATTTAACTTTTACATTTTCATATTCACATTTTTACATTTAGACAATTTATAGTCTATTAGATTATTCAATTAATCGTGATGATTCAGTTTCCTCAATGTAGACTTGAAAAAAATATTATTTTCATTTCCAGTTAATCTGATAATAATTTCCTCCATTTATTGTGTTTATTAATTGCAATTTAAACTCAGTACTCTGGCATTCAGTAGAGCACATACCCCCTCAAGGCCCAACAGTCCCATTTTGATCTTACTCAAAGCCACATTATTATGCCAGTTCTTTTTCATCGAGGTCTATGCATAATACCCTGAGAGATAAACGAAAATGCCCACTTCATAAATAGAAAGAAAGGGAGAAAAAATATCCTGGATCTGTCTCTTTATCTGAATCTGCACCAACAGTTAATGGGGTCTATTTTGAGACTCATCCTTTATCCAAGTTTCGTGGAAACCCATCACAATTTCCTAGAGAAGTTAAAACCAGAGAATGTTTGACATTTGAGCTTAAGGAATATTTGTTCATAGACTAACAAATACATGAACTCATTAATCTGTCACAAGCCCTAACCCCCAGTTTTGAGGTGTCAGTGTAAGGTGAGCGGGTGCCCTGAGTGCTGCAGCAGCAGCCTGCAGAGCTGACTGTAGATGGACAGTTGTCTGTATTCCTGGATAAATGCCATCTGGAGCAGCAGTAGTAGAGCGACAGTATGACTGGAATGACTCAGCCTTACGAGCAGCACTTGCCGGACACACAAACAGCAAGAGTTTCTGGGCAGCTCAGCATTCTCCGGATGCTGATGCCTTTTTAGGTCCCATCTTCTAAGCCCCAAGACATACATCTTTCGATTTTACCATTTACCATTTTACCATGAGTAATGTTGGAGGTGCCTTCATGTCCGCTGAGTGTGATGCACTATTGTGGCATGATAGTTCCTTTAAACATTCTCCACAATGTCTTAACATTTCATCTTTGTTTGCATTTTTTCAGGGGAGTTCAATTCATATCATTTAAAACCAGAAGCGTAAATATTCTTCCCACCACAGTTTCCCACCATGTTTTAAAGGGCTGAGGCATTGTGTTTTGTTCGGTGATATGACCGAAAACCTATATCATGATATTTATGTTTTTTGCAATGACTGTATTAAATCATGGTATTCATGGTACAAAAATGAATGGGGATACTTTTTTCAGTCTTTCTAGGTGTGAAGAAGAAAGTATCTTACAAATGTGTTTGCTGGCTTCATATAGGAATAAGAATGAGGTACGGGCCTACATGTGTTTGGGAGGAGTAGTCTGCCCCATAATGTAGAATAATTAGTGAATGTATTGTGATTTATTTTAGAGTTGGACAAGGGACATGATTAGGCAGTTCATCAGCATTTATTTTGCAGAAAACCCGAAGAATATGTATGGGAGTACAATAGTCAGTGTTTGTCTGTTAAGTACATTTAAGTACAGCAGCAACAGACACATTCTGGAGAGGATCACAGAGCAGAAAGAGCTTTAGTGTAACCTAAGTTATGCTTGCATTGCAGTATTAAATTCCAAAAAAGGGCAACACCAGCCACATTAGCCGTGGAACCTGCTAATGCTAAGTTCAACAGGTTAACCTTCAAAATAAACAATAATCTACAGCAATGGCAAAACTTGCTGCTCCAAGTTCAACTCTATAAACATCTATCCTTGAGCTTGAGTCTTAGAGCGTATCCTGCTTTTTACGCTGCTGGCCCTTCTTGATAAAGCAGTCTATGGATAAATAGTTAGAGAACACATAGCCCATAAGAGTTATCCAGTTGTTGTGCGGACTTTTCCATCACAACTGAATAAAATTCACCAGGTCTTCACCTCCTCGGATGGTTGGAGTAGATGAAGATGTTGGTGTCAGTTTTTATGTTTCACGTTACAAAAGTCACCATTGGCGGGAAAAACAGTAGTGAAAAACAGAAAAACAGTAGTTTATGTACAAGGTATATTCATTTGTAATTTTTTAAACATGGGTTTAAAAAACAAGTAGTCCCTGATTCCTGCTGCATCTATATTATGGAGTGTTGACTGCTGAGTTGTTGAGGATGATCTTCAGGAGTCTCATGGCCTGGGGGATGAAGCTGCTCCGTAGTCTGGTGGTTTGGCAGCAGATACTTGTGTATCTGTATCGTTATGTGTGATGATCAAGATAGGTTCTCAGTGATGGTAATTCCAAGGAGCCTATAACTGCTCACCTGCTGCACCTCAGCTCCACTGATGTAGACAGGGGTGTGTCTTTGCATCCATCTTTCTGAAATCAACAATCAGCTCCATGGTTTTGCTGACACTGAGCAGTAGATTGTCCTCCGTGCACCACACTAAAAAACTGTTGATTAGCCCCTCTAGCTAGATGTTATTGGGGCCACATTAAAGGTGGGACATATAGTTGCTTTTGAACCACACTTTAGTGTAAACGAACTGGCTGCATCATGAATGTAGTTGTTCACATTCTTGCTTTTATGTTACCAGAGGATACAGCGAGATAGCACATGTTACCTTGATGTCCCTGCTGCCGCTGATCTGCTTACTTACGCCTGACCTTGTCAGATACTTACTTGTAGCTTGTGGATGCATAGTGCCAGTTTCTATTTTGTGCACAACCAATGCTCCAAACGGACACAGAATAAGCAAGTCAGCCTTTATGTACACCAAAACGTGTGGTTAAAAGCAAGTTTAACTTTGGCCAGAAGCACTTTATTTTTATTATGCTAAAAAACATGATGATAATTACTGTATTGCAGAATCCGAGCTGTAGCAGCATGAGAAACCAGTGACTGTGACTGTTAGGGCAGTAATGATTAATTTCATCTCCAGTTAATTAACAATTTTTTTGATCAAACACATTAGTTGTTTGGTCTATAAAATGTCAGAAAATGGAGAAAAGTATACATCAGCACATACGAAAATCTGTAATGACTTTCTCAAATAGAAATCTTTGGGTCCACAACCCACCAGGAAATATTCACATTTAAGAAGCTGAAATCAGAGATTTTTTTTTTTCCCAAAAGAAAAATTCCTCAAACCAATTAGTCGATTGTCTAGATAATTGGATATTAAGTTAATACTTGTTAGGATAGGATACACTCCTCTCCTTCTGCAGTCTGTCATTACAGTACATAGACAGCCATTTACTTGGTTTCATAAGTTGCACAGTCACTTAGCCTTGTACGGCAGTTGTTAGATGGTCTTTTCATTGAATGCATTTCATCAATGTGAAATAGTCCTTCAATAAAAATCCCATTTATTGTTGGTACAAGGCAGATCTTAAGGCCTGCTTTGATGTTTCTCATCTTGCTGTGTAACCATCCATTCACTGAGCCTGATGTGTTGTGTAATTGTCCTCAATGTGGCCTTATCCGGCCTAACCTTCTTGTAATACTTTAATGATCACACAGGTTGAAGATTAGTTGTTTGACATGAGAAGGATTTACAGTATGCATGGCTGGTTTGGGGGAGTGTTTAGTTCGGACAATCCCACTGTGGAGTCCCAAAAAAGGCAAAGCTGTCCCCTGCCAGACACTTCCCAACAAAAAGAGACAGTTGGGCCACGTCCAAATCTTTGGAGGGGAGGAAGGTGTGGGATAAAGGACTCCTCCTTCAAATCTTCCAGGGGTCTTAGGTCTAAGGACAGCTTTGTGGTTGATGAGGCCTCCTTCAAGGGAACAACCAGGGTCATGTTCCCCTTCAATCTCTGACTGAGAAGATCCTTATCTGTCATTGGAGGACATTGGTGCGGCTACACCATGCTGAGGCTGTGGTAGGTAATGGGAGGTGAATGTTTTCTCAGGACACCACTGCTCCCTGAATCACAGCTCCCCTTTTTATCACTGTATGAATGCTTTGAAGTGAGGTCATCAGCTTTACTCACTCTCTGGCTGGGACTTTGGGTCAGTGTGGTCTTTTTAAGATTCTCATGGTTAGTGCTGACTCATGTGTGTTCGCAGTGGTGGATTTTGAGGGATTACTAGCACGCTCATTGTGACTTTACTTAACAGGCCTTGATGTTGGTTTTTGTAGCTGAGGATACATTGTAGCTATGTTGTTTTTGTAACCCTCCCCTCTGGTGTTGTTATTCAGGTCACTGCGAAGAGGAAGCTCCTTCACCTTCCTCACTCCAGGACCACAATGGGACTTCAGTCTGGTGAGTACAGGCCTCATATTTTTAAGTGTGCAGATCACATTAGGTCACGTGGAAGATCCACATACAGTTTAGTAAATGTAATCATAAATTGCAGCAGAGGCCAACAATCTGGTTCATAGCAAGACACAAGCACCAAGCAGCAAGGAAATGACATACCTTCGACTGTAAATACACTGTACAGTACTTGTATTATTTACAGTATGTTCAATCTGTACATTACTCCAAGCTGTCTTTTGGCTGACTTCTCTCCTGTTGTGCAAACTGGGTGCACCGCTTCCCATCATAACGATGTGTCTTGGATTTAAGCTCCTCCTTTTTCCAACAAAGTTTCTGAAACAGTACCACTGTTCATTGTCACAGCGCTGAAAGGCTGCTCCAGACAACCAGAGTGGAGGATAAATGTCTTATCTACCTTTACTAGTTTACACTTGAGCAAATCCCTAAATGATCATAATCCTTAATACAAAAACTCCTTTGAGACAATTGTGTATGATTAAAAAAAAAATTACAAAATATACATACGCAACAAGACAAAGTGTGCACCTAAAATCCCTGAATCAGCTTACTGTTATGTATGATGACCCCATCATACATAGTGGAATGAATAAAAGTGGCCTAAATTGGAAAATGTATTTCCTTTCACCAGTTTATGAAAATTTCTTTCAAAATGTGGTCATTGCCATAGGGGGGTTTATGTTGCAAGCACTGCTGATTAAATCTGATCCAATCACACAGTCCCATTAAAGCTTTCAAGAGTTTCGACTGTTGAACTATTAATACATAACACCAAATTATGTTTTCTCCTAAGCCAAATTTAAAGGAATAATCAATGTTAAAGGACAACTTAACCACCTGCAATTGTGCCAAAAAGGGTTTTGAGAGGTCTCAGTGACCTAAACATTTAACCCCAAAATCTGATCACTTCATTCCAAGAGGTTTGTGCCACATTTAGAGAAATTCCCTCAAGCTGTTCCTGAGATATCATACTAACGAGATTGGGACAAACAAACTTGAAAACTAATAGACACACAAAACAAGTCAAACAAAACTGTTACAGTCAGTGCGTTTACATGCACAGCTTAGTTGGATTACAGCCATAGTTCGACTATGCTACTCAATCAGACAACTGCAATTGTATACATGCCGGTGAGAAAATCAGATTATTGGCCGAAGCATGTCAGCGTGCGCCTGCGCAGAACGCAAAATCCGATCCAATCTGATAGAACATTTACATGCAGGAGTAATGCGACTATCAATCGAAAAATCTATGTGTTTTAATTCGACTATGAGAAATCCGATCCGGTCGGATTTTAGTCAGACTAAGGTGTTTACATCTATCTATAAATGCACGGAATCCCTGTCTGTCTGCGTGTGTGTGTGTGTCTGTTAGTCAAATATCTCTGCGGATAAGGATCACACTGACCCGAGACTTTCAACATGGCTGCTGCGTGGTTCAGTGGTGTGCATCTAAGCATTTGTTTGGACTGCAATGATACCGTAAATAAATTATTTCATAAATGCTTTACAAATTCCGCCGAGCATTGTCCACCAGAGCCACCACAGTCACGTGCGCACCAGAGCCAATCACTGCACACCGTGGCCACGTGCGCACCAGAGCCAATCACTGCAGAGCTCAAGCCCACGACATACCTGAAGAAACAAGCGGATTTATACCTGCAGCGGCGCGAGCTGGACCGGGATTTTGCCGGCGGTTCGGTCCGTTGTGTTCTGTTCTGTTCTGTGCATCTAAACTGACTGCTGTGGATTAATGAGATTAAACGAGTCCGGACCGAGTCTGTTCGGGTCTGAGGAGATCCGGAGACGCGCGGACAACAAAGTGGAATCGGAATCTGTGGATGTTCGTGTGTAGCTAGCTGCTAGCCGCTAGCCGTTAGCTACACGGCCCACCTCCCGAGGTGACAGACCGGACGCATCGGCATGTCCAAAACCGGACCTAGGGTAAATAATGTCCGCCACGCTTTTTCGCGAACATTCCCGTCATGTTTGCTTTGTGTCTGGTGCAGGAAGAAACGGTAAAAACGGGCTTTTGTCACGAAAGTGTCCAAGCAGCAAGTTTGGTTGTTGAGGAACAGGAAGTTGTGGGAGGGACCTAGGCGGATGATTGACATGCAATGACGGTCGGTGTATAGACAGCGATATTGAGAGTTGAGAGATTTGTGACATTTAGCGTGTTTGGAGTGTGTAGTTAGTGTGTTATGTAGTGTTTGGTGTAGTGTGTTTAGTGTGTAGTGGAGTCGTTTTTTTGTTTAATGAGTCAGAATGAGGAGAAGCTGAATGTGGAGCAGGCAGTCCAGCTATTTATTCAGCTGGAAGGAGCTCAGGCAGACCTGAGCATTGCCTGCATTTAAATGTAAATAGTTACATATAACTTTGTACATTTTTTAAATGTATGCACAAATTTAGCAAACAACAATTTATATTTGCATTATAAGTAAAAAACAAAAACAAAAAAAAGGTTTGTTAAACATATTTGTGGTTTTCACATTAAAAAAATCTAACTTTTTCTACTCTGATTTTATGTTTTTTTTGTGATTTTAGGTCCATTGTGTTAATACAGTATGTCAAAATGAAAAAAGAACTGTACAGTCACACATGTGAGGTTGTGCTGAAAATAATGACACCAAGTAAATAGCTTTTAAGGTGAAATATAATGGCAAAATCAAAAATAGCCAGTTATACCCTGGAATATCGGATTTCACAACAAACCTAAATATCCCTGACGTCCCACCTTCAAACACAGCCTCATTTGGCCATCCATGAAAAAGCTGCTAAACCTCCCACTTTTTTATAGGAATACACTTTTCTTACGGGCACTGCACTAGTGCATCTTAAAAATCCGATCATAGTCGGACTAACCCAGTAATTCGGTTTTCTTGAGTGTCATGTAAACACACTGAGTGCCTCAAGAATGCCGATTCCTGCTAGAGGCAGCAAAATTAGATAATGTAACAATCTGGCGGTCAGAGTACCACATTTTTGTAGGAAGTCATGACGCCAACATATCAGCTCCATTTACGCTGTTGGCACCAAGGAGCATCTGTGGCACCATTTCAGATTTACGCACCTCTTGACACAAGGCCTGACTGTCTGTGACTTTTCAAGTTATTGTGATCTATGACTATGTTGTTGCAAATGCTGAACTAGCTGGAAAGTTATTGCCCTGTGGAGAGCATCACCATCCAAAATCTTGGCCTTGTGTCAATTAGGTCTGCTTAAGATCTCGGCCTCTATCCTCAGCATTCATAGCAATCACCAGCCCTGATGCTCATACCTTGGTTTAAGAGTGCTATCAGTGAAGGGAGATCTATAAAGTCTACATTCCAGGCCAGCTTTCTCCTTGGCAACTCTCAGCACTGAGTGTGTATCTTCATCTAATACCTCACTGAGGGACTGTGATGACTGTTCAGTGGCTCCCTCATGGCTGAACAAGGCCTGTTTATGTAGCCAGAGTCCAAATGCTGGATAAAGGAAATCCAGCCTGCTCTGATTTCTTATCCCCCATACCAGAGGAACATAATGGCCTACAAACCATCGCTGCCTCTAATAGACTGGCCTGCTTGTGGTTTACAGTCCGCCTTAAATAAGACGAGCTGATTAGAAACAGAAAAGAGCGAACAGATTAGACGGCGAGCAGAATGACGAGTGTGGAGGCATTCCAGGATTTAGAGCTGCCTGAAACACAATCCATTGCTCATCTGAAGGCAGAGGAGGAGAAATAAAAGCAGGGTTAGAGAGAGGAGGCCAGCGACTCTTTATCTCGTGCCAGCCTGCTGCCTTTGATTCGCAAACATGGCACGCTTAGCTCATCCACCAAAACCATGTGGATCTCGTTAGCTCATTCTTTCAATTTACTCCCCCCTCCTGCCCATTTTATCTGTCATTTATAAATCTACAAAACAGCAAGCAATAAAAGAATCCTGAAGGTGCCTTTGTCTAGTTGCCCCTCTTATCTTAACCCCGCCACTTTAAGCTTGAAGGTTTTGCCAAGGCTTTGAATAAAGTTTAGCCAGGTCTTCGGGCTTTGAAGTGGTTAGGGGGGATTTTTTTTTTTAACCCTGACTGGGGCAGGGCCAGGTATAGGTGGGGGTATGTTGGCCCCCAGGCGAACCTTGGAAGCAGGCGAGGCGAGCATTCCCCAGGCGCTTGGTGCATTCTCTCAGACTACATCAGGTACGAGGCCTCGAGGGGCTTTTATGTCATGGTGAGAATGTGAGTCAGGTTTCCAGCCCAATGCCAAGGTGGAGCAGATCAAACCAGACTGCCGTTTGGTGGAATGTGAAGGTAATTAACAACAGTGAGAGTCAGATTCTGCGGATTCTGTCTCTTCTAGCAACAAGTTCAGGCGGCCAGAGATGTCAGCCTCAAGAGTGGCCTGTCTGATAAGCAGCATTCCAGCTTTAATCAGATGTGATTTAATATGGCTGCCAGCTGCTTAGTCCCGTCAGGCTTTTCACGCAAACATTGTTAATTATTGTGGGAAGGCCTTGCCCATATCAGCAGCAATTTATATTCAAACTAAAACTGACTTGTTTGACCGCTGACTGTCTGAGGATTCCTCAGCATTCCACAGAGAGCAGGATTTATATTACTGAGCCCTTGATAACACATAATGCATTCAAGGTGCTGCTCCCCAGTGGACGTTCATCCATTTCAATAAGAGAACCTAGTACAGCTGTATCATCCATCTGCAGATTTGTCGCACTTTGATGTTGCATTGCAGCTGTTCATATGTTGTGAATTCAGGCCTCATTATAGTTAATAACACATGTGAAATAAATTGAAAATGTAGCCTGTTTTCACTTTTTCTGATGTTTTACAAGCTTTTGACCTTGTCAGGTGATCACAAATGTTGTAATACTGCAGTCAGTGACCACATCTGATCAGTTTTAGTCAATGAAGACATAAGATCCACATGTTTAAAACCTGCAGGAATGGTCTTTAAATATGGCACAAATGTTTGCTTGGACTCGAGGATTAACTGATTAGATTTTAGGTTGAGGTCACTACTGTGACCTCGAAACACATTTCTAGATGAACTTATCCTTTTAACTTTAGTAAGAATTAATATGTTTATTATGAAAAATTGCACATAAATGTCTAGTAGGATAACATGATGAAGTGATGACATTTTATAACCAAAAGGGTCAAAGGTCAACTTCAAGGTGACATCATTATGTTCTGCAACAACACTTCACAGTACCATAACTCATGAGCAGAAAGGCAGATTGTGACTTAGTGGAAACTGAATTGGTGACAATAATATTAGGTGCCCACCTCGAAACTGTGATGATTTTGTAGATCTTCTGTGCTGCCAGGTTAAAAAAATGTAAAAAAAAATAAATAATAATAAATAAATAAAAAGTAAGGTGAGTGTAAGTGATGATTTCTCACTAGAAATTATTGAGTGGAATCATACATGTCAATATAGATTTCCAAAATTACACCATTTGTTAAATTAAATAAGTCTTTACTACATATAATGGTCTAGGCAGACACAAATGTAAACTCAACAGAGGCAATAATTATAGTTTCCAAAGGTATCTGTTTGGTCAAATACAAAAGGCTTCCTGATATTACTTCTCAGGGTCAGGTCAGAGTTACGCTGCTTCGTAGGAAGACTCCCTGCTGGCGTAAAAGGGACAGACTAACAGTTTAAGTCTTAATTTTTCTCCGCATGTTAGAAAAGTACTGAATGATTGAATGAAAAGTCACAGTACTACCAGGGAGTCACAGTACTTTAGCCCAGGTGTTCTGAATAGGAATGGCATTATATTCATTGTTGACCAGTCAACCAAAAGTAAATCTGATTTGTTTTTTCAGGATTAATTGTTTTATATTCTGAAAAAGGTGAGAAAATCTGACCTTGAAATAACTTACCCAAATATATATATGTATTTTGTGGAATCTCACAGATGACTGAGAAAACCAGTAAATATTCACATATGAGAAGCTGGAACAAGTGGAAATGAGGTGGTTGCATTTTTTTCCGCACACAGTGCTGTGTGTTTAAACGCCGCTCCAGGTCTGGGTTGATGAGAGAGCTAACGGCAAACCAACTCATGGTTTTTATTGTGATTTACATGTGACAGAGAAGAAGCCGAATAGTAATGCGTGGGGGGACGGCTCCACCTGTCTGGTCCCCTACTGTTCTGTTACACAAGAAACACAGCTAAAGCCTTTGAATGTTCAAATTTGATTTGCAGACACAAATTCATATCAGTCTTTTTGTGTGCGTTTCCTTTTTATCGCTCACTTTTTCCATCCACCTCTTTCTGTCCGTACAGTAAATATGTATCTTCCTTTTCACCAAACTGTATGAGCTCAACATTTCTTGGCTAGTTTGGCTTCTATCTAATCCAGGCCTGGGTCAGAAGAAGCAGTTTGTCATCCAACCGATGGTGTCATGATAATATGAAACTGATAGTCTCTCTTAATCTGTCAGGCAGCAGAACCAGCCTCTATTTATAGAAAGAAATGCAAACCCTTTCATTGTCCATCCTAAAGTGGTCAAACTTGTGTGTAGTGTTCATCATGGCAGTGTTTTTGTGCCACCCTTGTCTGTGTACACAACGTCTTTTTATGTAGCATACAAGTCTCCCCTAGATGACTAACAAAGTTTCTTTAGCCTCGCCGTGTATGTGTGTGTGTAATGAACAGAGGTGGGGGGTGTGTTTGTTGAGTCAGAGTATTTACGTGTATCCCAGCCCGCCATTTGAACAAGTCGCTGCTTGGAGGGTGTTATTTCATCTGTGGGCTGCTGACGGAGGGATTTCCAGAGGTGGCAGGAACATAACAGCTAATTTTCTTCTCCTTTTCCCCCACTGTGTCTGTTTTCGCACTGAGATTACTCTCGTGTCGTCTTTATCTCATGAGTAAGACCAGAGCTTAAGGCAATATTTAACTTGGAGGGAGCATTCACACTTAGCACGCACACTTCATGGATACTGAGCTGCAGACTTTCAGCTGACCTGCTGATCTGTACCCACCACCTCTTTTCAGGCTTTTCTTAGTTACCCCCGCTCAGTCGATGTTTTCGTAACCTATTCTGAATGTTATTCTTCTCACATGTATAAGTCTTATACACACACACAATATTGTATAATCAGCAGTGTGTGAAAAGGTGATGTTCTGCCAAGAGTTGGTACAAAACTTAAAGTTTACCTCAAGTAGGCCTGAATCCTGATTGCGTCTAGACTGTGGCAGGGAAAACTTTTTGAATAGGTACTAAACCTTGTCACTGAACGCTTGGTCAGATTCTTTCTGTTGTGAACTTTTGTGTGTGTTAAAACAGCATGGGATTGGATTGGAAGGTCAGATGATTGGACAACAAGGTATTTTCTTAATGTCTGTTTCACTAATGTTTAAATTTAGACCTGTCAACTAGTTTTAAACTATTAACTGTTTAAGAAATAGCACCCCCTTATAAAAAGAAAGTGGAAGAAGATTGACTTTCTCACTTTGAGATTTACAGGGAGTTCAGGGAATCCTTACAGTTGAAGTGTAAATGAAAAGATGTGATTCATTTACACAGAAACAGTTACTGTAACAACACTCCTCCTCATAGGGGATAGGGGTGCTTGGGCATGATCTGAAGGCAGGACCAGGCTTGTGGTGGGTTATTTCAAAGAATTTACTCATCCAAAACCACGAAAAGAGTGGGGCAGCCAGCAGATACGTAAAAATAGAGAATGTGATGGATTTGACAGTTCCACTGTAGTTTTTTCCATAATCTGCAAATCTTTCCTTTCATTGAAGCTATTACTTAATAGGTGTATAAGGAAACTGTGGGCAATGTTGCTCATTAATGTGGACAACTGCTTCATGACAATATTGGATTTTATTTTTGGTTTTGTTCAACAAAGGCACAAAAAATCCATAAGCATTCTATTTACTTTATGCTTGAGGATACACAGCACCACAAGTTTATACTGCAAGGGTTGTGAAGTAGAGACTCTGGTAAGTCAAATTGTCAGAGGAATCTGTTCAGAGCACCTACATGTTTTGATAAAAATATTGAAATAAGATGCCAGTGTATCAATAATCATCTTACTAGAGGAATCAATACATTTTATTGCCATATTAAACATTGCTGGAAATAATAATGTGTATATTATGTCACCGGCGTCAATTACGTTAATAACAGACACTATTTTCATGAATAAAACAATATTTGATCAGGAAGACATGACATTTCAGGGCCACTGCGGGCATTGAACAGTGTTGCCTATCATGAAGCAGGGCTGCCTAACAGTCATTTGGGATTCAGGTCAATGTGATAAGGTGGGCAACTAATACCTTGAAAGTATTACATTTGTTGGATGAACCAAAAACAGCCATTCCTGTCAGGTTTTTTTTACATTTTTTTTTTTTTATTGATTTTGTTGAAACTTTACGATATCATGATGATAGTGGAGGCACCAAACCTATCTGAAATAAAAAGCAGGCCTGGTTTTAAGTCATTCTGAGGGCACAGCCACTTTAATAAATACGAATAAATACGATACAGTTTTTAAATAAATAACTCCAGCTACATTTACTGGCCATGTTGGTATAGGTGCGTGTGTTGAGCAAGACGATGTAGTTCACTTAGCTTTTTAACACAAAACTAGATGACATTTTATACGATTATTTTACAGATTTACATCAAACTGTGACTTTCATGGCTTGGAAAACTAGCTTTTAATTTGACAAATGGCACAACTGAAATAGGATCAAAAATGTATTTGTATAGTTTTCTTCTAGAATAAGGTCCCATGAGGTCCACAGGGGTGTGATTTGGGCTCTCTGTTCGACTATTAAATAATAAAATTAAATTAATAAATAGAATTAAATTAATAAATAAATCGTGTGTGTGTGTGTGTGTGTGTTTATACACGCAAAGAGATGAAGTTTTTAGTTTGCTTATAGGGTGTTATCCTAGTTGTTATCACAGTGGAATCACTTGTGATTTAGGGTAGAACACTAGACTGTCACATACGTAATTAGTCCCATTGCATTTCCTATTTTGCTCTATGAGTATCTCAGTTGTCAGTTCAGTCCTAAGACCAACAGTGACACTGCTCTGTTCTGCTCCACTGTGTCACTGAAGCTTTGCTGAGTAGCAGTGAATTACAAAATCTTATTTGACAATCAAATTTGTCATTTGCAGCTCTGAACAGCCCCCTATTGAGATTAAACAAACTTTGAACAAACCATTCCATTCATTGCAATGTTGAGGCTAACAGTCAGTCACAACAGCACCTGAAATGCACGCTGGGTGAAGTATTTTAAGCTGTACAAATGGTTGAGCAGATAGCTCTTTAATTTTTATGGATGTGGGAAAACAAGTTAGGCTGCCAGAGAGGAAATGGCCCACACACAACACAAACACACAGCTCAGTCATTCAGCGCCAACCACCCCTGACCATTATGTGTCCATTTTGGCCCTCCTCACCTCGCTGGTCAATCAGGTCTTGACGTCCTGTGTGTCCAGTCAGAATCAGTCTGGCCTCCACGGCTAATGGAGCACAGTCATAGACCCCGGGGTCCTAGAGGCCACCAGTGCTCCTCGAGGCTTTAACGACCCTCAGCTTCAACAGACCAGACTGCTGTTCTCACCTGCTAACTGATTCTCCTTGACTGACTGACAGTCCACATGCAGGTGTTAAAGTGTCCCGCATCTTAATTAACACTTTCCTGTTCCCAGCAGGACCTCCAGCAGTGTCTATTGTAGCTTTACAACAGAGCTGCAGTGGCAATCAACATAATTGGCCTGAGGTAGAAGCAAGGAATGGAGGGGTTGTAAATTGCTTTATATGTTAGTCTCGCTGGGTACCCAGACAAGGATGTATACTGCAGCGCAAAGCAAAGAAACCCCCATGGAACATGCTAGTTGTTTCCATATGCAGGAGCTTTTGAGTCTTTCTTTAATCAGGGCTCCCCAAAGAACAAGATCAAACTTTGCATCGTGAAAAGTGAATGCCCAGAGGATCCTAGCCTGACACTGGTTACATTTTGGGAGAGAGATCAACAATCTCTGTTGCTATTATAGAGTCAAGTGAGGGTGGGGAGACAGCCAGTTTGAGGGTCTATTCCACATCCATAATACTTGTGTAAATGTCCGTGTACGAAAGGAAAGCTCACATTCTGACTCACGGGACTTTTTCATGATGCACCACCATGTCAGGGATGCATGTTGAATAATCCAGCTAACATTCTGCCTGTTCATTTTTCCACAGAAGCGGAAGCGCAGAGAGAAGGATGACAGTGATGCAGTCAGCCTCTGCAGCGTCGACTTCAAGGTAAAACACATCATATGACATTTTGCCTTAATAAATGATGATACAACCAGCTTCCACACCCTCATTCAATGAGAGAGAACATTTTGTTTTATGAACATCAATTGCCACTTTGGACCATCATGAGATGTGATTTATGTGAGTCTTATAGCCCCTGTTGTTTCAGGTGGCAGATAAATGCCAGCTATTAGTGAAATAGATCAACAAAATAAGCACACAAAATGCCAAAGGAAATACTTTATTTTACAACACATTCATGGTTAGTCTTTCCAGAAGCCAGCCGCGTTATAACGTCCCTGAAATCATAATCAAACTCACTGTAAATCACCTACGCACTGTATCCCTGTCTTCAATCTGACTTCTGTCATTCTGGGAGGCTGTGTTCAGTCAGACTGTCAATGTCGGACTGCCAAATCCAGTTGAGCTGGGCCCTGTTGGCAGTATTGACTCCCAGTTGTCCTAGGTCCTAATCCAGGTAAACACTAGGGCCACTGGCTCCACAGCTACCTGAACCATAAGCTAATCAGCGGTGTAACGATAGCTAGCAAAGACCAGTTGGCGGTTACTCTGGTGATATGCTACCCCTATATTTTTCGGAGCAACCTTGGAATTCTGGCCATATATGTTTTACAAATTACACCTTTTTAAGGACGTTAACATTTTTAAGTTTTCCAGAAGCACCTTGTGCTGTTTCAAAGGTGTCTGTCAACCCCACTTTGAGAATTAAACTAAATCATAAACCATTTGGGCCAAAAAAAAACAAACAAATGCAATTAAGGCATTATGCCAGAAATAAGTATAAATTCAAGTCAGTGTTGCTTTTTTCAGTTTATTGTGATGTGGGGATCTGAATCTAACTGATAACTGGGGGCCTTATCTGATCTCTCGCTGTACTTGTAGTCTGTGCATCTTCTGTTTATTCAGAGCATATCATTAAAATGACTAAGCTTATCACTGGAGCACATCAAGATAAAGCCTGCGTTTGTTTGGTGAGGTCTGCTGTTGGTTACGCCAAAGCAGGTTCTTAGATGTGAGTTGTGAGTGGCAGGACTGGCTGGGTTGGAAAATACACCTCATTTTGTGTGTGGGTGTTAAAGCGCACAAAGATCTGTCATTGTTGTTGCAAAGCAGGATGATTTCGTCACAACTGAACACCCTTTAGCTTCAGGCACATTTGACTATTGTGCTAGCCCTGTAGTTTATCTTAATGAAAAACCTGCAGTGCAAAACAAGTTTACTGGTCTTATTTGAAATCTTTATCTTGGGTTGCGCTCTCTCCTCTTGGAAATATTTGGGTATGAAACTCCTTTCGTGCTGAGGGTTGCACCAATGAACCGAACTGTTTATAATCAACCCGTGGCCAGTCTCCATCTATTTTGTCTCCATGCAGTCTGTTTTTGTCCTGCGCCCACATGAGACGGATTAGCAGAGACATACAGCCTGGACTTCTGTAACCAGTTGGATCAGTTGCTCTGATTTAGCCAAACAAAGCTTAAACAGTGTTGTGGAGAGTACCGGGGGCCACTCCTAGATTCAAATCGGAGCAGCACTCAGTGTTCTAGTCTGACTTTATTGTATTTTCTAATTGAGTCACTTCCAGCAAAGTCTAAGCCAGTCTAAGGTCTAAGAAAGCAGATCTTTTGCAGTGTCTCAGTTTTGTTGTAAAATGTTAAACGACATTTGCTGTGGTTTAAGGTGCAATATGTAAGAATGAAAACAGACTGCGAAGGAATAAAAGTTTTGACGCTATGACTTCTATGGATTGTGTTGCAATATTAAGCATGCTAACCAGCTAGCCCCAGCCCATCATCATCACATTTCTGTGTTAACATGTCGGCTGTAATAATTCCCTGAATTCTTGTAAATGTCAGAGTAGGAAACTATTTTTACTAGAAGCACTGACTGTTATCTACAAAGTAGTATCTGCGGGCAACTAATCACTAAGATCTTCCTTTGCAAATTAGTTATGTTCTTTCAGGCAAGTCTTGCCACTAGCAGGCTGCTATCTAAATGTATGGGAAGGCAGCCATAACTTCACTTTGAATGGTCACCTGAACAAAAAAAATCATATAAAATGTATAGAATCACCAGTCAAAACTTGTTTTTTAAAGTGCTTAAAATTTGTTGACTTAATCCCAAAATACGGTTAAAAATGTTTTTTTTATATATATGTATCACACAACACTTCACTAAAATCAACAGAACTTGAAGGGATAGCCTAATAGTTTTGACGGTATGACTTCTATGGATTGTGTTGAGATGTTGAGTGTATTAAACAACTAACCCCAGCCCATCAGGGTTCAAAGTTCCTGTGCTAGTGGTGTAAATAACACTAACACTTTCCCAGTGATCCGAGCTCCCAGTCTCGACCGCTAGCTGCACGGCTAACTGATCTCACTAGCTGATAACCACAACAGTTGGCAGTAGTTAGCAATTACTCTGACCCCCTTTTGTTGGGATTATGAATTTAACAAGTTGACAATTCTTACAAATTGCACCTTTTTAAGGCTTTAATTTTTCATCACAATTTCTTAGAGCCCAAGGTGACATACTCAAATGTTTTCTCTGCAAAAGTCCTAAATCAAAAGACAATCAATTGACAAGGATATGACAAAGGAAGCAAATCTTTACATGTAAGGCTGGAACAAAGAACGTTTTGTATTTTTGATAAATAAATGTTGATTCATTGGTCAGGGTCAAAGCTGCTGTTGTTGCTTAACTAATCATCTCAGTGCTATCAATTATTAGCAGTAGGGATGAAAAAAATCAATATGGCAATATAATGTATTGCTTCCTCTAGCAAGATGATTATTGATACACTGGCTTTAAATATCAATATTTTTATCAAAACATATAGGTCCTCTGAACAGATTCCTCTGACAATTTGACTTCATAACCCCTTGTGGTGTAAACTTGTAGTGCTGTGTATTCTCAAGCATAAAGTAAATGGAATGCTTATGAATTTTTTGTGCTTTTGTGTACTTTGTTAAACTGATTCAAAAGTCATACACAATCCAATAATATAATACAGTAACCCTAACCCACATTGCCCACAGTTTCCTTATACACCTATAAAGTAATGGCGTCAGTGGAATAAAGATTATAGAAAAAACACTACAGTGGAACTGCCAAATCCATCCTGTCTTATATTTTTCTACATCTGCTAGCTGTCCCACTCTTTTTGTGGTTTTGGTTGAGTAAGTTCTTTGAAATAACCCAACACAAGCCTGGTCCTGCCTTCAGATTATGCCCAAGAACTCCCGGTAAATAACTATGAACTATATCTGTGTAAATGACCGTGTAAATGACGCACATCATATCATTTACACTTCAGCTGTAAGATACCCTGAACTCCCTGTAAATCTCGAGTAAGAAAATCAAATCTTCTTCCACTTTCTTTTTCCTCGGGGGGGGTTGTCACATAACTGACATCTCTGGCTTTACTGACTTTTGTATTCAAATTCTCTGCTATAGTGCTGTTCTGTCGTCCCTTTGCCATTACAACAGAACGTCCCTGTTTGAATTGTCCTTATGTGCCTTTCCCAATGCCACAATGACAGTTTGACTTGGCAAAAGTATGTTTTCATATTTTTGTCCGTCAGTGCAGCTCTATCAGTACATCAGTTTGTTCTGTCTAAAAGGCTTGGCGGTTTCACTCTGAGTGTTAGCAACATCGCTGTGTTTGGTAGCAACCAGGGCTGCTCTAGGGGTGTGTACACCTACTATACAAAACAAAAAAAGTGTGAGTAACCCAAGGATGTAAGTCTGGTTCGAGATCTGTGGTTTTTATTGTTTCTACAGGCTGTCGTGTGATTAGATCACTGTCTACATATTCTCCGTCTCTTCATCTTTATTTAATTGTAGTTCCAGAGGAGAGGAGGTATTTATAGTTCCTTGTAGAAACTTACTAGATTAATAGTAGGTTAGATCTCTCAGACACACCCTTAGGGGGGCCTGATTTAGACACATGCTTAATCTTGAACCCTCTGCTGGTGGTGGTTTTGAACTTTGCAGCCAAAGAACATGTGTTGAGGTTCCCCTGGCGTCAGAGGTTCTGTTTTAATATATGAGGTTTGAGAAAAATATCAAACCATGATGGTGATCCTCTGTATCTCTCACATTTGTCTAAGATTAAAATGAATCAACAGACCCTCTTTAAGACCTTGCTACATACAGTATATGGAGTCAGACAATGTAGTTCACTTGACTTTCACCTCTGTTCTTCAGCATGGCTCAAATCAAAACGTATTGTAGAAGTATTAACTTAAAGGCAGCAACAGTACATTGTGAAACGTGCAGAAGAAGATATTGCATGTTACTGAAGCTCATCTGGAGGCTTGTGATGAATCAACACCTTACTGAGACTTTACATGACACTTTTCCCTTTAGTTCCTTGAATCTTAAACCTTGATTCTTGAAATACCGTACGTGACCGATGCGGGATGTCAGTTGTTACTACACAGAATTAGGTTTTCAGTCCCTTTTCTGTTGCTCCTGACCTCCATCAGCAGAGGGCAGCACCGCCTCCGCCTCCCTCCTGTTGTTTTAAGCCACTCTGCACTTAGTTGTGTTTCTTTGCCCTGAGCTGCCTTCCCAGAGCTGTAATTAGCCTGTGCGCATCCTGTACTCACTGCCACTGATGTGGAGGTAAAGCTGAGCTCAGCCCCTCAAGCCTCGGGGGCCCTCAGCACGGCATAGGTTAGACAGCGGTGAAACTCCACCGCTCGCTGCATTACTCATCCTGTTCCGCCACTCTGAGTACAGACTGGCGTGTGCGTATGTGTGTGTTTTGGAGTGTAAATCACGGCTGTACTCCAGCTGCAGCTCGGCATGACTAGGGGCGAACAGACCAGGCAGGCCGAGCCATGTTGTGTATAGTTTTTATAGAGGCTGGGCCAGACACACTGCTGATTCAGCCTGAGGTCTCCCCATACAGAGTGAGTAAGAGCAGGACTACACACAGTGTCCTCTGAAGGCACGCATAGACTACACACAGACAGACACATTCATTTTGATAAGTTCCTCTCTGACTCCTCAGTCTGCATAGTTTTTCTATCCGTCGTCTTATTTCTCACGTGAAAACCCAAATTTGTTAGGAGGCACATGGGTGATATAATGCAGCCTCAGCGTCCTGTTGGTCTGCAGTAGATGAGCCCTCCTGACCGCTCCGTCAACAAACCCAGAATACCAGGGTGTCAACATCAATACACCTCAATCTGCACCCGTGTTTTCTCACCAACACACACACAGCAACAGCATGAAGCCTCTGTCCTGTTTCACACCTCCATGTTGACCCAGGAGGACAAAGCAGAGCCACGAACAGGCTCGTCCATTTGCCCAAAACACTCAGCGTGACACCCTGCCTTGCAGCACCTCCACATTAGCTGCTCCATCACACCCAACACCTCCACTTTTTGCCATGCATTTGTGCACCAGCTGTAAGGGTGTGTACAATCTGCGCTTCCAGGTGTTCTTGTCCCTTCAGCCATGTGTGAATCTTCCTGTCAGGGTGAGGGTGCCCACATGCATGTAACAGAGCCACAGGTCTGATTTCAGACTCAGAATGCTGCTTTGTCTTTACCGAAAGTTGCCTTTTTCTGCCCTATGAGAGCAATCAACATACGAGTGGCCGTCGCACCCCACCCCCTTAGTGGTAGTCAATATACAGGTTTCAGTTTAAACATCTGGCAGAGTGTGTATCTGTGACCCCCTCTATTGATATTCTAATTGATCACCTCCCCCAGTTCAGCTGATGAGACTGATAACGACTGTGTTGTAAGCAAAGATCAGAGAGCACTGCCCCATGAAGCAGAGTGCTTTGAGTAACAAGAAGTAGCCAAGTAATGATTACTTTGTATTTAATTAATATATGGTTGATGAAACTTGTTACTCATTTAGGTTTTAACATTTTAGTATCTCTTACAGGACATGGTAGGAGAGGAGTCAAAAGACAGTGATTCAACATATTGATTTTAGTTTAAGTAAGGGGCATTAGACTATTTACAAATCAGTTCACTTTAATGTGATTTTGACTGTATCACTCAATAAGGATCAAAGTAATGTAGTGAAATAAAGTTAGAATTAAAGCTAGATTCATTTTACAGTCTGTGAACTTTGATGGATTATCAGTCCCAACACAAGTAAAGGTTCGTTGTGCTGCGAAATGTTGCCGCAGTATATGTGTATTCGACCCTTCTCTTCGTATTTTTTGTATATTTTCATTTATTGTCACGACAGATGCAACTAACCGTTCTATCTATCATCAGTTACTGCTCCAATTAGTCGTTAATGAATAAAATGTCAGATAACCCAAAGATAATCAGTTTACTGTCCAGGAGCAAAGAAACCAGAAAATGTTCTCATTGAGCAGCCTGAGTCAGAGGATGTAGACTTTTTTCTTAAGATATTACTCAAACTGGTTAATCGATTCTCAAAATAGTTGCCTTAATTTAATGGTAGACAACTATTCACTTAATCCATTAATATCACACTAAATCCTGAACTTGCAATTCACGTTTCAGGCTTAACTGCAAACCCAGCTCCCAGAAAAAGTAACCCGTATTGTGTTTGATAAGTTTCAGTCTTCTTCGCCCGCACCGCAGTTGTCTGCGTCGACACCATTTAGCAGTAAGCGTTATGCGTGATCTTTGAAATTCTCACTACTGTTTTCACTCTGTGTGGACAGATCAACAGAACCTGCGGGCAGCTTCGTCTTACTTCTAAGTATACCCGATACCACCTCATCTTTAGCCATGAGGGCTGAGCTCCTCCCCCATCTCTGCTCCCGGTATAAAGCCCTCCCTCCCTCAGTCTACCTCAGACCAAAGTTTAGACAGTGTATGTGAGGGGAGCTTTCAGAGTGCTCTGTCCCCTGAGGGAAGAAAAGAAAGGGGGAAGACGTTGTATTTATTTATTTAAGTGTTTTTTTACTCTCGCACAAGCCTTGATTTTCATCACCTTTTTTTCTCTGATGTGGATTACTTGGAGCTGACCCGCCAGGATTAAACAAGGATATTGTGTTTTTACTGAAAGCTATGGTGGCTTACGATGAACTGGGTAGCTTGGTGCCTATCAAACGGACTTTGCAAGTGATAGACTACCAGAACCAAGCCAACAAAGAGTCAGAGGTGAGATGCTAAGACACACATGATGGTGGGAGATATTTCTGCTGTGTTTGGCTGTGACCTGTGTCGCTGAGTAAATGTTTGACCGGAACTCATTTATATGAAGTCATATCTCTGTGAGTGAATCAGTGCCTAACCCTGTTTTTATCTCACTTGGGCACACAGTGTGAGTGTGAGTGTGATTGTAAGATGAGACTTTGAACTTTGTGCCTGAACACAGTGCTTGAGATACTGCCTAACCTGGAGGAGTTAATCATTGGATTATTCTCCACCTATGAAGCTGTAAGCGGTGAACTGACCCCCCCTCAGTTTTGTGTATTCCCTGTCTGTTCTTAAATATGCATCCCATCGGGCAGCTCATCCGTGGAGGGGATATGGAGAGGGCAGGAGATTCAAAGTAACAAAAACAGTGAAGCAGCAGGGGGTAGTCTGTGCATCCTTTTAGTTCAGCCCGGTCTAGGATTACTTTGCTTTTCACCTGAGATTTGAATTTAAACAACAGTATATTTAAAGCAAATCAGCCCGGCAGCATGAGAGCACTCCATCAGCTGAAAACACAATTAAAGGGACGCAGTTGCTGGAGCCGAGGTGTGCTCTCTGTAATTTTATGACCTTCGTTCCCCTTCTGTGGCTTGCGTGTTTCTCTTTCGGAAGAGGTTTCAGGAAGAAGTGGCTTCATTGACAGTAAACCGCTCGATAAAGGAGAAGTCTCGGAACAATTCATGAAGTGACTCCCGTTCTCACAGAATTGCACAATTGAGACACCCTTCCCAGCTGTACACATGTCTTTTCTTCCCGTGCTGACACATGATTGACCTCCAGTCTTTCATTTATGGTCTGGCTGTTCTGTTCTCAGCTCCTATCAGCTCAAGCTGTGGTGTAATCTCAGGGACACATCTGGAGTATTAGCTCACAGCACACACAAGGGTTACATCAAAGGGGAAGCACAGGAAGAGAGCTTTCGGGATCCCTCAAAAAACTCCTGATGTTTATGAGGTTGTAATCGTAGGCCAGAAGTTTAAGGGGCGCAACGCAACTTGTATAAAATGTATGTCTGGAGGGTCATTGTTCCACTGATAATAGTTATCAAACGCAGCAGCACAAACCCCGGATCTGTCTGGTTTCCTGAAGTGAGCCAGACTCGCCGAAACTGTTCTCCCAAGTTAAAGTGCCAGGAATAGAAACTTTCCTTGGTTTTTTGTTATTCTGGGGCCATTTACTAAAGGACAGGAAGGGCACAATGGCCAGCATGACTTTCCAGTGTCAGCCTTAGAAACCCACACCCTCATGCAACTTTTGCTTTTTCCTTTATTTTTTATTTTTTTCTACTGATATTTAATGGTTACAGAATAGAGCCAGGCAAGTTTCGCAACAGACAAATAAAAAAAATATCTCTGCGTGCAGATCAGAGACAAAGCACTAGACATGTGGCATTCAACTACTGCTCCCGGCCACTAGAGGGCTTGCTGAGTTCTCAGTGCTGTCTGGCTGTCGTGGACAGCGTAGAGACCCTGACCACAGCAGACCGTGACTCGACCGCAGCCACAGCAGACTGAGCGGATCTGTTCCACAGCTGTGTCCGCAGGGCCTGGAGCCTCAATGGCTGCTCTGTTTCCCAGATTCGCTGAGCCAAGGCAAAATCCCGTTTGGCCTGAGTCAGGAGAAAACACAAGCAGCTTTAGGCAGTGCAGCGCTCGATTGTAGCACTCTCATTAGTGTGAAGTTCTTCAAATGAAAAATGTTTCTGAGGGGAGTGCAAACTTTGGAAAATGCCAATTATGGTTTTGGTTGTCTCATCATGTCATCTTTTTGCAGAGGCTTTGAAATCATTACCTCAGATCTTCAACTCTTTGATTTCTGCAGCCTGTTGTTGTTGGCGCAAGGCCAAGCAGCTCTCTCCTTTCTCTCAGCCTCAGGGCTGGGTGAGAGGAGGGGAGAGGGGGGTCACCTGGCCCAGGTGTAGTGCTGCTCTCACGCGAGGACTGTTGAAGAGCCTGTCTCGACTCGCAGCCATAAACACCGCTGTGCACCCCCTGCGACGCCGCTCTGTGTAAACACTTGAGATGGGTTAGATTCATGGTGTGTTTACGACTGCTGCTCCTCTCCCTGACTCACAGCGGTGGTCTGTTTTACTGAACGGACCTGACACACCGCTACACTGTCCTCACTGCTTTGTCTCTCTGGGGAAAGCGGTTGAAGAGCAGCAGCAATCAGGAAGCATTTATCTTGCACTGTTTGAGTGATAGTATAGATACACTCTCAAGTGGACTTGTTGCTGTTGTCAGGCCAGATAGTAGCAGAGTGTATGTGGGGAGGGGTGTTGAACAGCTGAGAGCAGGGTCTCGTGCATTCCTGGCATTCCTCCAGACCCCCTTCCCCTCCAGATCAGCAGTCAGAAAGGGTCTTTGTGCTCAGTGGGCTGGCCTGGCTCAAGACTCTTCACATGATGGAGCCAACAGCTGCTGGAGTGTTTCCTGCTCCTCAGTATCTGTGTCTGTCTGCTGGTCCGCCAGTCTGTCTGCCTGCGGCTCGACCTCGGCTCCAGCTACTCCTATTTCCTCGCCCAAAAGCAGGGAGTGGAGTAAATAATGAGGATTTATGACTTGAATGGATGTGTTTTATCATAAGGATGTCACAAGAGAGCGTCTGGACTCGCAGCTGAGGTCTCTGGGAGAATCTCCCAGTTGGCATTACTGATCAATTCGTTCTGTGTTCCTGCACATAAGCAGTGATTCACTGCCTGACTAATCTCTTCTTCCATGTTTCTCTTGCTTCTCCAGGAACCCAGCAACAAGCGTGTCCGTCCTCTCGGCAGGGTGACGTCGCTAGCCAACCTCATCTCTCCGGTGAAGAATGGGGCCGTCCGGCGCTTCGGCCAAACCATCCAGGTAAGCGCCTGTGCCACCCCAGGAAAGGGGAACTAGGGTCACCTCTGAGCTGTTTTGCATGTTGCACTACTCAACTTGGCTTCCACTTGCAACATATCTGACTTCTGGGGCTTTCCCATCTGCAGGCCTCGTTCAGGGGCGATGGCAAGTCGCCGGGCGTGCCCCAGAAGCCTTGCAGCAAGGCAGCGGCCCCCACACCGCCAAAAAGGAGGAACAGCACGCTGTGGTCGGAGACGCTAGACGTCCACCAGAAAGGAACTTTCTCCACCAAAGAGATCAAGAGGCAGGAGGTGAGAATCAGCACAGAGACATGCAGAAATGGCAAGCCACTTGTACCGCACAGTTAGGATGCCAAGGGACAAAGTGTAGTTGTAGGTGAATGAGTGTCAGCAATCCAGGCAACAGCGAACCTTCCCTGTCTGCCAGACTAGTTTAACACATCCCTGTAGTATTTGTGTCAAATAGTCTAAATGGGGCTAAAAGTCATCCAGGAATCATTTCCCAGTTGCTGTAAGCTCACATATACCTGACGAGCCAACAAACTGGCGCTCTCCTGCTCTACTTCCCAACTTGTCCTGCATATGTCAGACATCTTAGCCAACTGTCAGAAGCCATAAACACTGTCAAGTTTTAAACACAGAGAAGAAAAGAAGGAGAGAGCAGCCAGATAGACTTCAAAGTTTACCTCAGCCATTTGGCAACAGAAGTTTCAGATTCAGTCAAATGGCTGTCATTTGCAATAATGTAATGACATCCTGATTCATATGTTTTGCTATAAAAAGTATCTTTTTGTCTCTCCTCTCTTCCCTCAGGCCATATTTGAGCTGTCTCGCGGAGAACAGGACCTAATTGAGGACCTTCAGCTCGCACGCAAGGTTTGTACTTTTAAAATCTCCGAGGCAGAGGGAGTACATATAAAGCAAACAGATTAAATCAAAGTCTGGCAGGCTCTCCACACAGCCATGCCAGAAACTATAAAAAGAAAGGAATTATTCCTCTGTCTTTCTCTTGTACCCCTAAAGCTCTTCAAAAGCTATTCTTAGCGTCCACCCCCGCTTGGCCTAATGTGATGTTGTTATTTGACCGTTTTGGCTTTGCTTCTGTACACAGGCGTACCACGACCCGATGTTGAAGCTCTCCATTATGTCCGAGGAGGAGCTCACTCACATCTTTGGCAACCTGGACGCCTACATCCCTCTGCACGAGGACCTCCTAGCACAGCTCTCCAAAGCCACGGGGCCAGACGGAACTGTTGGCCAGATTGGACAGATAGTCGTAAACTGGGTAAGAGTCATGTCAAGTACCTCATCCTCTTTGATACTGTCAAAACTCAGTTGAGTTTCAAAGTAAAGAAGGCAGCATTTGTAACTGTGTCCTCTCTCCTTCCAGCTGCCCAGGCTAAATGCCTACAAGGACTACTGCAGCAACCAGCTGGCAGCCAAGGCTCTGCTGGACCAGAAGAAGCAGGACCGGCGGGTGCAGGACTTCCTGCAGCGCTGCCTTGAGTCCCCCTTCAGCAGGAAGCTGGATCTGTGGAGCTTCCTGGACATTCCACGCTCTCGCCTGGTCAAGTACCCACTGCTGCTCAAAGAGATACTGAAACACACTCCGCTGGAGCACCCAGACGCTGCCGGCCTGGAGGAAGCGGTAAGTTGAGGACATAGATTTATTTGATACAGGACGCAGCATTATCTCTATCTTTTGGTTATCTTAAAACATGGCTGAAGTTAATAGATTGATTCTTTGTGCGTTCAGATCACCATCATTCAGGGTGTACTGTCTGACATCAACATGAAGAAGGGAGAGTCTGAGTGCCAGTACTACATTGACAAGTTGGAGTATCTGGACGACAGGCAGAGAGACCCTCGCATCGAGCAGTGCAAGAGCCTGCTGTGTCACGGGGAGCTTCGCAACAAGAGCGGAACGGTGAGCAGAACGCAAGCACACACACACACACACACTTTCCTCTGATCAACACAATGCTCCTTTGACTGCCTCTTCACTCATCAACACAAGCCTCACATCCCATATAAGGCTATAGCTGCCTGCTTCACTGCCCCACAACCAACCTGTGATTTAACTATACAAGTATGAGCTTTGATAATAATAAACATCTTCCTGAAAACATTCGTTGGCAGTTATGTAAAATGTCAGTGCTCTGTTTCTAATTTTTGCTAAATGATTTGTTTTTGTTTCAGAAGCTACATGTGTTCCTGTTCACCGAGCTGCTGGTCCTGACCCGCCCTGTCACCAGGAACGAGCGCCACTGTTTCCAGGTTTACCGGCAGCCAATCCCAGTGCAGGATCTCGTGCTGGAGGACCTGCAGGATGGAGACGTCAGAATGGGCGGCTCCTTCAGAGGAGCTTTCAGCAATGCAGACAAAGGTGAGGCTTTTGTTTAAGTTGAAAGTTTGGAACAGTTCATGTAAAAAAAAAACATAAATCGTCTTCTGTCAAATATATCAATTCGCTCATTCTACGTTTTTTTTTCCCACAGCCAAGAACATTTTCCGTGTGCGTTCCCAAGACCCGAGCCAGGCACAGTCTCACACGCTGCAGGTCAACGACGTCTTCCACAAGCAACAGTGGCTGAACTGTCTCCGCAGTGCTATTTCCGTCCACCGGCCCCTCAGCGAGCCCTCCACACCCACCCCGCCTGGAAGCGACGCTCGCTCCAAGCGCCGCCCTTCCTCCGTGTCCGCCATCGTCCACATGGAGGAGACGGACGAGAACTGCCCGCAGCCGACCTCTCAGTCTGCACCCAGCTCGCCATGCAGCAGCACATCCTCCAGCCCCACCACGACGTCCCCTTCATCCAGCTCATCGTCGACAACGTCAATATCTTCGTCGACGTCACCGTCGCCCACATCACACAAAACCAAAAAAGACAAGAAGTCTCTTTATTCTTTAGGGAAGAGAAAAGAGACTATGGTGTGAAGTGAGGTGAAAGGAGAAAATGGACTCCTGGGTGGACTTTTTGTATATAAATGTCAAAAAAAACAACGTGGAGAAGCGTGGGACTTGTATTTATGTGTGTATGCGTGCGTGCGTATTATTACAACAGTGTTCTGTGTTACTGTCCTCTTCGGCAGCTATTTACCTTACCCCTCCATCCGAGTGCACCCCGCAGAGACTCAGTATTCTGGAGAGAAGTGCACGGCTTCCACCAGCTCTAAAAAGGGAAGCATAATGAGAGGCAAACACACGTTTCACACGTGAATCTGTGTGTCAAGACTTTTGATTTCTTGAAGATAGAGGTGGTGCATTCAATCCTGTTTACTATTAATTTGATATTTAAGCATTATTTTAGACCTTATGGGGGGCTAATGAAAGATTTACATTTTTATATTCTAAAATTTATGGTAGTATTTTTTTAGGTATCATAAAGCAGCACTGTTTTAGCCTTAGGTGAAGTTATTTGAAAATTTGAGCATGTTTAGTAGGCAAGAAAGGAAGAGAATACCCTTGAACAATGAGGTGTAATACACAAAGCTACAAAAATCTCTGTAAAAGTCTGATTTTTAGATCGATCAGAAGATGCATCTTATTTTTATACATTCCTTTAAATCGCAGGTGTTAAGATCAAGAAACAATTTTATTTTTTTTGCATTTACTGCAGTCAGAGGCATTAATTTAAATCCAGAAACAGATGAGATTTCAGTTTCTCTCTGTTAAAAAGACATCACAATGAATTCTAGTGTTAGAAGATCATCCGATGTCAAAATCATATTAGAGAAGTGATGAGGAGTTTTGTTTTGAAACAAAATTTTGAACTGAGCCATGTTGGTTTTTTAAAAAGCTGACTTTTCTGAATGAAACATCACTTTTCAGTGTAGCATCTTGCATGGAGCTTTAGTTGTGGACACTGCTTACACCAGTAGAGGCAGCAGGATGTATTTATCTGTCCTGAGCGACAGGACAGTTAAACTTGTAAGAGACTAGTTGATGAAAGTAAGAGAATGTTGTTGAAGGCTGAAGAGAAAAGAGTTAAGATGGATAAAGAAGTTTTGGAACAGAAATAGATTGTCAATGCAAGATGATAAACTCCATGGACTTTCTGTAGAAGTCGATGTGATATCTTGCTTGTAGATGGATGATTGATGGTAAACATCAAGTGATGGAAAACAGTATGTGAGGGAAGGGAGACAAAAAGAAGGTCATTGTATGTGTGCACAAGGTGCTTTTGTTGTTAAGTTGGAAAAAAGTAAAAGGGGCAACTTGTTTGCCGTGAACTATATGTTATTAAAGAACAATAAAGATCTGTGTAAGATTTGCAACTGAACTTTTGGTTTTATGTCTTAATTTTTCTTCACTCCAACTTAATGCGTTAGCTCAACATTTCAGGAAATGCTGTTATTTGCTTTCTTGTCAGTGGATATGAGAACATTGATACCAGCCTCATGCCTTCATTGATATATGACAGTAGATCAAGAAGCTGCTTCACTTAGCATAAAGACCGAAAGCAGAGAGAAATGGCTTCCCTGGTACCTGCTGTCAGTTTCAAGCTAAATTAAGCTAAATGCCTGGCAGTTTTAATGCTAGACTAAACTATCTGGTTGTAAGTTTTCATTCTTAACAAAGCTAACTTGGTGCCAGTTTTCATGCGAAGATAAGCTAACTTGCTGCCAGATTTCACCTTAAACAAAGCTAATCAGCCACTAGTTTTTCTTTCAAACTAAGCTAACTGGTTGCAAGTTTTTATGCTAAACTTAGCCAACTGGCTGCTAGCTTAGTTTTCATGCTAAACTAAGCTAACGGGATGCAAGTTGTCATTCCAAACCAAGCTCACTGGCTGTAGCTTTGTGATAAAGAAACGGATGGAAAAGTGGGATACAAAAAGTTATATGACAAGTGTGTCTTCTTGTCTAACTCCAGCCGGAAAGCCAAAGCATGATTCCCAAAATGTCACGCTCTTCTTTTAATAGACTTATAAATTGACACAAGAGCTTGCATGTCCTCATTGGGGTAGGCTGTAGGCCTATGACTCACATGACACAGAATAAAGTACCCCAGATGAAGGCAGAAGAGGAGATACCCATTGATTTATGATATTGCTTAACTCTTAACCAAACAGTCAGGCCTGTGTAGGTGCCAAGAGAAACATTTCCAGTGTAGTATTAGCCAGGATTTGCATTTTCAAACTGCGACATCGCCGCCTGGTTCCTGTTTTAATGATCTTCTTTGTTGAAAGAGACCCTTTATTGAGGGGAACTCCTCATTTTGTCAGGTCTGTGATTTCCATTTAGGGGACCTGACAAATGGTCCTCAAGAGCCCCTCAAATGTTTTGATAAACATGTTGGGTTTAAAAGGGTTTGAGACTGGAACGGCTGCTCTGTTCACACTGGTGTGCAGTCACTGATGATGCAAGGTAAGTAAAGTGGTCACTCAAGGGAAACAAAAAAGAGAGAGCTTGTTTTCGGCCGTCACTGTGTAACATTACTCTTTGCTGGAGCAAGGCAGACTTTCTTAACTTTAATTTTGTCTGCCTGGCAGAAGCCAGTAATGGCCTCATGTCTGCCTCTCAGAAGCTGAGAGCATTCTCCAAACATTTGCTCATACTCTCCACACAGACACCCATTTACTTTAATGGAAGTTGAACCTGTACCAGCATAAAGGCCAGTGAAGTGGGTGCTGTTAAGCTCCTGGGCAGCAAAGTAGCTCGGCCTGTGACTGTGAACAGAGGAGCTGAGGAGAGAAATGTATCTCATATGCTGTTCCTTGTACAGATGTCATTTTACTGTCTGTTCTGCTATTATAAAGGATAAAGGATAAATTCACCCAAAAAGTTGTGCAGTCTACAAACTTTTCTGGATCTTTGCGACAAAACACCATCGCAGGATTCTCCTTAACGGCTGACGCAGATGGACACTCGTTTTAAAACAAATGGGGAAAAACAGAAAAAAACAAACAAACATTAAATGGCTCCATACAGCTCGTCCAAAGTAATCCACACCTCTGAAAACCCGGAGAGCCCTCGACACATGGTTGACAAACGGGGTGCATGCTAACATTTTTAGCTTAGCAGCTACAGTGAAGACCTCTGTTGCACGTCATTCCTGCTCTCTCTGCTAACAGCGACAATAAAGAAAAGGCAATTAGATTACTTACACCTGATCTTATCCATGACCCTCGACATTGTACTGAGCTGTTCATCTATGAATATTGTAAAGGCATCATATGGGAGATCCTCTGTTGTTAGACAGGCTCTGACAATACAGCTACTCTCCTAAAGGCTTGACTCAGAGGGTTTCATTTCACTGTGGTTGAAGTTTAAAGACAAAGATCACTTTCGTTGAGACCACCGAAAAGCTTTAATTGTTGAATGAGTACAAACTGTGCCTCAGCGTCATTCTGCTTGAATTGAATCTGGCCTTTTTGTTTGCGTTTCATCCTCCAGTAAACAAAGTAATTGTGTGTTTGAGTGCCCGAGGCGTTGATGAGCAGATGAATGAAGTGGCTGTGGTGCGTTTAAAAAAATGCCACATACCCTCTTCATTTCACCAGCTGCTGTTACGTAACAAAGTGACTCTTAGGGAGATCTTGAACTTTATGTAACGAACACGTGTGGCTTTTTAACCGGCCCTGTAACGTTCTCCTTAAGCTAAAACGGCTAAATAAGTCATCTGAGAGCAAGACACAAACGCAGCAGGATGCTCTCCTGGGCGTAGGGTGCAGCTCATCCGCCCTATCAAAAGAGCTTTGGGCCTGAAAATATTGACGGAAACAGACAGCTGAGCCCTCCTGTCAGTGATCCATCACCACCACATCCTTTGACACCCGTCACCCTCCGCCAGACAACACACCCTGACAGCTACAAACTGCCTTCAGGTTCCGTATCTGAACTGAGATTTACCACAGAAGATCAGATAAACTGGGGGAAGCAGCAACTTCCCTAACCGGTCTGACTCAGTCTCCTCGTTTCTCCTTTACCATAACTGCAATGTGGAAGCGGGGAAGTGACAATTCATTCTGGTCATGAGGTAATGTCACACTGAGCTGCAGTGGAGGGATTCACCCAAGAGCGTTTTTCGGGAATAACATTTATATCCATCTGACACATGAATCAAAGTCAGCATTTCCGTTCATCAACTCAAAAGTGTGATGTATGTGTGACTCACCTACACTGGGAGCCATGTCTCCTCCGATGGCTGCAAGTCGTCGTCAGATCAAGTTTTGTTCAAGGGGTTCGTCACTATTCACAATTTCTGAGCGTGTCATGTTGTCATCTTTTCTTCCTTTTACCTTTACCAGCTCTTCAAAGTTAGTATTTTCGAGCCATTTTAGGAAATGCTCACTAGAAACAAAGCTGCACTAATGTATTTGTATCTAATGGAACATCTTACAGCTACAAAGATGGTTGTTTTCTACTGGATGTCTAAAGGGCAGCTGTTTGCTAGCATGTAACTGTATCAACTTCAGTCTAATTTGCTTCGTTGCCCCCAACTGGCCCGACGTCCCTACCTAAACAAAGCCATTATACAGAAGTTCTACAGACCATTTGGCTGATGGTAGGCAATAAATACAACATTCTGTATGTTTTTAGGTTTTTCAACTCCGACAGAAAATAAGCTCCTGCACTAACCCTGGCATATTTACATGAGTGTTTTCCAAATGCCACTGCTGATTAACAGAATAGTGTGACGCTGTTGGAAATACATAGATTTGAAGAAAAACTGACACAACTGTGCCATGCAGCTGTTTGTACAGTTGATCTTGGGACCTGTTACTTCTTTGAAATGGCTCCGAGTGACTTTCCACACTCGTTCAAATCTATAAAGCGTTCTTTCAGCTCTATGCTGAGCTCCTTAGACTTCCCCATTGTAGTGTTTGTGGCTGAGTCTAATGGCTGTATCAAACAGTCCTATTAACATGGACCCAGAAAAGTCAGCAGCTGTTATCTATCAGAATCACTCCATGATACGAAGAACATCTGATTCACTCAACTTTCTATAATCACCTTAAGTATTTGTTCAAGTTGCTGTGTGTATGTATGCAACCAAACTTCATGAGTGTTTTTTGTGTTCCACTCATCCCATCACAGAAAAATGAGAGCTGTAGAGATCACTGGAACTGAAGACTGCTGTGATATACATGTTCTTTAAAAGTGGATGGAAACTCTTGACTGCAACTACACATTACCTTTGCATTGCGTTACCCCAACAGCACTGTACTGTACAGTCCAGTACTGAGGAGTAAAAAAGGAACATGAGTGTTGCTGCCTTGTCGTGGAAATGTAGCTGCTAGGAGAGGTATTTAGGAGCTAATGTAGCTGGGACAAAGGCCAGTCTAAACTTTCAGAAAAATACCGGCGTTGCCAGCGAAGGAAATTGTCAATAAAAAGGGTCGACAAGCAATGACTTTTGACAAAAATGGTCCGGTAAAACAACCGCTGCAGCGTAATTCATGAAGCACAACAGGACACTGCGGCTTGTTGAAGGCCTTCTGTCGGTGCCTGTTGACCACGTGGGCGATGAATTCATTCACTCATGGCTCGTGCATGGTAAAAAGGCCACGCAGCCCCACACAGAATGGAGATAATATAACAGAGGGATTGTCCATGAGATTAACATGCAGACATGCAAAGGCTCACAGTCTGTGTAGCTTCTCTGTGTCTTCCGATGCTTCTGTATCACTTAAATGCAACAACATCTCTTTTATCACACATGGACTGGATGCTGGAGGGCAACTGGAAACTCCCTGGATATGAAACTTTAAGATCAGTTTGCCAACTCCACACCAATAACGACAAGCTCAAGACAAAATCTGACCAGCAAAGTAACGCTCAGGGGCAACCTCAGAGGACAAAACAGGTCAAACAGGTTCACAGCACCCCTCCATCAAATCCTCCGATCTGTGTTTATGTCAAAATACACTTTGCCCTGTTCGTCCTGACAGACCAGGAACTGATTCAGTCATCACTCACATGCTGCCGAAAGAAGCTGTCAGCTCAGTGTGCTTCTCTCAGACAAATATCACCTTGTCTCATGGATTTCCTTTCGCCTTAGGAGATGACATGTGAGGGTGGGAAAGAAAAAAACTCGAACAATTAATGGCCCGCTAAAAGATTCTTGCATTTTAAAAGGATTAAGGAAATGTTTCCCCTCAGGGATGTTCTACCAAAAACAATAGGAGTGCTGAGGGTTTCGGCCCCAGATCTGTTATGACAGACGCTCGCTTTAAACTTAAACCGAAGTCTACTTTTAACACACTTTATCTTATAAATAGCAGTCTTACAGCATACAGCAACATGTTTGTGAATAAAGTGGACAAGCTCATGTTATTAGGCCACAACTGTAGGGTTCCAGAGGTGAGAGTTCTACTCTACATTGCCATAAACATTGTCATTGACTGCATTTGAATTGGCAGCGAAGCTATATTGGTTATCACTACATTTTCAGTAGAAGCAATGAGCAATTGAAATGAAAAATGGGACACTGAAAAAAGAGTTTTTCACATTTGAAAATAGAAGTGGAATACAAGCCCAAAAGAGCACTGCATCAGAATGTTGTTTGCTGGGCCAATCAAAGAGATAGCTCCATTTGGCATCCCTACCCAACAGATCTTGAAGAGACATTTTGCCAGTTTGAGAGAGAACGAAACGTTCCTGGCTACAGCATATGAGAAATGTCTCAATTTCATGTGTTTTAACATCCTCTGTACCAAAACGCATTCTTTCATTTAAGTGCTTCAGAACCCACAAGGGCTGCACTATTAACAACAAAGCATTTTAAAAAGGCAATGTGGCTCATCTCAATGGAGGAAGGCAGGCAAAGTAGTATAAAGAATGACAGGTCTGTATATGGAGAAGGTCAGCATGGATTGTCAGGTTAAGCAAGCACAGGACTTCCCTTCTGGGGACCGCTGTTTGTGTCCAGTGCAAACCAGAAGAGAACCATGATGTTTTCCTAAATCTAACCCAATTCTTTTGGTGCCTAAAACTTACCAAGTAAATTTAGCACCAGTTAGATTTAGTCACAGAATCTACTTGGTTACGTTCGGATACTTGAAGAACTTGTTTAGGTTTAGGCACTACGTCTACTTGGGAAGACTGAGGCACTGAAACAGCTTGGTTAAACCTAACCAAGTAGATTTAGGACCAGAACCTAACCAAATGTTTTCTTGCTTCAACCCAACCAAACTACAATTGTATGATGGACGTCTGGTACAACAATTGACCATTCAGTTGTTTCGTGCTTGAAGATGTGTTGAAAATATCTGACTAGATATCTGATGTGTATCAACCGATGTATCACCATAGACGAAACGTTGTTTGGAAAGATTTAACACGGGTCATTTTCTGCATGAGTCCAAAACCTTTTAGGCAATTGGAAGTCTGGTGACATCAGTGTCATGTTTCTATATACTCCCGAGACCAATAAACAGAAACAGATTGACAACAGACCATAAGACTGCGCTGGGTCTGTCGAATGAAGTTAAAAAGAAATAGAAAACTCAGTAAACTTAAGCTGACAATCTCAAGCCCCGTGTGCAGCAGAATGAGCTAGTGTTCCAGTTGAAAGAAAATGTGAAACAAATGTGTGTGATATTGCTTTCTGTGTTAGAGGGAGACTCAGGCTTTCTTTCATTTCCTCTTGAAGAGGCCCAGGGCTTTAGAGATATGACACAGTGACCACTCACTCTGAGCTAACTGGGGTTTTGCTTGACTGATGACAATGTGATGCCAAACTTTCCCAGTGCGTTTCATGTTTTCATGCAAGTCTGCAGTCACGCTATACATGCCAACGTTGACTTAAAGTGCCGCGGACAGCAGAAGTGCTTTGAAGCACATGACCTGCCGAGAGCGGTATAATGACTCACAAACAAGATGGTTATCGAACACTTCAAGATGCATTTTTCCATATTACTTTGACCGGGAGCACACGCAGGTTATATTAGGAAGGAATGCCTGTGCTGCGATTTAGCTTTTCCTCAATCACGAGACCTATCAAACAGGAATCTGCTCCACATATCATACATTCACCAACAGAGTAGGTAAGGTCTAAAATAGCAGCTTCCTTGCTTGCCTCACCGGACTGACTCACCCTGTCAGGTATGAATGCTGCTTGGGTGAGCACTTTGTTTTAAAATCTGTCACCGGATTGTTGACTGTTCTCTTTCCCCAGCCAAGCCTCCGAAATCTTCAAAAAAGAGATTAGCTGAGAAACCTGAGAATCTCAGATTATCTCTGATTGTACAGCGAGCCTGTTACTCTGTAGACCCTTTCTCACTGCACCACAACCCATAAATGGTCCTGCAATTTTCCATGTCTGCACCAGAAGCCACAGTTAATTTTCCGTGCAAGATGCTCTGGCAACTTCCTGGCTCAGGACCTGGTACAGTATGATTTCCATAAATACTCTATCATGGCTCCAGTGGGAACTAAAGCAGCAACATTCCCAGGTAATGGATATGAAGCTCTGACAACTTAGAGCTACTAAACCAACTGATGTAGTGCTTTCTGTGAAGCTCCCATTTTGCACAAAAAGTGGGGTAAGGACCTGAGTTTGTGTAAAGAAAAGCATTACCTTATACAGATTATTGAACCTGGCAAAGTTTGCAGGTCCACAAGGGAAACAAAAAGATCTTGTGTAACCATGTACATCACTTCAGTGATTTGATTTCTGCCTGTACAAAATATCACTGTACACAAACATAATTATATCAGTAAAATCTCTATCACCTGTATCTGTGGACATGGTGCTTTGGTGTTTTTATGCACAAAATACTGTGTAATGCATTTGTTACCAACTGGTATTGCTAACAATGACTAGCAATGGCTAGCCTGGCTATAACTAGTATTTTGACTTGAACTGTTACGTGGTCAACTCAGGTATGATGTCATTCCCAGCTCTGACTTCTGAAGTTAATCGAACGCACCATATATTCACACAGTGGCCATTTTCCTCTGACATCCCGCTCAGGGCGGGAAACGTAAATTTCTGCAGTGCCATGTTCCAGGTTGCAAAGTCCTATAAACATAGTAAATCTGACAAATAGCTATCATTTCAACACTGCCTGATTGATCAGTAACTGGAAACACAACGGATAGTGAAAATATGGTGAGGCACTGAACCATATTTTAAGATAAAACAACAGATTTGATAACTCATTAGCTTCCGTTTGACATCAGCTAACATTAGCATTCAACCATTCGATAGTATTAACACAATGGCATTTAAAAAAGGGTTCAATTAATATTAAGTGATTATCTGCTAACAAATCTTAGACACTTTTTTTTCAAGAAATGAAATGCACTGTATTTAATTAAATGGTAATGTCAGTTTAGAAGTGGTTGAATGCTTATGTTAGCTTACAGGTTATCAAATCTGTTGCTTTACCTTTAAATATTTAAAGATGGCCCTCTAATTTTTGCACCATCCATTATATTTTCATTTGTTGGTGAAGTGTTGTTATGACAATTTATCCGATTTTTTTATGTTTCACAGCAGCATTTTGTCCTGTTTAAGCTTCCTACCCTGAGTATGATATCAGAGGACAACAGCCATCCTGTGAATATGGTCTATTGTGCTTTGTAAAAGAGTTCACAGTTCACACATGACAGCTTACTGCAGCCCTGAGCTACTGCTTTTATAGTAGTTGTGCTCCATGAGAGATTGTCAGCAAGTTCAAGTGTGCTCAATTGTGGTTTTACCTCCAGATAAAATGTGTTGTTATTGAGTTTGGCTCAGTGGGTCTAAATCTTTTTGGCTTGTGAGTGTTTAAAACAAAGCAATGTCTACTCACAACCCTCCTGTCAGCGGTGGCACTTACACATATCCTTTTCATTGTGTCATCCAAGTAGTTTGTAAATATAAAGTCTTTCACTAACTCACAAGGAAAACAACAAGATTGGAGATGAAAATCTAAAAACTATCTTGCGCTGGGCCAGATTGGGAGCCGCTGTTCTAGATAATCTGGCTAAACAGTTGCTTTGTTTACAACCTGTCTGAACGCTCGACTATTTGTGTTTCTTGTCATTCATTGTAGTGACATTGCCACGTTCCCAAAAAGACAGAAATGATGGTCGAAACTACAATAATGACAACCAAACCTATTAAATCGGAATTGTCATTGGTAAGACAAACATTTCAAGACCTAAAGGACTTGGGGTTGACATGGCTTTTCATTCAAGGACATGGGAGTGGTATAAAAGCCTAGAGGAATTACACTCAGACATATACATGACGGTGATACTGATCTCATTTCTTAACTCTCTGCACAAAAGCAAAGTAGCAAACTATCAAAAACGGTTTCTTTAAAACCAGCACTGGTATGAATTTAAAAGGACAGGGTTTAAATCAGCAAAATGTGATAGTAACGTAATGTATACCTGTGAATGCTAAAAAAAAAAGGCTTAATTGCGTAATATGCAGCCACTGATGTATCAATAGTCTCTTCACCTCACACTCAACCTGTTCTTCTAACATTATGTAACTGTTGAATAAGCAGATGGCCTGATCAAACCTGGATTCAAATTTAATTGCCGTTTACAGCTGCTGGAGCCTGTTGGCAGCCGCTGCATCTTAACTCATGGCATCAAGGTGAGAGCACAACTTTTACCACTGCATCAAGGTATTATGCAAGGCCCCTGATAACATTGTGCGTGTGTGTGTATTCACATTTGAGCAAGCTCTGTATACATAAGGTGAGGGCTCTGAGGATGCGATCTCATAAAAGAGGGATTTGTGAAGTGATTTATCTGTGTCTTGAGTGACAGTTACATCTGTGTACACGGCAACTCAGGACTAGAACACTGTTTTGGCAAGAAGTGCTTATCTGATAGAGCGCTAACTCATTTTCAGCGCTATACGACCGCAATAAATTTGACCTTTAAATTGTCTTTCATGATCTCATTGTTTGACGTTTTCTTCATATCCTATCCTTTGTGCGGAGTCCAAACATAACATGCGCTCGTAAGGTTAACATTAAGATTGGAGCTTTCAGCTGATGTAACATACTCTGAATGCAGCCGTATAATAGGTTTAAATTGTTACGTAAGTGAAATGTGTCAAAGATTGGATAACAGCAATCCCCCATGAAGCAAAAAACTCAGAAGAGGACCTGAAGGACGTCAGGAAGGAAGGGAGTCCAACGTTTAAAATGTCCCTTTGTATCATCAGTCAAAGTTATTAAAAGTATAATTCAACCGAAAAAAACCGACATACAGAAACCTGGAGATGAATTTCGAGTTGCACACAGAACACAGAGCCTTTCTCAAGACCACACAGATCCATGTGTTAGTGCTTCGACAGGGGAGGAAATCTGTAGGATCGTACCCCCCAGAAGCATTTCCTCCAAGCTGTGTGGTCCCCCCCCCAACCGTCTGAGATCTATAACCAAAACAGGGGCTGATTATCATAATTAGGAGCTAAGTTCATCATTGATCCCTCTGCCTGATCTTTCCCCTCTGTGTTGCCAGTTGTCTAAACTCGTGATAGAAGGTCAGGCAGAGAGGACAAGAGCGTAGACTTAAAGCCAGAGAGGTCCGTGTCAGCTGAAATCCTGCCCTGGAGGGTCCATATTCTTTGACTTTGACACCTCCAGTCTCTGCACGGATTCAAGCAGGTTTGGAAAGTTTAAGCACAGAAAATGAATTTAGTTATTTCCAGGTATTAAAAAGTCACTGTTTGTGCAAGGAAATATGAACTACAGTCGGCCCTGATGACTCTAGCTAGTGTGCATGATTTTCCCTCTGTGGAAACAGTGTCTACCCTTCAAGGCTGTCATCTTCTGCGGTGCGCCAGGCCTACTGACTGGAGCATGTATTACTGTATTAGTATTTATGATATCTTTTTTTCAACAAGAGCTCATAATATTAGCTATCAGCTGTCTGGCCCTTGTAACATTCAACATTTGGGATGGCTCATCACATGGTATTGATTTGGCATTGCACCTGGAAAGTGGAACCCAACAAGCTAGGCTAACTGGCCTCTACTCAGAATGCGGGAGCCAGCAAGCTTAGTCCAACTCCAAGTTGCACGTCTCAAAGTCAGTGGGTTCTTTTTGAATGGGTTCTCAGTTAAGATTCTTGAAATAAGGTATGTAGCTGATAAAAGCTTGAGATATTTCCATGTTTTGTTCCATAAATACCCCCACATTTAAACTACAAAGCAGTTACATCTTTTAAAACGGGCAGTTGCTAACGCGTGGCTAAATGAAGCTACAGAGGTTGTCGGGGAATTTAAAACGCTTCAACTGCGTGGTGTTCATCTGTGAAATGTTCTAAAATTGTGTTAGCAACAGAGCTTATTTTCTATGCTGAAAAATCCCACTGGTTATTCATCGAGGGAACCAGGGCGATGCTCACCTCCAGGTGAGCCTACGGAAATATATCATCCCTGCAGCACTCCGTTTCGACATCTGCTGACTCAGGGGCAGCTCCTGCACACTCAAGTGTTGTGTTCGTCCTGCATTGTCACATTATAAAGGAGTGGGGTTTAGCTTTAGGGATGAGCAAGTACACCATTGTGTTTATCTCTTTAACCAACTAAATTAGCCGTATCCGTGTTTGGAATGGGCGGGGCTTAAGCTTGAAGTCGATGGTGCTCAAACCAGAGTTGGTTTGCGACTTACTGGAAGATGTTAACTTTAGTTTGAAACTGATATGGGTTGTTCAGAAGTTACTATATTAGAAAACTATTTACCAAACAATTTTTTTATAAATTTAAATAAACCCAAGTCAGCTACCGAAAGAAGATTTCGCTTCATCAATAGCGTAGGGATTGTTTGTAACAAACACTTGTTTCAGCTGATCACTCGCTCTACTAGCCGTCGTTAGCTGTCTTTTTTTCATGGGTGTAGTTCATGGGTGTGGTAAAGGCAAATGACCAAACTTTCAAAACAAAGCAACAGTATAGTCCTGTTCCCTCAGCACCTATGTTTTCTCATAATTCACATATGGAGTTACGGACTTATGCATATCAATTCAGTTGATGTAACTTAATATTTCCAGTGCCCATCCACACAGATATCGCTCCAAGCAAATCAAGTTGGATGCAAATTTCACACCACCCGAAACCCACTTGGGTGGTGCACTCTCTGCAAACAGATGGAGTCTATTTAAACGTCTTCTTTTTGTTGCAATTTGGACCGAATAAGTACACAAGTTGAAACAAGTGGCAATGATATACTGTTTACATCTATACACACAGTTTGTCTTACCAACAGTTTTAATTAAATTTTGACTTCAAAAGCTGGACGCACATCTGTAAAAACAGAGCAGCTGTTATTTGGCTCCGACACGCAGCTCCACGATTGGCTTGGTTTTCGCAGTAAACATTCTCATCGCCAGTTAAAAAGAAAATTAAGATAGAGCAGTAACCTCATGGAGTTTAAAGTCATATTTCTCATTCACATTACTGGCACTGTCAGAAGCCACGCATCCCATTAGCAAATAAAGGGCCTGGAAAAAATACATGGAAAATGTGTTGGAGGCCCCCCCCCCCCCCCCCCCCCGGCTCTCCACCTCTCTGCCGTCCCACTCCTCAGCTGTACATAACAGTATTCTTGTTCGACAAAACAGTGGAGCTGCAGTGAACCAGAGGGACATTGTTGTGCTGTAATCTCATGTGGCTCCGCTCCCCACCCACAGTTTGTCTGCTTCCACTGCACTCTGCTCCTCTCTATTGACTACAGATAAAGAGCCTGTATGAATGATGTTAAACCCTGACTCATGAACACTGAATAATTACAACTATGATAATGATTATTTGCATAGAACTTTACTTAAATTATAAATCTATCTGAAAGGTGAGCATTAGGACAGCTGGAATAGAGATCAGTAAGGTATTTGGATGTTACACCAGAGGTCTTCCCTGTCACCGACAGACTCGTGCCACTTTAACCTCCCATTCTAAGTGAAATGAGGTGACGGAGAGTTATGCAAACTCCGTCCTCCATTTCCAGACTGCTGATCTCTCTCCACATCAAATCTTGCCGGTGTCCTTTCAGTGAGACTATGTGCCCGCCTTCCTGTTGACCACAGATCCTCTGTTAAACCTGGGTACATGAAGTCTCTGAGGATGCCGCGGCGGGCACACCTAATCCCCTCTGTGTCCTTCCACTCTGTCTGAACGGCTCAGTCTTTTCTCTTTGAGCCAGTTTCTGCTTCATTATGTCAGAGCGGGTAGTCCAGAAATGTCAGGTATGTCAGAGCCACTTGGGGTCAAACTCAGAATCTGTACCGCAGTTTGCACTGTGGTAGACCAGAACTCTGTCCTGTGAGTCAAAATGCAGAGCTTATGCAGAGTTCAGTGTTATCGGCTCAGTAACTTCCACAGCAGATGTACAGTATGAGCTTGCAAAGTATAACCTGAAGACATTGTGGTCTTGTATAAATGCTAAGTGCTAATTTGAAGCCTGAGACAGAAACACAATAACTTTTTTCAATATTGAATCAAATTCCCAAACTTTAATCAAGACTTTTAGTAGCCTGAAGCTAACGATCCAGATGCTTACTCGGTGGTCATTATCAACAGAATATGAAGAAACAACAATGTTGAAAGATGTCATTTCACTTCGTTGGAGATGTGCGCTAAAGTAAGCATGCTAACCAGTTAGCCCCTGCCCGTTCTATCTCATTTGACCGCTTTGTGCCTCAAAGGGCGATAATCTCATAGTTGCAGAATGCAAGATGTATGCAAGCGGCGATGTCATGGTAGGGGTTAGGGTAAGTGAGTTTGCTGCTTGAAAATACTAGAGTCACAAAACATCAAGACATTTTTATTTTGTATTATTTTCTTTGCTTAACAGAAAAGTACAGCCTTACACTACTGAGCTCCACGGCTAACTGAACCTTTTGCTAACAGCGGTTAGTCGCTAAAGCCAAAGATTGCCACAGCAACAAGTATAGTGAGCAGATATTATGTTTATAATATGCTTTACGAGATTAATGTTCTTTTGTGCATTGTCCCTGTTTTAAATAAATAAACTCCTAAACTCCTATGCTGCCTCCTTTAGTTTTGGAGCTACCTTTGAATTCTGGTCATTTCTACAAATAACATACAAAAAAAGAGTCTGATCCGAATAGACTAGAATGGATGGTTTGTGTTCGAAACGCTCAGAGCGAATCCGGTCGGCTCCACTCCAGTATTTGCTGAAACACAGACCTGCAGCAACACAGTGGAACCCTACCCGACCCATTTAGACTCTGAGATTAAAGCGGACCCAGGTCACAGGTCGGGTGTCTGTAACAGTGAGCAGATTTTACCGTGATGTCAGTGCAAGTAAACATTTCTGCCTGATGAAGCCAATGATTCTGTGACAGAGGAGGCCAGTGTTCTTAAATATACATTTTCAAAGTGTATTCAAGGCTGCTGGAGGAGCATGGGAACCCTGCTGTGAGCTCCGGCTGAATACCTGAATTGCAGATGTAAAATGCCGCCTGTCACTCAGGCACCGGTGATGGCAGTAAAAATGACGGCTGACACTTTGTCTCGCAAACCTGCCGCTCATGTCAGCGAGCGGCTCCACCTTTCCTGATTTGTTTCAACAGCATTGTCTCATCGCCGTCAACAGGAAAGAAACGCACCGCACGTTTAATTGGTCCAGGGTGTGTGTTGAAGAGAAGAACAAACTGGTCCTAAATTTGTTTCGTAACCAGAATTTGCCAGACACCGAAACTCATACACAGCCACGGGTTGTATCTGTTTGTCCTGTTTTTGTTTTACTCGAACAAGGAGAGGCTGCTTTTAACCACAGCAGAGGTGCAACTATAAACTGAATGGGAAGTGTGTAAGCTGTGTATGGTGGGACATCAGGGTGACTATGTGGTTTAACCAATCTTCCACCAGGCAAACAAGCCTTGCTGAAAAGTCCAAACTAGCAGCTAGCACCCTGACCTATAGACTTAAATCACTGATGCTCATAAAATCTGCCTGAAAGCTACACAGATGCAGAAAGACTGGTTTCATAACACCTACGCATCAGGCCGTGGGGCCTGGATATGGCTGCCTGGCTGCAGCTGCACAGGTCACACTGTCAGGGTCAGAGATGGAGAGGTGAGGGTCGGGGTTTTACTGGAAATACGAGAAGGGAGCACATGTTTAGCAGCGTAGGTGGGCAGGAGCCATACTCTTTTCTTTTTAAATTTTTTTTTGTTTGTTTTCGTAGTGAGCGGGAAGTCATCCGGGCAGGAGTATCATAATCAGAAAATAAAGGGGAATGTTGGGCAAGACTTGACCAAAACCAGCGGTTATGTGTGTGCAAGTGCAAGCAGGCGTTTGTCATGACACATCAGTGTATATTTCATCTGTAAACCTGCTGATGGAGAGGCAGTGACGATGAAGAGGGAGCGGGAGGGCATTCACTCAACTTTCTACTGGACCAGTAAGTAACGAAATCTGTCTGCTTATTAATACAACCAGGTGTTTTACTCTGTTTGATCCTTTTCATAACACTGAGGCCGGGGTTTGTAGGTCAAACTGGGATTATTACTGTTGTTTTTTGCTTTGGACAGCAGCCATCGTGCTAATGCTGCCCTTGCGACACTGATGCCAACAGTAATACCACATGGAAACGCAGGGAGGGGGAGAATTTGGAAAGCTCTCGTTTACCGATTAGCAAAGTATAGTTCTATATTTTTTTATTGAAAAACCCACTTTGTAATTAACATGCAGTTTTCCTTTTTTTCCGATGTCTTTGTTTCTTTTAGTTATCGAATTCTTTTTTCCATGTGTCAAAACTGGAACTGGTGAGTTTTAAGGTCTGAAGGGTCTGAGGAATTTAGGCAAGTGCCTCTATCAGTAACCACACTGATCTCAGCATCCGCACCGTGACCTACTGGCCTCATCATACATGTGGCTGTGTCTTCTGTGTGTGTGTGTGTGTGTGTGTGTGTGTGTTTGTGTTTATGTGTGTGTGTTTGTCTGTGACAGAGAGAGAATGTGGATTTGGGTGCGAGTGTGTGAAAGATGTTGGTCAGCGGTTCGGTGCGTGGTTGAGAGGTCTCTGCTCTGAAAAGTTTCGGCCTCAGCCACTCACACACACACACGCACGCACACACACACACTGTGTTTGATTTGCCTTAAGTGGACACATTATTGTTGCTGCGTCCACTTTTCCAGGTGAAAGTAAACCCCTTCACATTCGCCAAGTTTCTGATTGCAAATGTGAAATAAACAAAGAGAAGGCAGAGGGAATGTGATATTTTAAGTGCAGCCAGACACTCGCCAGTTCCGACTCTGATGACCGTGCACATTTTAGACTTCTCAGATCATCATTTTCTCTGGCTGATTTATCACAGCTGATTAGGATTTGAGCTAATATCTGACTCTGGTTTTTGCCCATTGTAAATGGTAAGTGCTTTTGACAGCAAAATTTGGCTGGGCTAGACTCACATCAGGTTAATTCATGTTCATTTGCAATTTGTTTATAACGCCATCCCAGCGTTGGAAAATGGTTACATTTTAAGAACACTGACAAAAAAAAGAGTCTTCAAAGGATTTTGGCATTTGGTTAATTGTATAGTTTCATCAGACTCTTCTCAATCTGTCAGATTTGCAGGTTTAAGTGATTTGGTGGTGCTCAGTCTGATTCCAGTTGATCTGTGGATGGTAAACAAATATGAGCCTCACCCCAGACAACAGTTCGGGTTTGTCATTGTGCTGCGTATTTCTCATTGTTACCTCTGATTATATAAGATACCTGTTTATCAGGTACACTCATACAATGTGTTGTACGCTTGTGTAACAAAGCAGTTAGTAAATCTACCTTGCTTACGTTTATTAAGCTCAGTTCTTGTTTTTCTACCTGCCTGAGAGAGACAGGAGATGTGGGCGGTACATGCAACAAGGGTTTCAAATGGCGGACGTCGTTCTTTGGCCTCCTAACCATAAGTCTACCAGCACATCCCCTGAAACATGTTGTTGATATGCTGTTCCCAACATGTATCTAAATGCACAAACAAAACATTAGAATTGATGGTCAGTGCATTACACCACCCACTGAATGCAACATTATCATTGTATTGTACAGGTGAATGGGGCAGCCATAGCTTAGTACATATGGACATGGCTTATGCACAGGAGAATGGCCGGTTCAAGTCAAACATGGACTAGCGGGTACAGAGGACTGGTAGCAAGTTCACCCCCAGTGCATCACCGAAGTGCCCTTGAGCAAGGCATCTAATCACTTTTAGCGCTCTCTCCACATTAATTGCATGTGTAAATGATGTGTGTTTGAAAAAGAAATGACTAATAGGGTGAAAAGAAAAAAATTCCCCGAGGTCATAATAGACTGTGAACCACCCCACAGAAGAAGTGCAGTTATTCAGTGCCACAGGACCTTTGAATGAAAGTTTCCTTGTCTGTACTAATAAACCAAACTGACGGTAAAATTGCCCCAGGTTTTGAAAACCTGCTCTATAACTGCGTGGCGTGAACACGTCTTAACACATCAGTGCAGCGTTGTTGGGAAGCAGCCGCCCTGGAGGTCAGCGAGGTCACAGCTGACTCCATCGGTGACTCCTGAGTCGAGCGCTCTCCTCCGGTCTGTTGCGTGCCAGCCTCCTGAGAGCCACCTGGACCTCCTCCGCCTCCTCGGGGGAACACGGCGCATTATTCAAGCCATTAGTCACCGCGGTGCTTGATTACTCACACCTTCACTCCCTCACTCTAGCTCACACTAGAAAACATTTTTCTTTTGAGACGGGCCACGACGCTGCCAACGCAGCAGAAGCAGATCCCTGCCAACAAGAAACACATCTTGCCTGCGGGGATAAACAGAAACAAAGATGGACTTTTCTCTTCCCTTCAGTGACACAGAACTGATAATAAAACATATACATTATTAACCAACAAAACAGTTATGTAACTTGTGTAACAGTAAGCCATACGTGGAGTTAAGCCTCTGCCACAACAAAAAGCTCAGCTGCAATCGTAGATATCAGATTCTAAAAGGCTTTGACACAAATATGATGATGGTGACTGATAATGAAAACACTTTTGTCTGCAGGATCTGTACAGCGGTCAGGTCTGACTGCAATTAACCTACATTACATAACCGAAAATACTGTTGTTTCCTTCTTGACTGATGTTTTATTCCAGCCTTCCATTGCAAGGCTTTGTGTTGTTTGAAAAAGTCATTATCTTTGACAAGCAACAGCACTAAATCCAGATGGCATGTTGGTATTTTCCTCATGGCCTGTACAGTTTGTACCGACTGAATGGGGGAAGGATTTCAGGTGGAAAAATTCCTGATTGTTTCAATCCGAAGATGCTCATGGATGTAAGAAAAAAAAGGAGAGAGTCTGAAAGAAAATAAGAAGAAAGAGCTGGAGTTGTTGATGAGTGCTGAGATCGGTCAGAGCCTGAGCTGTCACACACAAACACACTCCACTCACTGTGTGTATCTTGCCAGTGAGTTACAGGTAACGTATCCATATAATTGCAAAATGTGGCACGTTCCACAAGAAGGCCTATGCGCTCTCAAATGATGATTAGAATACAGTCTCTCCAGTTACAATATGCAGTCACTGTTTGTTACTGTGTGTTCAGTCACCCCAACCAGCCAGATTACTGTACATTAGCCATTAGATATCAAGCAACGGCGTGCATCGAGAATGTGTGTGTGTCTGTGTGTTAGAATTTTGTTCAACCTCTAACTAAACTCAACACTCACCGGAGACTCTGGTTCTCGCTCATCTTTTTCCCTCTCCTCAATGGGATGTTGCGTTCGTGAAGTCAAGTGCATTTCCCTTCCAGCTGCGGTCGGTTGTCATCATCACGGAACATAAACACCCGACAACGGAGGTCACCTCGCGGATCGCTGCTGCAGTCAGGTTGATAAACAGGAGTGAAGATAAATGTACCTCTGGGGCTGGGCTGCTCTGAGCACGACTCTGCTCCCCGCTCAGCCCGGGCCTCCAAACAAGACCCAGCATTGTCCGGCACGTCTTTCGCTGAAGTTGAATATTTTCAATTTGTGTGAACAAGCACAAGCTTCCAAAGTCACCACTTCACGACTTGTTGTGGTGTAAATGTATGTGAACTCAATTTACAGTGTTTAATGTGACTAATCAGTTTCTTAAGATGACACAATGTTTTGAATAATTATATAATTCATGCTTTTTTCCTTTTAAGGGGGTATTTTTCTCCTTCAGTTACACAGACATTGTGATGTTTTAAAGATGATTGTCGATGATGTAGAGTATGAAGCATCACAGAATCGCAGTACCATCGTTAGCATGGCCAACGTATCTGTAAATGTTGAGTTACTCTGTGATTCCTCTCCCTAGCTCCTTCAGTCTAAAATCCTGGAAGCAAAGCTGTCACTGCATTAATCCTCTTGTGTATCCTAGAGTGCAGAGTTCATGTTAATATTGCGTTCATGTCTGAGTGAGGCAAAGCACTGTAAGTTATTCACTGGACCACCTACCTACAAGTAATCTAACCAGTCACCTCAAACTCTTCCTGAGGGAATTGCTGGTATCTCTATTCTGTTTTTTGTGTTCTCTGACCCGGTTTTTGTTTGCTTCTGTTGCTCCAGAGGCTGACATCACAGAGAAGTTCAAAGCGTGTGTGAGGTGAACTCACCAACCTGACTTTACCTCCACACCTGGCTCATGTTGCCTCGAAGATTGAAGCTCTCTGGATGTCAGCCAGCAAGCCTCTTTTTGTGTTGTTGGATGTTTTCTGGGACAGGTTTGAACAATATGGCCTTTTGTCTCCCATCAGGCTCACCTACTCCTCTGCCTCTCTGAAGTGACAGTGGAGGTGACAAGGTAAGTGCCTGGACGGAGATAGAAAGCCTGAGATTAGCTTGAAAGGAAGTGAGGCGTCCTGCGGTGCACCAGATGCATCCAAAATGCAGAGCAGAAGGGTTTTAAGGGAGAGGTAATGAACTGACATGACTTGAAATGGATGATTCATGGATGAAATCCTTCAATTATGCACTGAATTACATCACAGTCTTTTTTTTTCCTCTTTACAATGTTTTCTCTTCGGTGCATGTTACCCAATCAGTAACAATCAATGTATTAATCCGTCTACAAGCCAACTGCACAATCCAATTCAACACAACAGTCCTGAAACTGTGTCACAGGGGTGATAATATGACTTTGTGGTCAGGTCATTGCCATCACTTTATTGTGTTGCATCTAATTTGCTGACAGTGATAACTGAGTGTGAAGAAATGATTGACAGATTAGAGTCTCGGATGACGCAAACTGCCGAGGAGGGTTGTTAGAAAGTCTTGCAGACGAAGATTGATTGTTTTCGACGCAGACTCTGAATCTATTCAGTTCTGAGCTAAGATGAATAAACTCAAGTGTAACAGTATGTTTCATCTCCCGGATCATGAAAAGCACAAGCTACAGACAGTCCGGAGTACAAACCTTGGTGCTGCAATGACAAAATATATAGCTGAAATCTTCCTTCAACCAGCGGACATCTGTGTTCCTTAAAGAAGTAGTTGTTTCCGCCGAGCGTATTTCCCATTAATATGACTACTGTGAATTCAAGGGCCAATTCAAGGGTCACCCTCTCCACCTCCACTGCAGAGATTCTTAGAAATAAGGACTCACTCAAAGCAATGTTGGAGCCTCCTACAGCTTTCGAAAATAAACATGATTTACACGTGAATCATTTCAAGCGCTTGTGTCTGAGACCAACCCAAAGTAAACACATTAAGTAGCCCCCTGGAAGGATTATTATGGCTAACTGCATTGGGATCTATGCCAGGTTGAAATATACCGGAATTTCCCTTCCATTAGATACTGCCATAGTTAGTTGGAAGTGTCAGGAGGAGCAGCCATCTAGACAAGCATCTGAATATTTATTTTGGTTTATCTTTTCTCCATATCAATCAACTGATTCCACACTAAATGTATTCCAGCGCTCACAGTAACAAGAAAAAGTCCTCATCAGCAAGATAACTTTAGCTGTCAGGAGTATGTATCTAAAGATATACTCTGTGTTAAATATGAATTAAAATGTCTTGAAAGGACTAGAACTGTGTTATTTTGTTGAAGCGTGTACTCACATCATTACAAGTCTTTCCAACAGTATTCAAACCCAGACAAATCCACAAGTTTATTCAAGTACTTGTCATACATCCGGGATAAGAAAGACAGCGAACATGACTGCACTTGCACTACGAAGAATAAATAAAAAAATTCAGTGATTGATATTTGCATGCCTAAACAAACTAAATAAACAAACATGTGAATAAACCGAATGAACACTATTACTGACATTTTACTTTGTAAATATTTGGCGGACCCTGCCACCCCTCTAACTTTAAACAGTGTTCTGGGGACCTTTTTTTTTTCTCTGAGAACTGCTTGTTTATTGACTCTTGGAAAAAATAAATATTTCTGAGTTTGTGTAATTACCTCATTGATTTTGTAAATATGAAAGTTCTAAGTAAAAATGTCTTCCTCTACGTAGCACGTCTTTAACGTGAATAAAACGAAAACACTCTGCTCTGCACCCAACTCTCCCCTCCAGAGATAGCCGGCTCTGGACAGCTGCCACAGGTATTCCCCTTTACTCTTCCCAGCCACCCCCATGCTACACTCAGCACATTTTTATTTTTTCATAGAGACAGGAGGCTAAACCAACTATGTACAGTTAACATATATTATAGTCATATTATTATTATGTTATATATTTATATTCTATCATATATATTTATTATGTCTACATATATATTAGTATGAGAGAGAAGAGTAATTGTTCAGAGGAATACTTATAACTTGAATGTAGTGTTTTTTTTAAGAACACTCATTATATTCATTAAAATTCAATATTGTTTGTGTGTAGCCTCTGTAATGTATGTCTGTGGAGTATAATAAAGTTATAAAGAGGCGCTGGTATCTTAACTCTAACAACAGCATCCATGTAAAGACAAACATAAACATCACATTCCCCCAAAAATCTCTCTACATCACAACATCCGTCCCCTCGATCCAAAATGTCACAGGCTGTTACATGGGTGTGTAGTCAGGAGATCTGATGTAATTGAGCCAGCTTGGCAAAAATCAAACGGAAACATTGAAGGGGAAAAAATGAGCACACAGCGAGTTCCTCATCAGTCTAATGACAGTGAACTCCCCTCTACCCAAAACAGCAGTGTGGATTCATTAATAAAGTGTCCAGTGGGGGTAAACTATTTTCATAGGAGACTGGAGGATTCTCATAAAACTGAAAAAGTCCAACAGCAATGAAAGGTTAAAATGATCATTTCTCTGGTTGCAGATTGCCTGAATACGCATGCTGTTGTTTTTCATGACATGGCCATTAGATGAAGTCATGGTTGATGGATGTTATTATCCTTAATTGCTCAAAGGTAGTCATTGTTCATTTCCCCTCAGTTTCCAGCAGCACGGGTAGGAAATTGGCAGTTTGGCACTGATTTTGGTCGATGGAGTGGGTAGCGGAAAAAAGGTGCCCCATTTTATAAAGGACAAAACTGTGCAGGAGATGTCTAGATTATACAAGAGACGATAGATTCACATCATTAGTTTGCAATTTAGTCAGCGGGATGCAGTTTGGAGTCGGGGGGGGGGGGGGGGTTTCTTTATAAAGTTTAACTTAAATCTGATTTGCTGAAAAATGTGTCATTGTTTGCACCGCAGGAAGTCCACGATCACTCACTTTAAAATATTCAAAATGTGCACATCGCTTGGCTGAGGTGAGAAAATGACCTGTAGAAAAGAATATGAATGGTGTGAAAAAAAGATGTGACAAAGTAAACACTCAAAAGTTTTAGAAGCGCTTTGTGAAAATCCCAGAGAATATGGATGTAACTTACTGCATTAAACTATCATTTACAGTATTAGTTTACTAATTCTAGTCTCCAGGCCATCCATAGTGGCCATTCTAAAAAGTCATGTCACATACCTGAACTCATGAACTCTAAAATGCATGTTACATCGCGACTGGCTGTTCTGAGCGTAATTTTCCTTGAAACATTAACCAAGTTCAATGCCTTCATCTGCAGGTGCTAGTTTGGGTGTCAGATTGTTTTATTGTCATATAAAAGTGTCTATCTTCCCCCGGAGCGAACCTGCCGCTCTACTTTTTCCCTGTGACCTCCGTTCACGAGGTGTCAGTCCGCCCTCATTTGTTCTGAATTAACTGCCAGCGATCGAGCAGTGATTGATCGCTGCAGCTGATCTGCAAGAAACACTGCTGCCAAGTTGCAGTAGTAGGTATCTGTAAACTGATCTTCTGCGGTGCGGATATGAACGCCGTGAGAAAAGCAACGGGGAAAGCACCCCTCGCCTTTTGGGCTTTATGCACTGCAGGAACCACAGTGGGAGCAGGCTGGTTCAGCCCTGCAGCAGTGGCAGACGTTCCTGTCTGGGTAAGGAGGGAGAGTGTAGGCCTATTGTTTGAGCTGGAACAGGATTGATTGCTGATATGTAGGTAGTAAGGTGGGGTGAGATATTGTGTCACTCCTGTGCAGGCTGTGAACAATATTGGACTCCAATCCAACAGAGATATGGCGTCTGCTGATCAACTTATCAGTGTTGTGCAAGTCTTACCTGGTATCTCTGGTTGCACAAGTGTTTCTTCAAAACGTACGAGTCTGGACCATGTGACATTCTGCATTCAGAAGGCAGATGCTGATTATTTATAAAAGGCAAACTCATCCATTGCTTCGTAGTGTGCCTGCAGTTTTAAATTGCTAAGGACCCAGACACTTCTAATAAAGAGTATGTCCAAATAAGTTGCAAATGGCATCCGGTGAGGAGGCGGGGAAAATGAGGAGAAACTGCATTAAATGGGTGAAATCTTCCATTTCTCTTGTCGTGTACTGATTTGCATAGCTGAACAGCCAGTGGGAGGGACTTCTCTCACCGACAGTTTCCACCACTACAAGCACAATCAGCCGAAAAAGCCGCCAACGAGGGTGGACCAGTGCCAACGGTGCTGAACACACCACAAAGCCTTTGAATTCCCTCAACCTCTTGCTTTTTTGTCATAAGAGGCAAGGCAAGGCAAGGCAAGTTTATTTGTATAGCACAATTCAGACACAAGGCAACTCAAAGTGCTTTACAGGCACACACAAATTACATTAAAAGACAAACATTTCATTTAAAAGACATTAAAAATAGCATTATAAAAAAAAAAAAAAAACTCAGAGTAATAATGCAGTTCAAAGACTTGAATTGCTTCAGTTAAAAGCAGTGGCAAAAAGAAATGTTTTAAGTCTTGATTTAAAAGAGGTGAGTGTTGGAGCAGACCTGCAATTTTCAGGGAGTTTGTTCCAAATATGTGGCGCATAGTAACTGAAAGCTGCTTCTCCATGTTTACTTCTGACTCTGGGGACTGAAAGCAGACCGGTACCTGACGATCTCAGAGGTCTGGATGGTTCATAACGCGGCAGCAGATCAGAAATGTATTTTGGCCCGAAACCATTCAGTGCTTTATAAACCAACAACAGGACTTTGAAATCTATTCTTTGATAGACAGGAAGCCAGTGTAAAGATCTAAGAACTGGAGTGATGTGATCTACTTTTTTGGTTCTTGTTAGGACTCGAGCAGCAGCGTTCTGAATCAGCTGCAGCTGTCTGATGGAGTTTTGAGGGAGTCCTGTAAGGACACCATTACAGTAGTCGAGTCTGCTGAAGATAAATGCGTGAACAAGTTTCTCCAATCCTGCCGAGACATAAGCCCTCTTATCCTGGATATATTCTTAAGGTGATAGTAGGCTGACTTTGTAACTGTCTTAATATGGCTGCTGAAATTCATGTCTGAGTCCACAGTCACACCAAGGTTTCTGACTTGGTCTGTAGTTTTCAACATTACAGACTGAAGCTGAGCAGAGACTTTAAGTCGTTCTTCCTTGGATCCAAAAACAATTATTTCAGTCTTATCTTTGTTTAACTGAAGAAAACTCTGACACATCCAATCATTGATTTGTTCAATGCATCTACTCAGGGTATGTATGGGATTATAGTCCCCTGGTGATATGGTTATGTAAATTTGTGTGTCATCTGCATAACTATGGTAGCAAATTTCATTGTTTTCCATTATTTGAGCTAGAGGGAGCATGTAAATGTTGAATAGTAGAGGCCCCAGAATGGAGCCCTGGGGTACTCCGCTTGTCATTTTCATCCGTTCAGATGTGTAGTCACCAATAGACACAAAGTAACCTCTCTCATTTAGATAAGATTTAAACCACTTAAGTGTTGTACCAGAGAGTCCAACCCAGTTTTCCAGTCGGTCCAGTAGTATATTATGGTCGACTGTGTCAAACGCAGCACTGAGATCCAGTAATACTAAGACTGAGATTTTTCCGCTGTCTGTGTTTGAATGAATGTCGTTGAAGACCTTAACGAGGGCCGTCTCAGTGCTGTGATGTGGTCGAAATCCTGATTGGAAAGCATCAAAACAGCCATTTGTTATTAAGTAATTGTTCAGCTGTTGAAAGACAGCTTTTTCAATTATTTTACTTAAAATTGGGAGGTTTGAAATGGGCCTATAGTTATTCATTACTAATGTGTCTAGAGTTCTCTTCTTCAGGAGTGGTTTAATGACTGCTGTCTTAATGGCTTGGGGGAAGACACCTGAGAGAAGAGATGTGTTAACAATCTGTAGCAGGTCTGGAATCATGCAGTCTGAAACTTTTTTGAAGAACCCTGCTGGTAAAATATCCAGGCTGCAGGAGGAAGACTTCAAATGCTGTATAATGTCTTGAAGGTTTTTGTCATTAATTGGATCAAATTGTGTCAGGGTATTAGAGTTGGGTTTAGGTGGACAAAACGACAACACACCTCCAGTACCTGGTAGAGTGGCACTGACCGCTTGTCTAATGTTCTGAATTTTGGCAGTGAAGAATGATGCAAATTCATTACAGGACCTGGTAGACAGATGTTCAGCTGCTACTGGCACAGGAGGGTTTGTTAACCTGTCGACAGTAGCAAACAAGGCACGAGCATTATTTTTGTTCTTGGTGATAATGTCTGAGAAGAAGGACTGCCTTGACTTTTTTAATTCTAAATTAAAAATGTAAAGTCTCTCTTTATAAATGTCAAAATGAACCTGGAGATTTGTTTTTCGCCACCTGCGCTCAGCTTTTCGACATTCCCCTTTTTCCATCTTGACAAGCGTGGCGTTTCTCCAAGGAGATTTTTTCTTACCAGGGACCACCTTCACTTTAGTGGGTGCAATGGCATTCATGACATTTGTAATTTTGGAATTGAAATGAAGTACAAGGTCATTGACAGAGAACCTAGAGAGGGGTGGTGTGGAAGAGAAAGCATCAATGAATATGTCACCAGTGTTTTCAGTGATGTATCGCTTTGAGACAACCTGAGTTTGAACATTTGTGTGCACTGATACATCACTCTCAAAGAAAACACAGTAATGGTCGGAGAGAGCGACATCAGATACCAGAACCTTAGAAATGTTCAGACCCTTTGAGATAACTAAGTCCAGGATGTGGCCCCTGTTGTGTGTGGGCTGTGTCACATGCTGAGTGAGTCCAAAGTTATCAAGGACACAGCACAGTTCTTTAGTCCATCTGTCCTCAGGCTTGTCGACATGGATGTTAAAGTCACCAACAATTAACACACAATCAAAGTCAGTGCAGATAAGAGATAGTAACTCAACAAGGTCATCAAAGAAATATGTGCAGTATTTAGGTGGCCTGTAGATGTTTAGAAATATAGCTCGAGAAGATGAGTTTACCTGAAGAGCAACATATTCAAAAGAAGTAAAACTTCCATAAAACATCTGCTTGCATTTGAGTAACTCATTAAACAAAATACTAACACCTCCTCCTTTTTTATGCATTCTAGTTTCACTTATGAAAGAGAAATTTGGAGGACTGGATTCAATGTGAACAGCTGCACTGTTATCCTGGTCTAACCAAGTTTCAGTTAAAAACATAAAAGTAAGATTGTGTTTGATGATAAAGTCATGTATTAAAAAAGATTTTCCTGCTAGAGATCTGATGTTTAATAGAGCTACAGTTACAGTATCAAAACCAACTGTGCAGTTTTTTGCGACAGTTAGTGGCTGACGAGGAATGGGAGCTAAATTGAATTGACTGGCAGAATTAGTCCCGCATTTCCTGTTTCTCAACAAATTCACAATTTTTCTATTACCTGTAATCACAGGAATTGAGGAGGCAGCCTGAACTCCAGGGGGCCCTGGCTTTTCTCGGGGGAAAACAGTAGTGATATCAACTTCATAGCCCGGACCCGGCACATATCAGTAAGCGTTAATTGTACTGTCAGCATGGACAGGATGTACTTCGCTGTTTTCAGACTGTAGAGGCCAAAGATTATTCAGAGGGGGCGGAGGGGCACGATGACGTTTTGGCGATGGTGGTTTCAAGCGTGGCAGATTTGGGCGGGGTGTGAGTCTGAGTCCAACATTGACCAGCTTTTTCATCTCATCCGTGAAATCGAGGAGGGGGGAAGAGGGGGAGAGGCTGAGGCTGGCTGGAGAGGGCAGAGAGTTGGTTGGGGTTGGTGGAGAGTGGATGTTCCCTCTTGTTGCGACTGGGGGGGACTCCTCCTTGCGGAGCGAAGATGGCAGCAAGGACTCCTCCTCCTGGCACAGCTGACTTGTCTGTTCGAAGTTTATCTCAGGCACAAGTATTTCTCCTTCCAAGGGCTGTCTTATCAGTTGTTTTAGTTTGTTTTGCCTGGTGTCCTTGAAGGGAGGAACTGGTGTGTGGTGCACAGAGTAGAATATGTTGGAGGTTAACAACCTTACTCCTGACTTGTTAAGGCAGAATCCATCTGCCTTAAAGAGGTGTCTGCGTTCCCAGAAAATGTTAAAATTGTCAATAAAGTTCACCGATTGAGCGGCACATGTAGCTTTGAGCCATCTGTTCAACATCAACAACCTGCTGAATCTCTCATCACCTCTACAGACAGTTGGTAGAGGTGATGAGGGCCACTGACAAACACCACAGTATCGAGAGATCTGACTTTGTTCAACAGATCAGTGAAGTCTTGTTTCAATACCTCAGATTGTTGTTTCACAACATCACAGGCCCCTGTGTGTAAGATGAGAGATTTCACTGTTGGATGTTCAGCGACAATGTCCAGAATTTTTTCTGAGACGTCAGAGACCATATCGTTGGTAAAACAGAGTACTTTGGTGTTCTTCTTGCTGCAAAAGCTGTTTACCTCCTTCACAGCAACATCACCCACAATCAGTGTTTGTGGTCCAGTCATTAGCTCTTTCTGTGGTCTTTTACTTTTGAATTTGGTCTCATAACTCTCCTTGTTCATTGACGGAGAGCTTGCACGGTCTTGATAAAGTGGAGCAAATCTGTTCTCCAGTTGTATTTTTGTTATTTGCTTAGGTACGCTCTTACTTTTTGTTTTCACCGTTGTCCACGGTTGTTTCCGCTTTGGTACGGGCGTTGAGGAGGCACTCTTTTCAGAGGAAAGTGCAGGCCAACCAGTTGCATCACAGATCTCAGGACGCTGGGCTCTGCCTGTTACTCGTTCTCCCAAAAATGATTTAACTTTAGGCTTTGCTCCAAGAGTATTCCAGCAGGGATGATTGTTCCTGGGCTTTTTATCCAGTCCCCTGAACTCCTGTTTTGTCGAGTCATTGTCGGGGCTAATTAGCCGTGTGTTAGCAGGCTCTTGTCTGCTGTTTTGATTCCATGGGAGAGTAGTTTCGTTCCCAGATAGTCCATTCACTTCCACATTTACTTCTATCCGGTGGATCTTGGTTTCCAGCTCAGCAATTTTCTGTAGGATGTTCTGAAGGTTCAGGTTAACAAGAGGCATTTTGGTGCTAGTTAGCTTTAGCTGCTAATAGGCTTTAGCTGCTAATAGGCTTGTGCTACTTCGAAGGCCTCGTTCTGAAAGTGCGGAGTTCGGAAGAAAAATTTTTAAAAAAGTGAAATAAGGCAGCAGCAGTCAGTTAATTGTTGTCCCAGTGGTTTGTAAATATCCAGGAGTTGCTGCCTGTAATCTTTCAGTGAAGAAAAATAATAACAGTGGAAAAAATAGCAAGCAGAAGCGAGAGCAAGCAGAAAAGCGTCTGCACCCAAGCAGATTCAGGAAGTAATAAGAGTGAAGACAATATTGCAACAGGGATTTTTTTTAACATATGATCAAGATAATTTCCACACAAATAAATGTCTCCTCTACAAGTCTTCATAACCTCCGAAAAAGAGGAACTATGACAACATGGTGTCTTACATAATGTACTCTCAGTAGGCTCTCTGGCTCGTGGTGCTAATTACTGCAAGAGCAATACAGGCTGATGGTTGCTAAAGAAACAGCTCTGCAGTACAGACAGTTAATGGTATGGTACAGTTAAAGTGAACGAGTGATGGAACAGATAGACAGCGCCTGCTCTGTTAAGCTCTCGGATGATGGGAATGATGGAACTATGCTAACTCCATATCACAGGTCTTTACAGTGTGAATATAAAAACACACTGATAAGAATAAAATGTCTCTGTCAAATATGCATTTTTGTAAAACTAGACTATGATTAGAACTTAAAGGGACTATAAAGACAAATAACAATCAAAATCAAGTGACTTCAGGCAAAGTTATAGATTTTCAATTCCACAGTTACTATAGATGTAGACAACTTGATGAAGGTCTAAGTCCCAGAACGCTGTTGTCATTACACTTAATTGCAGTTGCGGCAGACAGTGTGCAGGAGTCTTCCTCCTGATTTCGTCGGCCTTCGGTCTTCTCCGACGCACCCGTCGATCTCAAGGTGTGCAAAAGCTGTGCTCTGTGGTTCCGAAGTTCCTAAAATAGCAAATTTGTCACTAGATTTAGTGACTTTTCAAACCGGGCTCGAGCCTTGTGACATGTGTAGCGTCTATCTGAGCGGCATCAGTTACTTCCGGCACTCGGGTTGCTCCGGCTCGCATGACACTCGCTGGGAGGTGAGAGATCCGGGTCAGCAGAAGTGTGTCTGAAACATTCATCAGTTCTGCAACCAGATACAGAGCGGCACAGTTTTACACTGATTTCCAGAGGGATCAACAGGCTAGCAATCTGTGATACGATGTTCATGATAAAACTTTCCTATTCTGGGTTTTTCTGTTGTCTTTGGAGGAAATCCAGATGAGTATGGGACTTTACCCGAAAATGAACCTTGTTCATTGAACTGTTAAATACTTAAAAACTGCTAAATGTTTAATAATTGAACAGTACAAGCTCATCATAAAGTGATGAGACAGAGAAAACAAAGGTGTCACTCATTGCAACTTTAAAGTATTCTACAAAAATACTAGACTAATTACTAAAGGCAACATGGTACAGCAGTATCTTACAGTTCAGCATGGCAGCTGGCCTTTCTCAAAAGCAGAATGCTGAAATCTGCATGGAAAACTCGACACGTAGTCGATACCTGCATGGTCAGTGATGTGTCAACAGAGTCATGGCGGTATGACGTTTCTTAGCTTGATTTCTGGGAATGTGAGCAGTTAATGCTGTGGGAACTTTTCTCCGAAACCAGAAGGTCATCAGCTGCTTGGATATAAACATTCAAATCACACACTTTAACCCCTTCACTGTCCGACCAATGGAAAGTCCTGAACTTTGAAACAAAGGTGTGCGTCATCGACAGCTACAGTTGGGCAAGAAAAACTGAAGCCACGTGTGAGGTTACAATGCAGCGCAGAAGTATTAGGAGGGTGGGACCTTTTTGATCGTGTTGGTTCTTATAGCACATTCTATTTGTGGAGCCTTTTCAGACAATGCAGCTGGACAATAATTCTAAACATGTTAACAGGGGAACCAGGAAGTTTAATGGCCAAACAGTGAATTATTCTCTGCCTAAGTGATTCATCTGACCTCCATAAACCTCATTATTTGTTTTAATTGTTGAAGTTCAGACAGAATTAAAAACAAATCAATACAAAGATTTAAAAACTCTTGAAGTAAGTAGCAGGTCTAACAGACCTAGGAAGTGTCTGCTGACATCTGTTGATCGTAGACTTCATGAGACAGTCATTAAAGGTCCAGTATGTATGATTTAGAGGTAGAAATTGAACATATTTCATAATCATATTTTCATTAGTGTATAGTCACTTGAAACTAAGAATCATGTTTTCTGCTGCCAGGTTGTACTGCGGTTTGTCTTCAGTAGCCCAGAACATGTCTGTCAGTCTGCACTATCAGTGCGAGATGTCGCGAAATCCTACACACTGGACCTTTAACTGCAAAGTAATTCTATATATACATTATATAAAAGTAAGAAGGATGACATATTACACCATACCTGTATCTGTTCAATAAACAAAATGATCTGTATCTATCTCTGCACTCAGAATGGGCGGGACTAACCGTAAGTTGATTATTTAGGCCTGTAATTGGTAAGGGTTGATCAAAATGTTGCTATATTTAATATGTATTAAAGAACTTTTTAAGGAACAGCCTCAGAATTGAGCTATATATTAGGGTGGCACTTTATAGCCTTAAAATTATATCTCAATAACTTTAGGCCATATATACAAAACATATCTCAATATTGTGAATAGGTGAAAATAATGACTAAGTGGATAAAGGCAAGTACTTTTAGAACAATTAGAAAAGTCTGGTAAGTTAGGATATATAAAATTTAAGACAAGCAGTCGATATATATCATATATTGCCCAGGCCTACTTAGATTGTATTTATTTTATAGAAGTAATAGTCTTCTTCAAAGAAAGACTATTTTGTAAACTTGAATGAATAAACTTTAGTCAGCTACCCAATGATGATTGTCTTTCATCAAGAAAATGGATATTGACAGATTTTACCTCCCTAACTCTATGAAGGTAAACCCTCAAATTAGAGTTCAAAGTCAGCCTTATTATTCCTAACAAAAAACATGGTGATTGTTAATGCATAAACACAGCAAAAAAAAGAAGAAGGGCTGGGATGTTCGGCTGTGACTCACACCGATCCGAAAGACATGAAGTCAAAGCAAGACGGAGAGCAGGAGACAGTAGAAGACCGCAACCTTCATATAACAAGATAAGATAAACACCTCTCAGCGTGTGTCATACCTCAGCACACAAAGAACAGAACAGTCACAGTTCTGGGCCAAAAATGTGCTCTAAAGTCCCTGCACTCAGACTAAATCAATGCTAAATGGCTCTTCCTTCTGTATTTGGACGAGCCGCTGCTGTGTGTCAGGACGACAAAAACGTGCTTGAAGGTTTGAGAATTCACAAGAAAGCCGGCGCCCTCCAGATACGGTAGCTCTCAGCGGGCAAACAGCATTGACAGGTCTTCGTACATGCCCTTTAAGACTGAAATTAGGGGTTAACGTTTTTCTCCTGAATGCATATCTGGGCAACAGGGCGGTGGAGCCCTGGGTGGAGCTGACAGGGTAACAATATGACGGCGTGTGTCATAGCACAATCTGTCAGTAAAGTTAATACACCCCCGCAAATCCCAACACAATAATTCTCTTTGATGACACAGAGGTGAAACACTGAGACACTGTGTCAGGGCTTCAGGCGCACTACAACACACTACAACATTTTCAGTCAGGGTGCAGCAGCATATCATTCAGGTGCACCCAATAATACAGCCTAATTGATTTTTTTTTTTTTTTACAAATTATCTAAAAAATTGTAAGCAGTAATAAAAGTGCAATTTAATGTGATAACTAAAAATCACTAACTGGTTATGCTGAGCCCACACCACATTACCTAATATGTATAAGAATGTGACAGATTATGACTGTCGAAAGTTATAAGTTCTAACTTGAACTGAGCTGGGATCAGTCCAGTCCTCCTCAGCTCCACTGAGCCTCTGGCTCCTGCAGCAGACAGTTACTGCTCCTTGAGTGACTTTGTGTTGATGAAACATTCAATGCTTCCAAATGTCTTTGTCTAGAATAAAAGGAGCTAACTGTGTGTGTTAGATTACATCCTCTGGGGTCTATAATAAATATAAAGCACTGGGTAAATAGTTATGACATTTAGCTGTTTATATTTGATGAATTATTAAAATGATATCCTAACTGTTTGTCTTAAACCGGGCTCTGCGTCGCCGTGTGAGTGCAGAAGTTATCTGGGGGCTCAGTGGGTGTGGTTCTCATTCGCCTCCTCAATCCAAAGCTTCAAAGCTGTTCAAACAGCAACCCTCCAGTTTCAAGTGTTTTATATCTGTAAGCTATTAAAGCAACAGCTACCTGCATACCTTAACTGTCCCTGTAATGCTCTGAGAAAACAGAGTGTCATGTGTCAGAAAACTGGTTAATGGAGTTAGATGAGCCTGTCGGTGAGCTCATGTCTCACTCCACAATGTGTCCATTGTCCGGCTGTCTTGTCATGAGTTCAGTTAATTTATTGTCGATAATGGGTTTGTTGTTAAACTGTGGTAAGATGCTGAAGACAAAACTGAAGATAATCAGAATGTAAAACAATGTGGACCCAGTGGGAAGATGTAATAGTCAAAACAAGGAAACCAGAGGCCCACATGCAAAGTCATGAGGGGTGTTTGTCGACCGCGGTGGTCATATTTTACCATGTGTCGTAGCACGTGTCCATACGTTTGACTGATTCAGCGCAGAGCTGGACAGTTCGGGGGACCCATGACATTGTTTTCTCATAAAAGGTCTCGCAGCATTTCAACACATTATCATAACCAGTTTTCTAAGTCCCACTCACGACAGCATTGTTACTTTGGATATCATATTAAGCTCTATTTGCACGGGTCTCGTGTTATCTGTGGAGCGCTGATCATTTGTAATAATTTGTAATGATTGCAGTGAGGTGAAATGTTAATTTCTAAATCACATGAGGTTTTAATGATGATACTAGTCCCATGTGAGTAGGGCTTAGCTGTGTTGCACCATCCAATTTTAGGGGAATGTACAATGTGTCCCTCTTCTCTGGAATAACCTCTCTGCTGACACTAGATAGCCTGCAGGGCCGATCACACAGACTCACTACTAGAAGCAGCAAAACTGTTGCATTCCTTTAGTACGACAGGCCTATGTCACGTGTTTCTAACCATTTTTTTGAAGTTTTGTATATATATATATTATACTTTTCTGAGGAAAGTGGATCAACCCTGACTAAGGCCTTGTAATACAAATTTGCACAATTCACATAAGCAAACCAGAATTGAGGAGACTCACAGCCCAAGGAGAGACGCTGCTCTGTAGTCTGGTGGTACGGCACTAAAATACAGATGACTTTTTTTCACCATTGTCATCTGTTGTCCAAAACAGCTGCAGGAATCAACCAAATGGTTCCTTGTATTAGCCTTAACGTTCTTAACCTTTGATTAATTTAAGCCTGTTACCGTTCTCAGTCTAAATGAATCTATTAAGCCTGGTACGTACGTGTTTGTCCAGCTGATGAAAATACCGTAAACTTTCTCCAAACCACTGCATCTCTGTTTGTTTGAGTCCGCTGTGTGCCCAGGCCTCCCCCCTCTCCCCCTGGTGTCTCCTCCCTCTCGCTTTTCACTCAGACTTTAGATCTTGATCTTGGTCCTCCAGGAGATTCAGCCTCTATCCTTGTGTCTCTCTCTCTCTCTCCGTCTCAATGTTTGTTTCCTTTCTCCTATCTGTGTGAATGATGTGCTCCAGCTTTGCCTCTTGCGTATTTGTGTAGTCAGTCCTTTTCTAGGCCTCCATGGTGGAGAGGAGAGGAGGTCCTGTGGCTGAGTTCCGTGTGACAACGCCTGAAAGTTGCTCCAAGTGCTCCAAGATCCACATTCTTTAAACATGTTTTTAATCTATTAACAATTTTGTCATCCTGATTGTCCACACTGTAATTATTCTGTAATCTCCTTTCGTTTTCCCCCCGTCTAAAAGCTTGTTTGTTGGGGAGTTTTCCTCATCAGAAGAGAAGGTCTAAGGATAGAGGGTGTCAGATGTACATAGATTGTAAAGTACCTCGGGGCAAATTTCTTATATAGGGCTAAACGAATAAAGTTGACACGACACGTTACCAGTTTACTCACCAACTAGCCCCACAAGTAGTCCTTATGTCATTATGTATCCAGCAACACCTCTTTCAGGATGACATGAATTAGTTTTGTTGTGCAACCCTGTGGTGTGACTAAAACCAAAAGGAGAAGGAAAAGGAAACATCATTGTTTCCCACATCAGTAAAATCCTTTGGCTTCTGAGAATGGATTTCGTCTGACATTTCGAAATAGGGCGGTTTTACACTGAAGAAAGGAGATTCAGCGCTGGAGAGGTTTTGGGATACGGACAAATCTTGATCACCTGCTAAGTAGCAATAACTCCCTTCAGTGAGTCTGCTTGCTGATGCGCCGTTGTTGAGCCAAGACGGCGAACCTCCTGCAACAGCTGCTGGATGCATTACTCTTCCCTCTCTCCCTCTCTCCCTCAGACAAAACATGGCAGCGCAGGAAACCTTGATTAAAGCACTTCCTGTCTGACTGGCCCAGAGGATCAAGGAGCTTGGAGGCGGCTCGGGTATTATTTTACCAACGCTGCTCCGAGTGGAGGTCGCCCCGACTTAATCCAGCGAAGTTTACGGCTGAAATCGGAGAAGTGGCTGCTGAGGAGCTCTGTAAATCAAGGAACACAGTGAGAGGGAAGAAGTGTGTGTGGTGTGTCCTGGTAGCGAGGAAAGGATGTAATCTTTAGAGTTTGTATATTAACCCAAAAGACTTTGTTGCCAGTCAGAAAACTGTTCAAACAGCTGTTGGGAGGGAAGAAGTGCTTTAGACAGAGAAGGTGACTGGCTGGTACAGCGATGCTGAGACAACTCTAAAAGTCACACAGTTTGTAAGGGAGTCTGGTGATTTTGCAAACATAGACAGGGTACGACAAGACCATACCTGTCATTTACATTACAGTCAAAAATATGGGTACCAGTCAGTGCTCAGTCCACCCTGCCATGTTTTGGTTTAGTTGACCAGGATCTCCTTCAGTGTGGTCCAGCACACACTGCTACAAGAATGTGGTCACACGCGGCCCAGTCCACCTCTGACTGTGTTCTGAGTGATCGGATCTCAAATGAGTCCTCAGTGTATCTCGGGGGTGTTCACACCTCTACTTAGAGCTGCCCACTTGTGATCGGATAACTCAGGATGGATGTAGGGACCAGGTCCGAGCAGCCTATAAGAATCACCAAACTGGAGGCCCAGGCATGATTATCCTAGCTTAGCAAACTGGAGAAAAATGGTAACAAAAGTAGCAGTATTACTCAAGCAGACGTGTTTTTAGTTGTCCGCATGAGAGTTGTGTTTGATTTTGTGTCTCCACCACGCTGCCCTGTTGGTTGCATATAAAATGCAACTTATGTAACTGTTGTGTAAGAGCAGATTTTATTTCCTCTGACAGGTTTAATTAAAGTTTGTGGAGGAGTGTGGTGGGTCCGCTTCTGGCTCTGTTTTCCCCCGACACTCTGAGTCAGCAGAGGCCGCTCCCTCCGACGGTCTACGGCAACAGGAAATTTCATCGGGGCTGTCTCGCTGCAGTGGACCACCGGTCCGTCGAGGTGACAGATGCTCCTGTCTGGTTCTGTGTCAGTTTCATGAGATAATGGAAGTATTTTCCTAACCTGGATCGGCGGTTGCAGGGTTGTTAACTCGCCAGCTGAGCAGAGGAACAACATAGGAGGAAAAAGGCTGATCGAGTACGACATATAGTTCACACTACATTATGTGAATATGTTCCACACAGTGCTACTCAAAAGGTCAGAGGTGTGAGATTACATGATAATACAGGACTTGTTGGTATCTGTACTTCCCCGCTGAAATTTGTTACGTAATCAAATTACCAAAAAAACACATGGTCGGGGACCCTGGGGCCTGTTCTCCTCTGCTGGTAATCAAGTGATTCAGTGTGTTGTGTACAGATGTGAAAGTCTGTAGGATTTAAAGTTCCTAATTCCTAATTCTTCACACAACAACAGCCCAGTTGCCAGAATAGCAAGTTGGCATTTTTCATTTCTGGACACCATGGATATGTTTGAATTCGTACGTTTTATTCATGTTGTACGTCAACATTTCTACAGTACATGTCATATCACTGTGACTGTCATGTGACTGCTGGGCGAGACAGCTACCGAGCAAGAGACGGGACGGCGCATCAACATTTCTTTGCATGAAATCACTCGGTCATTTTTAGGAGATGTTTATTCCGTGTGTGAGTTCTCAGTTTGAACTCTGCGTAGGGAAGACATATCTAATAGGCAAATACACAGCTGCTACACAAATGTATTGCAGTAAAAAGTACATTATTGCAAATATTATTAGATGATGTAATTAAATAATACAAGATAAGTTCTTCCAACATTCATCTTCAGTGACTTTCATTATCATGTCCTTTATATGAAGGTTCTAGGGGTGCAACGCGGTTCATAAATTATGGTATGAATGTTTGTGTGTGTGTGTGTGTGTGTGTGTGAATGTGACACATGTTGCAAAGCGCTTTGAGCAGTCAGTAAACTGGGAAAGTGCTACACAAATTCAGTACAGTACAACAGGTAAAAAAGCAACCAGAAAATCTGAAATGGAAAAGGTTTAAGTAGGTAAGTAGTGTAAGTTACAGTAAGTGATGAACATACACTCAGAGGTCATAGACGCGTGAGAGACAGGACTCCCATCAAACCTGCAAAATTTGGGAAAGATTGGACAATGTTCAACAACTTCCTGTTCTACGGCAAATAATGTGTTGCCGCAGCAACAGTGTTCAAAGCAAACTGCCAAGCTTTACAACATGGCTTCATCATCGAACCTGTAAAGTCTGGGGCACATTGGACATTGTATGTTTGAGTTACAATGACTTCCTGCTTCAAGGCGATTGAAATTGAAATTTTCTGTCCAACCACAGGAAAATCTTCCACAGAAAATGGAGACTGGCAGGTTAAATCTGTTGCAGTACAAACTGTGCAAATGGCATTAAAGCGGCATTAAATTAAGCTTGGCTGACTTCCTGTTGAGTCGAGGTCATGGCGACAAGAAGCTATCTTGTAGATGTTGGTGAGTTTCAGACACCTACGAGAAACTTGTCACAGGGGCTGGTTTTCGGGGATGCTCATTTTCTTGTTCTTCTTCTTCCAATTTGTGTTGTTTAACGGTGGTTGGAAAACAGCTTTTAGAGCGCACTCATACTTGGCTCAGTTGTTCTGTATACCGTGCCGAAGCATGATTAACCCCCCTCCCCGGTCCCCCGCTGGGCTGCACTCACATTGCTCCGGCCACAGTGGAGAACAACACAGAGAACATGACTAACTTTACTGACTTTTTTGAGGGTTATTTTGCGCTGTTTTGGTCATAGAAGGCCTTCTTACATTCCTGGATTTCTTGATTATTCAAGGCGGTGTAATTCTCATGATTGTACTTCATGTCCACGTTGTGCGAGCAAGGTACTGAGCACTCACACTAGTCATATAAACTGGACTTTGGGGGTATGGTGCAGATCGTGTTCCCCTTACTGCCACCTTAGAGTGACTTACTGGATGTAGAGATGTGGTGGTATAAAGCCTGTCATTGGCGCCTCTTCCCTCCTTCTTTTCTGGAATCGGCTCAAAACCTTATTCTCCTTCACGCTGGGAAGGGCACGATACTCTATCTATCCTGCACTCTAATACACTCGATCCTGTTTGCTAACAGCACAAACGTAAACTAGCTGTTACCTTACTCTTTTGCACGGATTCAGCCATGTCAATGCCAGGACTCGCATCTTCAACTGCAAACCTAGTTTCCCTCGACAGCATTTTGCAAGTGCACCATTGCTGCAAACTAGGATTAGCGCAGACCAAGTCAATCGCGATTGGTTTGAAGACATGCAAACAAGCCAAAGCATTTTTTGGCCCGAAATATAGAGACTACTGCCACCTAGATTGCCCTGAAAGACTCCTTAAAATATTTTTAAAACATCCGCCTGCTTGGGTTGCACCCTTCATTTCAGTCATGCTCAGGTTTTATACGAAGCAAAGTTTCATGTTTTTCATCAGTCTGGGGTCAGGGTTAGTTATGCAACTTGTGTAAAGATCATCAGGTCTCAAGCCAATTGTCTACACACTAGGAGGAGTCTGGCTGCACACTGACACTAGCTCTCACCACCGCCTCTTTAACACCACTACAGGCCTGTGCAGGTGTGCGAGAGTACATCTGTATGCCTGAGAGGTCGCAAGGTGAAGCTGGAGCTCCTCATGAAGTTGTGTTGTTTTTCAACCGTCCATGCCTCCATTCATGAGTCACTCCGCAGTTGGCTTTTGTAACGCCGGGGAGGCTTAACTGTGGTGAGCGAAAGCCAAAATACAGCCAAGTCAAATACTGGCTTTACTTAAAGTTGAGACCAAATGCTCAACAGAGAGCACCAAAAGCCCGGGCCTTCCATCTCGTCATACTGGTGTTATTTACTGGTTTCGCTGCACGAGTTGTGGCTGTGGTTTGGTGATTAACTCTGGCAGGGAGGAGGGTGCATACCGTTCTCTGCCCACACTGACATCAACACGCCGCGTTGCCAGGTAAAGCTGGTGCTTTGCTCTTTCTGTCAGCAGAAATGCAGGATGGAAACAGACACACACGCGACAATCACCTCTCAGAGACATTCTTATTTTCACCAGAGCTGCATTTTAAATCATTATGTCTTCACTTTTGTCATATTGTGCATTTTTGGGGCCATTTCGTAACAGGAATCTGGTAACACAATCCATCATCAGTCTGGCTTTTGTTTTGGCTTTCCTTGGAAGATCTGAAAGATCTTCTGTTACTCATTTGCACACATTGCTACTCCGTCGGTTTTTAATCATATCGTCCCACAATCTTAATCCTTGTTTCATGTGTCACAATGTTTTCAGTGCAGACACACTTAAATCACTGTGGCCTGTATTGTACTGGCAAACCTTGACATAAATATAGTTATGTGACATAACTGTATGTAGAGTGTATGTATTTTTTCACTGATGAATGACCTACAGAATTAGTTTTCATTGTACAGTTTCCCTGTGCTTTGCACTCCTACCAATGAATTACACACATTTAAATATACTGTCTTTCTTTACAAAACATCTTGCCAGAAATGAAAAGCCTCTGAAACAATCTTCAGCCCACGCTGGGTCAGAGGAACTCCTGTAGAATCCAGATTGATGAAACCGCTTCAGGGCTGGCCTTTCTTTCAAGCAGAATGTACCCCCGCCCGCCGCATTCTGGTCGAACTGAACGAATTGTCCAAGAAATGAAATTCTCATTGCAGGGTTTACAGTCTGCTTTGGTAGTGAAGCCTCCATCATATCAACAGCAGATGGATGACATTGACCGACTGTTACCCAACATGCAATATCAGCTCAGAGTGCTACCTGGGAACCAATATCGCGCTCTAACCCAGTCACATTACAAGATTTGCCATCAAAGCAGGGGGAAAAGTCCGGGATGAATATGTGCAGCCTGCTGTATATTGAACACTGCTCAAGGTTAACATCAGTTTTATTGTAGTCACCGCTGCTGGGCAGGTGGACTTCTGGTGTGTTTAAGGATGAGTTAATGAGGCAGTTTAGGTCGTCTTTTCAGAACGTGTACAGTTTGACTTGTCTGTGCAGTAAGGAATAAACAGACGTGAGAAACACGTATAGCTGAAGGCCTTCTCTCGTTCCTCTGTGACTTCTTTTCTCAAGATATTGATATGTTTTATGGAATGTCAGCATTTCTACTCATAACATGTTGACGTTTAAGGCACACAAACTGACTTGACAAGATGGAGATGTTCTGCAGCGCGACGGCTGACTCCAAATCTATTCGCAGCCGTTAATCTTACCTATTCTGCCGCCCCATAATCACTTCATAAAGCAAATGTCGCTGCATTATTTTGGAATCACTCCCTCAACGCAGCGTGACATGAACAGAAATACACCTCCGCCAAATTTAGCACACACCTCGTCTGCTGAGTTTAGCATCGCAAATGTCAGCGCTCCGTTAAAAAGCAGGTTACGTCACACTGTAGACTCCCGTTGTTCTTTATTATTAGGACGGCGCTTAAGAACAATACAGTCCCCAAAGGAGAGGGTGTTTTACACACACACACACACACACAGACACACAGGCTCACTCGTAATCTACATGAGTTCATTGTTTATAGAAGGACAGTTTGTCCTGTGTTGCTCCTCAGTCGCCAGGCAGGATGTGTTTCCCCTCCCTGGTTTCTGTCTCTTATCCTCCCTCGCATCGTTCCGCCGTCTGCCAATTTACAAACGACCCGCTGCTGCTTTTGTCCCCGCAAACGACTTCGCTGCTGTTGCTGCAGGTACCCATCAGCCCCTCTGGCCTCTGGGCACAGATATAATACAATAGGTATAGTCTTAAAGGAGATGAGGGTGAAACGAAGGAACAAGTCACAGTGATTTATCTGTTGAGACAAAAAAAAAAAAAAAAACCCAGACAGACAACCAGTATGACAAGCTGTACACTTGTGATCTGGTTGATTGATGTCTGGCCAAGTTCGAGACCATCTACTCTCTGTGTTCGTCTCATTCAGATGTTTATCTATCATTAAGGCAATCATCCGAGGAGAATTATAGACACGTTTTTTTTTTTTTACCTGTGTTTTATGTGTTTTTATATCAAAAGCATGTTTTTACTGCATCACTTAGAAATGTGACTAATCCATCAAGTATCTCAGTCTAGAAATTAGAAATAGATTTTCTGTTTTTGAATAAAGGAAAAATACGTCAAATCTATTGTTTACCCAAAATGAGTTACATGAGCAAAGAAGGAATTTAAAAAGGAATGCTAAAATGCCTGCGAGCATCACAACAGGATATCCCACTAGAATTGAGTTTTTTTTCCAGTCAGTCAGCATGTTTTTCTTACACAGTGATTACAAAATCTATTCAGCCAGTTGTTGTTATTACTTTTTTTTTTTTTTAAAGTTTGTTTTAGAATATTTCTGTCTCGGAATGAAGCAGCTGGCAAACCTCTGAAGTGCAAAAAGAGACACAAAGAAAGAATTGAAAATGCAGTAAAACACCTGATAGCACTCCGATAGTGTGCTTTGGAAGAAAAAACTATTTTGATTAAAAAAAAAGATCATTAATGACAACACAAACCTCCTCTATATAACTTATTCAAGAGAGAAGTTTGTTTTCTACTCCAGAACCCTTTAAACATGTGTAAAAAGCTTAAGCGGTTTACTGCATGTATAGACTAATGATTAAGATTGTAATATTTCTACTTTTAGAAGTGTAAATGTAAAACTGTATTCTATTCTTTTTACAAACTCTCTTGCCTCAAATCTCTTGTTTTTTTTTTTAAAAAGGACACAAATGGATGGTGAAGGGAACTTGTTAACCGGTATACACTCTGCAGCGTGTGCACAGTAGCTTACATACTGTTACCTGAGGGAAGGGGGTTGTCCTCGCCCATGTGGGAAGTGAATGTGCCGGGGATTGTTACGCAGCTGCCAACCAAGAATTTCAGGTCTGCAAGTCGTCAATATAGCCAGTCCAGCAGGTCGGGGCCAGAGGTGAGCCGCTTTTCCTCCCAAGGCTCAACCTTCAATTACAGCTTTATCTCCCTCTCACTTCACTTTTGCTGTTACCTCCACTCTTTAACAGTTGTTTCCACTGACGGATTTGCGTTGAGGGTGTTGTTGAAGATTTGAAAGTGTTCAGTTTCTCATAGATTGGCCAGACGTTTAAGCTTGCTGACGCATGTTTACTCCTCAAAAATGGAAGATGTGATCTACTGACCAGGCGCAGGAGCATTTGGAACACCTATAAATAAGAATGGAACTGGGGCAGAGCACTTGAAATCTGTCTGTGTTAATGGGACGTGGCCCGCTTGACAGATCCAGACCTCCACGTTCACTTGTGCGTGGTTTTAAACAACGATTAGCGCCATTGCGATGTCTGAGACGGCTTAATGTATACAGCAGGTTTTAAAAGCAAGTCGAGCAGAGGTCACACTGAAGAATGCTATACAGTAGATTAAAGTGTGAGTGTCAGGGCGGCCTTTGATGTGGGATCAGTGTGACTCAAGCTGGGTTACAAGCCGCAGGGAGTCCTGCAGGAGAGCAGCAGCTGCTGTTGTCATCAGGAGCTTTCCTGAACCACAGCGCTCCTCTGTAGACGCTGTGTACAGTGTGATGTTCGGCCTGTTCCTGCGCAGGCCGATGTTTTCCCTGTAACCTGATTAAGGCGACATTCCAGTCATTACAACTGTCATGTAAACACCATCAGCGGGTTATCTCTTACAGAGTAAACGCGACAAGATTACTGCGACAAAGCTGGAAAACTCATCAGCCTTCTGGGCTTTATTAAAAGTGTGGTGACGGCGATGTTCTAAAATTGGACTAATTGTTTTGATGTGGTGTTTTTTAAAGCTGCACTCATGAAGGTTCAATTTCAACCATGGATCAAAACATGATGTCTAATCTGAAAAAGGGCGCTTGTAATGACAAGCCAACAGAGACTTCACGTAATTCTGCAATTCCTCTCAGCTATATGTAGACTTTAAGCATCTTTTCGCCCGCTTATTCTTTTACTGCCCACAACTTCACCGTCGCCACACTCATCGTCCTCATTTTCAGCCACCGCACGCAGCTGTTTTCTCCTGCAAAGTTCCGATAAAACCAACTGTACACTACCTGCAAACATAGTGGAGAATTAAGCAGCTAAATAGTCGGACGTTTTCCCCCTCAGTTGGTAAAAAACGGATCCAGAGCTGAAAGGAGAGCAAATAATCAATTTTGGGTGGCCAGAAACATGACTACAGATGAATGCTGAAAGATAAGTTCATTATTATTATTATTATTATTATTATATAACAGTGCTTAAAATTTGCTTTTAAATGCTGCTTCATAAACCTGGAAAAGAATAAAAGATACACAGACATAGATCATCATTAGTCATTAACAGATTATGTCGGTGAATTCACGGCTTCCTGTGGTGTGCCTCACCTCTAGTTGCCATGGAGCTGTTTTTGCATGAGTGGGTTTGCTTTTTGTCTGCTGCGTGCAAAAACACGCGCGGGTGACGCCATGCGCGGCCCTGATGGTGTCACACTGTTTCATCGATCAACAGGTGGGAACACGTCAAGTTGTGCCGCAGTGCAGCCAGCAAAAGGCCGCGAGAGAAGACTGGAGGATAGCAAATGTGGGCGTGATGAACGCTGGATTTCATAATGCTTGTGAAGTTAGATCTGCAAATGTTTTACAAGTAAAGAAATGGACACAATACATTAGTCAGACCTCTAGAAGATAGACAACGTGTAGGTGAGCAATGTAAAAACAGATTGTTGGTTGTTTAATTTTGATGGTTATGTCAATCAGCCGAATTATGTTTCCATGCTGGAAATGAAAAACATTGCAGTGAGCACATGGACAATGAATAAGACTTGCATGTAGGTGTTTTCTAAATTCATAATTGGGTTACTTCTATTTTGTGCATCTTATAACATTCCCTCTGTAGATAATTAGGCATGCTTCCCAAAATGAAACTTCAAGGACGACGGGATTCATTGATAGCCGGATGGTTATTGTGAGCAGATGAAAACAACAAAAATATTGCTTCACAGTTTCACAGTATTCTCCTTTTAACACATCCACCGTCCTTTCAGCAAACACTTCATATCCTGCTGGACAGCTGTTGTTGTCACTTGCCAGCCAGAGGGCGTGTGCAGGTTTATTATCTCCCTGTGTTTTTGGGTACACACACACACACACACACACACACACACACACACACACCTGGAAGCCTCTGAACCAATGAAGCCGGCCGGAGTTAACCAGGAAAAACAAACATTTGCATTGTTGGTACCCAGTGATGCACAAAGAGCGCAACCTTATTGGTCTAGATGATCTCATTCTGACACTGAAAACCTGTGAACATTGCAGTGGGTGTGCCAGTGTTAAAATATCTGAAAAGGTGAAGTCACATGTGTCATGGTGTCACATGTACAGGAAGGACAGAAGCCAGGGTTTAACTGAGTAAACACTGACACCAGCAACCCCACTGTGTGCTGTGTGTGCTTAGTGCTGTGCCATTTGGATAGTACAACTGTGAGACATTTGAGACATTCTTCTTTATAATGTTTAAACAAATGTGTCATCATGTGTTCACTGGTGGTTGGGTTCTTTACAGAACAGTGTTTTCCTGCTGAGATATCAATCCCACTCAGCAAAATAAGAACACAACTGTATTTATGATTTATGTTTAAAAAGCAGTAGTCATGATGGTAGCACATTCATTGTCACTATATACCACTGACTATGTATAAAGATGGATCACACGATAGATCTAAGTGACACGAAAACACCTCGATCACCTCCTGGTGATTGGCTGCAGTAGAGGCTGTAAACCCCGCCTCCTCTATGTTGGGATGTGGGCGGGGTCAAACTAAAAACTCAAATAAATGCCCCAATGCATTTTTCCCAAAGATGGTTTCTTCATTTTGCCTTGTTCTTATCACACTGATATATGTGCAAGTGTTCATTTGTTTGATGAGTTTGGCCTTAGTTAGTTATTTGATGCTAAAAAAAAAAAGGGATTCAAAGGATGACTGACAGCAGAGCTCTGCTCACAAAAGAGTCGGGTGGGTGTATGGGCGTGAACTTGATACTGCAGCTCCATCGCCTGATCACCACAGCTCAGACTCTGGCTCCAAACTACGTCACCGGTGCAGGATGGCAGAGAGGAATAAATAGAGGAAGAAGAGAAGTGGTGTCCATCTTTATGTATGTCAGTGATATACACCAAATATCCAAGCAATCACTGAGTTGTCTGAAATCCCATTCTGTGTTATATCCTAAGGGAGTAAAAAGAATGAAAGACTGACCTTTTTTGTTTTAAATTCATAAAAGAAATAGTCCAACATTTTTGCAAATACGTCTGTAAATTTCTCTCCAACATTGAGATGAGAAAATGAATATCAATCCCATGTCTGCGCAGGAAGTAATACGAATTAGAGCAAAGTAGAGTTTGACTATAAATACTAAAGCTCACTTTCCAATTACTAAGATACAGTGGTGTTTTATTTAGTGAGCTATACTGTTACACAGAACTCAGGCGCTCACAGAAAACTGGTCGTCTTATTTATTGTGGGCATTGTGGGTATTATTGTAGGATAACTGAGGAAAAATATTGATGGAATTAGTCTGAAGTGTCTAAAATGCACCACATTTGTAAACTCTATGTGCAAATAAATGGCTTAACCAACTGAATTTAAAAAAACAAACCTTTTTATTTCACTTTTTAACATTATTAGACATTGGACTCACAACAACAAACATGATTTTTTTTTTTTAATTTCTTATGGACACATTATATTATACTCCTTTGTATTTTTCTTCAAATGTGTTGTGTTCTTTTGTTGAAATGGTGCCTCTGTGTTTAGAGCTACAGTTACAGTGTGTAACCCGACCTGCTGCTCCAACATGTATGAAGTCACATGTGTTTGTGTTGTGTATACATGTGTTCACTACCTGAGTAGACATGAATATGACCAGAGAGCGTATCAGTTATAGCTACAGTTGTGTGTCTTTGCCTTTTTTCTCATGGGAAAGCGATAGTGAATGACGCACACACACACACAAAACAACACACACTCACACACACACACACACTTCTAATCCCAACTCTCTGCAGTCCCACAGTGGGACAGATGATGTCATTCACCTGTGGTGCCGTAGGGCGACAAAGGCTCTTTTGTGCTTGTGCAAATACACACACACACTCACTTTTCTTCCTGTGTGCGGGTCACGTGAGCAGATTGAATTGAATGCACATGTGGCTCCTCTCTGCAGGGGGAAACGCAGCATTTATCATTCGTTTGCCGTCTCATTCATCAAACCTGGAGAACAGTAAGAGCTGCTGTGTTGTCACAAAGTCCCCCCTCACTTTGTAAGTCGAGTTAACGAGACAAATCAGTCCGGGTCAGGAGGAGGTTGACAGGCCTCCATTCAGACATTCAAAGAATTTGTGTTTTTAAATGAGACATCTGGCTGGCTGAAAAGTCCGGAGCCCACTCTGAGAGAGTGATCTGGACAGTTAGGAGGCATGTATAAAGTAGAGAGTTGAGCAACTGCAGTTTTTGAATGTAATCTGATCCGCACATCTCTTGATCTCGTAGTGATTGCAGAAACTGGTTCCTTTATAAGGGGGTCAGTGAACACATTGTCTTGTGAGCAGATTGATCTTGGCTGTTTGTTGGTGTTGCCATACACGCGTGCAAGGGTCAGTCGCTCATAATCACCAAACAGGACAATCATTAAGCCAAATGATCTTCGGCTATAATGATAACATTAATGATTCTCAAAGTTCTTAATGCTGCACTTCAGATCATTCATATTAACAATGGATCAAATGACGACATGTCATTCGAATGGTATCACTTGTAGTGACAAACCCCCAGAGAGTAATGTCCAACTGTGCCATTCCCCTCAGTTTTTTTTAACACCTTTCAGCCCATTGATTGGCTGATAAACAAATTGCTCAACACCCATTGGACAAATCTAGCAGCTAGCCCTTAGCCAACATAGTGTAGTATTTCATAAACGGTTTAGTTTGATATGTCAGTGGAGACCAAAATAAAAAATAAAAGGAGAGTAAATAATGGCCTAACATTTACTAGATGTCTGGAAACATGACTCTAAATAAATGCTAATGAGACTACTGTATGTTTAAATATGCAGTTCTTTGCTAACACATGCTACTATGTCAGTGCTGTGTTTTCTGCTTTTTCTGCAGGTTTTCCACAGGCTATAGAATAACCATAGAGACACGTCATTACATGAATGCGTATGTCTGCAATTTCCCAACATCGCTAGGAACAACTATCGCCGACTAACTGTCGCTCTCGGCTTTGCATGCCTATATTGGCATCCAAACATGACTGGTTCAAAGCATTTTTGCTGCTCGTCGCGATTGATATGGACGGACAGAATAAAGGTGAATACCCAACACACTTTACCACCACGTATGCAGTACGTCAATCTAGACCAGCAAAGTGTTGGTGCCACTCTGGAACCAGATTTCCTGGCCGAGAACCTGCCAGGAAATATGAGCACCGAATATTTGGTTCAAGATTAGGCACTGGCTACAAACCAGCCCTCAAACCGCCGCTGTAGAAAAGAGATACCTATCAGGCCAGTCATTATGAATTATGGAAAGGGAGAAAAAAATTTCAAATTGGGCCCCTCATCCGCATTCACTCCAGCACCACCACCACATGCCCGCTCTTGTCACGACACAGATGGAGTCTCTTGCAACCATTTCCAAATTCAGTGTTGCACACCCATCCAGGCCATGCCCTGGTTGCATACATACTGTATATTCAATAGCTGTATTTACATGAACACTGATATTCCACTAATAATAAGAAAAACAGGCTTTTCAGACTTCATTGAAACACCTCAACTAGAAGAGACTGACCCAATCGGTCCTGATCAGAATACATTTTTGAATCAGATCAAGTGAGGTGGCGTAACCCTTTATTAACCCGTATTAACCATGCAAACGCTTAAAACGATTGCTTCTCTCTGACTGGATTAAATATATAGGTCTGTAGCGCCTGACCCAGCACTGCTAACAATAAAAGAGCTGTGCCAAATCAATTCTTATGTGCCAAACTAGCTGCAAGGAATACATGATGCAACATGGCGATGTCACAAAGTCACAGAATTAAAGGCGAGACTACTGACGAGGCCTTTCAGGAGTAGTGTTTCCTGTGGGAGAGAGGAGCTTCTGTTGGTGCAGACTTTGACTTTTTTAACTTTCAAGATCTTTTACATGCGCAGTCAAAAAAGCACAATAGGTCTACCGTAAATGCGTAGTCCGCTCACTGTCTGATTCTACACAGGTGGTCTGAGAGTGACATTTACGCAGCTTTATCAACCCACACTGCTCTGTCCTGATCTGTCCTAGCTCTTTTCAACATGTGATTTTATCTGCTGTTGACACTACGAGCAGGAAAACAGAGGAAATAATCTCCCTCGTAGGTGCTCCTGAACTCAAAACAAGGTGCTGTAAAAAAAAAAAGATCACACCTGCCCTATCAAACTGCAGTTAAAGATATAACTGATTAGCCTGCTATGACGTGCAGTGGGAATGTCTGCCTGCACGTACTGTACAGCATGCAAACACACCGGCCTGCACGTCCACCTAGTGGGTAAAAAGCTGTGGACAGTTCCACATGGCAGAAGCAGCAGCTGTTTGAAATCTGATGTAAGATCTCCTGAACCCTGAGTGTCCTTCTCTAACCTCTCATCAGAGTGATGTGTTTAGGTGCAGTATGCGTTTCAGTTGTAGATGAGCGTATCAATGACATACAATTTGTATATTTTGTATGTTATAAATGAATCACTCTTGATATTTTGGATTGTCTTATGCAATGCTCCTTAATGTCCTTGCGTGATACTTTTCTCAAAAGTGCCCGTAAATTTAAAGGAGAATGTCATATTTTGAGTTATTTCACACTTGTATTGTGCAGATGAATCTTCAAAGATATATGCACATGAATACAGTTAATTAAATAAGTGAAGTGTGAAAAGAGACCAAAAAAGCAAATGCATAAACACGTTTAGACGAATGGAAGGGTGGAGGGTATCCACTTTCACATAACCTAACTGCTCCAAAGAAAAGAGTGGTCTAATAGTTTGCAGACATGAGTCAATGTTAGAACATGTCTTTTAAATAAGTTATCTTAAATCACTGTCTCATTAGCTACTGAGTTAACTGGTAATTCTATATCCAATAAAATAATGTTGGGAACATGTCAGTGGCGGAGTACTCTGACTCACAGGATGTAAGCCTGCCATTGGCCGACTTTGCCAGTCAGTGTTCTCCTTTCCACTAAGCTATTAACCCGGTGGCTAACTGGCTCGCAGCTCTTTTTGCGAGAATATAACCATTTTAATTCCAGGGCTCGCCTCCCCGCATGCAAAACAAGTTCCCCTCAACACTATTTTTGGAGGGGACATTGTCGCAGCAGCCTGGGTTGAGTGCCAAGACAGCTGTGCTTGGTTTGAGGCATTACATGATAGCAGTTAGCCTGCTAGCTACAGTAGTCCACCAACCTGCCCTGTGATCAGTCACTTTGCCACCAAGTCTCCTCAAATGGCAACGTCAGTTGAATTTCCATGTGCATTACAGAGATCATCTTATGCAACACTTGGAAACGTGCTGTAGTTGTAGCCATCTAATCTTTAAGAATCAGCTTTTGGTTAGTAAATCATGTCCATCATCAGTCCAGTCTGTATATGAGGGGAAAGAGTTCCTCTAAACATTCAAAAATATCCAAGTCTGTATTATGTAGTCCTTCTGTGTACAGATGTGATCCAGCATTGGGTAAGCATAGCCTCTTTTGTTGTGCCTCTATCAATGAAATCTGGACTGGACTGAATTTTCCTTTTTCGGTTAGACTTACCCTCCAATGAAATAATCATAAAGTTTGAGGATTCAGAATGTCGAGTGTCAGAAGTCAAATTGCGATTTTAAGCAAAGAGGACATTTTTTTCCCGCCTACAACTGCACAGGATTGAGTCCACCCTGACCGAGGAGGGGATTCATTCTATTCTTCAGAGACATGCTTCAGCCTCCGGTTTGCATCTTTTGTGGAGAAGGATTCATACTGCAGCAGGATAATGAGTCCAAATGCAACTCAAAACTTTGCAAGAACTACCTAAAGACCAAAGCAGACCAAGGAGGCCACAGTCACCTGACCCCAACCTCGCCGAACATTTATTGAGTCACATGAAGACCGAGCACTCTGTGACGCCACATGAAGCCTTGTTTAACACTGTCAAATCATGCTGGGATAACATGAGTCAGTAGGTTTTACACAAATGTGTTGAGTCCATGCCAGCTCGAGTGCATGCTGCTGTTAAAGTAAGAGGGGACAGACCAAATAGCCTACTGAGATATTCAGAAATGTGTTGACATTTTTCAAAGATTTTTCTTTTCACTCAGATTGTTAAGCTGATATCATCATTTGAAATAAGAAAAATAACACTGCACCCAGTGCACAGCTGAGAAAACTGACTCACTGGAGCAACCAGAGTAGCAAAGGTTGAAGTGTGAGATTGCAGTTTTATTGACTTGTTATTTGAGCGCTCAGGTGATACCAGGTGATAAAAAATTTGCAGAATCAGCGATTATCTTAATGTTGATGATGTCATTGCCCTCTGGGTGTCCTGCTGCTGGTTTGTGGGTGCTTTCGTTTAAGCTGAGTGACCTCATGCTCCGCTGCCCTCAGTCATCCTCCTCCTCCTGCTGAGCACCGCTCACATGTGCGCCAGAGGGCCGAGGGTTGGATCAGCTGAAAGGTATGAGCTCATGTAAACTGCAGCTCCATCACACTCTGTATATTAGCCATATCCTGGAGTAATGGGGGGTTAATCCAAACACTGATATGGAAGGACCACCCTCTAATGTGAGAATCTGCCCGAACTCTTTCAGTGAATAAGGGATGGGTGTGTGTGTGTTGGAGTGAAAAGCCATGTTTGGGTCAATGTGCTCCCTTCGTATCGCAGGGCAGGCCACCAGCTCCACAATGCCTGGCTGGTTGTCACAAAAACTGCATTTTAATCTGTGCACAGAGGAGCTCCTTGGAGTCACATTTAGTACGTTGATGCCAACTTGTGAAAAGTTGCAAACGCTCAAATGAGATGTGTCACATGTTTCCATCAGTGGGTTTGAATGAGAAAGCAGGTTTTTGATGTGAAAAGTTCCTCTAGGTCACATCTACCAGGAAAAATGTTAGTAATGGATTCCCAAGTTTTGGAAAAGCTGTCAGCACTCTTTCCTGTGGGCACAAGTGAATTTAATGCTTTAATTGAAAGACAAGAAGGAAGAAATTCACTTGACTTAACATTCCAGATAATGTCAACATAAGCATTAGTGCTAGTGAGCACAATTTTTTAAAGGTGTCTAAAGCGTTGAACAAGTGTTTTTCAAGTGCCTTCACTCCAGCTGAAAATGTTTGTGCTAGTTGCACATAAAGTCAATCTCTCCAGTAAAGAACCCTCTGCATCAGTTAAAATACAAAAGCTCAATTTGCAGTCTTATAGTACAGCTGAATATTACACATACAATTTTTCCATGTCTGTTTAAAAAAAAAAAAAACAACAACTTGACAGATACCTCAAACTCTTCTGTGTCTCTTCAAGGGCTCCAAACCTCTCAGTGAAATGCGTATCACTAAGAGGTTTGGAGGTGACACTTTGTCTGCGCTGTGTTTAACCAAGCGAATAGCATATACTTGAGATGATAAAGTCTGCCAGGGGTGGAAGCAGCTTCTCACAGTCCCAGCGCTTTTTTGTTTTTTGGGGGGTTTTTTTACCTTGAGAGGAGGAGGAAAAGGTTTCGGCGCAAGAAGAGAAACTGACTGGCGTGCTCTTATCTCACTAGGCCAAAGGCTAACAGGTTTCGAAGCAGCAGAGCCAACAGAGAGCTGAGCTGCCTTTAGGAATGAAGGCGAGTGAGGGCAACAATATTAGGGTTGGCCAATCAGAGGCAGAGCAGTGTGTGTCATGCCTTCACCATCCTGGAAAAATAAATACTGCATACAGGGCTGTGATGCGCTCCTCTCTGTGGACAGTGTATTCTCCAAGCCGTGAAATTGTTTGTGAACAATGGACACAGAAAAGCTGCAGAATTACAGTTAATACCTCAATTTGTTTGTGTTGCAAAGTTTAAACTGGACATTTATTGTTCTTTTGACATCTGTGATTTACAAAATAACCTTTTCTCCACCTGTTGCCTCTGTCATTGCATTTACATAAAAATATGAATGAATTCTGATGGCAACAAACTGAATTTAAAACAAAAACGTACATAACAACCTAATGTGGTTCCTTCCCAACAGGAAGTTATGTGTTTTACATTTCCTGTTTTCATGGGGGAAAAAAACAAAAAAACAATCATCACCGTCTGCAAAAACTGAACCAAACCCTGAAAACTATATTCAGTGAGAGTCCAAGAAACTCCTCACAGTCCCACCCACACTGTTTGATTGACAGATGGTGCATGTGATTGCATTTAATGACCAGTTAGCTTGTTCTTACAGTGTGTGGCAGCTCCTGGGTCACTCATGTAACAGTCTCAGCCCAGATAACGGAGTAAACACCCAAGCAAACATTCAGAGGAGCCAGTGTTGTAGATACTATTGACCTACCGTATTGAAGACAATGTGGCGAAATGTTTGCTTGGTTGATGTGACCGATCTATTTGTTCCTGTGGTCCATTGTTTCATAAGCCAGCACCTTTGGCCTACTTTTGCACACTACCTGACACTAACAACTGTTTGGGGTTATATGTGATTTTTTATACATATATTTATATAATATATATATATTAAAAAAATACAATTCAAAGCAGTACCAACACTCTGACTCATTGTGTCAAACTTCAGGTTCAGCTTGATTTTTGTTGGTCTGAACCACTCTGTAAATGTTGGCAGCGTGTTTGTATCAGGTTCACTGACGTTTACATTGTCTGACTGCAGATTGCGTGCAGTGAACTAGACTCACGCTGACTCAGAAGTACGACGCTTCCTTCACAACAGGTGTTCAGTCTTTGACTGACGGGGAACACCTGCAGTGACATCACTGAGCGGGGGTGTGGCCATGTACACGTCATGTCAGTGCTGAATTAAAGCTCTGTATCCCCCAAAGAAAACTGGGACAAATGTTAAATTGTGACACACTGGCACACCTCTGACTGTTACGCTATCAACATAAAAGTATTACTGATTTTATTATTGTGGATTTGATGGACCTCTACTTTTACTCTAATTAATTAGAGTAAGGACCAAACCAGCAACTGACTGGAACCGATTCACATTTAATGTGCTGCATTCTAGTAGGTTATTAGCTATGTAGCCAGTAAACTGAATTAAGTAGAAAACTTTTGCCTAGTGAATGCTTGTTTGATCGCTTGTTAAACAAACTGCAAATGTTGTGCATGGTGATGAGGTAATGTATCTATTTGTGGACATTTAAGATTAGTTTAACTGTAATAAGATGCTGGTGGGAAACTCATTTTGTTTTAGAGCAGACAGTGCCGGCCCAAGCCTTTTGGGGGCCCTAAGCAGAATTTGATTTGGGGCCCCCCTCCCACCACCTCGGAGTCACCTGTGCTTGACAATTATTGACACAAACGTCACACTATAATGTTACATTATAAATTGTATTAATACAGTGACGGATTATTAACTACTGTCCCCCTGGGCACAGATGCATAAGGACCCCCCCCTACCTTATATGTACGAAATGGGTGCAAATTGGGGAAGGGGGGTCTAGGGGTCCTCCTCCAGTAAATTCTGAATTTTTTCAATTAAAAAAAAGGGGGCCCCCAGCAGCCATTTAATGCACTTATGCCTCGGGCCGGCCCCGCATGCAGAACCAACACAGACTGCTGCGAAGCTTCTTTCCTGAGGATAAGAATCTATGGTTCCACCATTAAAAACACAAGAGACATTAAAGCTGGGGTTTGTAAGATTGTAAAAACCAGAGAGAGCAAGCGACATTTTAAAAGTATCCAACCAAATGAACCCATGAACGCACACTGCCTGATTACACAGTGCCCCGTAGCCAGCTAGGAGATATATGTCCTGGCTTCTAGTTCACTACGTTCAACAAGCTCTCTTGGTTTTGAGTCTATTAAATACACAAATAAACAACCCTTTTGTGCCACAATAATCTAAACACAAGTAAAATAGCCATCAAGGACGTACTTTGGTCCGAACAGGCTATCCGGCGAAACAGTCACTCATTCATTTATTGATGTAGATGTGTGCTTTGTTTTAATGTTAGCTGCCAAAGAAGGCTGTCGCTGCCGCTGTGGCTCTTTCCTTCAGCTCAGGTGATGTGTGCTTTGTGCTAACTTTAAGCACTAAAACGTGTTGAGGCCACAGCGGCTCTTTTCCTGTGCTCAGGGGCTGTGTGCTTTGTGCTAAGTGCTGTCAAGCCAGTATGTTAGCAATGGGACACTTTGGTTGAACTGTGCCATTCTTGTGCCACAAGCTCCCTAATAGCTTTAGCAATACATTTGTAGCCTTGTGGAAGATGGTCGTGTGCAATGAGTGCAAAGGGTAGAGTGTGTGAAGATATGTAGGTAGACAGACATGTCCTATATGGTCCTTTCGTACGGGCTGAATGATACAACTGATGGGCTTATTCGAGGCCTGCAACAACAACATTTACTGTCGGCATGTTAAGAGACTTTCTACAAAAAAATGCTTTTAGAATAACCCCCCAACCCTAGCTTTAAAATAACTGTTATAAGTGTATAGAGGTAGTCGTTGTTCTTGTTGATCAGGTCATGTCGAGGCGTCAGTATTGAGACTTTCATAACAGAGTTAAAAAAAAACCTAGTAGTATGTTTAAATAGATGGTACTGAATTGAACAGCAATTCCAGAACAAGTATTGCATTAGTGCCTCTTTCCACCCACATGTACCTACTGTGTGTTTTGCACATTTGTATATTTATCTGTGTGAGTTTGAGTGTGTGAAGATAATACGTGTGTATTTCTGGGAGCGCTTAAAGAATGATCTCAGCAGGGGGTTGTACATACAGTAGCGGTACACTGCTGTGATAAGCCCCAGTCTAAGCGTCCAGTTTGTTTTTTAAGCACTGGGTTCACAGCAGGCCGCTATTGATAGAGCCCGAGCACTTTGGAAATGAACAGTGCATTTGAAGCCCCCTTATGAAGCTGCATTCCTCACTAATCCAGAGGAGATCGGCACTACAAGGCTCCCCGATCTCCACAGGCAGGGCAGAAAAACAGACAGGGAGGGCCGAAGCAAGGGGAAAGAACCTGAGTTAAAAGAGTGATCCATTATCTTCATGCTTATACACAGTACATGTTTATTTCAGGCAAGAGCCTATATCCAGAAACATCCCAGGAGCTAAGGAAAACACTCGAAACACTTGTTGTTAGACAGCCATGTATATTTCAGTTTATCCAGTGGGTAGAATTTTGTCAACTCTTAAGCGCTCTCTTTGTGATCCGTTGTTTACACTTAAGTATGGAAAACACAGCGTTGGGGTTTCCCCAAGACTTCAACAATGCAATCATTATCTAAAGAAAATCTCCATTTGAAATCAATCATCAGGGCTTTTTTTAATGGACCCTTAAACATGAAGCAGCTCATGTCCTTGTAACCATTGATTTTTGTGCTTTTCTTCTTTTGGTATGTGTCAAGACGTCTTTTCAGAATAAATCTGTACTGTGTCTTTAAAAGCACTACAACTTGTTACAATAGTACATGTTTTTTGATGAAAAGCACCTTGTGGACTCACAAAGTTACAAGCTAAATGTCATGGCAATCCATTCAGTTGTTGCTGAGATATTTCCCTTAATCATTGAAAACTTTGCAATTACCCAATCACTACTGGTAGCTAATGGCAGAGCTGCAGATAGTCTTGCTTATGCCACTAAACAAGATGATCTCCACAGGCCTCCACAGCAGTACAGCTGACCTAATGCCCCCAGTCCCCACCCCTGTTGGCAGGCAATGGCTGACATAAAAACGTAAACAAGCTAGCACCTCCTTCCATTTCTTCTGCAGGTATTGAGCCATTTTACGGCCAGGCCTCGCCTCCCCAAAACCCCAAAGTCCCAACCGATGGTATTTTACGGGGGTACCATTGCTGCCTCGTGAGTTTAGTGTTGCCAAGATTATAGAGATTGGGTTAAATACCAAAATGAGCATTGGTGCAGCAAGATCTGCCCGTGCCAATGTGTGTATTCATATATAACACCAAATGCCAGAATTTGGATTTATTACACTTTAATCTAATTTCATACACACTTACATACAGGGCTTACCTTGAACTGGTTTCAAGTGCTTGACCAGCAGCATTTGAACCTCTGTGCTAATTGCCTGCAGAGATAGCTCCCTGTCTAGACCAATAAACAGAGACCAGTCGAGATTCCAAACTTAAAATCACTTTACAAATTGCTCACAGTTTTTTTGTTCAAGGCCAAGAGTTCAGTGAACCATGTCTCAGACTTTAGTCAAAGAGCCCCCCTAATGGCTTTGACACAGGATCTCTGCTTTTATCTGTTTTGGCTCATTCTTTCCATCTCAGCCCAGCCTAACAATGATACTCCTGCTGCCTGTGATGTTGACACAGCAAAGCCTGCCTTTGATTTTCTGTCAAAGTGGGTCAAAAGACAGCACACAGGCTGAGGACGGAGAGGAAGGGAAGAGGAGGGTCTGAAAGGCCGGCTAATGGAGTTAGAGACAAGAAGAAGAAAACTGAGGGGTAACTGGGGTTTTTATTGCTGAAACTTGATCTCCGCCCTCTGCGGCTCATCCTGGAGTAGGCCTCTCTTGTCACGGGGAGCAGGCGGCCACGTAGACGGCGCAGTTGTACATGAAGCCACCCAAGCAGCAGCCATGCAGCTTTTTAAAACCCCAGAGTTCAGCTTGATCCATCTGCAAACAGATGACACTCCTGTAAACAAAGCCGGGGGGAGAGAGATGAGGTCTTTCAAACCCTTCAAAGCCTGTAATACAAGGAGCTCACGTGAAGACACTGTAAACTGTATATGCGGTGTGCCGTTAAACAGACCATAACTTTAACTGATGTCATGTAGACCAGCGCCCTGGTCCACATGAGGAGAGAGAAACAGACCACCTTACCTTGAACCCTGATTTAAGTATCTCACAATCTGGTGACTTTATTCAACTAATTTCCATCATTTCCAAAATCAGAAGTCACTATTTTAGATTGAGCGTGTTAAGAAAGTGACTTTTTTTGCATTGAACGTACCTGGTCAGAGATTGGCACACCAAAAGTCAACCATGCATCTTTGTGAAAGTAGGTGGTGGGTAGGCTAACTGCTGCAGGTGAGGTAACCGGTCACATGCTAACCCGCCAGGAACATGCTATCGGTAGCTAGCAGCAATATGTTTAAATTTACATTTAGCAGACTTACAAGTACATTTGTCACAAGAAAGAAACCACAACATATCACCGTCAATAAAGTAAAAAAGAAAAAATAGAAACAATTTTCAAGCCCTGGTCTGAGCATCCATCGTCTTGAATCGGATGCGGGCCTCAACAGGAAGCCAGTGGAGGTCACAGAGGAGGGGGGGTCACATGGGAGCATTTTGGATTGATTGGAGATAATCTGCAATAGCTCATAGTTCTAACCCCATAGAGTCGTTTTAGAAACTCTACCTAGGGAAAAAACTCAAATATTCAGATCAAAATCGTTCATTCAGGCTTTTTTCAGAACCGTAACCCCTCAATACTTACAGCGAACCATCCCTCGCTGTGAAGCAGTTGAAACTCTAACAGCGTCATATAAAACTGGATTTGAACTAAACAGCCAGTATGACAGCTTGACAGCGAAGGCACTGGCGAAGGCACTGGCAGGTTGGTTTTTATCAGTGAACAGGGTAAGTTCAGTTAACAAAGCTCACCATAGCTGAACAACTACTTTGTCGCTCACTGATGCAGCAATTCCACTAAAACATATTACGATATTCTAAAACTTGGCAGTTGTTAATGCCGGTGTCTAAACACTACTTGAAGTTTAAACCTACTTTTCAAAATCATCCGATGGGAATTTGCGTGTTTTTCTTGATCTTAACCGTTAAGTACGGTGGGTCAAAATGTTGTAACTCGTAAGTCCTTTTCAGCTCTGTGTGACGGTGGTCCTGACTGCGCTGAGAACGCTGACACGAGAGAGGAGTGCCAAATTTGAAAGTAGTTCAGCGCAGAGCTTTAGGAAAAGCTCTCTCAGCGTTTTTCACTAAGCCTCTCTAAAAACCTCCCTGGCTCCTGCACCTACAGAGCTGTTGTATAACCTTTACTCACCAGAACACACACACACACACACAAGCACTCTTTCGGACCATGTGATGAGGAAGCCTTTGAGGGGGATTTTGAAACAAGGGAAAGCCTATTTTTTGAAAGTCATCCACCACGGGACTCAATTAGCACTTCATCTAAAGGCCGGGGCACGGGGTCGACGTATGCTGCCTCCCTTCCTGTGTTTCCTGAGGAAAAGCTGAAGTGAGTCGACTCTGCGCAGCGGTGGTCTGGGTCTTTCCTCTCGATCCAGTTCCCTCCAACAGGACCCGGAGGACGAGTCTGACTACTTCTTCTTTTCTTCCCTGCTCCTCTTCTTGAGTTCCAAGGCCTCAGACAGTCTCGTCGGGCTGACTGTGCCTCCTCTGTCTTCACTCACTCTTGCACTCTAATTTCCTGCACGCTGTCCTGAAAATAGCCTACATTTGGCTGACTGATGTGCTGAGCCTTTGTCTGTCTTCCCTGCCAAAAGTCCCATATGTTTAAGCTCCACTTGTACGTCTCGGATGGCGACTGTTCCGACTGCCTCTCCTTCTCCTTTATTTTCTCTGTGATGTCTGGCGTTCACCGCGAGTGCAGACATTTTTAGCGGGGAAATCAAGCGAGTTCCATGCCGTTCCCCTCTTTTCCTCATTTTAGCGTAATGGCTGACGGTAAAAGGCTGAGCACCCGCCAGAAGCAACTTAACTAAACACGAAGCTTAAGGCCAAATATGTACAGTACATCAATCACATTTAAGAGATATATCACTCATGGCATTTACAATGAAAATGTACACAATCAGGTGCTGTGAGGAGCTTTCAGCTGAGCCTGATGAAACATGTAATACTGACTTTTGTGAAACACAAGTGTTTCCTTTCCATTTATTCATTTGTGGCACTCCTAATCTTCACGCACTCTGAATCAAACATGACCACGCTTGTATGGATAGCTATACATGAATCCGGGGAATTAATTGAAGTAGGTTCCACTTCCTGCAGGGGTGGGATTGCCCTACAGTACCTGCACATTCAAAAGCAGCCTGTCTAAAGATGTGCATCTCGAAAATGAGGAACTACCTGTGCTATTCTTAGCCGCAGTGGTGGAAAACTACACTTTTGGGATAAAACAATCTCTCTATAAAAGCAAGGAATCTGTGTGTGTGTGTGTGGGTGTGTGTGTGTGTGTGTGTTCCTCAAATATCTCTGCGGATCAGGATCAGACTGACCTGAGACTTACAACATGGCTGCTGCGTGGTTTAAGGGTGTGCGGCGTCGGATTTGTTTGGACTGCAATGATACCGTTAATAAATTATTTCATAAATGCTTTACCAATTCAGCTAGCATTGTCAAGCATAGCCACCATAGTCACGTGCGCACCAGAGCCAATGACGGCACACCATAGTCACGTGTGCACCAGAGCGAATCACTGCAGAGCCCGACTCCATGACACAACTTAAGAAACAAGCAGATTTATACCTGCAGCAGCGCGAGCTGGACCAGGATTTTGCCGGCGGTTCAGTCCTGTTCTGTGCATCTAAACTAACTGTTGTGGATTAATGAGACTGAAAGAGTCCAGACCGATTCTGTTCGGGTCTGAGGAGATCCTGATTCGCAAGGACAACAAACTGGAATAGGAATCTGTGGATGTTCGTGTGTAGCTAGCTGCTAGCCCACCCACACCTCCTGAGTCGACAGACGCGACGGCACGTCCAAAACCGGACTTACGGTAAATAATGTCCGCCACGCTTTTTCATGAACATTGCCGTCACGTTTGCGTTGTGTCTGGTGCGGGAAGAAACGGTTAAAACGGGCTTTTGTCACAAAAGTGTCCGCAATAGAGATTGCGAGTTTTGAGAGTTGACAGATTTGTGACATATAGCGTGTTTGGAGTGTATAGTTAGTGTGTTATGTAGTGTGTTTAGTGTGTAGTGTAGTCGTTTTTTTGTGTTGTGAGTCAAAACGATGAGAAGATGCTGAATGTTGAGCAGGCAGGGAGGAGCTGAGAGAGCCCTGAGGCATTGCCTGCATTTAAATGTAAATAGTTACATATAACTTTGTAAATTTCAAAAACTTATGCACAAATTTAGCAAACAGCAATTTATATTTGCATTATAAGTAATAAAAATGGTTCATTAAACATATTTGTGGTTTTCACAGTAAAAAATTGAACTTTTTCCAACTCGGATTTGAGTTTTTTTGTGATTTAAGGTCCATTGTGTTAATACAGTACGTCAAAACGGAAAGAAATAACTGTACAGTCACACATGTGAGGTTTTGCTGAAAATAATGACACCAAACAAGACAAGGTAAATAGTTTTTACGGTGAAATATAATGGTAAAATCAAAAATAGTCAAAAACGGCAAATTATATCCCTGACGTTCCACCTTCAAACACAGCCTCATTTGGCCATCCATGAAAAAGCTACTTAACCTCCCACTTTTCTAAGGAATACATACTTCCTACAGGCAATGCACTAGTAATATGAAATACACAAAAGTTTTCCCTCATGAAGAGAGTTACTATCTGAGAGACCAAATACTTTACAGAGATTCACTGGCCATGCAGAGGACCAAGATTTCCCATTATAGCAACAAAAAAAAAAAACGTATTGTTATCACATAAAAAAGTTTCATGTTAAAACTGTGAGTGATTTTTATGTCATAATAAAGATAAATAGCATATTGTTACAAGAAGAAGAGCGTCTGACTCTCGAGGTCATTAGACAGCAGGAAGTCTTTCTGGTTTTCTCATGGCACCGCTCTCTTTCCTGGGAAGACTGCAGAAGTAACTGCACACCGTGCCCTGCAGATAAAGAACCTGCAGAATACAGTCAAGAATTAATTTCCTGCTCTTCTTAAAACTGGAAAATGGCACTGAGATAATCCCCATCAATAGAGGCATTCACATGTGTCACAACTGAATTATTCACAGAACAGAAAGTCATACAAACATTGAGTTCTTGGTTTTTTGTGTTCACCATCAATTTATCCCGAGGCGTGAGGCATGTTTACACACTCAGACCTGGCTCTCTCTGCAGAGCAGTGTGTTGCTCTCCTGTCTGCGCTGAGCTGTTCCAGATCCTCACACTCTGTTGTTTTCTCTCTCTGTCTCTCTCCTTTGTTGCAGCCTGTCATGTGTTTGGCACCTCTGGTCTGGCCAAACTCAATACAGCGATGTGTGGCTTTTGACATTCTCTTTTTCTCTCACGTGCCCTCCGTGCAGCAGGAGTCTATTTTTCTCCTCTTGTCTGCAGGAAGTGTGTGTGTCCTCGCTGTAAGTAGATCAGTTGCTCTCTCTGCGGGTGGAGGCGACCTCTGCCCCCTACACTCTGACCTGCCAACTGCACACATGGACTCTCTCACCCTTCCATGTCCACACACACACACACACACACACACACATGTTGCCTTTGTTCACTCATCGGGGATCGTGACCTCTCGTGTGGGGGTGTACGAGTATTTCGAGCTCTGCTCCATCCATTTAGCCCACAGAGGCGCATTACAGGTTGTTGTCCCAAATTTAACCTTCTCACTGTGTGCTTGCTCACTTCACATCACCTCGCCGTGGCTCCCATGATTCATGGGCATATAATGAAGGGCAATTACCTCTGATTTAGCCTCAACACGAAACAGTAACACCTGCCAAACAAGACCGGGGGATAATAGCAGGATAGATCAGAAACAAGGCTCGATGTACTTTTATTTAACTGGTAGTGTTCCAGTGTAAATACAGTAATTACCTGTCAGGAGACTGTCTCAATCAGAACCATCTGAGCTTGTGTTTGATGTCAAGGTGTTTGGGAAAACACAAAGCTCGTGATTATTGGTGTTTGGATTATTAAAAAAGTTTGTTTTGAGTTTTCAGGTCACGGTGTATTTTCTTACAGGTATCAGGGAGCCAAGCAGAACGTGAGCTCTCAAATACGTTTCCTCTCTGCAAATGTCATGTTGTCTTTTTTCATCAGGGCATCCATTAGCTTGGAGAGTGTATCATTTCAACTCAGAAATGTTGCAATTTGTGTTTTATATTTGGTCACAGTGTTACCAAAAAGACTAGTCTACATTTGAATGACATCCTCCCTGACAGCAGCAGTCGGGGTGGCCATAGCTGTTTGCTGTTGTTTATAGTCCTCCTTGTAATTTGACCTCTCCACAAGTTACTCAGTCCTTAGATTGGCAGTGGACGACTTTTTTGCTGTAACTCATTATTCTAAACACACTGTAATGGCTGGAGAAAAACAACACCATCTGTGTATAGACTGGTTCCCGATAAGCCTTGCTTTCATTACTGTATCCAGTCTCTCACAAATTACAGCACAGAGGAAGCGCATCTGCCATTGTGCAACCAAAACAGGAAGAGGCATTGTTCACTATCATTACTATCCCCAGGTAAGAGTGGACCAACTGGAATAACTGTGGAAACTGTCCACTGCAAAAGACAGAGAACCCCACTGATGGAGGATCGGACGAAGGCGAAGAGGCAGAGTGACGGAAGCCGAGTTGACACAAGGGTAAATGGACGGGCACTGATTTGATGGAGGGCGCCAGTGTTGTGTCAAAGTCTGTTACCCTGTTGATATGTGTTTACCCTTAATCGGTAAATGACAAAACCTACCTCCTACTTATTAATACATCCATCCATCCATCCATTTTCATCCGCTTATCCGGGGCCGGGTCGCGGGGGCAGCTGCCTGAGCAGGGACACCCAGACCTCCCTCTCCCCGGATACTGCCTCCAGCTGTTCCGGGAGGACCCCAAGGCGTTCCCAGGCCAGCTGGGCGACATAGTCACACCAGCGTGTCCTGGGTCTTCCTCGGGGTCTCCTCCCGGAGGGACATGCCAGGAACACCTCCCGAGGGAGGCGTCCCGGGGGCATCCGAAACAGATGCCCGAGCCACCTCAGCTGGCTCCTCTCGATGTGGAGGAGCAGCGGCTCTACTCTGAGCTCCTCCCGGGTGACAGAGCTCTTCACCCTATCTCTAAGGGAGCGCCCTGCCACCCTGCGGAGGAAACTCATTTCGGCCGCTTGTATCCGGGATCTTATTCTTTCGGTCATGACCCAAAGTTCATGGCCATAGGTGAGGGTCGGAACGTAGATTGACTGGTAAATCGAGAGCTTCGCCTTTCGGCTCAGCTCTCTCTTCACCACGACGGACCGATACAAAGACCGCATTACTGCGGCCGCTGCACCGATCCGTCTGTCAATCTCACGCTCCATCCTTCCCTCACTCGTGAACAAGACCCCAAGATACTTAAACTCCTCCACTTGAGGCAGGAACTCTCCTCCCACCTGGAGGGAGCAGGCCACCTTTTTCCGGTCGAGAACCATGGCCTCGGATTTGGAGGTGCTGATTCTCATCCCAGCCGCTTCGCACTCGGCTGCAAACCGCCCCAGGACATGCTGGAGGTCCCGGCTCGAAGGAGCCAACAAGACCACATCATCCGCGAAAAGCAGAGATGAGATCCATTGGCTCCCGAACCAGATCCCCTCCGGCCCGTGGCTGCGCCTAGAAATTCTGTCCATAAAAGTAATGAACAGAACCGGTGACAAAGGGCAGCCCTGCCGGAGTCCAACATGTACTGGGAACAGGTCTGACTTACTGCCGGCAATGCGAACCAAGCTCCTGCTCCGGCAGTACAGGGACCGTACGGCCCTTAACAGAGGGCCCCCGACCCCGTACTCCCGGAGCACCCCCCACAGTATGCCACGAGGGACACGGTCGAATGCCTTCTCCAAGTCCACAAAACACATGTGGACTGGTTGGGCAAACTCCCATGAACCCTCGAGCACCCTGCGGAGGGTATAGAGCTGGTCCAGTGTTCCACGGCCAGGACGGAAACCGCATTGTTCCTCCTGGATCCGAGGTTCGACTATCGGCCGAATTCTCCTCTCCAGTACCCTGGAATAGACTTTCCCGGGGAGGCTGAGGAGTGTGATCCCCCGATAGTTGGAACACACCCTCCGGTCCCCCTTTTTAAATAGGGGGACCACCACCCCGGTCTGCCAGTCCAGAGGCACTGTCCCCGACTGCCACGCGATGCTGCAGAGACGTGTCAGCCAAGACAGCCCCACAACATCCAGAGACTTGAGGTACTCAGGGCGGATCTCATCCACCCCCGGTGCTTTGCCACTGAGGAGCTTACGGACTACCTCAGTGACTTCGGCTTGGGTGATGGATGGGTCAACCTCTGAGTCCCCAGCCTCTGCTTCCTCTATGGAAGGCGTGTCAGCGGGATTGAGGAGATCCTCGAAGCATTCCTTCCACCGCCCGACGATGTCCCCAGTCGAGGTCAACAGCTCCCCACCTCCACTGTAAACAGTGTTGGTGGAGGACTGCTTCCCCCTCCTGAGGCGCCGGATGGTTTGCCAGAATTTCTTCTTATTAATACAACCAGGTGTTTCATTCTGCCTTTTATTAGTACTGAGAATGGGGGTTTCGAGATCACTTGGGGATTCTTACAGTGGTTTGTTGGACAGCAGCTAGGTTGCTAGCAGAAAGAAGTCAGAACTGTTTTAGTGTGGAGATTTGAATGACAGGTTAACCTGTTGCCAAGTTTTGATTGAAGTTTTGATGAATTTTGTTTCTTGGGGAGGTCACTGAGGAAGCGATTATAGGTGATACTTCCAGGGAATGGATGTTAGTGATTAATCATTAAACGGGGACTATGTAGGAGAAGACATTTAATTTAGTAATTTGAATATTTACAATATTAATGAGGTTATAATACAAAGTCAGAAATTTTAACACTTTTTGAAGCTAGAAAAGTAGCAGCGAAAATATAACAAAGGTGAAACAGTTTTAGTTTGTTTTTTACAGAAGAAATCAGTCAATAAAAATCTTTTTCCTCTGATTTAAATGTCTTTGCACAAAAAATGCACCTTTAATCAATCAATCACCATTAAGAATTTAACTGATTAAAATGTATTAACTGCTAATCAAAGATGAGCACAAATGTATCACCAAGTATACCAAATATATCAAAATAAAACACAAAATACTGGTATGAGAAGATTCATTAAAATATAAAATACAAGTAATTTGAAATTCAAAAAATAAAAAAGAGTCATTCTATGCAAACTGATATTTTTACATTTTGGTCATTTAGTAGCCTCAGTATGGGCTGGACTTTGTTGGGCAGGATGTTGAATAGCAACAGACAGGAGATCTACATTTGAAACAATTTTCTAATGGAAGAACAACTAACATATTTCACATATTATTAACTCTTACTCGACAATCGACCATGGACTTAAAATTTGCATCCCTGTTCCAGTGCTTGCAGGACTGTTGGAGAAACAACATGTAGCATGCTGGAGCTTGATAATGGAATCCAGCTGGTGTAAAACCAAATCAATGCCAGCATCAGCAAGCTAGGCTAACTAGCTCCCACTTCCACTGAGTAAAAAATTCGTTTAGGTTGGTGGCTTCTACTTTCTGAGTAGAATACATTGCATTGCTGTATGATAGGACATCCAAACTGTTGAATGTTTTAAAAGGCAGAGTCGACTTAAACGGTTCACAGCTAGATTCCTTGTGTCCGAAAACAGTTGAATGCTTGTAAAAATGGAACACTAGCTGCAGCATCATTATAGTTTATCTCCTTCAACAAAAGAGGAGAATAAATACAAGTTCAGTCAGACTTCAACATGATCAATGTGATAGAAGTCACATCAGGGGTGGACTGGGACAAAAATTTGGCCCTGGACATTTTGGTCCAGACTGGCCCACTACAATCGGCACGCAGATATTGTGCCAACTCGCCCCGTTGATGTACATACAAACACACAAGCTCTTAATAACACCACTGTACTAAACAATATCCCTTTATAATCTGAAGCCTTGAATACAATAAATGATAACTACACAGTGTGTTGCTCACTTGCTCTTAAGAAGGATACTGGAGAAAGGATTTAAGATTCAAGAGTGTTTATTTGTCACTCACTCACACAGGTACAAGCAGTCAATCATGGCATTGGCAGGCTGGCAGCCAGGTACTGTAGGTCACTCAAAACACACAAATAGAGAGCCCTGTGAAAGACAGACAACAAAAGATGTATACATTATTTAAGTGACTACTGAACAATATCCATGCAAGTTCTCAAGTCTTCAGTAAAATAAATGTATAATAGACAGCCAAGAAAAGAGGAAAGTAAGTGCAGATAGCAGATCTACATGCTCAAAACACATCACATTGCAACATGTGAGCTGTTAGCTTGTAGATCTGCAATTTTGTGTGGCATCCTTTGATGAAAGTATGAAATAGGGCTTAAGTGGTTAATAAAAGCAACTAATCAATTAATCAGGATAGTATATGAATATGGTTATTGTTTTCCAATACTTTAGATAACTAGATTTAGTTGTAACACACCACACCATCCAGAGTTTGCTATTTATTATGTCAAGTAAAGTTTATAGACAATTAAGCAACCGTTCTGAACCATTTATTTTAACGAATGTTTATCCACACCATTCTATAAGGCACATACCTGCTAACCAGGGTATCACTGCCTCCTTCACATGGTGGAGAGTCTTCCTCGACACTTATTTTTCCAGCCTCCTCCTGCACCATAAGGGCAGTGGTAATGGGAGCCTCACTCTCTTCAGACTCACTGTCAGACTCACGTGAAGGACCCGCTGCTGAAGCTGCAGCATCGTTGCAGCTAGCCCCTGCCAGGCCGGCCCCTGCAGCAAACATCTGCATTATTGTTTTACTTTTAGCAGCCTGTGCTGCTAGAGCTTTTCTTTTCCTTTCCCTCAAATTTTCCGCACCGCCTTTGTGTTTTTTTACTTTCCTTCTCCATTTTTGTTTTTCGTGTGCTGGTGTGTTGTTTTTTTTTCCTCTCGCTCTCTCTCTCATCATCGACTCCTCATCATTAAAAGTGATTGGACGAGGGGGGGTCTAGAACATGCGTGGGTGGAACTCCTGGGCCTCTATAGCCTCTCATAGGGCCATTGGGCCAGGTATTCTTTAGACAGACAAGCCACTGGGCCTATTGTCACCTCTCTGCTGTGTCTGCAGCTGAGCACTGTGGGCCGAGCCGATGCATGTCTCTCTCCCTGGGCCGGGAGAGTTACAATAGTTACCAAGGCAAGGCGAGGCATGGCAAAAAAAAAAAAAAAAAAGTTAATAAATAAATAAATAAAAATAAAATGAAAAACGGCCGTCCATCGGCCCATTAGTGACCAGCCCACCGGGAAAATTCCCGGTACTCCCAATGGCCAATCCACCCCTGAGTCACATGCGTCTTTTAAGCTTTGCAAACTAGCGGGAATCAGAGTGTTTGCTAGTTTTTGTTCATCTGTTCGTGCCAGTTGTGTAATGACCTGGCAGGCAGCTTTATCTGATAAGCTGCATTACTCCATACCATCTCCCTGATCGCTCCCTCTCTTGCTTCACTCTCCTGACTCCCATTTGAGGCTGTAAACCAAGCAGGGAGCTCAACTCCTCGCACAAAATCCTCCCTTTGTGAGCAGCTGAAGCAGGTGAGCCAGAGGAACCATTTGTCTGTTGCCGCACAGATTATGACCTGCCAAAATACCTGGGCAACAATGGCCTCCCTCACAGAGAGCTTGGACAGGAATCAGAGCAGAGAGGCAGATTACAGCAGCTGATTTTTAGACAAAGCTGCAATGTTACAGACTACCATGTTTTGTGTGTAACAGCCCACCAAGAAGGCCAATGCAGATTTACAACATATGTTTTCGCATGTTTTTATCTGCCAACATACTTTTATCACCCAACATTGAAAGTCAAGTGGTTTGTATATATTTGCCAATTCACTCCAAATCCTACACCTAACACTTCACCTTACAGCCTACCATTTTGCCATCGTTGCTGCTGAGTTTTGAATACATTTATTCTGTCTACCAAGTATTCATGGTTTATCAGTTTCCATACGACATGGAAACAATTTTAAACTAGATGCTTGCAATCACTTGTTGTTGGTTTGTGAAACAAACCACTGTGAAACAAACCAACAAGCTGATGCTGACGCAGTAGATTGAGAGCTGTTGTTTCCCCGGTAAACACACCAACCTCTTTGGCTCTCGCAGCTGCAGAGTCTCTGGGCTAGCCATCGTCTTAGAGCTGCAAGAACCACTTATAACCAGAGCGACATGAGTCAACAGTTTGAGTCAAGCGTAGGGAGAGCAACCGGTCAGAGGCCGAGGACGGAGGGTCTTGCAAGCAGTGCAGTGGGATCCATGGTAGCAGGAGGAAACGGTATCATATTTTGACTTTAAGCTGCCTAATGCTCCACTGTGTTCACCAGAGAGCTGGTAGCACTGAGTGTGTTTATATAGCGGGCCATTGACCATAACAATAAACTGCAAGTTGGATGATGTTGGTTCAACATTATGAGCGAGCTCTTTGAGGTAACACATTTAATCCAATGTTGATTATTTGAACTTCAATTTTGATTAGAAATGTCTTCTGTATCATTTCCAAACATTCATCCTGATATATTTTCTGCCTTTGGATACTACTTTGATGGAGTGACAAAACAATCTTCACTCAAGGTCCACTCACTGGCTCATACAGCTGTGTACGGTCTTGATCAGCAGATTTGTTTGCTCAGTTGTCAGTTAACATGTGCCCTTAGTGGTTACGTTGCATTTGCCAGCAATACAAATGAAGTGAAATGAAATGAAGGATTTATGATTACATGCAGAAACAGAATCTAGTCTCAACCAAGCACACAAGCCGTCTTTGGGTTTTCACTGTGTGGGTTCCTGCGTCAGTTGAGATTTTTGAGGTCGGCACTCTGGCTTCTCTGAACCGCAGCTACCCAACAAACCTTGTGCATCTGTGTAGAGAGTACACGTGTGTCATTAAAGGCGCATGCTAGAATTGAGCAGCTTCTTGGTTTTGACTTGTATCCTCACGTGACATTTGCCCTATGTCTCCTGATCATCCCTGCCTAACTCTGTTTCAAACAATAAAAACCCAAAATGTCTAAAACATCTCACGTCTAATGAATGTAGGGTTTTGTGAGTTTGATTTAAATAAAATACTTATTTTGTGGAGGCTGGCAACTCGTAAGTACCCCAGAATACATTTTTCTAAGGCTATCTGAAAACATGGCATCCTGTGGCTATTTTGGAAGCAACAGTAGTAATGAGCTGCTTTTACTCTTCAGTCTGAACTGTGATCCAAACCCTGTCGGTCTGTTCTTCTTCTCCTCTGTTCATTTTAAACACACGTGGCTCTGCAGAATCAATGTCTAGGAATCCTCCCAAACCCCAGTCGGCTGGCTTTAGCAGTCGATCTAATCTGCATCATCTCTCATGGAGCAGCAGCTTAATGTACCCAGCCCTACTCCTTGTCCTCCTCGCCGTCCTCCCTCTGGCCCTCAGTTAGTGTGGCTTGGCACCGTGACAGACAGAGCTCATGCGGTACTGAACAATTGCTGGCGTCCGACGAACTCTGGCAGCCTGCTGAGCTGTAATCACGGGACGGAGTCATTTTAAATTTTTTATTTTTTTTTTTTCGTGCATGTGTGCATAAGCAGTCATTTTCAAGCTACCGTATCCGCTCGTGTGCTGACGTGTGTGTGGGTGTTTTAACTCCGTCCCAAAAGGTTTCTCTAAGTGCTGCTAGAGGTCGGCACGGTCGATGAGCCGACGAGACCGCAGCGAAGACCGCTCCCGACTGGAATTCTTCCTCTGGTCCGTGTCTCTGTCAGACGGTAGCCAGCAGCAACAACAGCAAACCCTAAAATCTCAAGCGAGTTTGGTTAAAGTGATCTCTGGTGGCTGGCTGTGCAGGGCGGACGGCCAGCGCTCAGCCTGCACACGAGCCAAACAACACGCTGGGCTCCCTCAAACGCATCACCAGGGAGCGTCAGATTTATCCCTCACTAGCTGTCGGCCAGACAGGTTTATTCTCCGCGTCACGTTCTCGTTTCTTATTCTCAGCTCGCATATTCACGTCAACTCTTTTATCCTCTCAACAAGCTATTCTTGTAACGCGTGCAGCAGGTTTGGGGAGGCTTTCTTGGCCTTCGGATTGAAAGCTAGAGTTGGTCATTTATTTTAGAAGCATGTTTTGTTATATTTGTAGAAAATATCGTAATATCCCGACAGCAATCAATAAATCAAATGCTCTGTAAAAAGGAATAGAAAGAAAATGAAAAAAAAAAAAGGCACATCCAGTCAATTCGTATGATTCAAATCCTACCTGCACATACGCCTGCCATACCTGCCTGCGCTCATTCTGCCCAAGCAATCATTGCGCACGGCCAGAATGTTCCGCAAGGTTCTCTTTGGCTCTTATGCCGACTCTCTTCCTTTACTCCCTGAGGCGGTGTTGAATGGTTGAAAGATGTTGTGGGAAGTTTTTTTTTTTATTTGAAAAATTAACGGTTTAAAATAATACGAATTAAAAAAAAAAAATGTAAGCAGCTACCGGACGCTTCATCTACATGTGCCACCGTCGTTCATGACGCAACAATGCATTGTATGATCCCGATTACTTGCTGAGATGTGGAAGCACGGCAACACGGTAAGAAAACACGAGCAGTATGAGGTAACTTGCCCCACTTCACTATCATGGTTCATGTTGCTGCTGTTAAACAGCATTTTTTTTTTTTTTTTTTTTTTGCTCCATCTAATGAACAAATATCTTTGAGTTTTTGTTGAACTGTGTCCCCGCTGCTGATCTAAGCTCCTTTTCGCACTCCGCACTGTTTTTCTTTCTCTCCAACACTCCCTGTATAAACACAGTTTGCACTAATAATCCTGACACAGCCCAGTTTAATGAGCTTTCATTTCCTAAGCAGGGGAACCACGGACACACACACACACACACACACACACTGAGCACTAGTTCAGAGGTTATTTATTTGACCTCGTTTCTAATGCGTGCAGCAGACAGGTTTAAAGGCCCTGGCCGTTCCACATGGTAAAATGACTTACAGCAGCCATGAAAAGACTCAGTTCCCTGCTCCTCTGAGAGCGGCTAATAGACCCACAGATCTGGCACATCAAACGCTCCCTCACACGCACACACATACATGCAGTCCTTTCGTCTTGTACGATGGTTACGTGCCACACCACATGTACCACTGAGAACTTTCTCCTCTTTTCACCAACCATCTCTTTTTTCCGACGTAGCTTCCAGTTCAACCCCTCTCCCCCCTCCCAGAATGCCCGCAGTGGTCCCACAGATGTTCCGTCACCCTGGGGTGTCACGTGCCCCAACTGTGTCCGCTCCAAATAAAAATCTTGAAGATAGAGTCTTTATTTTCTGCGTGTGGCTGGTAACGAAAACACTGTCAAACAACTGTAAGATAGAGTGAATAATACGGTGTGTATTTATGGTGCTGTTTATAAATTCAGCCAAAATGGCTGAGGGATTGTACACATAGATACTGCCACTGTAGACCTTCTAACACCATGACTTTATCCTCCATTACTTTTATTCAGCACATAGTAAAGTAGGTAGAACAGCTTCTTTTCTGACGCAGCATTAATAAAGTCTCTAGTGAAGCCTAAAAGGTACACTGACGTTTATGGCAGCCTATTGTGCAGGATTTTGGCGGATGGATTCGAGCAAATAACTGGTGTCTCATATGTCATGATGATATGGGCAAACATCATCCATGAATCATTTTTAATTCAGAGATAATTTATCAACAAATTTAGGGAATTATTTTTGAAGTTAGCCTCGCCGTACACAATTTCAAGAAACACGAAAATGAGCTGATTTCAAATACCTCAAATGTTGTGTGAGTTATTTTCAATTATACCATGGTCTGGGTGAATACTAGATTCTGATTGGCTGGAGGGTGTAGGTTAAAAAGTGATATACGGACACCTACTAAGTAGTTCCAGTCAAATTGACTGTTCACCGCTATAATCAATGCACTAGCTGGCTTATCAAATCTGAATATTTTATTTCCAGCACTGAGTTCAGTCCGTCAGACCTTCAGTGTCTTATCCTCTGAACACCACAGGGTGGCAACTGTAACACACAAGCTGCAGAAAGTACACTTCCCCTCTAAATTTGCTGATATGCAAATAATCTCACATCCCGTTCACTGTTCAGCTCTCTGCCTCAGGCTGCGGCCACAGTAACGTTACACACGGCCGGTCATTTGTTGGTGGAAATCTTGCTATTGATTTGGGGACAATGACATGACTGGTTAGCTAGCTATTCATGTTAGCTAGCATACTGTCAAATTATATTTACTGTTTGTCAACCGTATGCAATGTTATTGACTTTGAATCTTGCTAGCATAGCGTTAGCTTTCTGGCTCATGGCTGAGCGGACTAGAATATCTCCCGTTGCCAAGTCGTATCTATGATCCGTCCTATTTACTGGAAGAGTGAACAACGTTTCCGTTGCATAAGAATCTTACGGGAGAGTAATGATTGTTCCAGGTGTTAGTCAAACCCTCAGGCGTTACCAGGGAAACTAAGTTATGGCTTGTGAAAAACTTTATATTTTGATTGTAAAACGCATGAAAATGTAAATTAATGGTCCGAATTTCTTTTCTTTGGCAAGTGACCATGGTATAAGCGGGATAATGCCCTTCGAGGTGTCCATTAACAGAAATGAATCGGACTTCGCGTCGGACGGTTCACGCCTCCGCGTCGTCCGATTCATTTCTGTTAATGAACACCTCGTCGGCCATTATCCCTCACGTCGATGCCCTCCCACTTAAAGCAGCAACGCGTGACTTTCATTTTGTGGTGATTCTGGCGGCCCCTGTGGAGAAACGAGGCACCGCCACCTTGTTTCTATAGATGTTTTGGAAGAACATGAAAGACAGACGCAGCATATTTTAAATACAATGTTTCTTTTTTAAACGCAGCTGTTTGCAGGATTAACAGCGATGAGGCAATGTTTCTTTTTGTGTCTATGTAAGATTAGTAACTGTAATATGTAAATTGAGACTGTTCCATAACCAGTTAAAAATGAATTGTAGCACGTCTGATATTTTTTTTTTCTCTGTAGATTAGGGTTAAAGGTACCAGGAGCATTTTCTTATGAAGAAAGTTATGTTTGCATTGACCATTGTGTTCAACCTTGAGGCTGAACGAATGTGTTGAGTGCATCTGGGTATCAGATATGTGCAATGGACTTTTTGAATACTTCATTGTTCGGCTCCATGTCTTTGTAAGACTGTCAGTAGATGTGTGATAGTGTTCGCCTGCCTTTACAGGTAGATCTCAAAGAACATCCTGCTCACACTCACTGTCCATGCTGACTCAGGACCTGAAGGGGTGTAGTCTTGCTGCCCGTTGATCATGCTGACATGTAGACTACTACTACCACTACTGCTCAAAGGGGATGCAGTTTTATGGCGGATGAGATTTTTTTAAAGGTCTTGCTCATTTTTCGCTGGTCTGAATGTGCATCTGGGTATCAGCTGAAGTCAGAGACCATGCATATCACTAAAATATTTTTTTGAGCATAATAGGGGAGGGAAAAGTAGCCTTACATCCTTAACTCAGACTGAGAGTTTTTGATGTTGTATTGGACCAATAGCAATATAAACTGAGATTAGAAACAGAAAGAAATGTTGGCAACATCTTGTTTAAATGTAGGCCCATTGGGAGATGGATGAAGTTAAGCTGTGTAAAAAGCTCTTTAAAAAGTATCCTCCCGCTGTCTGACAGTGTGAGTCAGTCTCTCCAGATCCACTGGATCTCTGCACAGAAACATGAAGCCAGTGTTCTCATGTTTGTGTTTGCCAACATCCTGAGACGGTGTAGAGTTCCTCCACCGTGTCCCCGGCTGTGAGTTTGTTTTAAAAGCCACTCTGGAAGTTTCCAGTGCAGAAAGGATACTTGTGCTTGATCGATGCATTAAAATGAAGGAGGAAAAGTTAGACATGCAAAATGCTTTTTTTGGAGAAAATATTCATCATTGAAGTAGAAAATACATAAATACATCCAAAATAAGTTATTAAGAACATAGAATGATGCTATAGCAGCTACACTAACCTCTTCAGAAGCCTAGCTAATCACCTAAACCACGGCCATAACTGCCAATTGTTGCACAAAGGACACGATTGGATCAACGTGTGTGTGCAGCCGCAAGCACATAGCAAGATTACGCAGTCACTCAAATCGAGCTGCTTGATAAGTTAACCCCCAAACAGTCGCAAATCACAAATTCACGAAGATAAAAACTGCTTTTGGAGAAAATCTGTTGATATTGCACTTCTTCTATAACAAATGAATCTATCCTGGCAGAGTTCTTTCCAAATTCTACCCGTGTCCTGTCTACATATTCATGCTCATGTCCAGCAGCAGATGTAGATTACTGTGTATTTTCTGGAGTAGTAACGCCGGTGTAAACCCCCAGTCAGAAGTAAAGTTGAGATGTGAACAGGTCTGACGCTGCAGTGAAAAGCCTCCTTTGTCTTGCAGCCTCAGACTTTGTCCAGCCTCATGTTTCTAATGGCTTCTCCTGGAAGTCAGAGTGTGTAGCTGACGTAACAAGTGAAATTAAATGTCTAGCCAAAGCAGATGTTGGACAGAGGCTTGCTTAAAAACGTGCGCATGTGTGTGTGTGTGTGTGTGTGTGTGTGTGTGTGTGTGTGTGAGAGAGAGAGAGAGAGAGAGAGAGAGAGAGCATGTGTGTGAGTGTGTGTGAGAGCGTTTGTGTGTGTGACTAGAAGTAAACGTTTTAAACGGGAAAGGGGAGAAAATGAGGTGCGAGACGTGTGTTTGTGCATGCAAACGTTTTAGTCTGTATTCCTGTTAACTTACTTTTCTGAACTCACGGGAAACATTCATATATTTATTTTCTTCTTTTTTTTACCATAAGCTGCTGGGAATAGGGTGGTGATGCCAGACATTCAGTTGGAAATCAATAAAGTCATTGAAAGTATTAAGGAGTGTGTGTGAGTGTGTGTTTGCACAGTGTGGCTCCAGCTTCCTAATAATTTGAACTAAGCACACTTCATCAAACTGTGCCATAATTCATGGAGACTGGAAATCCTTTTGAGTACATTTCATTGGTGAGAACTGAAACGGTGAATTTCAGGACGAGAAACAGCCGGATCTTGCAAATCACGAATTTATGATGATGTCTTGTGACATAGACAAGATAAACGACTGTGATGGTTCATTTTGAACCAACTGATCTGTAAGGACAGACTCTGATGTTGGTAAATCATCCGAGTTGGACGGGGTCAGACTCATGACTCATTGAACATGATTCTCCATTAAAGGGCTCTCTGTAACTAATGAGATTTGGGAAGCAGGCCTCTGTATGTCTGTGTGTGTGTGTGTGCAGTGAACACACCTTGCACATGTGTCAGGCATTAGGTGCTAAACCTTGGATCAAAGGGTCTGGACAGCAGCAGATCTGTCTGCGTTTTGTCATTGTTTCCGTCCAGACGGCGGAGTGTGTAAAGCTGCAGGTGAGGCCTGTCAGGCCAGGGAGTCTTCCAAAGGCGAAGGGATACTGGGAAATCCAGGAGGCAGCCAGCTGTTTTCCATCTTAAAAGGTATGGACACAGTAGGGCGGGGAGAGATTGAACTGTGGAAATACCAGATCAGACGGAGGGAGAGGTGTGAGGCCAGGAAGGGAAGAAAAGTATCCCAGCAGGCGTTCGATGGAAAGTGTCAGGCAGAAGTTCAACGTCAACATACACAAACACATGGGACAATAAGGAATTCATGACCTTTATATATCACCATCTAGCTGTGATGTCACAGCACCTGATTGTCATCAGTTCAATAGTAGAATCAGTGCTGCTGGATTGAACTGCTACTTTCCGTTCAGTGCAGAAATAGGCCTGAAAAACGCATCAAATTTGGAAGCACGGTCAGCGGCATTCAGCCTCAAATTATCACGCCGAAATAACAACATCGTAATGCCGCCTTGTTAAAAGTCTGAATTCATGCTTCGTCAGGTCTGTTGGCCAGACGACGAGCAAACAACTTTCAAAGTGCTTGTTCCCTGGATGGAGTGGATCGATAAGAGCTATGCTGTGCAGTGCAGAGACGTATTTCCAAAACTTACCAGGTAGTCTGACGTTGTCACTCACTTCCCCTCTTGGCAGTTCTTTATATGTCCTGGGTGTCCACAGACGACCACGAGGAGTGAGTATTATCCTCTCCTCCATTGTTGTTCGTGAATATCCAGACATCGGCAACATTGTCTCGAGAAGATTTGCATCGCGTTTGGTCTGAACACAGCATAAGAGAGGCATGATGATAACTACCTGCCTTTATAGAATGCCCTCCTACAGAGATTGGCTAACTAGAGCCAAGTTGTGGGGAAAGCGGAATAATACAGGCTCACTTACATCAAACTATCATTCTTGTGCAATTATGACGTATAATGACATGAGGGACCTTATTAGCGTCATCAAATGGTCACTGGTTATGTTTAGGGTTCCAAAAATACCTGGTTAGGTTAAGGACAAGATTCTGCTTTGGCATCTTTAGCTTCAACACACGGCATAACATCACACCTGAATAGGAAAGTAAATAAGCTCGTTCACCAGGGTGTTGTGTTCTCGTCAGACCTGATCAGAGGTGCACGTGATAAATACCCATGTCTGCTGCTGGGTCAACTGACCGGGGAGTAAATCCTGATAACACACATTCAAGTTGCAAAAGCCAGATATTGGCATTTGGGTGTGAAAGGGGTAGAAGTGTCATCCAGCTGATTCTTTTTTTTTTTCAGCAAAAAGCACTTTTGGATGTTTTAGTTCATTCATGCACAAACAGCCCCATCAGAGAAGTGACTTTACTATCTGTTATTCTGTTACCAAGTAGCTGAAAATGAGACACGTGCGTGCTACCAAAAACTGCATTGTGGGAGGAGTTTGGGCCAGAAGTTGATATCTGAAAACCAGTCTTGGATTCAGCAGGGCCAGAAACCAGCAAAACTGTTTAACAAATGGGGACTGAGGTGCTTTTTATGACCCTTTTGGCCAAGTGTCGGCAGACTTTTGGTGCAGTTTGTCACCACAGCTGTAAATAGATTAGGTTGAGTGTGTTCTCTTCAGATCACCCTCAAAAGAAAATTGATAGTGAAGGTTAAAGTGCAGTTAGTGGTGCTAAATGCAGTTTGGGAAACCTGAGATTAGACTTTGCCTGATTTACAGTAGCTCTTACTGAAAAGCGTAGGGAAAATGTGTACCGGGTCTTTAATCAATTTACACTCCAACCTGCCTGCATTTAATTACTGGTTGATTTATGAAGTAGCAGCTCATTACACAGCAGTGCCTGGGTTTACCCTGCAGGCATGCTGCTACCACAGCCACACTGTTCCCATCCTTCTCAAACCTCATTAAAATCCCGTTAAAGACTGTACATGGCCAAGAAATTTGTTTTCTATTGCAAAACCTACCTACGTGTGGTAACCAGACTTTAACCTATAAAAGAAGCATGCTAACATTTTATTTTTCAAGAGAAACCTATTTTGCACAGACCATTTTTTTTTGGTTGCATTAATGTAGACTTGGGAATGACATCTGAAATGAAGGTTAAGCCAGGTTTACCGCTCAGAGTTCTTTGTAATTTTAGAAACAATGGGTGCTTTTATTTCAGACAGAGGCAGACAAAAGCAGCCTTCTCATTCCTTGCTGATTCACTGTCGATTTTTCAGGCGCATGTCACTAGCTGATTTTAGCGCCTCGCTAATTATCATCATGATTAGCTTCAGTTGTTTTGACGCTGTCTGCAGCTGACTTGTTTTCAAACAGGAACCACGTGAAAGTGTCATGAATATGCTTTTTTTCTTAGCTACACACATGATTTCCCTCGGAGGCCAAAGCTATGCTGTATGTGTCCCATGCAAAAAGTCATCATCCTGTCAAGGTCAGACATGGAAATAAACAGCATTATATAACAGAGTGGCTCTCGCGTTACAGTGCAAAATGATAAGGGTAAGATAAGGTATTTTGTTCCAACACATTTTTCTAACATAACGCTTAGCATCTGGCTACGACGCAGCAGGGAAATACCTGGAGCCACTCCTCGAGAGGGCTCTGGCTAATGTAACTGCTAACACCATAACTGTGAAAAGATTATGGGTGATACTTCTGGTCCATTGGCAGAAGTAGCAAAGTATCATAATGACTGACGGGCTCGGTATCAAATGTGGGGGTGGGATCTACAGCTTACTGACCTACATTAGTACCATGTAAAAGAAGCTTTCTCGGAAAAAAAACATTTCTACATGTATTAATGACTTCAGAAGTCGATCTGTTAAGATAATCTGAAAATTCAGTTTAAACATGAATTTCTTATTCAGAATCGTGACTCAGTTAATGTCAAAATAAAGCTGTCCGTGTAAACACAGCCACTGAGTGAGTACAAAGACGGTCATCTGTAAAGAAAAACAACAGTCTTAGCCAAGCTTCCAGACATTTGCTCTGTCAGAGTGTCTGGAGAGGGGTTATATAACCAGAGTAACATAAGATGGATGTGTTTAGCTGAAAGAAACAAAGTCTGTCATTCCAGGGGCGTCGTAATCCAATCTAATCTCCTTTAATAACCATTATGGGCACGACACAGACGGGAGGACCGCTCACTGAAGGCGTGACACATCAGATCTGTGCTGGTTTGTTATATAAGGTCAACCACATGTGGAAAAAAAAATGCTTCTTTGTAGGATGGGAACACATTTAAACATGTCACTAACAAGCATGTCACTTGTCTAAAGGCATACCCCAACTGTGGATCCTCTTTAAATGTTATATGTCTTCCATTAGTGGTATTCAGTGTTCCACTGGTGTCCTTCAGCCTAATTTGGTAAGTGCTGTCCTCCATATCTGGAGACATCTCTACATCATGTCTCATTGTCTACATTTGGTCAGTTATCTGAATATAATTAGATGGGCTGCTCAGCCACAAAGAGGACCTACATATGCCAAAAGCTATTTTTCAAACTCCTTTTGAAGTGTTTCCAGGTAGATTTCCCCTCCAATATTAACTCGACATCCTGAGTCTATTTAGGTTTGCAGCGGATGTCAGCTGCGCTACGTTCGCAACTTTCTGACAAGCCGTCAAACCCCCTGCCACTGGCCTGCTTTTTAAGAATTTGACCTTTAACCTTGTGTTGCAGGGCCTGTAAGCCCGAGGACAGCGCACCTGCCTGCCACACGCTTCCATTTAGGGGACACACAGACACGACTCCAAAATACCTCTGTCAACAGTTTCTTAACGCGCGAACGAATTTCCCTGAAACTGATCTGCTCAAAAAAGCCCAAAGAATTTTAACTGTCTTGTAAAATATTCACAGAGGGTTTTCCTTCAGAAAGCTGACACTTGCTAATAAACTTGCAGCAATGTTTAATGCTGCCAGCTGTGAAAGCTTCCTCTGTGCTTCTCTTTTTTGTTTTCAGCACCTTTTCTGCTGCATCTTCGATACAGCAATATGCATGAAACTATATGAGAATGAGCATCTACACTGTAACTTTAACTTTGCTTGTAACGAAATCAATTTAGATCACTCTACAATGGAGATTCGTACGTGTCAATTTGTTTCAAGTGAGGCACATGCACACGATGTTGTATTTTTAGCAGCACCAGCAGCAGCACTGGCAGGTCAACAGGTTGCAGACCTGCTGTGAAACTGTGTGACATGATTAAGACAAGTAGGACATGTTCCCTGATCAACAATCCCACATTGCGCTCCAGGAACAACGCTGCAATCAACCAATCACAGCCCTCTGAAATCATCGGTGTGCTGCTCCTGTGCTATTCTTAAAATGAAAGCTGTTATGTGAAAAAAAAAATTACAAGGCACATTATGAAAAGTCGGTGTTGATGACTCCTTAAATGACTTACTGAAGGTTCCCACCAGGATGCTAACACCACAACACGTAGTCATTGGAGAGTACCAGTTATAAGGGGACCTGGACTTCGTTATCACGTGGTTATTGTGTAAAACAGTCACTGTTTGGTTTAATTTAAGCACAAAAAACTCTTGGTTCGGGCGCGCAGGTGGTTGAGTGGTTAGAGCGCATGCCATATACGCAGCCGACCCAGGTTTGATTCCAGCCGGAGGTCCTTTGCTGCATGTCACATCCCCCTCTCTCTCCCATATTTCCTATCTGTCTGCTGCTTAATAAAGGTGTCTATGCCAGAAAAAATCTTTAAAACAAAAAAACTCTTGGTTCGATGTTAGGAAAAGATCTTCGTTTGCGTCGGAGTATGTGAGCTTAAATGTTAAAGTCACATTGACAGCGTGCCAGCAACAGGGGCACTGAACCTTCATGCTCCTTGATTGGTTGGGTTTTGGCAAAAAAAATACTTGCTTTGGTTCGGGCACTAAAATGACTTCTAGTACTGGAAACATGCTTATGTATTTAAAATTCACTCTTTTTAGTTTGAATGGAAATTGGCTTATGACGAGGAGCACCCCAGCTTTCCTGGAGGCTCGTGGTGGAAGAACACCTTTATATTAGTTTAACCCTCACCCTCCTTTCCTGTTCAGCCTGCAGTCTGATGTCAATGTGTGCTGTGTTTTTCAGACACGCAAGGAACAATTGTTATCAGAAAAAAAGCTTAGGAGGACGAAAGGAAAATCTAGAAGGGGAACAGATGTGTCGTTCGCAGCACTTAGTTAAGTTAAGTATAGGCCATGGCTTGACATACACGCATGTCATGGGCCCAGACTTGTTCAGACACTCACACACTCAAACACACACAGACACACATGCAACGAAGTTCTCATTGATTCATACATTAACACCCGACCCTCTCTTCATTTACCAATGCAGACACACGCACACGCACACACACACATACACACTCCAGCTCTTATTACATGTGTCCGCTCTCAGAGCACCCGGCCCCTCTGCGCAGACTTTTAGCACGTCGCCTCTGATGGAAAACTGCAGTCCGTTCACGTCGTTATTTCGTATTTTGGCTGCGGCTCTCCCAATATCTTTCACCGCCGTGGCAATTGCCTTAACAGACGGGCCGAGCGCAACGCTGCATGGCCACAATGCAAGGAATCCAGACATTACCCAATATCCTGAGAGGGTCCGCGGGGATACATGCTGCTCATTTACAGACACGCCAGTACACCGTGTGACTGGTCGACAGGTCTGCGGTTTAAAGGCCCGGGGGAGATTTGTCAGGCTGGACATGAATGACGCATCAAAAGACATGTCAATATTTTTCCCTGCGGAGAGGACTGAAGATTGGAAAAATCCACTAAAAGTCATTTACACCATTATATATCAATCATCGGTGACAATGAGTGCGTGTCTGGAACTCATTTTGCGATTGCATGTTAGAATTTGGGTTTTCGGTGCACCAAAGTACTCTCCGCCAGCAACAACAGGGTGACTTGTCAGAACAGTTAGGACTTGCAACCCTTAACTGCATTGCATCCTGGTCTATTTACTGGCACAGTGATGGTAGAAAAGCATCCTCACCACTCACCACCATCCAAAAGATGAAGCCATGGATAATTCTTAAGTAATGGGCCTTGCTCTTATCATGAGGGAGGAATCCACAACACAACTCTACATTTACTTTTAGTCCTTAGAGGATAATCGTGGTTGATTACAACTTGGGTCTTATTTGTAGTTTTGAGTTGTTCTCTAGGACTATAATCACCATGTCAGGCTCTTAGTTCTGGGAAGACCACAACATCGCCACGGTTCCAGATCTCAGCGGTTACGGTGGTGAGTATAATCTGGTGAAAGGCCAAATCTACAAAAATAAGATGATGCAAATAAATAAGGTACAAGTTGCACTTCAAAATCATCAGCAAAGTGTAACGTGTGCGTACCTAAAAGGGGTCTTAGTGACAAACTCACAGACAATTATCAACCAGCTCAGCAGATCTTTGCAGCTCTACAGGGCATTTTAGTATCTTTAAGCTGCTTGTTTTGGCTTTATTTTACTGTTACGGTTCAGTGTCACTGCTATTCAGTGATGTGCACAAGGGGGGGCAAGGGGGGCAGTCGCCCCCCCTCATGGCTCAATTGTTAAAAAACGCGCGCTGAAGTGCCCTCCTGGGAGCTAAAACCTGTGCTAAAGTGCCCTCTTGGGAGCCAAAAAAGCGTGTCAAAGTGCCCTCTTTGTTGGCAAAACACACTAAACTGCCCCCTTGGCTGGTTAAAACATGATAAACTGCCCTCTTGGGAGCCAAAACTCACGCTAAAGTGCCCTCTTGGGAGCCAAAACTTGCGCTAAAGTACCCTCTTGGGAGCCAAAACTTGCACTAAAGTGCCCTCTTGGGAGCCAAAACACGCGCTAAAGTGCCCTCTTGGGAGCCAAAATGCGCGTTAAAGTGCCCTTCTTTTCGCCCCTGCCCTTCAAAAAGTCTGTGCACGCCACTGCTGCTATTGTCAACCTTGTGTCCAGCCCAGCTACACCTGCTCATCAACAAAAACAGCAGGCCGACAAAGTGAGCAACACTGAGTTGCTAAAGAGCCAGATGTTTTCCTCGGGAGACATAATGGAGACTGAATAACAGCTTTACATTTATCACCTGGACACAAAAAGGACTTTAAATGAACGCTAACACAGCTCTGTGTCTGCTGGATGTGTGAATAGTAAATACTTATATATATACGGACAACTGATGTGTTTACAGCTTGTTCTGTTGCCTCGAAGTGGCAAAAACATAAATAAAAATAACGTCAGCTTTTCTGTCAGAGAAATCTTGCATGCTGCATATACTGTGCTCTACATTAACATCCACTTAATAATGTATATCCATTCAGTATTCATGTATTTGCATTACAGAACGCTTCATTTGTATATAGAGATTGTATGTTGTTGGTCATTGCAGCTTTTTTTATTTTATATATACTTTTTTTTTCCTACATGAATGTACATAAAAGTTTATATAAAAGTTCACTTTTTTACCTGTCTTTGCTAAGCTCTGTAGTCCTCGTAGATAGCTCTGTTTCCATTTTCTGCAATTATTTCTTGCAGCGATGTGCAACTTTGACAGAAACTACACGTACTGGGCCAGTAAAAGTGATTCTGATTCATAGCCACATAAACGCACACTGTCACACACGAGTTTGCTCAAAACTGCCAGACGCCTCACCAATAACTAGTTCTCTTACCACTATTTACGTGTTTGATGGTTTCCCTTTATGCCTCCGTGAATTATGTTGTGATGGAGAATGACAGTTGAGCTTGGTTGAAGGGTCAGGGGTTTGCAGTAGAGGATGGAAAAGTGACAGTGAAGAGTAATGTTTGAAAGCCTTACTGCATGAGGTTAGGTTCGCTCTCACTTCCATGAAAAATGACTACGTACGTATTCGTGCCTCTGCGGGACCACTGTAATTGAATGTTCTCGTTTTTTGTGCTAATGCATGCAAACAGGGACATACTGTATGTGTGCGTGTGTGTGTGTGTGTGTGTGTGTGTGTTTGTTTGTAGGAATGTTAGATACCCCCCCCCCCAACACCAGGTCTCGTGATGTCTGAGCCAGCTGGCTAACCCACTCCCCTCCTCCACCTCACACCACTAACTTGGTGTCCTTTCACCTTTAACCCTGCTCACACACCTCACACACACACACACACACACACAGCCCAGGGGAGTCGTACCAGATCTGGGTTAATGTCGGGTGGTGGACGGTTTCCAGGAATCACACTCATCCCTTTCCCTTCCCTCTTATCCTTCACTGATTTTCCAGTTTTCACAGCCAGAGTCTGGAAAGCGTGAGTAAGCGTTTCCTGTGGAAAACTGTACTTTCAACATGGTAATTTGGCTTCTGCAGCCGTGCTACTATTAACAGAACGAAGAGACACAGAAAAATGCTGTGTCAACTGTGAGATTTGCATTTAACTTTCCTCACAGTGTTGATAGAGAGGGGCAGAGGGAGATGGACAGCAGGGGGGGGGGGCAGCGGGAAGGTCAGGGTCTCTGCAGCTCAGGGTCAAAGGTCGACGCTGTGAGGACGCTGCACAAGGTCTGCAGAATTAAAAGATATTTATGGAGGCCGTTAGCCTGAGTGAGGCATTGACTTACACGCCAAAGACACAATTGGGACACACTGGTATGCACAATCAGATATAGTGAAGACAAGATAAAAGTAGGCGCACACACAAGCAGGTCAGCAGTATTAAAAGTAGGACAGCACATCGTTTAAAGCCACTATGAGTGCATGTGCTGTACAGAACATGTGCTTTTATTATCTTTCAAATTATATTTCCTTATTAGAACATTTTTTTAATTCGTTTTATTTTGTAAAGTGATAAGACAACCTGTGTAGAACCTGGAGCAGCCTGGATGCTTTCAGCCCTTCATTCTTCTACTACTCAGGAGGAGCCCAGCAAAGTTTTTGACATAATTAAAACGTCGCGTGGCTTTAAAGGAACAGTTCACAATCGTTTTTGACTTCGGTAGGTAGGGTGAGGTGTCGTAGTCCACAAACATTTCTGGAGCTTCACAGCAAAAAGTGTTGCAGCAACTGAAGTAGATGGGGGAAAATCATCTGACAAAAAGACATCAAATGTTTCAGAAGCCCGAAATTGATTTAAAAAGATACTATTTACACCCTCAACGCACGGTCGAGTTTGTGCACCCACAAGGAGAGGTCCTGCTCGCTATTAGCGCTGCAAACAAAAGACCTTTAAGCTCTGTGATTAGATGTTTCATACCTAAATGCTCCATGGAAGTCAGTGTGGACAGAAAAATAGGAAGCGATACTACTCAGAAAAACAATTATGCTCGCGTTTCTTACTAGGCAGCGACCCCTAGTGGCTGTAGTTATTAATACAGCTGCAAAGGAGGATGTAGTAGTAGAAGTCGAAGGAAGGAGTATAAAGAGTGAAATGTCGGTATAGGGAGGAGGGGAGGAACGGATGGGAAGGTGAACAAGCACACATCTGTCATTGAGGAGACCGCTGCTTGTGTCCAGCGTCAAACGAGAGGTCAACAGTGAGTTCTTTAAGCTTACTAATGTAGGGAATTTATATCTAATGTATATAAATATGTATGTATATAAGCTAAGCTAGGTGCTAAAATAGTGGTCTGCTGCTTCATATTTAGCCCTTTTAAAGTGACCTATGTCTATCTCTATCTCTATCTTAATTATCTGAAAGAAAGCAGTGAAAGAAAGAGGCGTATCTCCCAAATGTGGAACGATTCTAAAGTTTTTTATGGTCACAGGCTGGTAACTTTGACTTTTTTATCAGATAACCAGGTATGTTAACATAGCTGCTGAGCTTTTGTTCTGGTAATACAACCAGGAGAGTTTATATAGTTCAAAGGATTTAAAGTGCTCCAACTGTAAGTCATCCAACCGTGAACAGGACTTGAATCATGGTGCACAAACAAGAGTTGAATTATTGCCGAAAAAAAATAAATAATGGAACACCGCAACTGTACTGTTTGTGTGACATTCCGACGGCTGTTAGCTCCTCCTCGATCGCCGAGACAAAGATGAGCCGTGACAGTTTCGTGCCTCAGTACCTCCAGGAATGCTCATCGCCCAGTTTCACTGTGTCCCACCTTATCACCTACAGATAAACACACCACAGACAGTAAATTAAGCAGTCAGTCTCGGCTGCCTACCCAAAATAGAGAGGCACGTGAGGGTTGAAAGCAGAGCAGGACTGCCACAGGTGTAAACTGTTCTCCTCAGCACCTCGCCGGCGCCAGGCTGATATGTTCAGGCTAATCTCACTTTCCTATAAACTGTTATTACGGCTTAAAGAGCAGGGCTGATTTAATGCTGACGAGAAAACGCTTTGTTGAATGAACCGTGAATCTTTGTTTTATTGCTGTTGCCGCACGGTGTACATAGACACACATACACACACACACCAACAATAAATACAGCGAGGGATCAGTGTTGTTTTCCTGTAAATCCTCTCACGTGCATTAAATCTGTCATTGCTGCGATGTAGCGTTTCTCTCTGACATGTTTATGATCTATAGAACTGCTCTGAATGCATGTTCATTCACATTCCTGACCTTGAACCACCTTCCCCTTACCAAGCTCTGTTACAAAACTGAACTCACAATAAGGTTGTGGAATAATCGGGTCAGTCACAGACAGGTATTGAGAAAGAGATTCTCTCTGATATGTGACATTGAGGCTCTGTTGCCTTTGTAAGTGCACTTATTTCATTCAGGTAATTCTAACATTTTACCCATTTAAAAAAAAAAATGAAAAAGGGGCAGAAGTCTGAAGATACATATTCAAAACACAAATCAATCGAAGTTGACCTCAAAGCCATGAGTTGAGAAATCTGCATTCATGACCTGTGGAAATAAATGCTGAGATAAAAAATCCCAAATGCTGCTCTCTTTTTTTCATAGAGCATGTTTGTGTGCGCTGGACTATACAGATTTTCGAAAATACCATTTCATTTTCATAACTGGCTTAATCAGTCCTATGCCTCCTGTATAGACCCGACCAACAGTCTACAGCCACGCTAGCCTCGCTGTGAAGCTATCGTGAGCATGCACACATGTCACACCGACAAGGCCAATATGCTGGTTTTTGGTAGGCAAAATGTTTACTGTGTTCACTATCGTACTTTAGCATGTTAGCATGCTAACTTTTGATGATTGTTAAACAACACAGAGAAAAGGGTGATGGGAGTGTCACTAGTTTTGCATGTATTCCATCACAGCCTCATATGTAAATGACTGGATAGATAGACTGCAAATGACTTCCAAAAAAATCAGGCACCAAAACATCCTGGTTTGGGTTGAAATAACTAGTTACTTATGTAACATTAGTTGTGATTGTACACACTTTATGTACGTGACTTCACTTTACTACTTAATGTTGATTTTTGGTTTAACATCGGAAATGAACTAGCCACCCCTGACCTCTTCCTTATTGGGATTTTTTTTACTCTTCATACTTTATACTTTATAGTCTTTTGTCTTACCTCCTCATTTAGATGCTGTAATAATTATTACGGCCTAAAATTTGCCGCCTAACAAGAAACGTCAATATGGGTCATAATAACCACCTTTCACTGTCTGCCTGTACTGTATGATCATTTTTCTGATATGGATGGTCTTAAACCAAACTGCTAGACAAAAACACTATGCTAGCCTGAGCTGTGCTTGATGATCAAGGATTCATCCTGAGGGGACCACGAATGACGAGATAATTCTGTGTGGACCAAAGAGGTGGATGGAGCTGTGCCACTGGTATGACTCAAAATCCAAAGGCAATATTGCTTTCCAAATCAGTGTCTCATTACCGGGCCCACGCGCACTCAACTGTGACAATATGTCAAAAATGTGATTTATGGCTGAGGACATAAGTACATAATATTTATTTCAACCTGCTTGTGATCATTTTATGTTGTTTGTATTACTATTGCTTATTTTTGCCCAAAAGCAATCTTTGTGAACTTAAATGAACATCGTCTATAACTTGACAAGTAAAGAAACAGTCTGTTGAATTCCACGGATTTTCATTAAAGGCACCGCTGGAAACGGTAAAAAAAAAAAAAAAAAGAGGAAAAGGAAAAAGAAAAAAACAAATTCTGTTTTGGTGTGCTCATTACTCTGGATAATACCCAACACACACTGTAAAAAGATGTCAAAGGGACTATTGCTTAACTTAAGTTGTTCCAGTGTAAACCGATCACAGAGAGGCCTGTGGATTGATCACCATGGGACATATTCATCAAGGCTCTAACTCCAGGGCCAGTGTGCTTTCATGAGCTGTGCATGAATAACAATGCTGCCAGAAGGGCCTTTCTGTTGACGTGGTGAGGTTTTGTTTTGTCTAGTTTCTACTGATGTAATTGTTTTTTTTAAAGACTATTGTTTCATTTCGTGTTGTACGTTTGTGAATCTGTCTTTTTGAGGGCATCTTGCATGTGCTGGACTGCTGGCCGGCTGCCTCGGGAGGGGGGGGGGGGTTCCATTTCACCTCAGAGTGCGTCTTGTTGACAGGATTGATAGCAACAGAGTGAAAGCCCGCTAATGTTAAGGAACACTATGATAGAAGACTTTGTTGGATAAACTGCTCCCTGCTGCTGCTTCCTTAAGGCTCGACAATACATCTTCCAAGAGGAATGCAAGTCATTCGTCAAAGAAGTATAGCATAATGACAATTGAAATTAGGAAGCAAGTTTTTTCTGCTAGTGTCATCAGTCAGTTTCAGCCAGAGCCGTGTTCTCTGTGTTCACAGCAACAGCGCCTAATGGTTGATATGGTGAAACACTGGAAGTTGTTTAAAGAAGTGAAAGAAAATCAAGACACGTTTTGGTGTCCTGGATGCTGACACACCACACTGCCCCACACCCATTTTCATAGCCATTATTGAGTTCATTGTTGCGCAACCTGAAACCAGCAGAAGCCGCCGCAATGAACATGCAGCATGTCAAGTTGTTTTCAGCGCTAATACGCGGAGCTCCATAAATAATGAGCACCGATTTAAACCTATAATTCAACCGTTTACCGAGAGCATGTTTCAGCTCTGTTATAACGCAACCTAGTGAAGCAAAACAAGGACGCAAGCAATAAAAGATGCCTTATGTAAGTTAATGAACACGTTGCCCCAAGCCAAGGCATTTACAACCTGAACACTCTCCTCCTCCTCCTCCCTGTCTGTCTGTCCAAACCACTAACATGCTTCTCTCCTGGTATGGAGAGCACGGTGGCAACATACTAGGTCTGTGTTACAGTCCAAGTGTGTCATCACTGAGGTGAGAAAGGTCTAATTAATAGCTGCGAGGGAGACGGGAGCAGTCTGAAAGCACGGCACTACCTGCGGCACATTCTGTACTTTACCCTTGTTTTTTCAGGCTGAGGGATGACCTCCCATCATCGAGCACAGACAGATAGTACAGCGTTACATATGCTGGTTGGAGGTCATGAGTTACATACACATTTACGACTCAACAAGAAGGGTAAATAGCGATTACATTTATTTCAGTTATTTTAACACAGTGATTCCCAATAAATAATGATATTCGAGATTATCGTTAGTCTTCAAAACACAAGATTGTATAATGGCATTACGCGTTGCAATTAACTAAGATACACGTAAACAAAAAATAATGAATAAATAATAATTAGGTCAAAAAAATAAACTGTCAATGGTGGAGTGGTGAGGATAGAAGCTGCTTAGTAGTCTGGTGGTACGGCAGCGGATACTTCTGTATCTTTTGCCAGATGGCAGCAGGGTGATCAGGCAGAGGCTGTTGGCTTTTAGTGTGTTTTAGGCTCCGCACAGACATCCCACTTCACCAATACCATATGCTCCATAGATGGATACAAATTATGTTCAGGGTGTTTTAAATCACCTGCCTTATTGTACCGGGCTGTGCACAGATCAGCTAGATGTAAGAAAAAATACTTTAATTGTTAGCTAGAAGTACTGGAATAGGGCTAAAGTAACGTTGGTTAGCTAGAAGTAGGGGGGAAATGGCCTAAGTACCCTAGTCAACCAAAGATAATGAGGAAATTGTTGGAAAAAGTCAACCGATAAATGGTATTTGGGTGAATTTGGAAGTAGGTCAGGCAATGTTAAACCTTGGAAATATGAGCATCAGCTAAAAGTAAAGGATAAATAATGAATATTCAACTTGGCTCAACGAATAAATGATTGGTATAGTTCAAGGAAAAGGAGACAGACTTGGTTCAAAGCAATGGTTAGTTGGTTGAAACACCCTGACACGCCACAAAAACTGCTCAGGAACAAGTTCACCCCCCAGCAGACGGGACCCAAAGGATCCACTAGAAATGTGGATAAGTTGCACGCGAAACCCAAAGTGCAGGTTAAAAATCTGAACTTCAGCTCTTTTTTTTCCGTCCATACCTGCTCTTGGGTCAACGCCATAACTGTGCAAACAACAACACTTGGAACACTGCAGCACATTTGAGTGATATCCTTTGAGTTTTGACAGTCAGCAATTTGTCTTTTTCATTCACTAGGTTGTATAACTGTTCTCAGGTTGGTTATACAACTGACCTGCCTCGCCTTCGGCTGCCACATGAATATTTGGTTTTGATGGACTACAAAAGGGAGCTGCAGAGTATAACATTAAGTGCAAGCAGGCATCTAGTCTGTTCAGATGCTTTGCCTTTGATTACTCAGGCTGATTGAGTGTCCTGCTTCGGGGTGTAAATTTCACCTTCAGCTATTCCATCAAACTTCACTGAAGAAACAAAGTGACAGCTGGTTAATGTTAAGGAAGACTTTTTTTCCCCTGCTGCCGCTTCCTTGAGATTTGATTTGCCCCCGAAGATTGTAAGTCATATTCTGAAGAAGGACTGTGAGTTCATTGAGGTTGGGGTCAAGTATGATTATCATTTCCAGTGAGAGTCATTTTCATGAATAGTCTGTCCGGGCCTGTGACCAGAATGTTGTCAATTTTGATCCCTGGGCAAGCTCAAGATTCCCTTACAATTTAATATTACAGTGGATTGCAATTTCTTAACACTAGACCATGAGATGAAAAGACGAATCCTACACCTCTAGAGACCGTATATCATGAGTTAAATTTCCAATGTCAATGCAAATCACATGTCAGTGATGAGATGGCAGCATCAATAGTATATACAGCATGTACAAGTGGTATATATAAAATACTTTTTAAAGTAAGCTGCTACAATCAGCTGTTTTTGCCCACCAAGCTAGTGCTACATATGCAACAATTGTGAAGTCAGTATTAAGAAGTCAGTTTCAACATAACATATGAAATATATGCCTGTGAGTATGAGCACATGTCATTCTATGTTAAAACATGAATTAAAATGACTTATGTTAAAATAGTGTTATCGTGGACGCTATGCTCTGGTAGCCTGCTAATGGTAATTCCCATTATGTTTTATCATTGAGCTATAAGTGGTTCATAAAAAAATCAAATCATCACAACATCTAAGAGATTATTTGTCACTCCCTTGTACACAGCCTCAGCCACACCCAAATCCATCACAAAATTGAGCAAAATTTGGATGTATTTTCTTCACAGATACCATACGAGGAACAATTCTGCAGGCAATCAAACGGCTGGTAGATTACAGTCCGTGTTTAAATGAAATCATTGCAGGACTGATGCATATTTAGTGTTAACCTCAAACAATCTGTGTTATACAGTGTCCCTGTTCAAGGTCTAAGTATGGTCTAGACCAGGTCATTTGCTTTATTGAGTACAGTGGCTTCTGAAGAAAGAAAACAACCTTTTTTAATATCCGACTACACTGAGAATTGGCAAATAAAACTACTCTGAAGCAGGAAAGGTTTAGTCATCCCTTTTCCCTGGGAAATAATATAAAGGGAAATAAGAAATAGTAATCCACAGGACAGCGGAGAGGCGGCCAGTCTTTGGTCCAGGCCAGGTCATTTTGAACTTTCCTGGAAAACAGAGCGAGCCGTCCACCACTGTGCAGGCATGCGTCACAGCGGCCGAAGCACAAAGGCAGACAGTGAAAGCGTCGTGGAAGGGAACTCTGCTGACTTCATTCGCACTGGAGCGGCTGGATTTGGGATTGGGCAACTCCAGGACTGGGGACTCCCTTCAGAAAACACAACCAGATGGCTCGGTCATCTGGCTGCTTTTGAAGTGTCCCTGTGTGTGTGCATGCGTGTGTGTGTGTGAGAGAGAGAGTGTAACCCCAGGCGTTGTCATCCAGACACACGTGAATATTATTTTCTCAGACCAAAGCGGTCTGTTTTACTGTAAGTGTGGGATCAGACTGGCTGGGATCCTCTGGACTCCTGCTGAAAACAATTAACTGCAGCTAGGAGCCACTTTAACAGGTCTTTCATTTGCCAGCCCAATCAATGAATTACTATAATCAAAGTCTTAATCGTCTAAATCTGTTTTCACCGACTCTTTGCTGTGTTTTCTTCGCGTTGTAATTTATGAAATGTGTGTTTCCTGAGTCCTTACCACAAGCACTTGTTTTTCTTGACTGTGGTTGTCTTCTTCTGTTGAATTTCTGGAGAAACACATTTTGGTCAGATCAGTGTCTGACTCAGACTTTGTGTTCCTGACACGGCTGCAAGAGGTCAGAGTGACTGATGGCCTTTGACTGCTCTGATGGAGTCAATCTTTTACAGTTTACTAAAGAGAACGTGGTAAGAATGGTCTTTCTTTCTTTCTTTCTTTCTGTCTTTCTTTCCACATGGTTTCAGGTCTGCCTGGATGCTGGACAGAACCGCAACAGCTGCTGTGTAAAATACTTCCGTTCACGGAGATTAGGCTCTCCCCCCCGTTCTCATACGGTTTCCTGCAGAGAAGCAGTTGAATAATCTAATCCCAGAGGTCACCGCTAAAGACACTGCTTCGGTCAAAATGAGCAAAATCAAACACACTGCTTTAACAAAAAAAAAAAAGTGAGCGATCAAGAGACATACTATTTTGTTAGGTTTAGGAAAAGACTGTATTTTTTCTGCCACCAGGACATGACAGATAACACGTAGATACTGACATGTTCACGCCACTGGTTTACTGAAACTACAGCGGCTGATTTTCTGACTTTCGCTCTCTGCGCGTAGATTCTCGTGTCTCACATCTGCAGCTTGTTTCAGGGCGGTGATTTCCAGACTGCAGTGTCTGATGGGGGAGCGTAGCACTGGACCATCACAGCATCCAGCGCTCTGTTTATCCGCGACTCTCAAACAAAAGCCTCCCAGTTCCTGTCTGCTTAGCGCCTCAAATCCACAATCTTCTCTCCCGATCTTCCCCTCCTTTTTCCTTTCCTCCTCTCCTCTTTTACTGCCAAGACGTGATCCCCCCCTTCTGTTCTGTGTGCAACGAGGAAGACCTCTTTCTCATGAGACTAAAGAGAGCTGTGTTTTCCTGACAGATGAAGTAAATCAGCGGGGGCCAGATTCATTAGCCACAAGCCGGAGAGTGGCCACAGCTACAGGAGCTTGTTTTCTCTTTGCCCTCTGAGCACATGCTGACTGGGAAACACTGTTTGTCTCTGGCTCACAAACACCACAAGCATTTGGTTGGCAAAAAGTGATTCCTTTATCCACGGCACACTCTAGTGGTAAACGAGTGCAACTGATCTTATTGTTAGACATGATGTGAACTCAGATAAGGGCACGATCTCAGCTGAAAAGTGAGATTCACTGAGCTGTGATTCAAGGAAAAATGTCCCCAATGATACATTCTATCCTAAAATTTCTAAATGGCAAATATACAACAAACATGGGGAGGTCAGGAGGTACTTAATAATGTCAAGCAGAGTTGCATATTTGACAGGTTTGACTTATCTATACACTATACTGTGATACTTGCTTTGGTACCCCTGGTAGTTGACTTTAGACAGCCTCAGTTTAATACAGATGTTTCTATATGACTTAAATAAGCAAATGAGACAACCCGTGAGAAGACTGGCCATTTCCTCAGAGTTATTCTAGAGTTATGCCCGTCACCAGGTCGGATTCTGACTTATCTGGGTTGGGTTGGTCGTAAAATTTAAAACAACTTTTTCATGGTGGAGTCTCAAAGGTTCGCCCTCTTCAAACCGATTGGGGAGAGCTTGAATAAAACCACAAATATCTAAGTATGTTACCAAAATTGGTCTTTTAACTGTTGTTTGTGCTGACATAGACCTCCATTGCTCATAGCAGAGAAAAATGATTTATGTAAATATTTTCCCTGGGCCTTTAAACTTCCAATTAAGTAGCTTCAAAGTGAGCTGTCAGGGTCCTAAACATGCTGATATGCCTTATAAATAAGCTGAAAATAAGTTTGGGCCTATTATAAGTAAGTAGGACAGTATGATGTTTGGTATGCCTGCAAATCATCAAATACTGTATAACTGTCTTGTAAGACTGCTTTTAATATATTAGTAGAAACATGGACTCACTTCAAAAAAGTGATGGTCTGCTTACTTTCCAAGACCTTAAAGGTGCTTTCATCGATCTTTGTTTTATATTAACAATGGATAAAAGGACCAAAGGTAAGGTGAAAGGAGTTGTGGCAAACACAGACAAACTATCATCCAACAGTTCCTCAACTCAGCGTCTTTCCGCTCACTGTTTTGTTTCTCTTTCACAGCACTCATCAATCCCGTTTCCAGCAGCTGCTTTCAGCGGAGGAGCTCTAAAAGAAAACCCAGTGTGCACTACCTGCTCTGTGGAACAGTTAAAGGAGAACTTCAGTCGATTTAAACATGCAGCTTCATTGCTCAAGCTACTCTTGACTTGCCAGTACCGAAGACGCGAACAAATTTGGTCCAACCATTACAGAGCTCCGTGAACGGAGACTTAGCATTGAACGCTAACAGCATGGGGTCAGAACTTTACACTGTGTTTTAAGCGTCTTAACATGCTCCACATCTCACACCAAAAGTTATGCAACATCAGCAGACACCTTACAACACAGCACTGTAGCGTGTATGACTCAAAATGAATAAAAAAGTAGTTAAAACAGTGTGTTTGTGCAAGGAGCTACTTACCTGTTTGTTGACATCCGTGTGTTCCGGTAGCTAGACCAAACTAGTCAATCCGTCGAGCGCGCACTTACTCCCTCACTGGCGGAGACGGAAACGTAATCCAGCATTTTCGTGTTTCTGTTCATAATGTACATGTCCATGTTACAGCCTGTCATGAGCCATGAGCCTTACAACAGCCTGGTAAGCCTGTTAAGTGCACACTCGATGGATATGCTAGTTTGGTCTAGCTACCGGAACACACGGATGTCAACAAACAGGTAAGTCGCTCCTTGCACAAACGCACTATTTTAACTACTTTTTTATTCATTTTGAGTCATACACGCTACAGTGCTGTGTTGTAAGGTGTCTGCTGATGTTGCATAACTTTTGGTGTGAGATGTGGAGCATGTTAAGACGCTTAAAACACAGTGCAAAGTTCTGACCCCATGCTGTAAGCGTTCAATGCTAAGTCTCCGTTCACGGAGCTCTGTAATGGTTGGACCAAATTTGTTCGCGTCTTCGGTATTGGCAAGTCAAGGGTAGCTTGAGCAATGAAGCTGCATGTTTAAATCGACCGAAGTTCTCCTTTAACAGCTAAATTCCTTCATTTACAGCTTGTTTATGCTGCCCCCCAGTGGCCAAAAAATACTTAATGCAGCTTTAAATTTAAAAATCTTTTTTCTCTCACTTACAGTTACACACTCCAGGACTATTTTATTTTTTACCAATTTACAGAACTCTTTAAAGAATACAGGAAATAATTGTTCTGGCATCTCTACACATATATGTTAAAACTTTAGCAATTAGCCCATCCTTTGAATATGGTTGTGAAAACGTATCACACATTAACATTAGCAAACGATTCATGATCTTACCACTCCCCTGCACAAGGTTTGTTTTTCCGATATGGACACAATATCTATCAGAGGAACGGAACTGAACCATGATCCATTTTATCAAAAGATGATTAAAAAAAATATATATATAAAACTGAGTTTAAAAGAATAGCATCCAAGTTCTATGTTGTGTATTTTTGGTAACATGTTGCATCATTACACACATCATCTTTGTAGTTTAGGACTTTAAAAGGTTGCCTCCTCAAAATGATGCCTGCGGTAGAACCAATGAAGTTAAATGTCATATTGATAACATTTTCAATGTAGACAAATCATTTCTTTAAATGATAATAAAAGTAATAATAATAATAATCTACAAAGCTTGTAGTAAGTTGTCAATTCTGATAAGGTTTGTGAGCCCAAAGTATCAATGGTATCGCGTTGGTATCACCTCTCATCAGCAATTAAGTCTTGGTAGTTGCCAGTTTGTATACTTTACTGCCCTCACATTAGCTAGCTAGCATTAGAATGTTAACATGTGCTAGCTAGAATTAGTAACGTTAACTTGCACAACAAACTGGCAACTACAAATGATTCAAACAACAGCGGTGTAGTGGCTGCTATCTAAGGGGGGGGGGGTAATCAAATGCCACATCTAATGGCTGAATGTTATCAATAACACCTTAAAGGAAATGTTGAAGACAAAGCAACGTTGTGCTTTTTGATATGAGGACCTAGAGTCCAGCCAGGACATAAAAAGAGTCATGCAAAAACATCAGACACAAACTTGTCGATAGAACAATTTATTCATTAAATTAACATTTGTCACATTCATATTTGTGGGATGATCAGCTTTTTGTAGCACCTTCAACAGATATATCAGTGGACTTTGAGCAGGAAAGTTTCACATCCAACCATCAACCTGAGCTTCAACATTCCTATTATGGAACGAGGACCATTTCTCATCTTAGATAACTGGACATTCCCTGCATGCCTGCCCTCCTCTCCTCCGCTTTTTCCAGTCCCTTCTGCAGATTTAAACTACTTTGAACCCAAGCATGTTTTGTGGCGGTTATTTTAAGCCAAAAGTAGAAAAAGCCTGTTGACAAGTCTTAAAGGGAGCACTCCATGGGAAGAGGGAGAAATCTGTGCTTCAGGATAACTCAGGCTTAGGATTATTATTAATCATTTAGACAGCATTTTTGTAGCATGAAAACTAGTCAAAATATCTTCCAGTGATGGAAGATCAACTTTTAGGAATTCAGATTTTTGATTAAACAAACTGCGAGAGCTGGCATATTTATGGAGTGCAGCAGACAAGCTCCACATTCAGGCCAGCATCGTGCAGCCCGGGCACGTTTAGGGAAAGAGCCAAGGGAGGGGAGTGAACCGAGAGATTTGGATGAGGGTCTGAAAGCATAAAATATTGCTTTTGAAAGCCTTGCAAAGATCAGTCCGACAAACAGTAAACACACCGGTGCAGACCTCCATAAATGCCGACCCATGGCCTCTTGTGTGTGAAAGCTGCGCAAGGTAAGAGTTCCTGCTGGCAGCCCCAGATAGAACTGAAAAGTTTGGAAGTTGTGAACTTAATCAGCCAAAAATCCTTAAGGGTGATGTCAGTAAAGCACGTGGATGGTGTGTTATGACTGAAAGGGGAAAAGGGAAAGCAAGAAAGGGATATTAGAACGTAAAGAGAGCCACATTTTCTGACCACAAGAAGTATATACGATATTTATATAAGATAATCAATACGCAGGGTGCTACAATCAGCATGTAGCCCAAAGGCCAACAAACATTTTTTATCTATCTAGATTGTTTTAGTGTGAACTGCAGAATTTTGGAGATGTTGCCCCTTTAGGTGAATGCTGCCAGACTGCACAAGACTGATAGAGATCATGGTGGAGTTCGAGGCCAACATTTACACCAGAGATCAGCACTGCTGTTTAGTGCAGTTCATTCTAGGTGGTATACTGTCAGCAACTGGCCTTGTTTCACCTCTCATCCAAGAGGCTTCTTCTAACTAACTGGAGGGGAGTTGCAGGCTCCATGCGGGAGTGTGTGGGAGTGTCCTTACAGAGTCGTTAGGGCCACTTGTGGGTGTTTGATCCAACCCGCCTTCATGTGGGTTACTAGGGCTAGATGAACGTAGGTATGAATGGTTGTTAAGCTGTTTGGAGAGTCTTGACTTGAGGAGTTAGCACTCCTGTGGGCTTAAGCCTGGTTTATGCTTCTGCGTCGCGGCGACGGCGTAGCTACATCGTCGTCCCTACGTCGTCATTGAGCATTCGTAGTTCTGCGTCAAGAGAACGCGTTGCTCCGCCAAGCGGCTAGGGGGGTGTGGCTGTGTCTTTGTTTGGTTTCGGGGGGTTCATATCGGATTCCTTGGTTTTCTTCCGGTCAGACAGTAAACAATGGCAACTGAGATGGAGCGGGTGTTTTTGGAGATAGAGCTCGTGGATATTGAACAACAAATGCGGTGGCGGTGTTGTTATACTGTTGACCGGAAAAGCAACTTCCGGAAATCACGTTCTGAGCGGACCAATCAGAGTCCTTGCCGTTCGTGTCTCGACGCGTCGACGTGACACATAGTCAGGATTTTTTGGAGGCGCACGTCAGGCTACGGCGTAGGATCCGCGTAGGGGTCTGCGTCGACGACGTAGCTACGCCGTCGCCGCGACGCAGAAGCATAAATCAGGCTTAACTCTATGCAGTACTGAGTTCCCTCCCCAGACAGCTTAACAACCATTCACATCTGGGCTCGCCTAGGCCTAAAGACCCACATGAAGGCTGGTTGGGTAAGTGACCCACAACTGGCCCTGATGACTCTGTGAGGACACTCCCACACATGGTTTAAAATCCTGCAACTCCCCTCTAGTTAATTAGAACAGAAGAAGCCTCTTGGATGAGAGGTCAATGTCTTCAAGAAACTGAAACAAGTCCAGTTGCCTACGATACAGCACTTACAATTCAAGAATATGTCATATTGACAGCTAACATGGCAAATTTTACAAATCCAGTAAACAGTAGATAATGAAGGCTGCTTCTATTGGAGAGACTGTATTGACTTTGTGAAACGCTGTATTCAACACCACATTCCTACATGAAACTACTCAAACAAAAGGTCTGTTGATTATCTTGAGTAACCAAGTCATGATTTCTGAAAAGAGACTTCTGTTTAAAAACATGTTTGTTGGCCCTTTAAGCACCACAAGCCGAGTGCCATCTAGTCCCATTACATTGGAGAGAGGACAGACATCTCTAAAGCCGTTTTCTCCAAAACTGGAGCTCAAAACGTCTAGATGGATAAACAGCATTACAGGTAAGTAAAGGTTTGCTTTTGGAGCTAAATGTCCCTTTAAGAGGTGCCTTAACTAAGCAGGGAATCACTTGTGAAGCAATTAAGACAAGAACCCTCACAAACCTGCCCAGTAGGTATATGTGCAGGTCAACGTTAAGTGGCAAAGCAGGCAATAATGTGGCCTTTATGTGCTTAATTGTTGGATTACCTCAGGAAACGGAGCAAAGCTGTTAGTTACCGAGCTGTCAGCTCCAACTCAACTATGTAAAAGCGCCTGTGATAAATGTGGTGGAAGCTGGTGAACAGATTGTGCTTTTTATAATACATTCTGTCCTCAATTACTTCAAACTAAGTTTCCTGTCAAAAATGGAATGCGTGTTCCTGTGCGAAGACGTCCTGTCTCGACGGAGGTGACAACTTAAGTAAAGATCGCCGGTCATGAAAACAGAGAAGAAGAAGAACAACAAGAAGGAGGAGAAAATGCAACTAATCCATCCGATTTATGTCTTGGTTTGAGGAGAAACAGACACACCTGAATAAAAGCCTTCATGGCTTTTCATCTTGTAATGTGTGGCCACGTCTTTGACTTACCCTGCAATGTCCTGCTGTCAAAAGTAAGACTATGTTCAGCCTCAAACTACAAATTCAGAGTGAGTGTTTGGCCTGACTCAACCTCAACAGATGAACAAAGGTTATGCAACTTCCAAAACAGGTCACGTCTACTTAGAAGCACTTTATGGAATTCATAAACAACTTCCTGCACCGCCTTCTAAAAATACTGACGCCTCGCTGAGCTCTCTAAGTCGTCTCTATAAGCAGATTTAATGGGGCAACAGACAAAAGCTATAAATAGGCAGCCAGAATGAACGCTTCCTTCAAACTTTAGTGTCTGTATCAAACAAAGGCTGTCGCCGGGCACGGGGGGTTTGGATCACAGGAATCTGAGATGATGCCAAGCAGCATCTGGAGAGTGTCGACTCCGAGTGCTGCTGTGACAACAACGCTGCTAGCTATTCCTCTGGATGTTACCTTAAATCGATATACAACCTTTAGTAATGCAGGGAATGTAGACTGAGCAATGCCTTCCTGCACATATTGAACTGCTGCTCAGCATTTACAGAACACCTGCGAGTTAAGTGACTTGCATGAACACTCCCAGCAAATCCAGGATTCAATCCTGTGACCTTAAGTTGACAAAAAGAACAACACCATGCCATTTGTCCTCTTCCTCTCCCTGGGCCCTGACACTTGTTCTCTAGTTTAATAAACACTCATTTAAAACATCTCTTAAAATTAGAAGCCTGGTGCTCTCTTGTAGTGCGAGTTACACTGATATTTCTTTAAATACCAAACATTACGTGCTATTTAAGACTTTTATAGCTGCAATTTATAGTTAAGATTACACAGTGGCACCTCCATTGGCATCAACAAACCCTGGCCGACAAAAATATCCTTCGCACAGTGCTCACGTTTACCAAGCCAAGCCAAGCCACTGGGGTAGTTTATAGAGACGAGACTAAAGTGGTGATAGCAGCTTTTGTCTAGAAAGAAGATGCTATTATGCTAGGATTATCATTTCCTGTCAGCAAAGTTAACTGTCAAAATTCAACCAGTAGGTTTTCATGCACTATATAAAAATAAGTATGAATTCCCATTTTCAAAAGGGAATTCAACAAACTCAGCATGTCACAGCCTGTGCCTGCAGAAACAGGCACTGTTTGAGTCGCCCTAAAGGATTACATTGCAGCCATTTCTGGGTTGATCTACCGAAACCATTTCAAATCTTGTGTTGCGTATTAATCTTTTACACACCGTAACATGTAAGTACAAGCCCCAGGCGTAATAATACCAGAATATTGTCCCAAGTAGGCCATAGGTAAGGTACTCTTGACTTTGCCGATAGCCAATAATCACTCAAAGTGTTCACGGGGTGTTAACGGTAAGGTGTTTGCCATTTCAACAAAAATGTTTTTGTCGTTACTGTATGAAACAACCTCTTTACATCAGGTTCAGGTAGTGATCTTTCTTGTGCATGCACATAAATCAGAACATTGTCAAAATAAGGTCCAGACCATCCCACACTAGGGCGATATGACAGTATACACCATGCAGCAGTAGAAATGTGTTCACTGGTCTTGATCAGGTAATACCGTTCCCACCGTGGGAGCTTTACCTCAGTCTCCCTGGAAAGTTATACTGTAAATTCACAGCAGACGGCATCATTCACATTTGATACCTGAACGCTTAGATTTTAAAAGAACAATGGTTATATTAAACAGGGTTCGTACACATTTTTCAAGGTCAAATTCAAGCACTTTTCAAGCACTTTTAAGGGTCATTTTAAAGATTTTCCAGCACCTTATTGCTTGGGTAAAATACTTTTCTACAGGAATATATAAACTCATTATTTTTTCTTCACTTTTTATCACAATAAAGTACATTGTATTATGCTGTAAACATCTAAAATTATGTTTCATAATAGCAAAAACTTCAGAAATTAATTATCCAGTCTGATCCAAATTTTGTGAAAGACACAGAGTTATAATGTCAAGCACTTAAACTAAAATCCAAGCACTTTTCAGACCTTGAAAACACAACATTGAAATTCAAGTACTTTCAAGGATTTCAAGCACCCGTACGAACCCTGATTAAAGCATTTTCTTAATTCAACATTACATTTATATAACAATGACTGTTGCCTGATATATTAGTGTGATATAAAATTGCCTGTCTTAACCCCGCTCTTGCAAGACCTGAGGTGAAGGTTCAAAACTGTGCTTGGGACTAAACTGCGTGTCTATTATAATCATATCTAATGCAGTGGCACCTTTGCTGTGCTCTTTTCAGAATTGCGCAACAGCTCTGTGAGTCTTCGGTCTTTATGAGCGCTGATCCAGCTCCTGGCTCCATGTGGCACTCACTGATAGCAGAGGTAGCTAATTAGGAGTTTTGGTATGTCCAGTTGACCTATGGCCTTCAGTGCTCTGGTGCCCAGCTTCTTCCTCACTGCCAACCTGCTGAGCTGCTGCAGACTCATGGGACTGGCTACAGATGGAAAAAACTAAGAGTTAGATGCAATGGCTTCCGGACTGGATGCATATTACATATCAGCATCATGGTAAACAACAAGTGTCATCTGTCTGAGCCTTCCTGGAAGTGAAATACGATCCTGGGTTGCCATCTGCTGGTGCTGCGTTGGCACTACACAATCCGGGTGATCTAAATGTGATTTGTAATGTTGGTTTTCCACGCAGCCCTTATTTTTGAGAGTGACTTACCCTCATAATACTGTAGGCAGACTGCAGAGGGAGAGCCTGGGGGGGTGTAATCGACAGGTTTCCTGTCGTGCTGATCTCTGGCGTAAATGTTGGCCCCGAACTCCAGCAGTATCTCTATCATCTCAACCTGCATGTTCTTAGCAGCGTGGTGCAGCGGAGTCTCGTGGAGTCTGGCAGCATTCACTTTAGCACCTAGAAAGGAAATTTACATTAACGTTAACTGTTGATTTTCTTTTTAAAATAGCCTCAGTAATATCCTAAAACGGCTGATACTACAGGAGAAAAACAGTGCAAGTTGGGACTTTTCTCAGCAGTGGATTAATATAATACACATTATACAACAAGTAGTTCCATTGTGCTTAAATTAGTATGAAAGCACACCTTATTCAGCACTAAAAGGTGCACAAGGTGAACACAAGGTGAAGTAACAATTTATTAAATAATTATAAACTTTGAAAAACAATCTCAGAACTTGAACTTGCAACTGAAATAGCCAAGTTCTCCAATATACTTATATAAGTTACACATAGAATTTGATGAATTAGTCTGTTTTTTTGCGCTTTATGTTTTTTTTATCAACTAATATAATTTATGGTGATGTTAGGTTGATGTTAGACCACCCTGTTAATGCAGGGGCATGCCTTCCTTGTGTGCAACACAAATTGTTTTTTGTAAGGCTTAATGCCAACAAATATGGGCTTTAGGGGAATAAAACATGGTGTAGGTTTTAGAAATGAACGCATCTGTCTTTTTGCGATACACAAATCGCCTTTACAGAACTCTGGAGTTATAAAATGTTTGTATCACACTGAGACTGTTCTGTCTTTATTTTACATGAAGTTCCTGAACCCTCCATCCGCTGTGCCAGTAAGCAGAGTGCATGGCGCTACTAGCTAGCTTAACACATGTGTAGTCTTTGGATGTAGGCCTGGTAGTCTTAGTTATAATAAAACTGTGCTTGCTGAGCCTTTTTTGTATTAATATGTGGTATTAATTCAGATGGGGAAATTCCACGATCTCTAGGAAACTGCTGACGGCTGACTTAAATGAAACTAGAAGTCGTCTCTGTTGCTAAGTCGTTCCTAAGGGTTAACCTACCTGCAAGAGCATTAAACTAGGTTTCATTACATAGGAGTCTAGTGACACGACACTTAAGGGTGAGCTTGAACATCATTTGTGGCACAACAGTGATGCGGTTAGGACCAAGGCGCTGAAGTTAAAGCAGTTAAAGCACATCCTGTCGTGTAATATTGCTTAATTTGGGCCTGCCAGCAGAATATGTAATACAGAAAATTATTTAATGAAGGAGCATGTCAAATCACATTCCTCTGCAACTATGCACATTTCATAACAACTCACTAAACACTAGTCTCACTTTGTAGTGAATTTTGGCTCTTACACAAACAATCCGTAAACAATGCTATCATGAAAATAAGAATAGGAATGTGGTTGGTTCTGGGATTTTTGGTATCAGAAACATCAACAAAAATATATATATATATCTAAAAAGGAAGAATTTACAAGAAGTCCATGCATCAGGACACAATTTTGCCAAAATAATACAGCAGTCACTTTACCTATCTCATTCACATTTCAACTCCCTGCTGGTTGATTTTCAAATGGATTTGAAAAAAATGAAAATAGTGGCAACACAGAATGTAGGAAATCAATCTAAACAAACTTCCTTGTTAAATGGTCACTGGTGAAATCAACTAATAGGCTAAAACATGCAAAACCGTCGGTATGGACGCATGTAAACTTGGTGTCTGGTGCCACAGGTTCATCTAAGGTTGCAGGGGGTATCATTACAGGCCAGCTAACACGTCCTCAAGTGACACCCCACTGGTATCCAAACACCCAAACTCGGCAGCCATCTCATACCATTTAAATCCCAACCTATATAAACCGAGAGCACTTATTTCCCGATCCCGTCTTTGCATTGACGCTCACCTGCATTGAGCAGCACTTTCACACAGTCCGTGTGTTCCTTTGAACAAGCCACATGCAGCGGGGTCCCGTAGTAAATGTCGTACGCCTCCAAACAAGCATCCATGGCAATCAGGAGCTTCACACAGTCTGAGCTTCCTGAAACATGACAAGAAAATATTGTCATGGAAGTTTATTCACAGGTGGGTTATCGACTCCATTGAAGCTAAAACGTGTTAAGAGAGCTGAGGCACTCACCTCCCATACAGGCTTCATGGAGGGGCGAGGCTGTGCGGGAGGTGAGGGCAGAGTTGACTGTAGCACCGTGATCCAGAAGGAGCCTCACACACTCTATACTACCTGCCGAACAGGCATCACATAGCGGGGTGCTCCCGTCTACGTTCCTTGCATCCACCTGAGATGCATCACATCAACATATGATTTTACTCAAGAATATCAAGATGGATAGATAAGTTTGTGGGTCTATCAAAAAGCTAGCCAATTTCCATTAAAGTCACCCATGATATTGCAGTCAGACACCTGTCATTCGGCCTGGTTTACCTGGGCTCCAGCATCCAGCAGCAGCCTAACACACTGGGCCTGTCCGCGGAGGCAGGCCTCATGCAGCGGTGTGATGGAGTCCACCGCTACAACATTGACTGAAGCTCCGCTTTGGATGAGGCGCTGCAGTTGGGAGGTTTGGCCGAGGGACGCTGCCTTGTGCACCTCCGTTCTCTCTGCCCAGCAGCCTGCAGGGGACCACAATACAACAGATGTGTACAGATGGGCATTAACTAATCTACTGTAGTAGTACAGAGTGTTAATTAGGGATCGACTGATATGTTTGTTTCTTTTGCTGATTATTAGTAATCAAGGAGACGGATAGCTGCTATTTGGAACCGATACACATTTGCAGTAAAAGTGAAAATCTTACAGTCAAATGTTGGAATAACCAGTGATGGAAGGTAACTAAGTGCAGCTTACTCAAGTGCGTAAGTTGCCTATCATATTGTACAAACTACAGTATATTATTGCCATTATTATTATTATCATCCTCATCTATTCACTATGACATCCTAGAAAAATAAGACTGACAGCAAGAAGCATTAAATGATACAATTCCTGGTAAATGTCTAATACAATACTGAGATCGAAAGCGAGATTGTAAGTAGAGTGTGTACACTTCACACAGTTCTTGATAACAATATATCAACTGTATGTGCAAATACAACTGTTCACCTCAATTCACAAATTGACATAAACATACTGGATGTCGAGGGTGTTGTGCTGTACAGGTTGTCAGCAAAAGCACATGTTTATTTTGATCTTAACACATTAACCGAGGTTTTAATATGAGTTATTATTCAGAATCTATTTACACACGCCTTCTACACTAACGTACAAAGGCAGAAGAAAATAAGAAGCAATAACAGGACGTAAAATGATTGGCATACAGTTGTTAGCAAACAGCTAGCTACAGGCTATGGGATACACATGCCAGGAATGCTGTTGCTAGCTTATTAGCTTGCCTGTTGACAGTTCTACCACACATGACGCCGACGTCAAAACTGGGTCATGATCCCAAAACGCGACAGTCTCAACGGCCGTGACGTCTACTCGGCCGTTACTTCATACTCACCGATGTCTCCAAAGAAATACGGCCGAGCATTTTCAATTTCCATCCTCTGTCGGTCTCCTCCGCGCAGAATTAGCGACGTTAACGCAGAAAACGGCGACACGAGATGTTCGTAAACAGCCGCGTCCTGGTAATGTTTACATGCGGCTCGAGTCACGTGATATACCTGGAACTCGAAGCGCATGCTGGGATTCGTAGTATTTATACCAAACAGGTTATTTCAGGCTCCGTAATAAACGCAATACATATTTATTCTACATCACGACACATAAATGTTCATAATACACAACATTATATTGCAATACAAGGACCTATACACTATCTAAGTAGCAATAATGAATCAGATCCTGAGTTTCATGACATGAATTCAAGAAATATGGTAGGTCACCTAAGATATTATAAATTATAAGCAGTCATGGTGTCGATGTTGCTTCTTTTGAGAGAGATTGCATTTAATATCAAACAACAGTCTCTCACACAGTAATCCATTCATGTATCACTTTAGTGATGTGGCATGATCACAGTACTGGAGGTAGTTGTAGATGCGGTGTGATATGTCCAGCTGACCTATGACCTCTGACGCTCTGGTACCAAGCATCATCCTTACTGTGACCCGACAAAGCTGCTGCAGGCTCAGAGGATTACCTGCAGAGAAGAAGATGTTTTTTTAATATATATATATATATAATGACTCAAAAGCAAAGGAAGAAATTGCTAATTGCTCTCTGAGGCAGTGCATGAACTCACTTTCATAAAATATGAGGCAGGTGTGAGGGGGAGACGCAGGTGTTGTGTAGTCTACAGGCTTTCTTCCCAGGTTGTCACTGGCGTACACATTGGCTCCAAACTCCACCAATAGCTCGATCATGTCCACCATGCTAACTCGTGCAGCATGGTGCAAAGCTGTCTCATGGAACTTGACAGAATTCACATTGGCACCTGTAGGAAGTTGAGATGAGGTTAGGCCTTTTGTTTGGATTCATGGATTTATTACAGCTGGAATAATTTGAGGATATTTGGTATGCTATGTGACTGCCAATCACAATGAAGGATAAAATAGTACTGGTGATACCTTTTTCTGTCAAAAATATTTTTGTCAATCACTGCCCCACCATTAATTGGGCTTTACACCTGCATGGAGGAGGTGTACATTTTAAGTTATATACCTGCAGTCTTCTTGCTGACCTGCATTTAGCAACTCCTTGACACAGTCCACGTGTCCTTTAGCACATGCAATGTGGATGGGTGGACCAAAGTGGACATCATACGCCTCCAGCTGGGCACCGCTGGCTATCATCAGCTTCACTATTTCAACATTACCTGAAAAGGAATGTACAGTTTTACTGGGGAATGCAGACAGGGTATGATTGGTTGGACCCCGTCTTACTGCTGCTGAAGGTTTACCTTTTATGCAGGCCTCGTGGAGTGGTGAGGCGGTGAGAGCTGTGAGGGATGGGTTGACTTTGGCTCCATACTGTAAAAGCAGCTTGGCACACTCCAGGCTGCCAGAAGCACAAGCATGACACAGAGGAGTGCTGCCATGGATTGTCCGTACATCCACCTGAAATAACCAGGGAGACGATACTCGTTTTATTTTTTTCCGCACAATTTTAGATTTTAGATTACTGTCAGCATATTAGTTGCACATGTCACGCTTACAAGGACCTGTCACCACGTGAAAAGTGGGTAGATATAATACTTACTATAATAATGGCCATACCTGTCCCAGGTTATTTGAGCATTTTATTTGTTCATATCTATACAAGTCAGGTTTTGTCCTCCATAGATGCTGGTTGGACCATGGAGGTGTATCTTACCTGGGCTCCAGCCTCCAAGAGCAACCGGGCACAGTTTGGATGAGCCTGTATGCAGGCCTCATGGAGCGGAGTGATGTTGTCCACTGTCACCATGTTGACCGATGCTCCACTTTCTAGCAGCTGTTTCAGCTGCAGAGCCCTGCCGTGGGACGCTGCTTCATGCAGGGCAGTCCGGTCTGCCCAGAAACCTTATAGAGGCAGTCACACATGAACAGCTGTTTCATAACAGGTACAATGAAAGCTTTGTTCAGTTTTTCTACATTTTTATTATACGTACTTACGTACATATCTCCAAGTTTAAAAAGCTTTTTATAAAGCTGTTGATGAAGGTTCTCAGTAATCCAGTCATGGTAACTAAGTGCTATATCGTAGGCAACTGGACTTGTTTCTGTTTTTAGAAGATGTTTTACCTCTCACCCATGAGGATTCTTCAGTTCTAACTAACTGGAGGAGAGTTGCAGGCTTTTAAACCCTGTGCAGGAGTGTCCTTATGATCAGAGGTGAGACATCTTCAAAAAACTAAAGTCCAGTTGCCGAAGATCTAGGCATTTGTATTTGTTTCCAACATGTAAATGCTATATAAATCTATACACTGTTGAAAACGCTGCATGTGATGACACGTTAATATGAAATCCTAACTCTACTTTTGCCCCAGTTTTAATTTAAATAATAGTAATAATTATAAAATAATAATATAAATTACAAACAAACATTTTGTTCGAACAATCTCTTGTGTTTTCAACGATAAACTTCACATTTTATCCAAACGTATAACATAAAACTCATGGTGCTTTAATGTGCAAGTTATCAGGTTAAAAATAATATATAACCAGAAGTTCTAAAAATGATACACTAGTATTTCGTAATAACCTTAACACCTTGTTATAATGTGGAAGTATGTGTGTTGTGATGTGAAAACGTTATAACGTCATACTGATCGACTTTTCGTTTTCGGATGTTGCAACACTATGCTACCGAAAACACAGCTGTTGAACTTGGCCTAGTTTCTCAGCAATTTCTTTGGAAGCAACTTTAAAGGTGGCCTAAAATGTGTTTGTCCTGACAGTTAGCTTTTTTTATAAAAAAAAATAAAAAATAAAAATAAGTGTCATGTAGCCTGTGCATTACGGTCATGGTTGACACTTGTCATGTGTCGGCTGCTTCTCGCCGGTTCAGACCACCAAATCACTCAGTGTCACGAGCAGGGCACGAGCACGACTTAATGAGATTAGACGTCGACAACATCGACGGCCATTCTTGACATTCTTAAAGCAGCAGACATTTTAGGTATGCAAGCTGTTCATAGTGAAAACTATTTACAATGCTCACCGATGTCGCAAAGAAACGAACGGCGTGCAGCTGTCACCTCCATGTTTTACCGGTGAACACTTCGTGCTGGGTGACAGCAGAGGTGCCTGGCTCGAAACATTACCCAAGCTAGTGTCGAATGGACTCAGCGAAGAATTGTGGGAGTCGTAGTTAGAAGGCATAAAGTCTCAGGAATATTCTCGCGGTATCTCTGAGGTTCCCAAATATGGTATGACCAGACAGCTCAATTCTGTGTGCTAATAAATAAAACAAGAATACACACACTAACGTATACGAAATCTATTGTATTACATAACGAAATTGTTCTTTTTTTCGTCTGTTAAACAACAAGAAAACAAGTTGTTTTCTTTTTTAAACTTATATAATCACTTGTTCCTTCATTTGAAAAGTTCTGGATTGCGCCAGGAATCTCAAATTGCAAATAAAAGGTTGCTATGTGTAATAAAATAAATACCTGACAGATACAATAGCAGTCTACATGTCCCCCAAAGAACATTTGAGTATCATGATGCAACTACTTTTTCCATCACTGTGTTGCTGTGATTGCAGGCTCCCATAACCATCAACATTTACAACTGTCAATAAATAACCAGATATTTTGTAGAAGTCAGTCTTAAGAGTTCAGGGTTGAGGAGCTGCAGGTGTGTTTCACTTGGGTTACATACAATCACCAACTGTTGTTCACACGAACACTTTAATGTAAGAAAAATTAATAAACAAACACAGTTTTGGTTTTTGACAAAGTTGTTTTTTTACTTTGCAGTACAGAAATCATTGAGCCCAACATGTTTTAGTTTTTTTTTTCTTTTAAGTTGTTCATAACAGAGGATTTCACAGGGCTCTTATCAATTCAATACTGCTGCAGTACACATTTGGTCCTTCTTAAGCAATTACAGTCAACCAGACTTCACATTAATCTGCTGTTAATGCTCCGATCATCCATCACTTTGCATAATACAGGTACTAATATATCTTCCTCTGATGCGTTATAGTAGATCAAGCTGTTGAAAACAGGTTCAGGTGGATTATGCTGGACTACAGTTGCCCTTGTGGCTTGGTTTACAAAATGTGTCTGGCTGTTCTAGAGATATGACAAAAAAGGGGATAAAAACGACAATAATATTAAGCCTGCACACCCCTTTGACCACTTTAATTTAACTAAATCTGACAATATAATCTGATGGCTCACATGATATAATTTAGTTGCACAAATCCAAGCCGGCTCTCTCTGACCCTTACATGAAACAACACCTGAAGAGACTAAATAACTTATGTATAGATGTTATTTGTCTTCCAAACGACTTTTACACAATGACAAATACTGGACACCCAATACACAACCAGTCTGAAAGATAATAATATTGATTATTAATTATCATTTGATTTGGCATCTATGGACTGTTCATCATCTTAACATGATGAAGTAGAAGAATGTAGGGTATTACTGTATATTAGCACTTTAGTGCAACAAACAAATGTGATTTGAAAAAGCATAGCTCCCTCCCTGAACCCTATCCAACAATACTACATCTTATCTCTATATATCATGAACTTCCTTGGATTTTGAGATTTCAGTTGTCGGCAGCGCTGTCTTCGATAATCAGGAGTGTGGTGGACGCCTTTACTCTACGTCGCCAAAGGTGTCCTTCTGCTTGCGCTCCATCTCGGCAAAGTCAAAGTCTGAGCCCGTCATCCTCCTGTAGATGTCCTTGATGTCGTCACAGGTGGTTTCAAAGTGAGTTGTGGCATCATATGAACGGGAGATGAAAATCTAAAGAGGAAAAAGCAATGTAAAAGAGCATTTTTATTGAAAGCATTCTTCATTGTACTGCACATGAAGACTGCTCCGTGTAGGCCTCATATTATATTTTTGATTCTTATATGATGTGCCTTGAGTGAATAGAAAAATAAACTTAAATTCAAGGAATGAGGAAGGAAAGAGACCAAAAAAGTGACTCCTGTGCAGGGTTTTTTGTTGACATAACTTTTACAAACAATGGCCGGAAAAAAACCCAGGACAACAAGTGATGAAAATTCATCCATTATATTAATTTTCAAAAATCATGACCCAATTATATATACAATGGATAAAGCAAATGGGGTGAAAACCAAAACATAATCTAAATATAATATAATGCAACCTGGTTTTTGTACTCCTAAATGTTTAAGACAGCTGTGGTTCTGTTGCCGATCTGGCAAATGAGTCAAATGAGACAAAGATGTAGCTTCGTCTTGCTCTTCATACGCCATATTTCTCGAATGCCGAGGCAGAGTTTGTTGTTGCTGGTGACGTAATGAGGTCAGCCGGAGGTGGCTTGATTACCACTAGTTGAAATTGGTACAGCGCCACCACGTACCGGGGTATGACATGCTTCGACCAATAATTAGATTTTCTCACCGGCATGTATACACGGACAATTGCAGTTGTCCGATTGAGTAGCATAGTCGAACTATGGCTGTAATCCGACTAAGCTGTGCATGTAAACGTACTGACTATCCCAATGCCACGCTGTGGCAATGAATGGAAACCAATAGTTATTCAAGAAGTGGAAAAGAGATAACAGTCAATAGCCAATTAAGTGAAGTATATCTGATTTGTTGTAAATGGTTTACAGCATGTACCAAAAGCAATATGTTCCATCTTATTCCACTGTTCATACCTGGCTTTCATTGCCCATGTCAGTGGGTCCAAACTGTTCACTAATGTTGACCATCTTCTGCTCAATGGGTTGCAGTAGGTCCAGGGCCGGCTTGATCTCACTCTCAGGGTCGTTCGTCTCCACTGTGGTGCTCACGATCGCGATATATTTGCCCTTTGCTGCGACGTTGTGAGTGGAGGAGATCATACAAACGTAGATGTCTAGAAACAGGAAACACAAAATGAATGTCTGGTTATTTAGCTGTGGGTATGTTAAATATGAACTTAATTCCTAGTATCCCTTACTTCTGCCTCTCTGCAATGACCTTGATGATTTCATCTAGCATCCACAGAGTATTCAGTTATGACACTGATATTATCCTTTTAACTTAATACGCATTTGAGAAGAAATTAAATACTACCAAGTTCAAGTCATCTACTCGCTTCCTGTGTGCACTCACCGTGCTTCCTGTTGACCTGATTCTGAGGGATGATGATCTGGCAAGAGTTGTTGTCGGAGGTGCCGGCAATGGTGTGACTCAGGATGCAGATGGCTCTGATCACCTGACCCACTTTGGTGACACGATCTTTTATGTAGCTGGGGTCACAGATCAGCTGCTTGCATCTGGCAATCTATGATAGGTAAACACAGCTAGAGGTCAGAGGTCAAAGAATAGGTTTTATTCATTCCAGACATGTTTTGTGGACTTAAAAACTTTATCCAACATTTCCATCGGGATGAGGGTAAGTAGATAATTACTACAATTTTATTTTTGGGTGAACTTGTCCTTTGAGCAAAAAGGAAGTGGTCCTGAGTTTACTTTAGCCAGATATAATGCAACTTATACAAGTATAAATAAACTGTCCTTCTGAAGTGTTATAAAATCTAACAAGACAGCACAGTTACTGTTTTGACTGACAGCAAGTGATTCACAGTGATCCCGACACCTACGGCTCTGTCTTTACACTCAAGTCACTTTTTACATATTTCCAGCAGATTGTAACTGACATCTATTAACATAACTAAAAACAAAGTTATTTCCATGTCAGGACAAATTTTAGCTCAAATGATCTGGCTACATCAACATTTTTTGTTTTGTTCCTTTACCCCCCAATCCTGTTTTTGTTACATCAAATATCACACAATGTCTCAATGAACTCTACAGATGATGTTTAACACCAAATCCAACACATTTAAGAAACAAAATGCTCACCTCTCCCTCAGACTTGACTCCCACCACCTTCCCATTCTCCACCACTATCTCCTCGATGGGCTTGTTCAACATGTACGTCCCGCCATAGATGGCACTCAGCCTGGAATGGAAACACAATTTGAGCTTGAGCTTTTTTTCTTCCCATCAAAAGACAAGACTATCGTTGGTTCTTGTAAAGCACAACACTTATTTTCTCTCAATAGCATCTCCATACAAAAGTTGTAAAACATTTGTGTCGAATCACACACTTTAGTGGCCTACTGGGACACTACAAGACAACCAAGCCATCACTAACGCTTTAAGAGTGCTTTATCTACAATGACATCAAAGTGACCAGTCCATCTACAAGCCAAGAGAAGTCTGTTTCAGGATTTAAAACACCCTGTGGGTAGGTGTTTCAAATTACATTTATGTTATACCATTTAACACAAGTAAGAGTTATATTTAAATGTTGATAGAATTACAATAGTTTTGGACAGGAAAAAAGCTGATAGCAGATAACTTGGCGGATTCCACTGACTGGAGTTTTGACAGCGATTAACAACCGAGCTAACTAAGCTACAACAATGCCTGTGTTTTCTCTCTCCTCAATGTGGACTGCTCCTGCTACAGGTACACTCAGTTGGTGCACAGGTGGAACAAGATGACCTCTGTTTGACATTTAATAAAGATTAAACAGGAAGGAATATGTTTGTATCAGAGACTGGCAGTCACTTTTTCCTGCCCCCCTTGAAACAAGGCGCATGTCTAAGTTGTTACGTTACTCAGAATGCTAGAACGCAAACTTGTTGTTTGTTGTAAATTAGCCACTAGCAGTTCCTGTTTGCTGTGTTCCCATTAATGTGCAGACATTTATTACCAGATTACTTTGGGACTGTAGATAAAGGTAAATTGTAAAATCCAGGTACGTTCTAGAGATAAAAGGAACACCCTTATTTGTTATTTCTAGGTTAGTTTATGGACATACATTCATTATGGCCACTGGAGACAATGATATCCTCAGGTGTAAGTCACAATGAAAATAAAAATATGGGTACTGTATCAGAGTGTTCACATATGACGGATCTATGAACTTCAGAAGTGTGTGTTTACAGATTGTGGCAATGGGGCAGTAATGTGCCAACGCTGCTATAATCGGTTACCTGTGTTGACCAAGGCAAATCAATAGGCCAAACTACAATAACTAACTTCCTGTTGTTTATGATAGTATACAGGCATGTCCCTTTACCCTAGGGTTGGGTACCATTCACTTTTGAACCGATACCAGTACCATTTTTCAGTACTTTAATCCATCTGTAATAAAAAAAAGTAATTTCAGCTCAAACAAGTTAAATGACTCAATTTCAGAGACAATATGTTATCAGTCATATTTCTAGTTACAATGCACATCACATGTTAGTCGGTTGTTTAACGTTTTCTTTCAACAGCACCTTGCTCTATTGCAAATAAATCTGTAAAATAAATTTTTTTTTAAGTTAACGCCTATATTTAGCTGTTCCTGCTCATCAACCTAGTGCTATAAGAATAAATACTGTAGAACACACTAAAATTTAAATGTGTTGCGCACTATGTCTCCACTGGTGGTGGCTGTATATTAAATCGATTGGGAATTTTAAGTTTGCATTTTGACCCCTTTAGCTTGCTGTAGTGTTTAAGCTACAGCAGCAGATTGACCTTATATGTGAAGTCAGCAATTATAATTTAGTTTACCTACCTGGCAAATCCTTGTGGCAGTTCTCCCAGGCCATAAAGTGGGTAGAGGTATGGGCTTTTGCCGTATCTGGCCAGAGACTCGCTGTATAGCTTTATCCTCTCTATTGCATCCTTGCAAGGTTGATCCAGGTACCTGAGGAGAAAGAGATGGGGACCTTTTAAAAATCCACCAGCTACAATTTAACAAGGCATGGGAAGATGATATCACTATTGCTTGTAAGTTTGAAAGAAAGCCCACTGACTCATCTGTGCGGTAGAGGGCGAGGGAGTGGCCAGTGAAGTCTATGACATCCTGGCTCAGGTCAAACTTTTTGTAAACGTCCCTCATCGTTGTAGTCTTGGGGTCGACACCCTCCATGGTTCTGGGGTCGTTCTCGTCAAAGTTGGCAACAAAGACCAAGAACTTTCTGAAGCGCCGTTTTTCAAACAACCCCATCAAACCTTAAGGAGACGAAGAGTTGAGACTTGTTGGACTTGCGTAAAAAGCAACATAGAGTGAGCGAAAAGAAAGCTTTACAACATCAGTGCTACATGCACCCGGCAGCTGGCAATGTACAGGGTGAGAGCCAAATTACCTAGTCAATTAAAAACAAAGACTAAAGAGAGTGGCAAATATTTTTGTCAGTGGATCTATAGAAAGACAGAAATGAAGCAAATAACAATTATCTTATGGTTTCAAGCTGTACACATATTTATGATACCTCCACAGTCACTTTTTCACTGAGTTTTCCAATAACTTACTAGATGCCAAAGCCTCAGTCTCAGTTGAGGGGACTTTATAGATTTTGCCTTTCTTGTAGACATAGCTGCCCTCAATCACTTTGAATTCCAGGTAGCGAGTCACCTGTGTGATCAGCAGCATGCGGACCAGCTGACCTGATGGTAGGAAATGCACAAAACAGCGTTACTTTCACAAAATTAGGCTAACTTCATTCATGAATACATTTATTTATTTACATTTAATATGAACCTTTTGATTCTAGACCCATTATTGATATTTTCTAGCTGCAGTGAAGTGTCACTCAAGGTGCCTGCTACTTTAAGATATTTCAAATATTCTAAATTGTCTGAACCACACACAAAGTTCAACATATGGCACTAATAACCTAAAGCTCACAGCTCTAATGGGAAAAATAGAAGCCACTCTGAGCCTAAAGTTCAGAGGCTTAAATGCACATTGTGTAACTTCCGCTGCTAGGGGTCTCTCGGTTCAAAACAAAAGACATTTGTTGAGTGTTGTGTGGGGAGGGCCGGGCAGAGTGCGGGGGTATAGCCGCTGCCTTTGCTCAAGACCAGTCAGGAACCGAGCCTGACCTTCTGGACAAATAAACACCTGGAGTAACATCAGATTCTGCTCTGATCAAGAGCTTTATACCAACAGGAAAAGAGCTCAGAGACTACTTTTTAACTTTTTTATTAACAAAAGTGGATTTATTGTCACTCTCCTTCATCAGTCCTGACTGCAACAGCAATCTGGGGAGGACAGTGCCATAGTCAGGTTTTTATGTGCTGATTGGCTAGAGGGGAAATTTACTTTACTGCAAGAACAAAATTCCAGGGATGAGAGGGGGAAAAAAAGAAAGACAACCAGAGTCTCTGATGCGTGCGGAAATCTGTGCACACATACACCCTCAATGAGTGCCGCTGTTCACTAACTCATGGCAGGATTCGTACACATTTTTCAAGGTCAAATTCAAGCACTTTTCAAGCACTTTTAAGGGTCATTTTCAAGATTTTCCAGCACCTTATTGCTGGGTTAAAAGACGTATCTACAGGAATACATAAACTCATAATTTTTTCTTCACTTTTTATCACAATTATATACACTGTATTATGCTGTAAACAACTAAAATTATGTTTCATAATAGCAAAAACTTAAGAAATTAATTATCCAGTGTGATCCCAATTTTGTGAAAAAGACAGAGTTATAATGTCAAGCACTTTCAAGCACTTAAACTAAAATCCAAGCACTTTTCAGAACTTGAAAACACAACATTTAAATTCAAGTACTTTCAAGGATTTCAAGCACCCGTACGAACCCTGTCATGGTCAGTTTACAGTAAAGTTATATCGCTGTTTGAGCACAAATGAGCTTGCATTCAAACTTAGCTTAGCTAGTGGTCAACTAACCATTGCTGATTAAAATCTATCGGACATGGCTTGGGCACAAACGTTCACAGTTTTATCCTGGAAGTAGCAAATCCTAAAGCTAAATTCCTAAATATATGTTTAAGTCAAAAGTTAAGCAGTGAGTAATACACATGTGAATGATCCAAGTATACCATTGGCCATGAGGAATTTGGGGATGAGGTCCACATTCCAATCCCTGCCTTTTCCCATTGACTCAGGAGGTTCGCCAGGAAGGTTGAAGCGCTTGTAGAGCTGTAGGGAGACACCGAACCAGACTTCACTCATGGGCTACAGCCGATTATTTATAACTGAGAAGAGTTTAAAAAAACAAGGTGAACATTGAAAGGGATACCAAAGTCTGTTTATGGGTGTTGGGGAGCACTACTGTATATGTGAAAATAGTTATATAAAGCCTTTAGTGTCTCCTAGAGGAAGCTGCATGAAGTCTGCCAAGTTTGATGTTCCTTGAGTAAGGGTAGGTTGCTAAATCAGTGCGGTACTCTTTTAAAGCTGGGCTCACTGCAGTCAATTAACCCCATTTTCAGCAGAGATCCTTTTACAAAGAGGCTTTTACAGTCTTTCAGGGCAAGGTTGAATGAAGTTTCCCCAACATTAATGACATGTTTTATTTCACCCACCAGCTGGTTTGATATTAATCACGATGTTTAGTTAAATGAACTGGACCGCCCAGTCATGGATATATACCACTCTGTTCTGTTTTTTTAATTAAATATTATATACCCATAATGGGATTTTTGGTATAAATTTATCTAAGAAAAATCATACAGGTGTACAAGGACGCTGCTGGGAAGTAGAAGGGTCCTGTTTCTCATAAAAAGATTATGTGGTATTGGATCAGCTCATAAACTCATGTATTCCTCAACACACATTCCAGCATAATGGACAGAATTAGAGGCAGTCCATCTTCCCTAATTTTCAGTATATAAAATCTGTGTGGATGCCAGCAAAGTGTTCCAAGGAAGTCTTTATTTATTTTATTCAATAAGCAACCACAAAAAAACAAACCAAATAAGCATGTTTGTTTTTACACTTCCCTCCATTTACCTCTTGTGCACTCTCCTTTCTTTGTCTGTTACCTGTTACCATACATCATCCTTAAGATAAAAAGTCCATATTTACATGTTTGTCATAATTTCACATAGTGTGCAGTTCTTGCTTGCGTCTTAATTCTAAACCTGGTTGACTTTCCCAGAGTCACAAAGTCAGTCAAACAGGGTCAGAAAGGAACTTACATCTTCAAGAGGTGTAATGGAGGCACTCTCAGCTCCGTAGTATGAGTTGCGGTCCATGTGCAGAACTTTCTTCCCCTTCACTGACATGATGCCTGATAAAATGCATTCCTGTTGACAGAAAACAACAAAGAAGAGGAATTAGACCAAGATCCACAGGGTACAGGGAAAATCTACACATTGCTAACCTTTTTTCATCAGGGTTTCCCAAATATTGCCAACCTTGCACTCAGCTTCTATTAACACAGTACATACGATCACCTTTGAATTGTAATAAATATGAGGCTGATGCGCTCAACATTCCAGTGTTTCTCCCACATTGACTAATTTGTGAAAGGGCGCCACAGAATCAACGCCGACCGCCACATATTGCGTTTTCGATTTATTTACGCCATTTAAAAACGCAGCTCTCCCTCCGTCTCCCTGTCACTCACACGTCTCGCACACACAGAGCCCGTCCCCTCTGTGCACACCATGTCTGTCTCTATGATAACAAGAACTCTGGAAATAAAGGCATGGCAGTTTGATATCTGGCACAGAAAGGTTGGTGTTTTGTGAACACCTGTACACAATCGTACATTAAAAGTTCTGCGTCCCGGTTATTTTTGTTTTTGCCGGTTACCGGTAAACAAAATATACCCAGATACCGGTATATCAATAATATCGGCCAACCTATATATCCATTCAGCTCTAATCGTTTGTAATGAAAAAAATACAGTCTAAACAAATGACTACTGGTCTCACTCTTTGACTCTTTTGTACAGACTGCTTCTTGTGTCTTTTATTCCTCCAATTCGCTCTATTGACTGTCTATTCTGTTGCTTTCTCTCCTTAGCTTGCATAAAATTCGCTCAGCACAGCAAACATATTTTTTAGTCTACTCTCTTTTTGGTATGTGGTTGTTAATCACAGCAACGACATAAGCGTTGCCTGATTAAAGGCTAAAAAAGCTCATTTGGAAAATTATATATGAAGAGTGCATACGAGATGATTTGATTGTTCCAACTGACCTCCAACTTTTAGTAACAGAAGGGCAATGAGAGAAACAAAAAGACATGGAGTATTTCTTTTGGTAGCATCCAAAACTTTTTTACAATTTAAAACACAAAAATAACTGTTTGAAGTGGACTGCTTAGCGGAAATGCAGCTATAATGTCTGACATGCCTCGGTGGAGCCTGGAGGATGGCCATAAGAATTGCCAGAGCTTTCAGTCTCATAGACTTGGTAATGATAAGGGAAAATATGCATGTTTTAGTCTGGAATTCCCACAGACCAAAGGCTTTAATACGATTACAGCCGTGGGTTTGTAGATGCAAGAAAATACCGTGTGCACCATGTGACTGCATGGACTTTAAAACCGGTTTTACGACTGAATGACTGCTTACACTCTGGGTGTACACGGTACAACTGGCCTCGAACATCATAAAAAACAAATGCATCATAGCTTTTGCTAGGTGATGTCACACACCTTTCTTTGTGACTGTGGCCTTGCCCATTTGTTTCTTTCAATTTGAGTAGAAATGATGTAAGAAAGTATGACTCATCTATTAGATAGATGGTCAATGAAGGTTCACTCTTTACTCTCACCAGTCTGTCAGCTGTCACAATTCAGTCTACACAAACACCGACATGTGACTACAGCCAACATACAGTTCACCCCTGTCATTTTAACCTAAAGTTGGGTTCATTAAATCCGTCTCCATCCAGGCTTTTGTTTTTTTTTAACATTAACCATGGAGAATGTTGAATTGGATGCTGAGAAAACCATTAACAATAGAGTAATAGTAAAGTAATATAAACAATAAAGCTGACAGGCTAAAAGCTTAAGTAGGAAGTTAAAAACGGTGAAACCTCTACCCAGAAATTCTGTGACCACAAACACCTTATGTTGCCGTTTGTGTATTTGGTACATTTTCAGACCAAGCCCAACCTTCTCTTTAACATACGATAACTCATTATTTCATCAACATACAAACCAAGATCAGGGTTCAACAGTTATGTTTTTCTTCAAACAAACCTCATCCATACATATGAGAAGTGTTGTGTTGCAAATAAAGATAATTTTCATAAACCACCTACTTTTAAATTATATATTTTTCTATCAACGCGTTTGTCCAAAAATGTCAGAAAATTGTCATAGTTAAAAAAAAAAAAAAAAACCTTAATCAATTTTTGATGGAATAAACAGTTTTGACCAGCTACTGGTATATGTATATGTATATGTATGTATATGTACAACTGCACATATATGGTTATGTGATGTTGTATGTTAGGTTTATCGAACATGTAGTCAACCTAAATTTACTTAAACCTCTAAATGCCCCTTCACAATATCAGTGACATGACTACTTTGCTACATCCTGCAGTACCTAAACTAACTCCTGCATAGGTGCTCTCCCAAAATAACATGTCCCAGTGAAATCTGATCATTTCTATTTGTAAATGTCTGGGTTTCATCTACTGTATGCTCTTGCAATGGCATTGACTTGAAGGACATGGAGTTGGGCTACAGATAAATCTCTGGCTAAGACAGAGCACTTCTGATGGGTCACTGTCACTCTTTTCTGGGGACATGTGACTGAACCTGACCTGCTGCCGCTTATATAAATACAGGCTTTGACACAGAGCCGGACACAGCCCAGTCATCACAACTCTTGCCAGATAGTAGTGGCCATGCTGACAGAGAGGAAAAGACACTGATCCAGTGTACAGTCAGGCAGAAAATTAAGCCAGTAAAAAACATTGGGACCGGAGTCCCAGCTCAATTTTTAACACATAACACCCATAAAAATCAGGGAGGGTGAAAGAGGGTAGACGGCAAAGTCCAACACAGAAGACAGGAGCTGGATGGGTCGCTGCAGTTCAATAAGATGCAATCACATGACAGAACATCACAATCAGCACATGACAATGTCAGCTTTGAGTTATTACATTGAAAAGTCCCAACACACTTAGGTCAAGGAATCTGTTACACTGAAATCCATTGGGCTCTTACAAACTACAGAGCTGAGAAATAAAGTCCTCCCACTGAGGGTTTTCTCAGGGGAGGAAAGTAACTAGGTATAAAGAAGATAAAATACCTCAATTAATGATTCATTAGGCATTTATCAACTAATGATTCATTAATTTATATATGTAAAAAAAAGATGCAGCACTAATGGAAAATCATAAGTTGCAACACCAAGTAAAATCACTCACTCTTTGAACTGTATACATATATATCTATATTAAGCTGCAGTTTACTGTACTGCACTTTTAACTTCACTGCATTCCTCCCTAGTTACATGGAAGATCAAAGTTCTATATTCAAAACATGTGATGAGCTCGTAGAATTAGATAGGAATGCGCTTGCTTTAGAGGAATTTTGAATTTTTATGTCCATCATTTCCAGTATTTGGTTAACATTAAGTAAGTAATGCAAATCTTTTTGTATGTTACCTTTTTAATGTTAATTTGTTTGGCAATATATGACAAATTCTACATCTATTGACCTTACTCATTCATCGTAAATGCAGGTAAGCATTGTGTCTACTTCCTTTCCTGTCCTTTAACACCCTTCCTCTTTTGCTGGGAACAAGGACAGACGCAACTGTATGCTTCTACATAAACTTACATTACAAAAGAATGCACAGGTAATCTTGGGCAGCTAAGAGTAGAATTTGTTAAATTACCTTTATATATTAAAATATATCCACTAAATACCAATTTTATTTAATAAATTGGTGTATAAACTATGAAAAAAATCCTTGTGGAAGATGCTGGAACCAGTGTTTCAAATTTTTCCTGGAAAGCTGCTTTCACAACAAATTGTGCATGTATTAGTTGCCAAATTATTTTCTGTAACTCACTCAATGACAGACTAATTGTTGCAGCTGGTTAAATGGAAACTTTGCCCATTTTCAACCAGCTTTGTGTCATTAAACTGTTGATAGTATATACATATTAATAATATTCTCTCTATTTTGCCTGCACATAGAGCTCGTGCAATATGGCAGATTCTAAGGCTGTTGTATCAACGAGCATCCATGGACGAGAAGGGCACTTCTGCTCTCTCTGATTGAAGTAGTTTCTAGAAGAAAAAAAAAATGTGTACAGTAGACAATGGAGAGAGACAATTTTTGGATCCCATATCAACAGTGCCATAAATAACATGATATAATATTTGTCAATTGTTTCTTTGCAAGTCAAGAAAGTTGCTGTCTGTTGTAATACCAATACAATACCATTTAGTTTTGTGTAAGACCGCTCAGTGAACTACATCCTCTCGCTAAATATACATCACCAACACTGACATGGTTGTAACCTCTACTCAGAAAAAGTATAAAGAAAAGATGAATATCACAACAAGCCTAGTAATACTGACAGCTGTACTATGCAGGACAGTTTGTCAATTTGTGAGTAAGCTAATGCATGGGACTGGTTTAACAAGGTTTAGTCGGGTTTCAGTGAATGTTAAACAAGACTACATCACTGACCCATCTGTTGGGTGTGTAGTCTTGAAATTTACACGTTTATTATGTCATATAATTCATTAGTTTTCAGATAAAATGCAACTCCTATGTGTGATTGATGTCAAAATTCAAATAATCAAAATATGACTTGTCTCGTCACTCACTACTAAGCATATTTTTTCTGAAATAAGGGCCAGTGGTGGCCCATTAGAAGGAGCATGACTTCACCTTTCTGTAGGTCCAGTGCAGTGCATTGCATTGTGGTTGTTGTAGGTTTTCTACCTTGTGAACAAAGGGGAATACCACAGCGCTTTTTTTCCATTTTTCACTAATCATGCATCACAAATTTCAAATGTCTTTATGTCATTATTTTGCAAAGACAACCCAGTTTTATACAACTGCAATCTTTCAAACAGTGAAATACTTCTTTCACCAATAGCATGATCACCAAAATTTAAGTTTTGGTTGGACAACTTCCACCTCAGCCGCTGATATTCCACCCTATTCACTTCACAACCAAAATCCATTTAGGTAGTTTCAGAACTTGTGTCAAGCCACTCCCCTGATTTGTCATTAGTAGTGGACAGATGGCGAACCCCATCCCCCAAACATTTAACCCATCAAAAGCGCCAGGAGGCAAATGTGTGTATAGTCTCATAATCATTTTAATTATTATTAAATGTTCTCTTTATCTTTATATTATTCTATTTTTGTTGTGTTTTACATTTTGATTTATAACTCATCCAGTGTTGGGGTTTTCTCCCCTTTGCCTAGGACCCTTAAGACATCGTAACATGTGAATTTCCATGCTGAGGGATTGATAGTCTTATCTTGTCTATATTATCTCACCTTAAGAGGACTACAAAGACCACACTAATCATCTCCATTTTAGACATTAGTACACTTAGTTGGAGCAGCATTGCTTATTATGTTAATTATAGGCCTATTAGTAACATACTGAGTTAGTGGACATGGCAGTGCTAGTGACCATGTAAGTGTGTAGTATTAAAGGGGATGCTGTTGCATATACAGAAGTGAAGTCACTGATTTACATAACAGAACTAGAATATTTGTGAAACCACACTGTGCCACAGTCTCCAGCTCCGGTTTAACTGAGCTTACAGGGAAATAACAGTGTACTTTCGGTTCCTCAGTCTTGGTGGAACCACACCCTAAAGGGAGCTAAATCAACAGCCTGCCCACCAAAAGTTAACCAACCCCCTTTCTGATGGGCTGTTTTTTTCTGATGGGCTGTTTTTTCCCTGCTACCTCTGCCTGCTCTGAGCCGGCAGCAATACACCATGGAAATCAGTTTTTTCCTTTTATAAATCAATTGACAAAAACTCAAGGGCTGTGTTGAAACACCGATAATAGCAGCAACGTATACTTGGGTTCTCCAAAAGCAGTCAGGGAAATGCTATGAGTTTAGCGCATTCGGTTTGACAGGAAGCTGTCCACTGACTAGTACAACAGTCCTTAAGTCAATACGCTGTTTCCCTGTCATGCTTCAGCCACGTATAATTGACAACAAGTCAGTAGGCCTGTCAGAAGTTTGTCTAAGGGCCACTGCTTGGTAAGGTTAATGCTGACCAAAGTTTCGGGTAAAGTACCAACGCTCCCTACACATACGGGAACAGCTCATAGACTGCCACCTCAGGGAATGCTGGATCAGCCGGTTTGATTTTTGTTGTGCAAGTATTTTCACTTCAGCCTGAGTACCACTGAAGTTTCTGACTGACAGTTGCATGGATCTAAGTAAATCCTGTCTGGGTGAGCAATTGGTCGGATCTTATCACCAGTTTGCTTCTCGTTTTAGTCACTAAAAACAGAAAGGGTTCGCGAACTCTGCCACAATTACCCTGGCTTTATTAAAGTTGTAGAGGACTTCATTTTTCTCGTCTGAGACGACACCGCGCGGAGCAGCGCAGATCGGAAACTTAAGATAGCTTTGGTTAGTTGACGCCAGTTAATTGACTAAACCACTAACGTTACTAGCCACCTTATCAGAAATTATACTAACTAACGTTACTGAGGTAATGTTAACCGCTGATTTAACAGGCACTGTCCTCGAAAGAACAACGGTTACGCTGACACGTCGTTACTCTGCTGTTAGCAGGCTAATTACTTAGCTTATTTTTGGTCGGCTAACCTTAGCAGCCTATCATCCGCATATAATCTTGTCTTGACAGAAAAGCTGTCCAAACTGGCGCCCGACTTCAATTTAACCAGTTAAGTAACCCGGCTCACTACAGCCATTGCCGACAAAATACTTAGGTTACCAACCACAGAAATAGACAAAGAGTTTTAACTTATCTAGGGTACGTTAACAGTTAACGTTAGCTATCGTTAATCTTTCCGGACATTGGTAGCAACTGCATATAGCATAGTGCTAACAGTGAGCGTTAGCTACTTTGCTCACAGTTTCCATTAGCTAACAGGTAGTCGCTCACTCTCTGTTAGCGTCTAAGCTAGCTACTTAGCGCTAGCCCTGCTGATTAGGCCCAGTTAGCTCAAAGCCAAACTGTCAAGCGCTAGCTGCGTCGGTAACAGGTTGCAAATCCTTTCCACGCCGTAGACCGCGTCGTTTGATTCGTTCTCACCGTCAGCCCGGTGCCCAGCACGATAACGTCGTATTCTTCATTCATTTTTCCAAGTCTTTACTCCTCTGCTCCTGGATATCGGGAAAGAAGAAAATGGAGATTTGCGGGGCTGGAAATGAGAGGGGCTGCGGTCCGCGTCAGGCGCCTCGTAGGGCGGGGCTTCTCAGCTGTCAATCATTTGGAAGAAGGCGCTGAAGAGAAGCGTCCGGTTTTGAAAAGCTCAGCGCAGAGACAATGTGTGAAGACATGCGGCCAAAATAACAGACAGCAGGATGTCAAAATTGTTTTTGTTTTTTTAAAGACAAAAAGTCCATAGTTCTCACATTATCATTGGTTCCCACACAAGTCTCTTTCTGTGATGCTAGCGTTTCCACCCTGCATTACGAATCAATGCTCTCTTTCATTTATTTACGTTTCACCCATTTCAAAATATCTGTCATATAAATAAGTATGAGGACTCCCGCCATCATGCATTCTGACACGTAGTCCCACTTCACTGCTTGTGTTTGCCGGGATGGACCACACTCAAAGGCTGACTCGCCTGTTCAGCAAACCAAGTGACACTCATTAAGTTGCTGTATTACTTACACGTGTCCCCATGTGAGTCAATGCGTTCATCTCAAAGCACACACATTAACAGGGTTCGAACGGGTGCTTGAAATCCTTGAAAGTGCTTGAATTTCAATGTTGTGTTTTCAAGGTCTGAAAAGTACTTGGATTTTAGTTTAAGTGCTTGAAAGTGCTTGACATTATAACTCTGTCTTCCACAAAATTGGGATCAGACTGGATAATTAATTTCTGAAGTTTTTGCTATTATGAAACATAATTTTAGATGTTTACAGCATAATACAATGTACATAATTGTGATAAGAAAAAATCATGAGTATATATATTCCTGTAGATATGTATTTTACCCCAGCAAAAAGGTGCTGGAAAATCTTGAAAATGACCCTTAAAAGTGCTTGAAAAGTGCTTGAATTTGACCTTGAAAAATGTGTACAAACCCTGATTAAGCTGCACTCACTCATATACAGTACTTTCACGCCAAGGAATAAACACCAGCCAGCCAGTACACTATGGAGCTGTCAGAGGCTGCTGATGTTTTAAAGCTCAGGTTTTGTTTTCTAATGGCTCCCCAGCAAGTCTGAGATGGCAGGCTAGAGAGTGGCAGTGATATCAGAATACAATCAGACACCATCATTCAGGCAAGAGAAGCTTATCTTTAGCATGCCCGTTCATGTCTTAGCCTCGGGCATAGCATTCGCCAAACAAGGCGAAGACAAGGCGTGCAGAAGAGTGCAAACACAGCATTATGGGTTTTATTTGTTATTTTTGGCGTGTCATTTTTCAGGTTATTGGAGAGTCTCAGGTCACCGAGACCAAAGTTAGGCCTGTAGTAACTATAACAAAGCAAGATTTAGACTAGACTTAGATTTAGACTCACTCGGGAATACACAAAACAATACAAGAAAGGATTTTTATTGTAGTTCACACAACCAAAACTGCTTTACTTCCAACACATAAATAGTTTCAATTTAATTCCTTTACTTGAATATTATATTATACAGAACCAACTGCGTCTCTTTGCTCTGCGTTGCTACAGCGTCCTTCATCTCGCGTCACATTCAAACACTCGCACCACGTCTGGTCTCCTGGCCAGCTGCCGTGCCGTCGTGCCAGACGCGTCCTCTGAGTCTTTGAGTCCGAGCTGCAGGAGCGTGCTGGCCGTATTTGCGTGCTGTCCCATGCAGGCCATATGAAGAGCTGGGAGGAGACAGTAAGAGGGGGTAGGTAAGGCCCCGTGCTAGTATATACAAAAATAAAAATTCTGTCTTTATCTACTCAGCTCAGATTTATCAAGCATGAATCAACCAAATGAAAATTAAATATGGCAGCTACAGGGTTGTTATTGCATCATGCTTTACAACACTACATAGAGTAAAGTGATGAAAAGGTTAAAGGTCATTTTTGACTGCTTTCATGATGTTTGTTTCCAACTTGAAATTCCTACCTGGATGAATGTTTCATAGCTCTTTTCTATGTCATTAGCACAACGTTGTCGCAACTTCAAATTGAAATTTGAACCAAAAGAAACATGAAGTTTCAGCATAAAGAAATGTAAAGTTTCAACATATCCATTGTTTGCAGAAACACATGTTTACAACACTCATTCTTGGGATTGGGCTGCATCATCTCAACAGAGTATCAAAGCTCTGCAACTTTCCACCACCTCACCTTTGAAAAGACATGTATCGCGATTTCTCGATCATCTTGTCTCTATGATCATATGGTGCTACACGAACATTTTGTTTGCGTTAACAGGATCAGGATTTTGCAACATTTGAGTCAAAGTGTGATGACAGTTGCAGGGATGTCTGCTTCTGTTTCCAACACCATTGAAGAAATCTGATCAATTTACACCCACACAGTCCTGATGAAGCAGATTAACTGATTATTGACCGTTGAACTATTAATAAATAATACTTTATACCACTGTTTCATAGCTTTACTTTTAGTTATACTTTTTTAGCCCTGAATTTTAATGTTGTAGATGAATACTTTTCTTAAGACTTTTCAGAGGCTTTGAGTTTGCTAGAAACAAAAACATTTCTCGAGCTGAAGTAGCTTACCACTTCTTCCCTTTTTGTCCCGAACATGGAGATCTGCCCCCAGCTCCAGCAGGGTCTTTATAGTGGACGTGTGGCCCTCCTGAAAAACACAGATTGAATTGAGTAAAGAGAGTTTATTATGACACTCTGGTAGGTTTTATTTTCATAATGTAATTTTACTATTGCTCTGAGACAGATTTTGGGATATACAAACAGACTTTACTTAAAGTGCATTTATAGTAAACTAACAATGATTTGGCCAGCAAGTGTTTTCTCTCCGGTGTATATGAGTTATTAACAGCTGAAAAACATTCCCTTAATGTATTTGTTAAACTGTTTGATGATGTACTCATATCAGAAAAAGATTCATAAAAAAAGAAGTCTAGAGAAATTATCCTGGCAAAATGTTTTAACAGATAAAAAAAAATGAGAAACTTGGAAGGATAACCTTGTAATTCCATTTCATTCCGCTGCTCTTGAATCATAAACTAAGAAGAGAAAGCTATTTTGATCAGACTTAAAATGTGGATCAACAGAATTTCTTTTCTCACTTGCCTCTCGAGGCTTCTGTACATCACTGTCCTGCATTTTAATGCTCTAAGGCTTGTTGTCCTTCAACTGTGTGATCATATTTCTCTTGTTTTTATCCATTACTTATATCTATTCAACACTTTATCCATTACTTTAAGCTAACTTCTGTTTAACCAGGACCTTACGCTAAGTATTTCAATGATTTTGTTATCACTTCTACTGTTTTTCAACCCTTCTCTAACTAGTATTCATGCATTCTTTAACACGTGGTTTCAGGTCTCAAATTGATTAAGCTACTCCACAATCTTTCCACATATCCCCAAGCAAATGCAGCAGTACCCCCTTGTAGGATAAGTACCACACGTTGGGAATCAAACCCCTCACCTTCGCAGCGTAATGCAGGGCAGTGAGCTGGATACCAGTCGCCCTCTGGTTCACATCTACATTAAGGTCCCGCACCAAGAAGCACAGTGCCTCCTCCTGGCCGGTGACAGCAGCCTGGTGTACCGGCTGAGTGCCGAGTATGTCAGCTGCCGTTGGAGACGCCTACAGAGCACAAAACTCATGTCGTGACAGATCACATATCCCAATTTCAACATAAGCTTGAACATGGCTGAATAAAATGCCAATTTTTACCTGGTGCTTCTCTAGAAGCAGCCTGGCGACAGAAATGTGTCCGTTCCTGACGGCATCCATGAAAGGAGTTACTCCACAGCTGTCAGTGCTGTCTGGGGTGTAGCCACATCTGGAAGAAGGCCAGCAAAGGTGAATGGTCAGGCAAAGTTATTTGGAATTGTAAATCATCATCATGCTGAAATGTACACATATTGTAGATTGTGTTAGTCTGATGTTTAAAGATTGTGTGGAGAAAAAAAGGGAATTTAGATTTATCCTGACTGCTTGTATTATTTAATGAAAAAGTAGCCCTGCGCGTGTGGAAAACTTTCAGAGGGTTCCAACTCGAGAAACATCGAGATGCACGAAGAATGTTTGCGCATTCAGTCAGGTGATTTGTAAACTGAGTGGTGAATCGTAATGGAGTTGAAATGAAACGCCAGTGAGGAATCACACCTCCGTATTATTCCATATCGTTTGTTTTTCAACCTACCTCTCCAGCAAGATCCTAACCACCTCTTCACAGCCATGCATCGCTGAATAACGAACAGAGAGAGTATTAGTTATAATCTGACAATGAGTGCACAAGGTTCCTCACTCCTTCAGAGATCACCAAACACACTTAGACATTCGACCACTACAGACTACCACACACACGTGGAGATGAGAGAGTTAGGACATGTTTTGTGTAAGCCACTCAGTCATCACGTCACATATCTATATGCTGGAACTGAGGATCTGAGGACGCCTTACCTGCAGTGTGCAGCGGAGTCCTGCACGTTTTGCTCTCCGTCCTCCAGACATCCGGCACTGTGAGAAGCAGGTGCTGTATGACCAGAGGATCGCCCTCCCTGCTGGCGATGTGAAAGGAGTTCCAGCCGTCCTTGTTTCTCAGTGCCGGGTCTGCGCCGTGGCACAGCAGCTCCTGGATCACGGCAAGGTTTCTCCGAGTGCAGGCCATCATCAGAGGAGTCCTGAGCGGGAAAAGCAAGTGAAATCTTCCAAAGTTGGCTGTCACATTAAAAGCTACCACACAGTGAGATTTTTTAAATATAGTAAATACATGAGATAGACACACAGAGAAGAATAGAGAATTTACGATCAAATGTATAAGTAGTAGAAAAAAAGTATATAATTAGACACTATACAAGAAAAAGTAAACTGTCTGGAATTTTGATGTGGTGTATAACATTTTCAAACCCTCACCTTCATGTTTTTCAAACTATGAAATAAACAAATTGTGCATTAGCTCTAATAACACGTGATTAGACCTAGTTTGTGTCCTTGATGTGAAAAGCTCGAACTGGCAAGAATGTAAATGTGTTATTACACATCAAAAAAACAAAAAAATGGAAAGGAACAATAATATTGATATACATCTCTGCTATTAAAACGTTTTATCTAAATCTACGTGAGTGCATTGTGTTGAGGCATTGGCAACGATCACTTTGTCTGGACAGGGAAATAGTTACAACTTGAGGAACTGCTTATAAACCTTTCTTTATCACGCAGTGCATGGAATACTCTTTACGGAGGCGAAAACTGGGCTAATATTGATACGCTTGTTTCTACTTGTCTTTGTTTTATTTCCGTTTCCTTTGTCATGTTTGACCTCTTGAATAGGAATTTAGCAAAAAAAATAACATAGCCGCTCTACTCTTTAATGGGAGAAAAAAAAAAAGATGTCTCCTTCGAGCCGGATTTGAACCAGCGACCTAAGGATTTCGGCGTCATACCACTACAGTCCTCCGCTCTACCAACTGAGCTATCGAAGGGAGCTGCCTCTCTACTGCGCAGGGTTAGTCTTTATAGCCGACAGAGGGCGCTACGTAGCCAATGTTTAATTTTATGTGACCAAGTAAATACTGTCATCCTTACCAGTCAGCCTTCTTCAAACTGTCCACCTTCGCTCCTTCCCGGAGCAGGTAGCTAACACAATCCTGGTGGCTCATGGACGCAGCTTCGTGCAGCGGCCTCTTGTAGTCGTTGTTGTACACCTCCACGTCCATGCCGACCCGCTGTAAGAGATACTCCACAACATCCAGGTGTCCGTGTCTGGCAGCGTAGTGCAGCAGGGTGTCTCCTGACCGGCCGAAGTGTTTGCTACTGACGGTCTGAGCCGCCGCCGAGCCCCCTGACGTTATCTGTTCCTGCAGAGAGCTCAGCTGTCCCTCCTGAACGAGCTTCACCAGCAGTTTCAAACTGTTTTCGTCCATGCTGTGTGGAGGTGAAGGCGGCTAACGTAACACGAGCACGGTCACTTACTTTAACCGGTCAGAAAGTGAGAAAGTAACGTTAGTTCAGCTAAGACGCTTCAGGACATGATGGAGAGAAATGTTCACCAGGTTTGTTTTCGTGGAGGAGCAGAAAATTAGTTGGCCAACCATGACCTTACACTGTCACACTGTCCATGCTTAAAACAACACAAAATGCAAACACAACATGTTAATAAATTATGGATATAATGTAAATTGAAAATGCGCATATAAAAAAAGGGTTGTACGACCAGAAAGGTTAGTTTGAGATTGTAATAAAAACCCAACCATGAATAAATTATACAACTTATTCATTAACATGTTAAAAAACCTGTAAACGAGGAACACGGTAGTTTTAACAAACCTTAAGACCACATTACCGTAAGCTTTCTTTTTTTTCACATTTGTTGGTTAAATAAGACGGACTTGTCTTTTTAAGCCACACATATAAAAACAGCTTACACTACGGTTGTGAACATGTTACTGAATATAAGTTGCACCAATTTTAATAAAACGATATCATTAATATCGACAGGCATAACTTAAGACTGCTAACAAACATGACGAAGGGATAGTCGTCCTTTTCAGCGGAGCGAGACACTATGGTCATTATGGGAAATGTAGTTTTTTGTCGGCGTGCGCTTCGGCTCGTTATAAACTCCTCAACGCCGTTTAAAATCTGACATTTCTTTAAGGATTAAGCATTAACTGTATTATAAATAGTACTTTATGTACATACCAAGTACATATGTTTTTTCTGTACAAGCACTGGTTAAACTAGTGCAGCGTCAGTGTAATTTCCAATGACTGTCAATTGCTTTCTCACACTGTGTTCGAAAGAATAAGTCTAAACGGACACTGCTTTAATTACTTTTTTTTTTTTTTTCATATCACGAAAATTATGATGCCGTGAAGTGGGACGTTCTGGTCCGGTTTCTGGCCAGATGACAGCGAGGAATCAGTGAACAAGATGAGTCACATCTGGAGGGAGGAAGGAGAAGAAAGAGAAAAAAAAAAAAAGGTGGGAGAGGAGAAAAAGTGGGATTGTTGGTGAAGGGTGAGTCTCGGTCCTCAGAGGTTTTAACAAACATGGACCATGAAGACCAGGACTGAGGCTGACCACAGTCACAAGTCCCATTCTCTGGTGAGTACATCTGTGACTTTCAGAATGTGCTTAAAATTGTACTATCATTGAAATGACTGATAATTGAGGCTGCATAACAAACCAACAGGGACACGCCTCCTTACTTTACCACTGTCCTCTAAAGTGTATATCCACTGAGTTCATGCATACCAACATGCCATTCTCTATGTATGTGTCTTATGTGTGTTTTGAAACATGTTTCCTGTGTTTTGGGGCTGTTTATGCCAGCCAGTTGGAGTGTAAGCCAGGAGAACTTTTTGTCCTGCTACACTGAAAGAAATGTCTTATCTGTAAAGAACACATCACAGCACAAGAAATCAAGTGGAAACTCTCCAAACTCATCATGCATGTTTTATGGCGTTTCAGTGCCATTCAGTATTTTTATTTTATTGAGGATTGTTGTGCTTTTTAGGGGGGTTTTGTATATAGCATCCAATACTCTCCTTTTACCTTGTTTCAAACATTTCTTCCTTAGAAAATGCCCCAAAGTAGATTAACTCCATTGCACATTGGTGAAATGTGACAGACCCCAGCTCTCGTGAGTGAATTTTAATCCTGAACGAGCAAACTGCTCAACACGGGCTGGAGATTTTTTGCAGCGTGATGACTTATGCGGTCTGGTTTGGACCCCCAACCCCCATTCACCACACTCACACACAGTTACATGCAAAGCCTTAGGAACTAGGAAAAAAAAGGTTTTACAGCGGTTGGGTAGCGCTACATAAGTAATTCTCTGATGTCTCGAAGAAGCCATTCAAGCAAAATAATGCAACACAGACAGAGAACCTTTCCGGACTGATATTTATTGTAATTCATTTGACAAATACTCTACTATAAAATCACTGAGAGTTCATATCTGGGAGTATAATCCTGCCAAAACACTGACAATGTAAAAATAATGACCTGAGATTGCACGACATATCCCAATCAATACATTGTCACTGTGAGTTGAGTGCATTACCGATTGCTCGAGTGCAGGCCAGAGACAATATGTTCTGCATTCTGGAAGGAGTGTATCTGAAGCTAAACACTTCCAGATGTTCTGGGCTGCTCTAAGCAGCGACAAACAGACCTGAAACACATGCGCGACACAAACTGCTTGTCCTGTTTCATTTCAGCTGCTGAAGTTTAGTTAGCGGCTGCAGGTTTCTGCGGACGGGGTGAGAGATAAAAAAAAAGCACAAAAGGCTACTGTGGGCGTGACACTCAAAGTGATGAGCAACTTAAAGTGCGCTGCTTCCTGCCGAGGTTTCAGCACTGAACACACCGATGATGAGGTCGATGAAACTCACTGATCATTATTGATTCTAAGAGGAGGTGATAGAAATGGGGATACATTTGGAGAAGGCTTGTGAAGCTGTGAGATGTGCATTTTTTCATTCGTTGCGTAGCTTTTCTTTATAAATGCTTCGATGGCTGTGAGGCAAATAGTTTCTTTCGATGAAGCCCTGGCACCAGGAAGGAAGGAAGTGGTGGAAGATTCTGGACAGAATACAGCCACATGTGTCACTCAGTGTCTCCTGGCTTCAGGCCTCAGTGAGCGTGCTCCAGGTCAGGTCATATGTCACATGTGTATGTATCTCAAAATATAAAAATGTGAGAGAAGAGTGTGTTTTTGCACATGAGAAAATACATGCATGTAAGACTATGTGTCAGTATGTGAACACGACAAAGAGCTTCAGGTGTCGACCTGGCCTCCAGCCTCCCCAGATCCCAACCTGATCGAGCATCCGTGAGACATCTCTGACCGAGTCCGACCCATGGAGGCCCAATTGCGTATCAGACTTGGCTCTAGCCCATCAAGGCATGGACACAGGACCTCTGGGGTCGTCCTGTGGTTTCTGGCGCTAAGGCGTTGGTGGTAGATCCTTTGAGTTCTGTGGGCTGTGAGGTGGGGTCTCTGTGGATCAGACTTGTTGAGGGACGTCCCATGGATGCACAACTGTACTGGGAGCAGGGCAATTCGGAGGCCAGGTCAGTGAGTGGAGCTCTCTCGTCAGGCCATTCCTGAGCAGTTTTTTGCAGTTTGGCAGGGTGCATTGTCCTGCTGGCAGCCAATCAAGGAGCGCTGGTCTGCGACACTGTTTGAGCTGGAGGTTTGCGTCCAGCAGAGTGTTGCATTGGAATGAGATGATGATTGTTATACACTTCAGCTGTCGGCGGTTCTAACGTTCTGGCTGATCGGTGTATGAACTGCGGACTTCTATTGAGAACTTAAATGATCTTGCATTTATATTCAAAACACAACATAGGATCTGTTCAAATTGATATTTACCAAAAGCTATAGATTTAATCTCAAGGGTTCACTAGATATTCAGATTTTCCACTGTTTTTCACCAGGGGCTCATGATGGACACTCAATTTACTGCCCGTTTCCTCCGAACAACTCGGAGCTGAGAGGGACAAGTCTCGTAAAACTTGGTTACCTCAGACATCCAACAGCGATGACGTCCTCGGCTGGCACACCGATCGCTGCAGGAGAGACCGCATTCCTTAGCAGTGTTTACCCTTAGCCATATTTTGTCAGGGTTTTGTCCTTTTCTCTACATTTACACAAAATAAACTGAGGTCTGACATCTTTCTTGTTATCAGAGACTGTGAGGGCAGGGTTGCCAGGTTTCACTGTTAATATTCAACCCTCCGTTCATCATATAAATCAACTTCTCCTCAGTGACTTGAGCGCTGTCTTTTACTCTTTCTTTGTGTGTGCGTTTGCAGATGTCACTGGAAGCAAACATGAAATATGGCTCTCCTGAGAAAAAGTAAGTGGTCCCACGCTCAATGATCTCAAGTGATACACATTTACATGTGTCTTCTGCTCCTGCGGATGGGCAGTAACACTTCCAGACTCAGCTATACTCGTGGTTTAACACTCCTGTCAGCTTTATAGAACCAGCTTCACATGGTGTAAACAGGGAGGATTAGCTCATGCAGCTGTTGCCAATAAAGGAACCCCCTAATTTCTCTCTTGGAAAGCATCCAGCCAAATGCATGTGTGGGCTGGGGGAGGGTGTGATGAGGTAACCAGATAACAGGCTGTAAGGAGTTACATTTCATTATTCCATCCAGTGTGTGAAAAGCGATGCAAACAGAATGCAAAAGATTTGTCCTACCAAAACTCAGCTTGACTTAAAAAAACTAACATCTGCGGTAGCTTAAGTCAACGTCGCAGATTTGGGTTCAGGCAACCTTTGATCCAGCTGCTCAGGTAGCATGCTGTGCATAATAAGTTATGGCACCTGAATATGCACCGAAAATGTTAAACAGTGGCTTGTAACTGGTTGCATATGGGTATTTGATTCTCCTTCTCTCTGGTCTGCTTGACAGGCAGCTGCTGGAACGAGTCACACTTTAGAGATAAACAAATGGTGAAGGAAACATTACAGTCAAATATTAACTTCATGCTGATGTTCAGTGTTGAAATAATCATAGAGTTGATCAGCAGAAAATTCATCAATCAGTTTTGATAGATTTGAGAACAGCCGTCGGCAGGAAGTCTGGCTATTGCTATATAGCTTTCATAGTTATCCTTAAAGCCTGTCAGTGGTTCAGACTGTGATTTATCCAGGTTGGTTAAGTCATATAATGAAAAAAAAAAAAAATTGTGTCACAGTGCTGAATTGATATATTTGACAAATAAGTGCTGCTCTGTAGTCTGGTGGTACGGCAAGGTTAACTTTGTTTCACCATTGTCATATAACTGTTAATCATTTTATATAGCTGCAAGGAGATACATGACCTCATTGCGATGCAGCCTGCAAACAGCTGTGTTTAAAAAAAAAAAAAAAAAAGGACAATAGTATTAAAAATATGTTGCATCTTTCTTTCATTTCCCTCCAGAGCAGATGTAGACGCTAGCTTGGTTAAGGATTTAAGACACAAGGCAGTGGTGTTCATTCAGCTTTCTCCACAGGTGCCACGAGAATCAGCCAAACTGAACATTTCTAGTAGCTGCTGTAAAGGTGCACTACGTAGTTTTGGGGGAGAAATTTTAATCAGAAGAGAAAGATCATCATTGACTTCATTGACATCATTGATTTTTCTATGCCTGAACAAACTAAATGAACAAACTGTTATCATGACTGAACAACCTGACTAAACAAACTGACCTTAAAGAGCAACACAATTTCATACGGTTTTACCTCTTGCCGGACCTTGCCACTTTCCTAGCATCAAACAGTCAGAACAGTTTTTTTCAGTTATTGATTGCGAGGAATATATAAATATATATATATTTAGATTTTGGATATTGGATTTAAGCAACTTTGTGTGCATCTACAAACACTGTATGGCTGACTGACTGACTGACTAACTGACTGACTGACACTGACTCGGTCCTTTCTGTTTCAGTTAACCGGGTCCTCCTGGTGCTGCTGGTGCTGATGGTGTGCCTCCTCCTGCACAGCACACTGCTCAGAGCTTCCACTCGGCCCAAACACCCGGGTACATCCATACAGATTCTATTCACATCTTTACAGAGCAAATTAAGCTGTGTCAAAATATTAGGGGACAAGTCTGGCAATGTGTTCTATTTTGCTTACTTTCGACTGTCAAGGACCAAAAGAAAAAGTAAATGTATTTTACCAAACGCCTCATATATGTTATTACTCTGTGCCATAGAGCTTCATTGTTGTCCAGATTGTTGTACTCATCTGCCTGGTGCCATTAGTACTCAATGTTTGTAGATTATGTTATACACATTTCATAAAAAGAGAAACAGTAACGTGAGTCTTTTTTCTCACAAATCTCATAGCAAATGGTAGGTGTCATGAGCTTTTTGTGATTTTCATCTTATTTAATTTAGATGCAGTTATTAAAAGTTGTGTTTTCTTTCTTGTGACAAATGTGCGTCTGCTAAATGCCCTAAATGTAAATCTAAATGAAAATGTGACAGCTATAAACCTCTAAAATAATGAGTAGAAAAACCAATCAGAGAACGTGCATGTGAACAAACCTGCATCCAACATGACACAAAAACAATCTTCAACCTTCAACCTCTGATTCCTCTCAGATCACTGGAGGAGCGCCGGCAGCGCAGCACGAGTTCCTGCAGTGAGAGTGCAAGAGGCGGATAATGTCGTCCCCGTCATTATCTGCGCATCTGAGGAGCGCGTGGGTGCTACCATGGCCACCATCAACAGCGTCCATAGCAACACAGATGCCAGTGTGTTCTTTTATATAGTAACTCTCCGTGATGCTGTGAAACTGACAAGGTTTGTAGCTTGTTTCCGATGTAAAGATTACTCTTTTATTAGAGGTGTAAAAATGAACCGATATGAATCAGCAGTCGGTTTTAAAGTGAAAGATACTACTACACCGATGTGCAGACCTCTGGATCGATCTAAATGTACAGGGTCTACAAACTTTAAAATCGCTATGAAAAAAAAATGGTTATGAAGATGCTACGCCGCTACTTCCTCACAGCGTCTTCAAACTCGTAAAAGTTCAAACGTCCGCAACAGACTCTCGCGAGATGCGCCATTGAAATGTTAGCCAAGTGTTGCCAACAAAAGCAACATGTCCAACAACGGCAACAAGACTTGCAATGCACCATCAAATGTATAATCAAAAGTCTGGAGGAGATTTGGATGCTATGAAAAGGACACAAAGTCAGACAAAAAGCAGGCCGGTTGTAAGCTCTGTGGAACGGTGTTTAAGCACAGTGTTAGCACGATAAATTAGCGTTCACCTAGTGAGGCGGCATGATGAAACCTGGGCAGACGGCGATGATGCTAGTAAACCTAGCACTAGCAAGAATAGGCAGGACAAAGACACAGAGTTGAGTACAGTCACAACTCCATCTTTTGAGTTTGCTAACAGCAGTAAACATGTGTCTGATAGGTGTGATTTTATACACTGATTATTACTGGGAAGCAGAGGATACAGACAGTCAGGGACGTCCAGCTCAGGGAGACCCTGCTCGTGGAGATCCAGGCAGCAGGATAGTTGTTGCTCAGATCCAAGATGAAACAAAGGGTATGTTTTTATACACTGAGGTATGAGCAGATTAAGATAAAGATATACATAATAGTTCAAAAAGTACAAAGGACTCCATGGTCTTCCCTGGTCTTACGAAAAATCTATTTAAAGGTAAGCAATGCCACTATTGTTGTAGTACAGGCTTATTGTAATTTCCAACAGAAAATGAATGTCTAAGTGAAACAAACAATTGTATCGGATTATATCGCATCGTACCCAAATCGGATTGAATCAAATTGAATCGAATGGCACTGAACCGTCCCTGTATCATAGCCCATGTGTCTGAGGGAGAGATGCACACCCCTATCTTTTATAGATGCAGTAAATGACAATTGTAGGCCTTCAGTTGATGTTTCTTCTTATTCTGTCAATGCACTGAATTTATAATTTTTCCATTACAGGATCATAGCTTACCATGATGACATTCATGTTTATACACCTAATCTCACTTTCTTTGCATCTCCCCCAGGCAGTATATAGAGAAGACTAAACTAAAAGGCATCATGTATAGGATACTGGAATTTAACCCCATGGTTCTCAAAGGAAAGGTGAAGCCAGATTCTTCTCGACCTGATCTGTTACACCCAGTGAGTTCTAGCTTTGGTTTTGTTTCTGTATCGATGCATACAGTACCTCATGCATACGTAGATGCAGCTCTCAATTTTTCCCCTCAATCTAAATTTAGAGTTACCGTTTCAAAGAGTGGAAATAACGCAACTTTTGTTTTGCAGCTCAACTTTGTGCGCTTTTACCTACCTCTGCTCGACATCAGCCACAAGAGGGTGATATACTTAGATGATGATGTCATTGTGCAGGGTACGTATGTGATGAGGGAATCCATGTGAAAAGACTTCATATTTCAAACTATGTATCCTTCAGGTTGAACAGTGTTGCAGAGGTCACCAACATATACGTTGGAGTTGGGGGGGGGGGGGGGGGGGGGGCACACAAATACACATATCAAACCCATACTATTCCATACAGAGGTCAATAGTGCTGTTACAGGTAGAGTGTGTGTATGTATTTTAAGGCTTTCTATGCTTTTCAGGCAACATTGAGGATCTGTTTAATGTCAAATTGAAGCCAGGTAACGCTGCGGCTTTCGCCACTGACTGCGACCTGCCCTCCACACATGAGATGGTGCGCAGCATCGGCATGCAGGTACATTTTTAAAATATATTTTCATATATCACTTTATGTATTAGCCTGCCAGTGTGTGAAGGCAGTACAATTTGCTTCTGTCTGAAACCCAAATGTGGAAGAAAGGCGGTCATGTATCTGCTGCACAAAAGAATGGGGATTGTTCTGTTTTTTGCCTTTAATTTGCACACACATGTACTGTGTCCTTACTGCGTCACTCAACTTGGGTGTGCGCTCTTTGACCCATAGACAACCTATATGGGCTACCTGGACTACAGGAAACAGGTAGTGAGAGATCTCGGCATCCACCCTCGAGACTGCTCTTTCAACCCTGGGGTGTTTGTGGCCGATATGAACGAATGGAAGAAACAGAAGATCACCAAACAGCTGGAGAAATGGATGGAGGAGAATTTCAGGTACGCACAATGGCCAGCAGTTTCTGGAAAACCACCAGTTGCACTTTGCGCGAGGCTCAAGGTTTATTTCAGCAGGGTGAACAGACTGCGAATAACTTTAAACACTTCGAAAATTGCTTTCTGGGGACATGTCTTGTACAAAAACAATGGAGTAATTGATAACAATATGAAAACAAAACAAACTATATGCAAGTTTCAGTTCCTCATTGCAGAATCATATTTCAAAATAGGGGCCTGTGTTATATGCCCTTTAGTCCCTTAGTGATGACTTGATAAAAACGAAGTGGGAAGAAAATCCAGTAGGATGGATAACCTTTTTTCTCCTGTAGGCTAATCTTAATGTAAATGAACTTAAAAATGTAAACAAAAGCGTCATTCATTTCATGAGTTTTGTATCACTATAAAGTTGGTTATTAAAGGGCTTTAACAAAGTCTATGAGGGGATTTTTCAACAAAATAGACTTTCAGTTGCAGTCAGCAGGCCAGAACTTCAGCGTCTTCCAGGGAGAGGAGGATCTGGAGGAGGCCACGTCAGTCAGAAGACTGAGGACCAAGAGCCAGGACTTTTTCCAGGCTGATCTCAGCAGAGAAGGAGAACTATTGACAGAAATCTGTAGTGCTTCATGAAACATTATTAGGGTGTTTTGGGTTCAATTTGGCTGTAAATAACAATCAATGATTATCAGGTATAATGATTAATTATATATATAAATAATAAGATCCCATTTACATTAGATCACCTCGGGGCACCACCCTTGATAAAGGGAATATTCACCAAATCAGTCTCATAAAAAGGTACTCAACTGTCAGTCTGTAACTCTGATTAATAATTAACTATAACTATAACCAAAATTACCTTAACAGCTAGTACTGGTCAAAGGATTTTGGAGTCCTTAACAGTCTTGTACAATATTAAATAGATAGCATCAAGGTTCCATTCTGTTCAATTTGAAATCCATAATGAACGACTTCATCAGTTGGTCCCAAGACATGGATCAGAAGACCAGAAGGACTTAAGTAAGGGTGAGGACAGTGTGGGAAGAGCTTAAAGAGGGGTTTTTTTTTTCTCAGGGTTTGTGCTGCAGGGAAGGAGACCTACTTAACTAACCATTTTCAAGGTGAGGTCAGCTGAGAGGTGAGAGGGCTGATCATTCATGAATCAGCAGACTGGAAGAACCACAGAGGAAGAAGATGGTGCAGTAGGGTTTTCGTTTGGGCTCCCCCACAGTGGGAGAAGGGCTGGTGTTGCCACATGACCAAGGGACTCTCACCCCTACTCTCACCCCTACTCATCCACAATATATGTGTATATGGGTTGATTTTTCAACCAAACAAAGGTCTTTCTTTCACCTCTTTAACAGCCAAGATATTTACAATGAAAGAAGAGGATTGAGGGTGTTTTCCACTGTTTGGTCCACTCTGCACAGTTAACTTGGATAAATGAAGCTCGCTACTGAGTGTCGGTCAGGACACAGAAGCAGACAAAGAGGAAATACATGAAAACAGCTTACTTGACGAAAAGTGACTTGAGATGTAAAACTATATATAAGAAAGAATAAAAGAAGAAAATAATGTGAACACAATGTTTCCTGAGATAATAATATACCCAAAGTGAAGTCAACATATATCCATATATGTACACAGAACCTGACAGCTACATACTGTAAAACCATTCTTTCAATACCGTAAATACACAGATCACCATAATACTCTAGTTCGGCATCAGGCTAAGGAGTGCACAGTGACATCTGGTGGCTTTATACAGACAGGACAGCTCAGTGATGACCATGCAGCCCTGAATTAGCAACACTTAATGTACTACAGACTGAACATGAGCTGAACACATGACACAATGTGTATATATGTCGGTGTGTGTGTGTAAAATAATATCAATGCACACAAACAAAGGTAAAGGGGAAAGCTTATTTCGTACAAACAGCATGATAATTAGCATATAAGCATGGCAGTTTCCCTGGTAGATAAACAAAAAAGAGGGGAAGGGAAGACCAACAACAAGAACTACTTACTGTCAAGTCATGAACAGGGCCGTAGCAAGGATTTTAGAAGTACTGAGGTCAGGCCCCCTACTCTCACCCATGCATGGAGAACATTTTGAATAAATCTGTGCATTTCTCTGCATTTTAACAGGACTGACTTGTGACTTAGATTGATCATATTTATTTATATGCTAAAAATAACTTAAATAGATAGATCACAAAACTCACAATAACACACAATATAAAAACAGACACAAGAATGGTAAAAGTAACACAATATTTACGAATATGTACATACATACATCAACCATACTGCAAGATTAAGAAGGACAGATAGAATAAATGGAATAAAGTTTGAATATGAATCTCAAATGTGAGCATTCACATGGTTAACACTTTACAATAACCATAATAATAATAATAATAATAATAATAATAATAATAACCACCAATGGTTCATTTATAATACAGTCATTTTACTGTTAAAAAAACAATAACATGGTTCATAAAACATTTATTGTGTAATTGTTAAGATGAAAAACATCAGCTGCAACTCATCCAAGTAAAGTTTATAAATGAACCAATCAGTATTTATTAATATGGACATCAATAGCAACTTTCCAATAAACAGTTGCTTTATAAATAGGTTATAAAGTATTTTTATTGCTTGATAACAGTAAAATAACTGTATATTAAGTTTAATTCACTATAGATTTGCCATTTGTATTATAAATAATTGTTTATGTTAATCATAAGATTTCTTGTATGTGGACTGTAACTTAAATACATCTAACTGTTGGAGCAGTAATAACCTTCGGAAACCCTTTTCCTCCTCTCCACCTGCAGGCAGAACATATACAGCAGTGCCATGGCCGGAGGTGTGGCGACCCCACCCATGCTTATAGTATTTCATGACAAATACACAACACTGGACCCACTATGGCATGTCAGACACCTGGGTAAGCTCACATACTCACATACAGAAGAATGTCAGAAATGTTAAAAGTAATGGCAAGCGGCATTAATAACTCCGCTACTTAGAAACATTGAGAAAAACCTCAAATAGTATAGCTCTACAGTGGGATCAGTTTCAAAAAGGCTCCCTGTTTGTCCAGGCTGGAGTCCAGATGCCCGCTATTCAGAGACCTTCCTCGAGGAGGCGCGCCTGCTGCACTGGAACGGCCCATTTAAACCATGGAATTACCCTGCTGTTCACTTGGATCTGTGGGAGAGGTGGTTCATCCCAGACCCCTCTAAAAAGTTCTCCTTGGTACGACCTGAGAGAGACAGCTGAGGTCTACAGAACGCACTATGTCTGAGCCACAGGCAGATATCAAGCGTTTAAAGTTCAGGACTGAACGATAATGAAAGGGTGTGATGAGAAATCATACAGTGAAGTTAACACTGAAAATGAAACAATGTTCTAACATTGTATCAGAAATGGAGTGTGTTCTCTATTATGTTAAAGACTCAAAATGTTACGCATCTGTCGTCTGATTTCTGTGACTGTTAGGCTTTTAGAATTGTTCATGTAGGAATGTGTTCAAAGTGAAAAACTCAGTGATCATTTATGTCATCAGAAAATGCATTCCTATGCTAACCTGAAATAAATTCTCACATTTTCACTTTCTTCTCCTCTTTACTGGTACATCTGTATTTCCAAAATGGCTCATATATCTTAAAGGCAAAAAGAACACATAACTGTGTTGTGTTGCTACCAGTGATGTGCACAAGTGGGGGGCCCAATTGTTGAAAAACGCACGCTAAAGTGCCCTCCTGAGAGCCAAAAAAGCGTGCCAAAGTGCCCTCTTGGTTGGCAAAACACACTAAACTGCCCCCTTGGCTGGTTAAAACATGATAAACTGCCCTCTTGGGAGCCAAAACACATGCTAAAGTGTCCTCTTGGGAGCCAAAACGTGCGCTAAAGTGCCCTTCTTTTCGCCCCTGCCATTCAAAAAGTCTGCGCACGCCACTGGTTGCTACTAAGGCTATATTACTGATAGTTATTCAGGTGACTGCGATAACATAACTACATGAGTAAAAGTAACAATTTAATTGTGGTGTGCTTGATTATGATTTAAAAACCTTACATTTTTTATTATTTTCCTTTTTTCTTTTTTTTTTTTACTTAAAATCCCCCTCCAGTCTTAATCTTGCAGCTGAACGTTTGAGTGTCAGGGTGTAGAATGATCTACGTGCAGAGTTTGACATGAGAAGTTTGTTTTCACATCAACAACTGACAATGTAAATTTTCTCTGAGCTCAATGAAACTCTGATTTTAAGAGGTGGGCCTACAAACATGATTTGTGACAGCACAAAAAGTTCAGAGGCAAACCTGGTCCAATATTTAGCAATATTGTGCATAAATGCACTGAGAATGAACTTGACAGTGATGTAAGAGACATCCTGTCTCAAGCAGTTAAACTTCTGAAATTAAAAATATAAAAATATAAATGAAACTATTGAAAAAGGGAGCGAAAGGGTGCCATTTTAAAGATTTTAATTTAGTAATTTTACTTTTTCTGCAAAAACAATGTCAGACACACATTACAGAATTGCTGTGTTGATACATTTGTGGAGGAGAGCATTATTGTACACTACATATCACTGCTTTTATGTGCCACCCGGAGAACACGCAAAGTGTCCCAGAATCAAAGATGCACAGTTTTGGCAAGCCCACTAATGTGCGCCTGTGGGGCTTATCTTGTGGTAAAGTGTCTGTTGTCGCCTCCAAATCACAAAGAGGTAACAGAAGATGGCCGGCTCACCTGCATGAGGGGGTTGACCAACGGTGGGGAGGGAGGAGTGTTTCACTGTCACATGGTTTGGAGTGAACAAAAATGAAACTAAGTCAGAGCAACAGCACCGCTGCAGCCGAGAGGAATCGTTCTGTCTTAACAACAGACATCTTCAGGCCTTCAGGTTGAGAACAACAGAGCCTTCTGAGTACAACCAGTAAGTACAATTGATTATATACTGTTTTGCACTGTATTTGAAAGTGATGGTTCAAAAGGAATTAACAGGGAAGAGGGAATACTCACACAGGTACGGATGCCAAACAGGTCTGACATGCAGATATAGTCATTTCAAGACACAGTAGGTTATTTAGTTTCCGTGTGCTGGTACTAAATGGGTTGACTGTGGATGGACTGCCTGCATCTCTTTCCACATTCCATGTCCATTTCGACATGACTTGCGTACATTTTCATTTTCTCTTTCTCTCTCTCTCTCTCTTTCAGCCTTCTTATTCCACACTTTCACTTTTGTTTTTAGACATGGCCACAGCCAGCAGTCTCCTCTCTGAAGATCACTTTCTGTGCTCCATCTGCCTGGATGTGTTCACCGAGCCAGTCACAGTACCATGTGGACACAACTTCTGCAGGAACTGCATCACAGAGCACTGGGACAGTAATGTCCAGTGTAAATGTCCCATGTGTTTTAAAAGTTTTGATAGGAGACCAGCGCTGTATGTCAACACCTTCATATCTGAGATTGTTTCTCAGTTCAAGCTGTCAGTTCAAAATAAAAATAACAGCAGCTCAGAGGAACAATATGCCAACACGGGAGATGTTCTGTGTGACGTCTGCACCGAAACCAGACGGAGCGCCCTGAAGTCCTGCCTGGTGTGTTTGGCCTCCTACTGTGAGACTCACCTGGAGCCTCATCGCAGAATCGCAGGTCTGAGAAGACACAAGCTGATCGATCCTGTGGAGAACCTGGAAGGCAGGCTGTGTACGAAGCACCAGAGACCTCTGGAGATGTTCTGTAAAACTGACCAGGTGTGTGTGTGTCAGTTCTGTACTGAGTCGGATCACAAGCTTCATCACATTGTTCCTCTGGAAGAAGAACATGACAGGAGGAAAGCTGAGCTGGGACAGAAAGAGGCTGAAGTTCAGCAGATGATCCGGGAGAGACGACTGAAGATTGAGCAGATGGAACGGTCAGTGAAGCTCAGCAGGGAAGATGCGGATAGAGAGACAGCAGAGAGTGTTCAGGTCTTCACCGCTCTGATCCAGTCTGTTCAGAGGAGTCTGGACGAGCGCATTGACACGATTCAACAGGAGCAGAAAACAACAGAAGAACAGGCTGAAGGCTTCATCAAAGAGCTGGAGGAGGAAATCCTGAAGCTGACGAAGAGAAGCTCTGAGCTGGAGCAGCTCTCACGCAGTGGAGACCACCTCCAGTTCCTCCAAAGCTTTCCGTCCTTGAACACTGCTCCACCCACCAGGGACTGGACTGAGGTTGGAGTTCAGTCATCATGTGAAAGACCTATAAGGAGAGCACTGGCTCAGCTGGAGGAGACGCTCAGTAAAGAGATTGAGAGGCTGTGTGTTCGCGCTGAGCTAAAGAGGGTCCAGCAGTACGCCGTGGATGTGACTCTTGACCCCGAAACAGCAAATCCCTATCTCATCCTGTCTGATGACGGGAGGCAAGTCAGTCATGGGGATGTGAGACAGAATCTCCCAGACAGCCAAAAGAGATTTTCATGTTCGTCTGTTCTAGGAAAGCAGAGTTTCTCCTCCGGAAGGTTTTACTATGAAGTCCAGGTTACAGGGAAGACTAACTGGATTTTAGGAGTGGGCAGAGAGTCTATCAGCAGAACGGGCAACATCACATGGACCCCTGCCAGTGGCTTCTGGTGCGTGCGCTTGGCGAATGAAACAGGGTATGAAGCTGCTGGATCATCGGTTCACCTCTCTTTGACGTCGAGGCCTCAGAAGGTGGGGGTGTTTGTGGATTATGAGGAGGGTCTGGTCTCCTTTTATGAAATAGATGCCTCAGCTCTGATTTACTCCTTCACTGGCTGTAACTTCACTGAGAAACTCTACCCATATTTCAGTCCCTGTCACAACTGCAATGGCAAAAACGCAAGCCCCCTAATCATTTGTTCCCTCAATAACACGGAATAGGCTTTTCATAAAAGGACTTACTGACATCTGACATTATGAGGCCACGCAAGGCTTCCCAGCTATGCACGGCTGACCAGAACAAGCAACACCTTCCGAGAAACACACAAGCACTCGCTTGGCTGCACCTGATTGGACCCATGGGACATGTGCTCTGGGATTTGAAAAGCAAAACGTGTTTCCGAAGACATTTTAAATGAGAAATGAGCCATGCAGTTGCAGAATCTGTCTTCATTTTAACTCGACATTTTGCTTAAAGATGCCAGAATTCAATTTCAAGCAAATGAGGAGTGGGCAACGCCACGTCCCATCTCTCCGAAACATGCATTGCATGACTTACTACAAAAACAACATGTTGCTATGCGTGTTTCTCCAGTCTCCCGGAGGGAACACGCCAAACACTAACTGTGCAGGGGTATGCAGTTTGTTGGAACTTCAGCCTCACCGCTACATACCACTGAAACCCTAAACACTGGTTGTTTAACTTACTTAAGTCATGTCCCATTTTATTCAGATTCGGATGCTTTGGCATTGCTGCAGAACATCTACAATAGGCTTCTCCATGTGACTGTTGTTTTTCCAACCTGCAAAAAATAGAAGATCTGTGAAGGTGTTCTTGAAATGCATTTTGGAATGTAATGCCTTTGGATGCATTTCAGAGTAGTGCACTGTTGGTCGTGCTCCACTGGGAGGCGCCAGAGAAGTAGTCTGCGTCCTTAGTGCAGCTTGTGTGGTTTCATTGGTGCAGTGTCTTAAGAGTTCAGGAGCTGCAGAATAACTGACCCTCTGATGAAACTTGTGTTCACTTAATTGCATGACATTTAAATAGTAGACAGTCAGTTTGGGAACGGAATAGAATTTACCTGTGGCTCGAATTTAAACAATTTATTTATTATACATCAAGGAAATACAATTAGTGTGGATGAATGCACAACACAGATTATTCAACCAAGTAACTGTGACATAGAATAGAGTAGAATTGATTGTAAGAATGTCTTACCGAATTATAATTCTATTATTCTTACTGTGAAGTTTTAGATTGATGTGTTTATTTCCAGCAAATGCTCTGCATACTCTGATGTGTTTTGATTGGCTGAAAAATGAGGGGGCATAGCAAATATGTCATGAATACAGGGGAAACAATTGATAGGGGGCTTTTCACAATAAAACTTGATCAACTTAAGTAATTCCATTATTACATATTTATTTATTTTTATTATACTCATTTATTAGAATTTACATCTGTTGTTATTTATGATTATACATATTTTGGTGTATTTTTTTCCAACGTTTCTCTTCATAATGATAACATAATTATATGCCACACTGGATTTGGGGAATTCCTGTTCTTGAATTTTTTAAAAGCAACCATGTTATGTTTTACTTTTATATGTCATTTATTTATTTATTTATTTATTTGCTCGAAAAGCAAAATTGTTTTTAACTGCTGTCTGAATAAAGCTGACCATTACTACCATTATTGGGGCCTGTTTTTGGTGATGTGACGTTTTTCAGCAGGTAGTGTTTTTTTTAAAGGTGCCATTTGTAAGAATAGTTGATTTTCTTTCCTCATTCCCAACTCGTCCAGAAACGGCGCTTTAGGACTGTAGGACGTGTCGACGGCTGCCATGTATTGAGATGTTTCGTGGGTGAGTACAGCTAGTTTGAATTGATTCAAACTTAGCTCCTGTGAACACTGTGGGAGTCTGTACATTCAGCCCGCTACTTTCTTACAGTTCAAGAAATTCTTTGTCCGTGACGTCACAGATAATGGTCTTAAATCTCAGCCTTGGATTTGTTTGAATGTTTTGCTTCTATGCTTGAGAAGACTCTCCTTTTTAACAATGCTAAGTTCTCTGTGTGCAATGCTAGGAGTGACAGGTTGGCAAATTGTATGTGCATTTTTATAGGGAAATACCGTAGCACTCCTAATCATAAAATGTAATGTATTATTTCTTACCAGTCGTGCAAATGGATGTTCTCTTTTATGATGATTCCAATTTCAGAAAAGTTGTTGTTTATGGTGCTGTGTCATACGGAAACTGGCTTAAACAACCATCCAGCAATCTGGGTTTAAGGTCATAAGTACTTAGCTCTGTGTGTGTGTGTGTGGGGGGGGGGGGGGCATGCAGAGAGAAAGGGAGTTTCAAGTATTGCTCCTCTTGATGACTCTTTGACGTTGATAAAGGTTTTTTTGCAGAGAGGAGCTGGCACTGAATGTATCAGAGCTGGTGGCGTGTGACGATTCACGTCATCAGGATGTCAGAGTCCAAGAACAGGCTGTTGTGGAGTCGTTGAAAACTTACACACTACACTGGCAGTATGTTAGAGTCTGAAAGTTATTTGTTTTGTAGCAGAAAATCGGTGGGGCACAACATCTGCACTTGGACTGACGATTAAACATCTAAAAAGGCATTTAGGACAACTTTGACTGCCTCACAGCACAATCTGACCGTGCTATTATCTGCTGATGACCTGATCAATACAACTGATTCCATGTTTACTTCACCAGCACCCTGACATTTCAGGGACGGTAACCTACGTGTACTCGGGTCAAGGCAAACTTTGGTGCATCGTGGCAATCGAATGACATTCAGTTGGTCCACCACCATCAGGAAAAGATGGATCCATGAAGTATGTTGTTTGTTTTAAAGACTATGAAAATATCCCAGCAGGGCTATTCATGAATATGAAGACAAGTAGTCTTATCTGTTTGAATTGTGACAATGACTGATTTATTCAGGTTAATCGGAGGGAGAATGAGAGCACAGCAGAAAAGTGTATGCAGGTTAGACACAACAATTCCAGTCACATGAAAAAACATCTAGAAAAACAACAGGGTTCGTACGGGTGCTTGAAATCCTTGAAAGTACTTGAATTTCAATGTTGTGTTTTCAAGGTCTGAAAAGTGCTTGGATTTTAGTTTAAGTGCTTGAAAGTGCTTGACATTATAACTCTGTCTTTCACAAAATTGGGATCAGACTGGATAATTAATTTCTGAAGTTTTTGCTATTAGATGTTTACAGCATAATACAATGTACATGATTGTGATAAAAAGTGAAGAAAAAATAATGAGTTTATATATTCCTGTAGATACGTATTTTACCCCAGCAATAAGGTGCTGGAAAATCTTTAAAATGACCCTTAAAAGTGCTTGAAAAGTGCTTGAATTTGACCTTGAAAAATGTGTACGAACCCTGAACAAGACCAACATCCAGTGGAGTGAGATCCAGTTCCAGACTAAAGATTTGAGTTATTTTACGATTTTATGGTTTTACTACTTTTTACCTCTTTGAATGACTTACTCCATGTTGTTTGTTTTGGGGATTCTCACGTGCGGCATGCCTTATTGAGTTATTTTTTGATAAGCTTTATGATCTTCGCGATACAACTCAATCTTGTGACTGCGCTTGGCACCATCACTGGGTGTTGTCTAGAAATGTGTGCCGCTGCACGTTCAGCCACACCTAACGGCGATATCACGCTGTATTGAATGAACCATGAGTAGACTGGACCCTTTGGTGGCTGACGCTGCACTTTACTGCTACGAGTACTGCAGGGTTCAGGTAAAAATAAAAAAAGAAGAAAAAAGAGAGAGAGAGAGAGAGAAATTTGAAAGGAAAGACAGTAAAGGAGGAAAACACTTTAAATGCAGGGAACTTTCCACTTTGAACTTTTTCATTAATAATAAAGAATCTGAACTGAATTTTAAGTAATCGATGACATAAAATATTAAAACTTTACATGTCGCCATAGAGACATAGCAGTGAGGCCACTCACCCAGGTCTTGTGTTACAGTAATAACTGGTGTGAGAAAAGGGCTGTGCCATGTCAGGAGACTATGTGTGAGACTGCACGTATGCTGTGCACAGCTGGCAGACAGTGCAGGAGGAGGAGAGGCTCTGTCTATGTGTGTGTGCGTGTGTGTGTGTGTGTGTGTGTGTGTGTGTGTGTGTGTGTGTGTGTAAAAGAAAGAAAGACTGTGTGAAGGTGATACAACGTTGTGTGCTGAAGGTTAGAGATAATTTCTACGTTTTAAACGGATCCTGTCAGAGTCCCAACACAGAGATGTGCAGGTCTGTCTGTCTGCATGTGTGTGTGTGTGTGTGTGTGTGTGTGTGGTAGTGTGAGTGTGCGTGGCTCAGGATATGGGTGTGTGCGCGTGTGTGTGGAGCATGGTGGGGAGTCACGTTTACCTTTGCTTTATGGAGACTGCAGATTGCGTGATGTCACTGCCCGCCTGACAGTTTTTCCACAGCTCACTTGCCTCTGCTCTGACAAAATGTCTGCTCTTTCGTTCAGACATTTTAAAGGACAGGGTTTTCCTTCCATCAGCAATCCAAATCCAATTAAATACCCAAAACCCATAATGACTGTATTCTACTTTGAAGTGTTGAAATTAATTTCCTGTGCAGCATTTAAATGCCGTCTGGTGATATTCTGAGTTTTCTTTTTCAAATCCCATGTGCAGATCTGGTGGTATGACAGCGGCGGATACTTCTGTATCTTTTGCCAGATGGCAACAGAGTGGAAGCAAGATACTATAATTACATTATGTATCCTGTTAAAGTCCAACTAGGGATGAGAGATGAAAATTAACATTGAACTATGTGCAGCACATCAGCTGCATAATCTGTATTGGAACTGTATTAAACAGCATCATTCCTGTTAAGTAAAATGTCAAATAAGTCTTTGCAAAATCATCTCGTCCTGCATATTTAATTTCCTCAGCGGACTTGGTACATAGCATATATGGATGAGCCTTAAACTAAGTCATTTTTTGACATGCCATACTGTTTAGATAGTCTTGTGGGTATAGCCCACTTGAAATTGTATAACTGTCTTGCTTGTTGCATTTGTTATTTATATGCACACATGAACTTTTGTAGTTTGTTTAGATTTCATCCATCACTGACACTGCAGTAAAACGTAACATTAAAATGGCTATAATGCATCATCTTACGCCTACATCGATTCACCTTGAATATCGCGCAAATCATTATTGGTCAATACTGTAATCACATCATTTGAGTATTCTCCAAGAATGTGTTGGACCAATTCAAAAAAATGTTGGTAAGTATGAATGATTAGTTTGTGAAATACTAAAATCTCTTTTTCAAATTCTTGTCTTTGTACTTTATTCAACTGAGTATAGGATAATAATGATTTGCGGGTAGCTTCCCAGGTAAATACTCTGACCTCTTCAGCTGTCCGGTCCCTCCTCCCCGGCCTGCTGCTGCTCCTCCCTCCAGGGTCACTCCTCCTCTGAGTGTCACTGTGCTAGGCAGAGCAGCCCCTCCACACACTGGAATTAACCACAAAAGGGGAAAAAAAAAGTATCGTATCTCATGGTCACGCAATACCATTTCAAGCGGCTGATGTAGTAAATCGTGACCTCAACCTATTGTTTTTTTCTCTTATGTTAGGTAAATGTGTCCAAAGTAATGCACAAGACAACTGTTACGCAATCTTCGCTCTGCTTATCCACTGGAATGCTAAAGTAGGCGTATGGATGATAATGTCCCCAATTTGCTCATCAGGGCCAAAACTAATAAACAAAATGAAACTATATCTTCTTGACCCATCTTTTAAGATCTTTGTCCTGAGAAGGAACCCATGGGTGCCACAACCAGGGTTGTAAAGTCAGACAGTTGCCAACAATAAGAGCATCTAAGTGATGCTTTACGTACTTGATGTTCTTCCACGTGTTCCCTTGTCTCCCCCCCCCTTTAGCATACATTCTCTCATAGCCTCCCTATTATGTGTTATGTAAAAAAGCTGTTACGGCAGCCTGTAACACACAAACCTTTAGAACGCTGTGATCCCTCTGACCCTGAAAACCTGTGAACCTGCAGAATGTCTGAATTTACACCATGCTATTACAGTCAATCACTGTACAGCTGCAGAGATGTGGGGCAGGCAGTGACCGCCCCCATCCCCGCGGAACATGCTGACTGTGTTTGACAGAACATGCGATTGCAGTGTCGTATCTAGTTTTCTCGAACACGAGCCGTCTCAAGTGTTCCCTCAGTGGGGATCTGTGGCTTGCATCCACCGACGTATGCAAGTTTAAAACTGTGATCACTGGAGGTAAATGATGCTTCACCGAGAGCAACAAAAATTGCATCTGACAAGCACGTTCTGTTCTCCCTCTGTATACATTCAAAATAAGTGAATCTGACGGGAAAATGTGTGCGTTACTGTCTGCTTGGACTTTTCCCACTGCCTCTAGATGCAGTCACCTTTCTGCATTCCTTTTTATTCATTTAAAGTTTTGAATCTGACGTACCCTGTAGGTGTGTGAGGCTTTGCATGGATCAGTATAATTGCGCTGTGGTTTCCCACTGACACTAACCTCATTCTCTTTTCAAATCCCTGCCCTGGCTCCTCTGCTTAGACACAGTAACACGCTCTTGCTCAAGCCAGTGATTCACTACCGTTCTCTTGTTCCAGTTAAGCACCAGATAACCAAACAAGTGAAAGCAGATAGCATCGTTCAACTTGGCCAACGGGCAAAACGCTTGTGATAACAAGGAAACTAAAATCATGTTCTGAGAAGGGGTTAAAGTAGACTGGAGAGTACCTGTTACTCACATTTTGAGTTGAGTTGTTGTAGTAAGCCAAGTGCATAAAATCAGGAAGCAGAAAATATCTTATCCTCTACTGTTCAATATGAGCCGCGGCAGCAAAACAATGCCAACAATTATTTGGGGCTTTTTTTTCTTCAAATGGAATAATGGCATGGCTGTTATTCCATTCATGCTGCCACTTAGGGGAGACTGGGGTAAGTTGAGCCAAAGGGTAAGTTGAGCCACCCCTTGTTGCTGGGAAATGGTAAAAAACATTGATCATCTGACCAAATATTTAGGAGGAAGGCATCATTTCATGGAGTCTGTGAAGGTAAGAACCACATGGGTAAAATGGTTAGACTTTCAAGAGAGTTGTGTTTAGACCAAAATAGATCATTTTAAATTTGTTTTATACATCAATAGGCATAGGCATACGGCACAACTTACCCCACTCCTATGCTCAACTTACCCCACACACGGGGTAAGTTGTGCCACAAGACCATTTTTTTTGGACATGTATCGAAACAGTTATGTTTACACTCATTCTGTTTGTTTGAAGGGATGCACAACATCCTGAAATATATGCAGATATATTAGTTAGTTACAAAACTATGATTGCCTTGATGTAGTGATCCTAAATATGTGGCTCAGCCGCCTCCTAGTTAATGCAGCCGGACACCAGACCTGGACTAAACACAGCCTCTGACACCGACGGAGGACAGTTTTAAGACGGTGCAGAGGGGATTTACAGCAGTTCTGACCAGGACTATAACTTCAGGGACGAGAAGATATAGCAGGGTGGAGGAGAGGATGAGTGGGAGAGGAACGAGAGAGAGACAGGGTGTGCCGGCGCTAGCTGGTTACCATGCTAACTTCAGTAGACGTCTCTGCAACACAGATGTGTTGAACACTGACTGTTGAACACTGTTCATAATGTTAGTTCATTTTTTTTTAAAAACTCTTCCAAATTGGCCGTTTAATTCAACATAGACTTGAAACAAAGAGAAACACAGGCTTTCCTGGCTTAACACTAGATAGATTTTTTGGAAAATCATCCACCAAACAGCGTTTCTAAAGTGTATTCATGTTACACATAGTACCGGGGGCGCTGGCAATGTATCCTTTAGGTTTCTGGAGTGATTACTTGGCAGACATGCACAGCAGCAGAACGAGACCAGAATGCGATTACAGCCACAGCTGTCTCGCCATCCTTTTTGTCGCTGCTCTTTTCAAAGTTTTACTAACATAAAACATTCAAGCGTCACAGAGTCATAAATGACCTTGTTTGTAGCTTGGTGCTCTGTGGGGAAATTCTTTGTGTTCTTTCAGGTATTTTTACTGCAATATAAACAATGCTGAGCAGAGGCTCTATACCCAGCTTATTGTACATCCATGAGCCCAAAAGCCTTGAAACAGATCTCCAGTTGCTTATCTAGTTCTTTGTTATCTTCGTGTTACAGCCCAAACTGTTGTCCGCTGGCAGATAACCACTATGCATACTGTTCTTCGTATCACACTGGGGAAGTCACTGATATTTGTGTCCAGACAACGTATCAAACCATACCGTAACCGACTGACTGACTGACTGACTGACTGACAAGCTACAGTCTTGTGCATTTGAGCCATGCAATCATAGTTTAACTGTTCACTGGTGGCTGCACATTAAACTTCTTATCCAGGCCGGCCTGCTGATATGACGAATGACGAATGTAGAGGTCACACATTGTGCTGCCGACAGACCATGACAACAGCATGCACCGATGGATTCACAAGAGCGCCTCACAGACTTCTCAGAAATAGCTGTTGGTCTCACAACAAAGTCGTTTGTAAATGTGGTGTAGGTTTAAGAGCAGCTATGTTATACTGTGTACGGTACAACAAACTTCAAATCATTGTCAAGTAAAAAAAAACAGAAAATGGTATTTTGATTGATGTCAGTTTAAGCTTTTTATTCTTTTGAATTGTACAGAAGATCGTACTTGCCAAAATAAAATAAAAACCGGACTGAAAAATTATTTCAATCATGATTTGAATATTTCATTAAAATATATCTTGAAATGACTCACTTTCATTGACAGAACAATCTCTATAGGTCTGTTTAGTCCAAACCAGGAACTGTGTTGTATGGAAGTACCAGTACTTTGCAGCTTTATTGTACTTTTACTTACTTATTTTCATTATGTTTCAGCTCTTTTTCAAGATATAGTTGCTTTGTTTTTATCTTCAGGTTTTTCGGCCGAAACAAATGACTATCTAATGAGTTCTCAGGCACCTTCTTAAATCAAACCATGAAGTATTTAAAGCATAGCTCCACCTTAAACAATGACAACAAAGTACCACTTTCATATTAATGTATAAATAACAATAATCCAGTAATATAATAACGATAACCAAGACCATTCTGCATAATGTGTGGTTTTGATCATTTCATTACATTTTGTTGGTAATACGTCTGCACTTTTTCACTTCAGTGACATTTTGAATATTGGACCAGTGACTAACATTCTGTGCTCGTCATGGATTATTTCTGCACTGTGGTATTAAGGATGTGACTACATAAAGGAAAGTAAGGATCAACAGGTGATGGATGAGGATGTTTTTGCATAGATTCCTCTAATTTGAGATATAAGCAATTTTATTCCCTGTGAAAAAGATCAGTAACAACCGTATCTTTAGCGCAGAGATCGAGTTGGTTGCAGAGACTGGAGGACAGGGACACTAGCAGCCAAGCTTTGTCCCGAGGAAAATTCCACACTTCCTCAGTTGGTCGGTTTGCACATGACGGCTATGACGTCGGCGCATGCTTGGCGCGGCTGACAAAGCAATCTGCTGTTTCACTTCACTTCTCGAAATATGAATATCACCTGCATTCCAGCACTGTCAAATCTATCTACACGTGCACTCGGGCTTCACAGGTATTTCTGCGCAAAGTACGTGCCTAAGTGTGTGTTTGAGATGGAGTGTTATCGGTGCAAAAGTTACCTAAAGGCGGGCCTGAGCCGCGTCGCGTGCTGGAATGCGAATGTTATGACAGTGAAAGGGGGTCAGTGTGGATCCGGGGGGGGCCTCTGTGGACAGGTGCGTGAGGTGAGGACAGTATCTGCCTTCTGTCTGTTTATCAAACTCATGAGTGGACAGCGTCTCGTGTGAAACCTGTGCTGGTTTTTTTCCTTTCCGTTGTTAATAACACACTAATAAATTCATGACCAATTAGCCTTTTTAGGAAACAGAGAAGAGGTGGATCTGCCATGATCTAATGGAATCCAAACACACTGACATCATTTGGTTTCCATTGAGTCCTCCAAGCATCAGATGAATTTTCATCCAACTCTCAAACTTCTTGTAGCCTCCTTTCTCCTTATTGTTTTGCATGTAGGGCAGACAAATGACATTTTTATCAACCCTCATTTCCAGTTGCAGTGGACAGCTGTTTCCAGCATAAACCTACGGCACAGTAGCCTGTGGCCACCTCCGAATGACAAAGCCATCTGAAAAGCATTGGCATCTAGTTGTTTTAGACCCAAATATGTTTCTCAGGCGTTGGGGAGTACAGACACCAGTGCTGAGAGGAGCCTGAAATTTGGACTTTTTCCGTCTTCTCTCCCCAAATGCGTTTGTGCAGCATCCATCTGCCCAAAAAATCACTTGGAGCTGTTGAGACTGCATGTATCAAGACCTCTACCTCAGACTGCGCAGATGGATAAAGACCTCCCAGCTTGCATTAGCAGAGCGTGTACTACTTTCCTTCTCTGTATGTTTCTGATTTACACTGAGTATATTCTGTGTACACTGGACTGCATTCCACTGAATGCTGTGGCACATTTTACTGCCTGTAAGTTAGTGCAGATCCACCGTGTGTAAAATGTTGCCCTCTGTTTTTTTCCATTCGGGCAACACGAACCAGACCTGGTTTCCCGCGAGTTTCCACTAGGCTGTGTGTCGACAGTCTCCAGTCACTTGACCTAACCAACACTTCAGTTAGTGGTTTTAGTGTAGACACTCAAGTTGATTTATCTGCTACTGTATTCCTTTTTCTTTTTTACCCCGTTGTAGAATGTTAGTTATTTTGATGATGTCAGTCTTAGACTTATGTGACAGAGTCAACCAAAAGCCTAAATTGCAGATGTAGGTAGAGGTCGTCCACTGGAATGTGACACAGTTTCTTTTGGCTGACATAAATCAGCTGCAGGCGGGACAATATGACATAATTCATGCTGGTGGGCCTTTTGGTATTTGTTATTTACATAGCGATAAAACGTTACGCGCCGAGTGATAACAGAAAGGCGGTAGGGTGAAATATAAACAGGGCTGTTTTGAGAAGGGCCTTATTAAGCCATCTTGAGGGTGCAAGTGGCAACATTTACTTCCAGACTGTGAGACTGAATTTCAGGGAAAATGACTCCCAGTTTATCAAGAACTGTTTTCATTTGATGCAATAGACCACATGGAGGCCATTTTTCTTCTGCAGTCATGCCCAAGATGGGAAGCTTGAATGTCGTACTGCTGTTTATAAGGTAATCTGTTCATTTTCGCCAATTCCTGATTGAGCAGCAACTACAAAAACAACGGACAGTGAAAATCCAGAGGGACGTCATATTTCAAGGTCAAACAACATATTTGCTAAAAGCCAGTTAGCTTCCATTAGATGACAGCTAACATTAGCATTCAACCACTTCCCAGCTCACATATTCATTAGTGGTACGTGATAGGAATTGGAAAGGCATGAATTCATTTTACAATATCACCCACATCTTGGACACATTTATTTAAACCTGGAGGCGGATGGCTTTAGATTTTAAATGGTAATGTGAGCTGGGACGTGGTAGAATGCTAACACTAGATGATCAAATCTTTTACCTTGAAATATGATCCAATGTCCCTCCGTATTTTCACTATTATTCATCTATTCAGTTGCTGATCAACAAGGAAGTGGGGAATTTTGTTGGATTCACTAAATGTATGACTTTTGTGACGACATTTGTGCTTCCCACCATTAGTGTGATGTCAGATGACAATCGTCACAGTGTGAATATTGTGTGTAGATTAGCCAGACCAAAAGAGTCTTAGATTCCTTCTTAGATGGGTGGTATATTAAAGGAAAAACACGTTTATGTTAGTATAGATATAGAAAACCAGTGCAAGCGGGAACAGAATGGTTAAAAGAATAATGCTCTTCCCTCCACGGTTCAAGAGATGCACTGGAGCTGTTCTGGAGCCTCATGGTGGAACAACACCTTACTAACAGCTTATTTTGTTTTGTCCTTACAGTTGACACCTGCCTGTGGCTAATCAGAAGTCCTGGAACAAGCACATCCGTTATGTATTGACGCAGAGTGGAAAAAATGAGTCAGCTACCGTGACGACACAGCCACATCAGGTAAAGTTAAAGGGGAACGAGTGGAACATTTGGGTTCAAATAATTAACTCAACCTTCCGCTTCCACAGCATCTTTGCCACCAAGGCGCATGTTCAAAATTCATTTTGCTATTGGTTTAGATCCCTCTCCTCTCCTTCACTGGAGGAGAAATTAACCAATAGCTTGTCTGCTGCTGATCAAACCCACTGTCACTCATTAACTCTGTCCAGTCATGAGGCCTTTACCGGTAACGGTGGCTGCTGTCATGCCCTCATTATGTTTCTCAATGTTACATTCACATTTTCCTCTGCCCTCCATTAGATTTGTTGGTTCTGTCATGTAATGATTGACTGCTTCGTGGGATATTTGGGTCAGAACAGTTTGCTCAAGGGCACAGTTACATGAAGGACGGTGGAACCAATTGGAAAGCCTTATGCTTCTGTCATGTATGTCTTAATGTCCTTTAAGAGATGTACACACATAAACACTCTCAAATCATACTCCATACTCAGTCACACTACAGTATAGTTCTTTATTTTACAGAGCGAATGACATGATCAAACAGTAACATTTAATCTACAGTTAAGACCTCCTTTCTGACCTTGAGGTCATGTTGGAGGAACAGTGGAAAAGATGAGATAAATAGTCTTTGGTGACATACAGAAATTAACATACAAAGATAACTTAAATACATAACTTTAAACTTTAAATAGTTTGGCTAAATATATATATATTTATTCACAGGTGCACACGACCTTCACAGTCATCCTGAAGCCACATGGAGTGCACTGACATCTTCAAAGACAAACTCAAATGCAACATTTAAAAGACAAACCTCATCTAATTTTCACAAGTTCATCATAATGAGTGAAATTCACGAAACTATCAACATGTGTGTTTGCGTTAAAGTGCTTTCCTGTGACCCTAAAGGAGATCATGTGACTTTCAAATGGAAAAAAAAAATCTGCATAAGTAAACCTAATGAGATCTACCTGCATCGACTCTATCATACACGACTAACAGAAACATTTCATACGTTAAGTCTGCTCTCATTACACTTTGCAAGAGAATGCCATGAAAGCTCTAGATGTTTCTATGGGGAGGTATTAGCGGTCGCGCGCAGTTTGCTCACAGAACTCGACGTGACGCCGCGTCTTGACGTCACAAAAACAAACTGCGCAAAAAAAGAAAAAGAAAAAAAAAGAGTGGGAGCACAATGGTCCGGACCACAGATCAAACATAGGAGATAAGTGTCCTGTTAGGCTACGCACAGCAGCTCAAACACATACGCACAAACCTTCTGCGTGTGTGAGTGACATAGTACATTTTAAAAAGCAGAGAGATCCACCCGGGTTTCAGAGCGTTTGAAAAGCCTTTTAATGATCCGTCACGAGACACTGATTAGCTCTATTACAGCAGAGAGAATGGCATGTTTCACCTCAGCAAGCCTTTGAACAGATTAGATTCAAGACTAAAGAACCACTGATTATTACCCTTTGACCTCAAGGCCCCCATGATTACAGACAGAAGAGAGAAGAGAGCCAGGATGGGGCTGAGAGTCTGAATATAAAAGGAAACTGTTGATTAGAAAGAATAGAGAGACAGAGTAAAATCACAAGAACACAGACTGAGATATGAAAGAAAACATTATTATATGATGCAGATCACCCTGTAAAGTCATTTGATTTGTCAAGTATTGCCAGGTATTTGGTGAACATAAACTATCAGGCTCTTAGGAATACCAAACTTTCATATTTGTAAAATGATATGCAGTATAAGAAAGGCTAAAACACTGCTCTGACTGTACAATTCATCTAAATGACTGTGCACACACATGCAGAAAACGGTCTTGCCTGTATTCCTACTATCACACACACCCACTCTCTGCAAGCTAAGATCACGCTACCATATAGTAAAGTCTTGAAATAGAAGTGTTGAAGTAAGTAAATAATATGTAGTATAATTGTGTTTTATAGCAACGGTTGCATTTTTTTTAGTATAAGGCTCGTTGAGCAGGACTTGACCTCAGTTATTCTCAGTCTATCATCCGCCCACCATTTCAGGGACGGACATATTTAGAGAGAAGGAAACATCGGGGCATGTATTTTTGATTTGCCACTAAGCTTCCAGTACATATTTGAATATGGGCACTCTTACACCAAACATTTTGGTCACTGTGGTCTCTCATTAGAAAACCCGCAATGTAACAGTCGAGCTTTAAGCCGTCATCTCAGGACAAACTTAAACCCATTTTGACATACCACATGTGAACAACACGGGTGCTGCTGCTGGCAACAGAATCATGTTTATGCTATACTGTGTTGGCAAGCATTGCCTATAAAAAACAGTTGACCTTTACGCATTCATTCTTCCTTGAAATTACTGTTATTCACTTTATCTCAGGTATTTAATTAGCAGATTTGGATTTTTACTGGTGTATTGAGAGCCTCATAATGACCTTCAAACATGTGAAGTTTGGGTAAAAATATATATATATATATATATATTTCCATTATCGATGTATCTGCTGATTATTTTCACAAATTAAAATGTATCACTCAGCTTTACTAGACAGGCCCCTTGCTATAAAGCATCAACCCAGTGTGATTATTTTGTAAAAAATAAAAGCCAATTTGTTTTGTTTCTGGCACAAAACCATTTAAAGGGTTGGTCAAACAAAATTGCAAAAGAACCCACCCCATTTCCTGGCTTACCTGAGCAAAGTTGCTTTTGGTTTTATTTGCCCAAGATATGTGTCTGAGATTTCTAAATCCACCCCACGACAAGGGAGGTGAATGTAAGTTTGACTGTGCTGCTCACAGACCAAGAAAACATTTATTTTTTTAAATATGCCACAGAAATAAGGGTAAACTGTTGGGTTTTTCTTTGTATTTTTGGTGAACCAACTCCTTAATATCAGCAAGACTACATCTGTGTACACGTGTAGATGCCACATGCCTTGCACTTTATTAGTGTTGAATGTGCAGACCATGGGAGGCTCAGGGCCCCCCTCCCCTGCTGAGGCGGGACATATGACTGAAGTGATTAGGTCAGGTTTATTAAACTGCTGTCACCCAGAGTCCTGACTTGCAAGGCGAACTCATGAATCACGTGAAAGGGCTAATATTTCAGACTTGGCCTCCCGTGGGGAAAATGCCAGCAGCGGTGCGCCGGAGCCCTGATTCATGGCTCTAAGGTTCACTTTGCCACCTACTGTCTTGGCCACTATAATGCAACATTGAAACTGATCCTTTGGGAGGTCAGTTTCTGTGTGGATTCCTTCCAAGTCACTGGATGCTGACCCCTCTTCTTTTTCATTTTCAGCGTAGAGTTTATGTAGTAGAGTCCTGACCCAGAGTGTTCTTAAACTCGGGTGTAACCCAAGATGCTGTGGCTGGGTTCACATGTAAACTGTGGTCCTGAAACACAAAGTCCCGCTGTGTGATGAATTCCAAGTTCAATGGAAAGCTTGTGGACTACTCCAGGGATGTTCGTATTGAAATTATATGTGCAGTTGTGAAACGACCTGGGAGTTCCAAAGTTGACAAAGGGGGGGCAACAAAAAAGAGGTGAAAGGGTTCATTGGGTCGTTTTTTCGGTGTCTTTGGGAATACATTGGTTTTGACAGGATTCCGGCTCTGAGTGCACATTGAAATCCACATTAGGGGCTTAAGTGTTTGATCAATGAGCCACGGGATAACCACCTCTGGAGGGGGGGGTCAGTTGGCTGACAGGGCCAGGCCATTGAATGGTGTTGAGGACAAGCCTTCATTCTTACATTAACAGGATTAGGACGTCAAACTGAGGCCTCTTGGCTTCTTTTGGCATTCAGAAGGGGAGAACCCAAAAGACTTTGACGAGACTTGAACGTCCTTCAAAAATGCGTTCTCAGGATGGAGAACTCAAACGAGGGATATTGAAGACGATTCAATCAATGAAAATCTGATTTGAATCCTCCAATCCATCAGTGAGTACAAAGAGACGCACAACAGTCAATTTAAGAGGAGTATAATTGTCATTTTGAGATAGATAACAAATGGACTACATCAACTCTAATGCAAAAGCTACCACTAGCACATAAAGAGATAAATAAAAGAATATATAGATAGACTTGCTGTGGGGTTTGGGGGTATAAACCGACTCATCCATAACTATGGGGGCTTCTGGGGTTGATGGGAGATGAGTCTTCTCTGCCACTCTGACCAATGAGCTGATAGAGCCGATGGCTGAGGTTCTGCACTTGGCATGTTCCCAAGACGCAGCCCACTCTCATCAGCTGGGCATGGTGGTGACCACCTCGTGATCCTGAGTGGGCATGGCGACGAGTTCTCAGTGCCCTCTTCTCGATCTGTGAAGCTTCAGCAGGTCTTGCCCATGCCAGGCTTGCCGAGGCCATTCTCACTCCTGAAGCCGGCTTGTGTCTCATAAAACCAGGCAGCCATTTTGGGGATTGGCTGGGGACTGATGATGGGACAGTGATGTGGGTCTGGCTTCCTGACGCTGAGGCTATATCCCCTCTCTGGTCATTAAGCTTGTGGAGGAGGTCCAACCTGAGGAGGAAAGACAAATCAGGTGAAAAGCTGTCCAGAAGTTGTATAAGTATTGATCATTTATTTGGATTTAAAGCACATAAGAAATGCACCACTGAAGATTAAAAATGGAGGAGACTGCTGGTGCCTGGACAAACAAGAATTTTAAAACACTGTAAGAAACAGATTTCTTGCATATGAATGCAAAGTTTGCTGGCAAGGAGCGTGCTTTTCATATCAAAAATAGCTTCTGTTCATAGTCTTTTGTAGTCAAAGTAGTATTGACACATCACAGGAGCAGACTTGGGTTTAATGCAGATAAACAGAGCAAAATAGGCAGAATTGATTGACAATCTGTCCAGTTCAGTATGGACCGAAGGTGTGGACTGACTGAAAAACACTGCCATTCTTAATTAGCATGGCTAATTAAACTGTAAAATCAGAGAGAAATGTCTATGTCTAAATTATTGCTACAACCATGGGTAAAAAAAATAGAAAAGGATACAAAAGGTAATTAGAAGAAAAAAAAGAAGCACTTTAGTCACGCAAACACTTGCCAGCATCGTTACTATAACAACTAATGTTGTAAGGGTACAAGTAATTCCGCAGAAATCCGATTAGCCGTACAAAGCAGCTTTGATAAACAAATCATTTTTGCCTGCTGTCTGGACACAGCGTGGCTCTCTGCACTGACATCCATCCACGTGGACACCATGCCCATCTCTTAATGCACCACATAAAAGTTAATGGCCTCTCACATGTTGACTCAAACAACATGTGCTCTGAGTCAGCCTTGCTTATTGCATTACACAATCAAGACCTGCACCTCGCTTCATTTTAATGCCAAGCTGGATTTCACTGGTAGCTATGGGAGATTTAGCCTGGCCAGCCATGTCTGAGTGGTGCTGAGGTGCTCAATGGGGGAACATGAAATGTCAGCTGAGAAATAAAAACAATGAATTGAAAAGAAAACAAGATATAAGTGATGTGGGATCATGTTCAACAAACACAATTGCTGATGAAAATTGATCTGCGTGACTCAGCCAGACATGTTCACAGATGAGGTAATGTTTTAAAGTTGTGTTCATGTTACATTTAGTCACGTTTGCCAACTTCCTCCCACTCTGACTCTCTCCCAGAAGTTATAGTGACAGGCAGCCAAACAGAACATGTGATTACCTTGTGTAAAATCACAGATTTCTCTGGGTTTGAACATTGTCGAAATAAATTTGGGATGATGTGACTTACATTGTCACAACTTACCAAATCTATCAAGGTCTAGTCTGTTTTAGACATTTCAATGCAATGTTACGTATCGTAGCTTTAAAACCTGGCTGAATTGCTATAACTCACAAAATGCAGGGTTCTGAGAAATCAGACTAAATGACCTGTTAAGATGTTCAGGGTCTGCAGTGCAGTGGACCAGCGGGTACAGGCCATTCAACAAACACAGCCCGAACCGCTTGCCATCTGTTCATTGTTTGTCAAAGACAGTCACTTCTCACAACTTGACCCGCAGCTCCTCGCTCAACTGTCACTGCTGTTTGTAGAGCACAGTGCAACTCAAGTCCCTGAGTGTTGACCCATGACCACCAATGAAGGTCATAGGGAAGTGGAAAGAGCTGTAACCCCTGGCAGCCAGAGATAAATAGGATATAAATGTAATGAGGTTTAAAAACAGCATCAGGGCAAATATATCTGCCATTTGCTTTTCTGAGTCAAAGGAAAAAAATCTTCCACCGCATCAGGTTTGGTAACATTTTCCCAATGTTTTCAGAGGCAGTGGCCACAGCTGATCTAATTATATAAAATGTATTCCAATGTGAAATGCTGACTTGTGTTATTTCACCGTGAACACTCATAGTGAGGTTGCGATGTGAGATGGTGCTGTAGTGGGTGTGGGACTTCTCAGTTAAATGTGAAGCTTTTGGTTTATTCAGCCGGTTCAGCTGCCGGCTCACTGCTGACAAGACTGGTAGCTTGTAGGAGACCTGCTGTCCGACAGTGGCAGTGGCTGAATAAATAGCTGAGTAATGCCAGGCCACAGACAGAGACAAGCACTATTTCCAAGACAGACTTGGTGTGCCGTGGTGCCACATCACCAAGTTACACCCACCTGATCTGCAGATTGAAAGTTGCATTTGACTGCACTGGAAAGCTGTTCACATGTGGTCACGTGTCAGCAGTGGTGGCCCTGCACCGACTTTCTGTTTTTGGTACATTTGTTGTGCATCTCTAAATGTGTATTTTTTTCTACCTGCATTGGGCTTTCACTGTTTTTAAAAGGATTAAGGGCAGATTTAAAGATTTGAGTTTATTGTTTACAAGATTCCTACCTGAGTACCTATATGGGGTGCACTTCACTAAGCATCTTAAACTAGCAGATAAGTGACAAAGAAAGAGGTCTGCATTTTGTTCTCGACCAGGTCAACCTAACAACTTTTATACGATTGAACACAAACCTTCCAACCCTCATTCAGGATTGGACTTTGCATGTCTGCATCTAAATCTTGAATTGGCTGGAAACCAAGTGGCTAATCAGGGCATCTGTGTCGGCTAGTAGATGGCCACAAGGACTCCGTAATTGTGCTACAACAACAATTACAAAGAGAATGCTCATTGAAAGTGTTAAGATAAAGAGGGTAGATAATGTTTGCTCTTAAGGTTAAATGTGTTTGCAGTGGTTTTTGCTTAGCTCAACTCATGTCTGATATTGTTTTGTTTTATTTGAAGATTTATCACAGAATTACTATCAAGTAATCCTCCTTAAAAAGACTTGCAGTAGAGAACTCTTTTACATTTCATCTCACAAGACAGGCTAATTTGGCCTAATCCCACTACTCTAAAGTAATAGAGAGCTCCATGATTGGCAGACGATCAAAGATATCCAAGCTACTTTGTCTTTAATTGTTCAGCCCACTGTGGTTTTTAACACCTAGCATGGTCTTGGTTAAAGGGCTTTAAACTAAAAATTCCTTTTGACTGAAGATGATTTCAAAGGGTTTACAGTTCAACAAAAGGCCAAGATGATCTCTTTGTGCTGCCTTGTTTGGTTTCTCTTTTGTATTAACCTAACAACATTGCTGCCTTTACGACAAGGATCCAAAAGTAGAGTCTCCCCATGTGTAAGATGTCATCATCTGTCACGACGTTTCACTGTGGGCAACATCATTCACCAATTGAGTAGGCATTGGCAAACCCTGCGCCCTAAATATAACAACAACCCTAACTCTGGTACCATGCTGCTGATACACTACAGGCTGAAGCTTACCCAGGGCAGCCTTAATCAGCAGTAAATATGGCACATTCATTGGTAATCTCCCAGTAGGTAACAGTGGGGAGACTGTTGTTAGCACGAAGCAGGACAAAAATAAAGGAAAGGTGATTTTTGTCACATGAAACACTGGTCCAACTTGATCGGGAACAGTTCTGCTTTCGTAACCTCCTCAAAGGGTTGTGACTTAGTTAATACAAGTAAAACTGGACTTAGTACAGCCAGCAAGTGACACTGTGAGACTGTATACCAGCTTAAAAATCTATAGTTGCTGCTAAAACTGAATTATCGCAATGCAAGTAGACAAAACACTTGCAATCACGTCATCAAACAACAGCAGGTTTTGTCTCCTCTTAGAAGCTGTCTTTGTTTTCCCGTAAGCCTTTTGATCCACTCCCCGACTATAAGCTACCTCTTATATATATATACAGTATACATGTGCATTCATGCCTCCTCAATGCAGTGGCTTTCTGTGGAGTGGAAACCTGCTCTTTAAGGATATGGAGGGCGGAATTTAGGTCTTAACCATTAATCCACAGTGGAATTCTCTGCCTGCTTGGTTGCAGCTTCTCCTCAAACCTCCCCAACTTCAGTCTGGGTTTGGTCAGGTTGACTCCCATGGAGCCATACAACTGTTTATATCATACATATATATGTCTGAGCAGCACAAGCCAAAATTCCTGTTTAGAACACACAACCAATTACAGAAGACATATGAGGCCCCTCTTAAGATGATTTACGGGGAGGCAACCGTGGTTTCAATCATTCTGGGAGCATAAAAGTGCTTCTCCAAGATGTATATTTCTGATCTATACTTCCTAGGTAAGGATGGACCCAAAGCCAGCTGAATGCACGGAGTGGCTCGACAAACATCAACAAGGCAGGAAGCCACCCCATGTGAGATGAATTCAGTCTGTTTCTTAGGTAAATATTATGTTAAGAGTATCTACATTGGACGTCTGAACTCCATGCTGTTCAAATCCACGCCTACAAGAGTGGGTTAATGATTTAACAAGCAGTTTGGGGAAAAACATGACTTTATTTGGCCTTGAAAAAGTTCCAACAAACTTGCATCCACAACATATACACAGACTGACTTGTCAATGTATTGTACCATGGTCGAGACGAATCAGAGGCAGAGTAAAGAAAGCTTGACCGCAAATCAGCTTTACATGTCTTCCGTCTCGAAGCAATGAGCCACTTCCAAGTTCTGGAATCTGTATTGTAAAGCGGCTTCGCCTGCTAAAGCCATATTTAACTTATTGCTTGGCTGCGGCCCCCAGCTATTTTCCTTTACAAAAAAAGCCCACAAGATGTTATGTAAAACGACAATGAAGGGTATGCCTTGTGTGTGATCCCACGAACATGCAATTTTTCCTTGTTCAGAAAGCACGCGTCAGGCATTGTTTCCTACGTGGAGTTTGGTCGTTTCCTTATCAGGACACATTGGGACGACATGGACACCACAGAACACGGATGTAATGAAAGACATCTAAGCTCAGACACACTCTGCATCCAACAGGAGAGAGAAATGTTGAGATGTCGTGTCTGTTGTTATCATGTGGTCAGTATCTGACAGTTACAGAACAGAGTGTGCTTTATGTAGTTAAGAAAAAAGAGAGAATTTACTGTCCTAATAAAAGCAAGACAGGACATTTATGAGAGATGTGCAAAGTGAGAACTGTAAAGCAGGAGAACTGATGGGGGAGGGAACCTCTCGCTATGTTGTTGGAGTAAGAGACATTTGTATAGACTATGCCCCAACCAAACACCCTGCGTGAGTTACATGTTCAACCAGAAAGGCACTCCTAGAGCCCATATCTCTTTATTTATTTATTTTTACCAATTTTTTCATCAAAATGGATGCATCATTCCAAGACATTAACGGAAATGTTGAAAAACACCTTACGTCGAAATGTAAAAGAAAAGTGAGAGAATATTCCTGGATCTGTCCCTTTATCTGGACCAAAGGTTGAAAGGGTCTATTCTTGTCCAAGGCCCATCCTCCATTCAAGTTTGGAGGAGATCCGTTTAGAAGTTTTTGTGAAATTTCCGGCTGACAAACCAACCAACAAACAAACAGACACGGGTAAAAACAAAAACATAACCTTTGCGGTTACAAACCGCGGCTGGTGGTTACAATACTGTAATCACGATTCATTACAGCTACGCTGCTTTTAACTTGGATGGGTGCAGCATGGAGCACAATTGTGTTTATGCTGGGAAGCCAGTGAGGGATCATATCTTTAGCACTGTATGAATTACTTTTACTGGTTGCTCAAGGTTTAGCTGAAGTAACTCTTGGTGAAGCTGTCCCCAGTCGGCATGTCTACGCTCTCCCCAGAGTCAACAGTCCGAACATGCAGCAGCAGTGAGTGCTACTCAAAGGTGCGTAAAAACATTACAAATACACTGATGAGGATAAGCCGGTCAAGGTGTTCACATGACAGCTTCTGTCATTTTAAGCTCTGCCTTTCTCAGGTATCACTTCATAATTTGTAAGAATTAGGGTACATGTGCAAAAAATAATGGCTAAAATACTAAAAACAAATATTAACTGTGGCATCAGTCTCTCTCAGACGGAGATGAGAAACAAACAAAGCAATGACCTATGCTGGTAGTGGCCCTGACACTTTCAAACAATGATGGGAATCATGGGGGATTATTGTAATGGGCAGGCAACAATATGGGCAACACAAACAGACAGCGGATACAGGAGCGTCTCCCCAGGTTTTTGCAGCAGGTGTTCACCATTTGAACACACACACTTTGACACACACATGCAAGAGATGGCCACCTGGAGGAAAGTTCCACTCCCAGATCTTCTTACACTGATATATAATCAGTATTAGATGTCAAGTGCTTTCTTCAAACCCCCTTTACTCCTGCCTTACTGTAGCAACCTTTCCATCCCTAATGTGGAACCTTTTTTCAAATTGATCTGTAAGATTATTTTTAACTTTTAATTTTCTTTTCGGCTTAATATGATTGTCCTCCTGCCACATCATATTAAGCCATTTTACTTTTCTGTCCATGTATGGTGTAGCTTTTCAAAAGTCTGTAAAAGAGAGAGAAATCATCCCATCTTGCAAATCGCAGCTTTCATGTAGCAGAGTGGGGTCTCTCTTTCCTATTTCTTGTCAAACTCTCTAGTTTGCAAAAATAATAATCGAAAAGAAGAGAAGAGAAAAGAAAGGAAAAGAAAACAATGTTAATGTTCTTGCTACAATACCACAGCTGTCCTAAACACCACTGGTGATATCTCAGCAGTATCCTTGATATCACAATCCGATGGGTTTAAGCTGCAGAGTCCTTGTCTGCCAAAATGTTATTTGTTCAGTCACAACTTAAAGGTGATGCATAGACAGGGCTGACTCAGAGCAGGCCTTCATGCTTGTCTTTGTCCAAGGCCCACACATCCCGACACTGAGTCTCCCTCCCTCCCAGGGCTGACGCCGAGCCAGCGGCTGTGGACCCACACTCTACCAGAAGAGGGCGTTCACACACCAACTCATCCACATTCCTCACTGCTCTTCGACAGTGCAACTCCTCTCTCATATTGCATCGCTGGCAGGCCTCCCTCATTCATCATCAGTAAACAGTACAGTGTGTGTGTGTTGAACTGTAAGTAATCTAACTGCTTGTTATGCTGTTGCCTAATGTTTTATGCGGTGCTTAAGGGGTGGAAAACTACAGGTGCCACTCAGTTCCTAACAAGGTCCTTGACAATAGCCGTGTTGGTATTTCTGGCCGGGCTATTCATGGAGACCAACTGGTTTTCCCACCTCCGAAATAACAGTTTTCCGTACAGAATCACAGGGAGATTAAACCAAACAAAACCTCTATAAACAGTTGCTCATGTGACGGCTGTTGGGATCGAGAAGCGGAGGGAGGAGAAGAAGCAGAGAAGGGAGAATCATCACCTTGTGAAATGTTCGAAGTGCTTGAATTGCTCCCAGAATATGGATCAGCGATGCCGATAAGATTATTTGGCATATAGATCTGCTGTAAAATGTGGAAAGTTCACACTTCCACTTTCATGATCAGTTACTTTATACTTTAATTTAAAAATTGGTATCCTACGACTGAAATTGAAGCTACAATAACGTACTACTGCTACAAACATTGTTGGGCTAAGTCACTCAGAAATAATTTTCGAAATAAAATAGATTTTTGTTTGGTTGGGTTTGTTTTAAATGCCCATAATTAAAATTAAAATATAGTCTTGCTAGCAATACCTTACACTGTCGATTCTTCCACAGCCGACTTGCTCTCCAGCAGGACTTCTCTCAAGGGGAGATAAAGTGATTTCACTGTATCATGGCCGAGCCTTTGACCTTGCAGTCTTTTTTATCTACCCGACACAACAACAGGGCAGTTTCACTTTTACACACAGTGAACGCCGGCGATAGCTTAACTTACACAGGCTAAATGATTCGGTCTTTCTCCAGCCACGTTGACTAACTTAATAAAGTCAACAAAAATTTCACTCAAACAATGAGTTAGAGCAAACAGTGAGAGCTGTGTGAATGCAAATGTATTTAAACGTGTTTAAACAATGCCACGTTCCACTGGCAAAGACGAAAAAGGTCATCAATTTGAAGCTAGGAAAATGTCAGCTAGCTTAAAACAAAAAACGTTATAACTAACTGATGGATTTACACATGAAAGACTACTGAGATAATAATAATAAAAAACATGTTCAACACATCGTTTATATCTAATAACGTCACAGTAGCACATTTATATGTAATAATAAATATAATATTGCGCTTTAAGCCCCTACCAAGCAGGTCTTGGTGGCCGTTCAGTGCCGAGTCGCGCGGTAAAGCTGAATTGAACGGCGGCTCCAGGTGCGTTTATCTGTGATTTTTAGGGATCCGATCCAGCCAATCAGAAGCCAGGAGCGCGTCTTAAAGCTAAAACAAAGTGAGCAGCGCGTCCTACCTGTTCGTGTCGGGACGCTCCTCAGCCGGCAGTGCCAGCAGCTGCTGGAGGGAAACCAGGCTGATGCAATACACAGTAAGCGGGAGAAGGGACCGCATCTCCGGGCCAACTTTTTCACTTCGCACCCTCTCTGGAAAGGAGGGGGCGACCACACGGACTGGGCGAAGTTGAAATCCCAAGAGTGGGGGAAAAAAATAAATAAATAATGATAACGTGGAAGATGATCCAAAAAGGGTTGATGCTGGGTGTTTTTTTTAATATCCAAACTTGGCAATGGAGATGAAAGCTGTGGACAAAGCAGAAGAAATAAATGATCAATAAACCTGTTGTTTAAATGCCACTGGGTACAGATAAGAGCCTTTGAACGTGCGCCTCGGGACTTTACTCCACTTGCATTCATTAATACTCTTCAATGAATGAGCCACTTCTTACTATACAGGTTGAACTAAAATGCCCAGTATTTTCTTCTCTGCTCTCAACACTTGTGCACCAGATCTTTTTTTTTTTTTTTTTTTCTGAAAATGTCCCCCCAAAGATGCAACCTCCACCCATTATTCAAATGCTTTTTTTTTTCTTTCCATTTTATGAATGCTCACCACAGAAGTAAAGAGCAGTCTTACCTTCTTGCTATTTCCCAGCTCGTTGTCTGTCTTTAGTTGGAAGTACGGGTTGTTTTTTTTCCTCCCATGGATCCAAACGTGTTGCTGGTCAAGATCAAGTTTTCCAGTGTGAAGCTGAGCGCCTGCTGACATTGTGGATTTAAATAGTGAGTGAGAGTGGGCGGAGTTCCACGGCTGACTCGTGAAGGTGGGCAACTCCGGAGGCAAAGGTGCTGTCACATCACCGGGCTGGGAATCTTACAGGCTGATGTGACTGGAAATCATAAAACAAAAAAAAAACCCTGCAATGTAACACTCTTGCGTGTGCGTGCTTTATGGCAGCTGAACGACTATTCATTTAGTACACTTTAGGATATGAATCAACTATAATCACAGATCAAAAACAAGCTCCATATCAGGTTACTGATACAGACCCAAGAGTGTGCCAGGTTCACTATAAAATCAGCATTGAAAGTCAGAGGAGTATTAAAAATATATTGCATTGACATCATACGACATGCAAGTAATATATTGATATATGTGATATATTGTGCAAGTGAAGCGACGTAAATTAATTTTTAAGCAGCACAGCATTATAGGTCCTATTTTGAATATCATCATAAATAATAAATAGTAAACTGTAGTGACACAATATGAGGTATAAATGAACATAGGATAGGTGAAAGGTCAGCGTGAGGTCACAACTGAGCACCACAGAAACGGTAGGCTACAAGCTCAGGAGGCTAACCATGTTGTAAATGCACGGCTGTTCAGTTATCTCAATGAGCCGTGCACGTTCTCTGGAAATTAACCCAATTTTGGCGAATTTCTCGAGCAGCCCGTCTTTCCGGCGAAGCCCGGCCTCCCATCTCTTATCGTCGCCGTCAGCCAAGTGTGTCAGACAGATAGGAGCCCCCGCAGGATTCCCCCCGCACTTTTCGTCAAGTCACACCAGGCCCATCGTGATGCATCGCTGATCAGTTTCCTGAGCTGAACGTTTCCTTTCACACATTTTTATCGCCACTTAACAGGAAGTTGTAGTGTTTACCATTCAGAAATAAAAAAGGTATCACCCAACTGTGACTTTATGCTTTTGAATCGTGTTTCCTCGGTGGAAATGAGGGCACAGGTCTGAACGTGTATCTTACAAATGTGTTTGATGACTCAGATGAATCCTATGCAGTTTATTTAATCCCATCAGTGAGGGTTTTTGTACCGTGTCCAAGTTCCCTCCTTCCTTTCGCACTCAATTGACTGACAAAGCGACACAGTCGTAATGCATACGCTTGATCCTGGCTCAAACGTGGTTACACAATATTTATTTTCCAGGAAAGCGTGTTGAGCAGGTTGTCAACAGTCGAGTAAACGCCCGCCACAAAACACTGGAAAGACGCTGCCCATCCAGCAAGTCAAACCGCGCTCCACGAGGAATGCCTGTTTGTTATGTTTGTTATTTCTTTCTTTTTGCCGATGCAGGAATCATGTCAGGCATCGACGTAAACATCAATAGGTCCGCCACCGAGAACTGTACACGCAGCAGATGCGAAGGCTTGATTTTCAACTTAGAATAAACAGCCCAAGGTTGTGCCTCTTGTGTACATATTATTATTACATTAGAGTCACAAAGCTAAACATCCAGCGCCCCGAAAAAATAAATACCACGTGATCTTTAAAAAAAAAATAAAAAGAAGAAAAACAGAGGGTCGTTTTTCACCGCTTACTGCAGAATTGACAAAAGAACACAACTGAAAACCTTTGGATGAAAAATATTTTCATGCACAATCTGTGGAATACGAACAAAGCTGCACATCACATCAGCTGTGACACCTGTTGACGCACACACCAGTGACTACTCGGTAGTGATTACTGCATTATACCATTATAGCACGCACACACGCACACACACACACACACACACACAGAACAGATGGACAGGCAAGGTGAAAACAGCACCCGCTGCACTGGAGTGGATGAGAATGATTGAAACTGGGTCACATTGATACGGAACTTAAAAGGACGTAATGCTGAGGGGGCCAGTTGCCCTTTTCCTACCGCCCTTCCTCCGCCCACCTTGTATGGACCATGCCCACCTTTTAAACCTGGGAAAAGATTACCGGGTGTTTTTTTGTTTTGTTTTTCTCAAAAAGTGTTACGCCCACTGAGTCAAATGTAACGATAATACATCGGAGGCGCAACTGGCGCTAAATCCTGCACTCCTGATATGTTGTGCTTGCAGCCGAAGCAAAGGCCATGGAGCCCAGTTTCCACACCCGCAGGTTCACTTTCCAGCTAAGAAGGAAGGGCGTCAGAAGTTGTTTAATCCGAGAGCGCTGGAGTGAGAAAGTGCTGCAAGAATCATGAATTTCTCACAATTATGTGTATTGCACCGTAGGATTATTGCCAGCGGCCCTAATGCGCTCCGGCTACGTGATCCCTTCCTGGCGCGCAACGTGAAGTGTTGCGTGAGGGATATTCGCTCGGACAGATCCGTCAGTGAGAGTTGCCAACTTCTCGCCCCTGCCGCTATCGTCTTGCGGCTCGCCTCTGCTCGGGCCGTTCTTTGATCGTCTCTCGGAGTTTCTCAGTAGTTGTAATACCATCAGAGTTAGTGCCGCAAGCATGACCTGCCATCGACACACTAATCCAGGTCTGGTTGTAATGAAGGAGCCCTTCGAGTCTTCGGTTTCCTCCTTCGTTTTCACAAGCCTATTTATGCTATCAATTCATCACCTTCAATTTTTGTATTTGTGGAACTCAAACGTGATGAAACATGGTGGCGTTCACAGCGGTGTTGTCAGGTGATGTGGTCTTTCCATTTGACTTTAGGGATCAGGGTTTGGGTTGATGCATTCATACTGAATATTGCATCTTGTCCTTCACCGGCAGTCCACAGAGGTACGTATTGATTTGCCCCGTGATGACACAATGACTCATGAAACATTTCCCAACACAGACAATTGATAGTAACTCATTTACCACTTAGACGTGGCTGTGGAAACAGGTCACTTCTTCGCTCACCCTGACCCGTTTATGTAAGAGTTCTCTGGCATGTGACAGCAGCCGAATCAGTACCCTCTGGACTCTGAACACAGGCTTCCCGCCGGGTTTGATCTCTCAATTGTGCGCTGGTTTTACTTTTGTTTTAGGCGGCAATTAGCGAACATGCTCTGTGGGGCCGGCCAGCCCGGCACAGGACGTTTTTAGAAAAGCCTTCATTTGTTTCGCTTTGAGCCTCGTCCAGGAAGGAAAGGTTTGGGGGACTTGGTCAACTGATCAAAGAGCAGAGGGACCCTTGCTTTATTGTGCCGTGTTCTCTGTCTTGTCTTTGTTAATGTGAATCTTTGAATGGGCAACACTGGGACATAGCCTGCTTTAAAGGTTGTGTAAACAATTCAAATAAGCAGTTTTGTCTCATTATGTTAAGGGCAAACCATAGAGAAGCAAAGCTGCAATAAAGTTCACTTTCAAGCAGAAAGCACAGGATGTTGCCTGGTGGTGTTTATGCAGATGGTCAAGTTTCTGCTCGAGTGCTCCGGCGCAAAATCATGCCCACATGGATCTGCAATAAATGTTGAAGATATCTGCCGTTTGTATCTTACTACAGTCTTTGTGTGTTGATGAGAGTGCGTGACTTTCTGCACTGTGGCCACCAGCCACACCGTGGTAGCCTCAATCAGCGACCTCAAGCCACATCTCCGACAAGCAGGCACAACAAAAAGCCAAACAGCCAGTTCACATGCAAACGGACATGCTGGCCATGTTTGAAGAAGATGTCTGGTGTTATTCTGTATTTTTCGCACTGGCAACAAATGAACAGAAACAGCAGAGCCATAGGCTCATAATATCGCTCATGAAATAAAGCTTAATTTACAAAAAGAGGGGGAAAAAGTTCAATCCCAAAGCACATTGTCACGGACATTACTCAAACAGGAAAAAGCATTACTCAGCAGTGGAATAGTCCTCATTTGATAGTGAGTAGTTGAGTCAAAATAAACTGTGGGTTCATGGAAATGAAGGAACAAGTCACCTGCTGCAGAGTTTTTAATAGTTTTTGGATACAAATTAAGCTCAAAGGCACAAAAGGAATAACATATATTCAGCTAATGGATCAATCCATTGTTGTTTTTGGTCTTTTCATGGGACAACAATGAGACTTTCATAATCATCAAACCACTCTGCACAATGCACGATGAGCTACCTTTGATGACAACAGTCTCAGCAGACTACACATCACAGCTGAGCAAAGAGCAGCAGTGTCAAGTGGGGTTTTCATAGTCAAGCTGCAAACCAGTTTGTGAAATGCATTGCTAGAAAGTTGATGAAAACACTATGATTTTGTTGTGATAATATCCATAATACAAGATACATCTCTATTTAAAAACAAAACTACAGAGCCAATACTTATTCTACCATTAACTGTCCAACATTTGAGTTTTGTGTTGCTAATGTTTGAATGTAACCTTTTCATCCATCAACTGAAACTCAATTTCATGATATTTTCCAATTAGCCCCTTAAATCTGTGATTGTTCTGATATTTTCATGTGTTTGAAAAATACAGGATTTTTTTTTTTTTGATTATTTGATTTTTTACAGTGTATCTTACAAAAACAAAATTAAAAAAAAAACTCTCAACTCAAGGTCCATCTTTTACAGGGCTAAATTTTCTTCACCTTACATGTATATTGAAATTCAAATCTCAGAGACAGAAAAAACCAAACCCTGCCTGTATACCAAAACTGTTAGCGAGGGAACCAACCCAGAGTCTTCCTCGTAAACGGCTTCAGCACGTGTACACGTCTGAACAGTTTTGTGTTTTGGGAAGACTTATGCGAAAAAGCAGCTCGATGCTGGAGTGTCCCGGCTCTGATTGGAGGTGCGTCATGATGCAAAACAAATCGGTGGTCCCAGCAGAGGCGATGTGGTCTGAAGTGGCTGAGCTGAAGGACCTCAAATACACACAAAACATCTGCAGGCTTAAGGAGGATTTATGGATCCTGTTGAGAGAACGTCTGGTCTCTCCTGTTTTTGAGGAAACTACCAGCTCGTGTATCTAAATAACCGCTTATCCAAAGTACATGTTTTTCCTCCCTCGCAGCACCTGATCTACATGTTTCCCTCTCAGGTCTCATGGCCGGAGACGCTCGAGTGTTTTGGTTTTTTTTAACTTCCTGCTGATCATTGAGCCACGTTTTACATCAATCTTTCTGACATCTTAGCAAAATGTTCTTGTTATTATTTGTTTGTATAGTCGTGACCCCTGTGTATGAGATCACTCCCTCCTCCCTCCTCGCTCTAATAAGACACACAGTCAGAGATGATGGGCACAGATCACAGCTGGAATGTAATGTCTGCGCCAGCATCTGTGTTCTGCCTTCTGTCATGGGTGTTTTGTGTTGAATTTGAGACAGTCCTTCTCACTCATTAAAGTTTACTCCATCAGGATCCTGCAGTGTGGTAGTCTACTGATTGCTGCCCCCTAGTGAACCTCACGTTACATCAACAGACTGCCCTGCACAGCCAGCTCCTGCAGAGAGCGAGTCTGCTCTGATGCTTCCCATGAGGAGCAGCCCGGGTCGAACTCCCAAATTACAAAACAAATATCATTTATCTGCTTATTTTTACAGCAAAAACAAACATCTTATCAGGGTGTTGTATTCGATTTCGCAATAATTGTTGCAAAAAAAAAAAGTCATGTTGAATCCCGATGAGGGATCATTATGGAGGCATTTTCCCACTGCCGCGCTGTTAGCATCCTCTTGGCCGCTCCAGTCAACTTTGTTTACATTGCTTGTTTGGGATGGTGTACAGCGGGGTCTGTTTGAGCGGCTTGTTGTCTCTGTGCGAGAACCTCTCAGTCAAGTTTGTTTGGCATGGCTGCTCACCAGTGCAGTGGTGTGTGGGAGGAGACCTCAGAGGAGGGGGCTAACAGGACAGTGTCCTGCCAGTTTTGTGGACAAATGAGGGATTGGATTTCAGTGTGGGAAAGATGATGGCGGAGGACAGGAGTGGCTGATAACGACGGAGTGACCCAGAAAACCACAGGGCCTGATGGAGGAAAGTGAGATTCCACATTTGTGGCAATAGTTTGGGGGGCGAAACCCTTTTTCTTTTCAACATGATAATGTCCCCGCACACAAAGGCAGCTCCATAAAGACATGGCTCTCCCCTGTTGGTTGGGAAAGACCTTGACTGACCTGCACAGAGCCTTGATCCTATCCAACACCTTTGGGATGAAGGCCTTGTTGCCATGCTTTTGGAATGGAAGGTTTAACAATCACATATGGGTGTAATATTATAGTGTAGAACTAGAGCAGTCAGCCAGGTGGATGCCTGTCTACATATTGTAACAAAACGAGAACAAAGATACACAAAAAGGAAAATTCTGTCATTATCTACTCTCCCTCATGCCGATGGAAAGTTGGATCAAGTTTCATATTCCACAAAACAATTCTGGAGCAAAACAGCATCTCAGCATTCTCCTTAACAACTGAAGTAGATGGGGACTCCGTATAGCTCCTTAATCGCAAAGTCTCCACAAGATCCGTTTGAAAATACAATGCTTACAACCTCGATGTGTGGTCGAGCTTGTGCACCCACTTCAGACGAGGTGTGCAGTCACACATTCAGATTAGCAGCCACAGTGAGGAATTTTTGCTTAACTACTCTCTTTACGAATCAATTTGGGATCTCTGGGCTTCTAGAGACTTGGATTGCATGGGGTGAGCTGTAAGGAGCCATGCTATGTTCTTTTTTCAGGTTTTTTTTTTATGTTTTAAAAAATGTCCCCATCTACTTCGGTTTGCTTGGGAGAATGCTGCAACACTGTTTTGTCGTGAAGGCCCAGAAATGTTTTGAGGAGTTCCAAACTTCACACGACCTTCCACCGTCACAGGGGCGAGTCGATGATGACTGAATCTCTTTTAGTCACGAGTGAACTGCTCCTTTAAGTCAAAATGAGAGAGGTACATCATCTGTTTCCCAGAATGTGCCTTGCTCATGCCCTGTTGCACACATGCAGGTTTACCAGAATAACTTTCATTTCTAACTGTCATGACCATCTTTCCTGTCTCTGTGCACTCTGTGCTGCACAGCGGCCGACAGATACAGCATATAGAACTGAACATCATCCTTATTATTGTGGCTTGAATATCACACAGGCCTCATTACCTGATCTTTTGAAAAGGTTAAAACACTGCTTTGGCATATATCTAATATGAAAATGAATATATACTATAAATAAATAGTATGTATTTATTACTTTCACTTTTACTTCCTGATATTTCCAATAAATTGTATTTATCTATTAGATGTATCAGGAAGTAAAACTGAAAGTAACTCTAGAAAACATTAGTAAGCTCAAAAATCCCCAAAATGTACAAGATATATCAACAACTGCAAACTTAGCAACAAGACAGTTAGTGACCATTAAGCAAGACAAACCTGTCTTTCATTGTATGACCTAAACCGCCAGGATGCAACAAGGTTACAACTGAGACAGTTGAGTAAAATATGATCAATGACGTCACCTTTTGTGCTTGAATCAATGAACTGAAAACTGATATTTCAAAGAGATAAGCCACTTTGCACTGCGATTTTTCCACAGTCAGTACTGTGAGGTGGTCCAAATTCTGCTTTTGAAGGCTCAAACATGGCATGCGGAGCAAAGAGATTCTGCAGTTGGTCAAAGATGCCGAGTGACTGCCAGTTATAAAAAGAGAAACACAGCAAAGATTGTCAAATCGTATTGTACAATCGCGTTGAAGACTGATAAATTAATCAATAAATGAACCTTGGACCTTAAGAAATGATGATCAAGTACAGAGTACGGTTCCTTAAAACATTCAGGCAGAACATTCTCTGCCTGGGGACCTGGTTACCAAATAGATACATGTCAGTTTAATCATGTCAAGAAAATTCTTCACTTCACAATTTGCTGCAATTTTTTTATTTTTTATTTGATGAATCAAGCAGATTCAAAAAATGCTAAAAGAAAGGGGGAACATGAATGAAAGTGAATGATAAAACATGAAAAACAACAAATAGAATGAAGACGAGAACTCTGCCCTTCAGTTTCTCCTCCTCCTCCTGACTGGGGAGGTTTTGTTCTGGGTTTGAGCCTGAAGCCTGCTCGTCGGCAGTCTACCCCTTCTTGAGGTGAGGGACCGGGGGGTCGAGCCGGACCAGCTGAGTTATTCTGGGAAAACAACAAGGTGTTTGATTGTTTAATAGGCTGGTAAAAATATCTCAGCAACGTATCTCATGATTCATTGCAAGCCGTCATATGATCTTATAAACAGAAGAAGAAGAAAAAAATGATCCCAAGTTTGTGTGTGTGGCCGCAGATTAACTTACCCTTGGCGCTGTGCATCAGCTCTTTATTGAGGTTTTTACGCTCGTCTTTTTCTTTTTGCAGGGGAGTTACCGTCTGAGGTTAGGCATGGGTCAGCATCATCCCTCTTTCTTTTTGGTTTCACTGCTGATGACGGTGCTCTGGAGGAAGAAGTGATACCGGTCGTTTAACCCAGCAGGGTGACCCTCGTCGGTGGTTCCCCCCCGATCATAGTTACCTGAGCCCCATCCTCGCCTTCATCAGAGCTCCTGATCCTCATCAGCTGAGAGACGAGCGAACGGCGAGTCAAACAAGTTCACCTCAGTGTCAGTACAGTAGATAACACAGACAACATCTGATCACACACCCGGTCACACACATCAGCACTGGCATCTTCTCCTGGCACCTGATGCTGGATCAGAAAACAAGAAAGTGCTTGAAATAACAACATTTTTCTAAAAGAGACATCCAACATTTTTTAGTCGATCCAGGCTGATAATTATAAGTGGGTTGCAATACAAACTCCCCACTTCAAATAGTGACTAAGGGGAGGAAATAGTTGAGTCAGCAGATTTTGCTCCAAGCGGTGCGGCGACAGCGCAAGCAGAAAAAGAACAGAAATGTTGATATAGTCACAGCTCAATGACGGACAAATCACGTCACCGTAAGTCTCTACATGGGAGGTTCATACGCTGCATTTACTGCGCAGAAAAGAAAAAAAAACTCCTTTGCGTAAAGTCCAGCAGTGAGCAGATGGTCTGGAGGTTTTCCAACAGTGTATAAGACAATGCAAAGCTGCAATATTTTCAGCCTTCACCAGAGATTTTTTTTTTCCCCCCAAAAGTTAAGGTACCTTCAAGTTAGAAGTATACTAATCTTTTCTACATGTGTTTTAGGGATTAAGTGTATCTATCTTGAAATGGAGTGATTTTTGTTGTTATTCACAAGAAAATGCTAAAAATGGGTGGAGTAGAACACCCCTGGCTGTTGTTACCCGAAGGCATTATGGCTTAAGATGATTTATGTTTATGTGTGAAACAAGTTAAAGTGTCATACTGACCATAGTGTATTCATCACTGCCGCAATGCAGCCCGGTGACCAAACATCAAGCGTCAGTGAAGGGAGTTCCCAGCAGGACCTGTGGAGCTCTGAGACAAGCAAGACATGAAACACTGCTGATTACTTTTAGTCAGATGTCAGCCTGACTAACACCTGAAGATGCCAATTTGCAGGATTCTTCCATTTGATAACCTTTGCGACACAGCTGTCAGATTGGAAAGATAAAGTAAAGTAAACCCTCTGTTTTAGATCCTAGACTGCAGTTTTTATAACAAATTTGTTGTCGTAATAACGACCACTCCATAGGTGCCTTTTGCCAGGGGCGGTTCCGGGGGGGGGGGCAACAGGGGCCAGTGCCCCCGTAACTCTGAGTCTGGACCCCCCTGTGGCCCCCCTGACAGGGAGTCTGCATTAATAACACAATGACAGATTTCTTGCAATGATTTTGTTCTGAAGGGAAAGGCAGGAATAAAGTGTCTCAGCAGTTTACTACCCAATCACAATTGCTGAAATTGTAAACACTGCTTTGTCTGAATGAGGGATTTATCCTTTTTTACGGGTTGTATGTGCACCCTAACAAAAAAGCCGACCTCAACCTGGCCCCCCTATTAAAACTGGTCTAGAACCGCCACTGCCTTCTGCCCAGGACACCCTGCGCCTTATGTCAGAGCAGGCGGGAAGATCAGGATCTCCCACGCGGACCTGAACACCCTGGGTTGTCAGTCACGGCGCAGAATGAAACCTACTGTTGATTTTTCACACTTGAGAGGAGAGAAAAAGAAGGACTTTAGGCAACATCATGTCTCGCCTCGCAGGGCCTCACAGCCTGTAGGCATACAGCAAGAAGTTGACATGCAGGGACTTCATTCATCAGAGTCTGAGCTATACTTTCCGCTGAGAGATCCTGTGCTTACATTTGAATACATTCCGAAAAACACATGGACGTAAAAAAAAACGAATAACTCCCATGAATACATCAGACTTTACAACCCTTGTTTGTTTGTTGTATTCATGCTCACATTGCTGCGCGATGAGTAAACAAACACTGCTGTTTATTATTTGTGTATTACTGATATTTTATTTTCAGAACACTTTAGATATAGTTGGAAACGTTCACAGTATTGTATAAACTGGGAAAAATAACCAGTGAGAGATGGGATTTGGCCAATTTCTAAAAGTATCCAATCAGGTTCCTAATATATTGTTAGTACTCATCTACCAGCATCATCTACATCAGCTGTGGACCGAGTGAAGTAGTTATTTATTGACATCACAACCAGATATTCTTAAAAACGTGAGTCTTTCCATGTTGAATTTAATCAACTTGCCGGACAAAAGGTGACTTAATGACGGTTTTGTCTTGCGTTGAATTTCAGTGCATAACAACCATCACCAGACAAAATAGTTCATGAGACAAAAAGTGTTTCATGAATAAATAAACAAACAAATTATATAGAGATGTGCACCTAGCTAAAATGAATAGATACAGTAGATACTTCATTCATTCCCGCTGTGAACGAACAAAACAGATCCTTTTAGGCTGTTTTGTGTAAAAGTGTGCAAACTGCAGTGAGTTGTGTAAAACAAATGTACTTCGTTCGTTCGCTTCCGCTTTATCCATGCGGGTGATGTTACCGCTTTTATACCACCTTATTCAAGGTGGAGCGGGGGTTACTGGGGCCAAATCCAGTGACTCTATGGGCGAAGGCCAGGGTACTCCCTGGATGAGTTGCCAGCTCATCGCAGGGCCCTTACTGATGGCAGTGGCTGCCATGAAGGTGCCAACTGCACATCAGGAGCTGTTGTTGTTGGGGTTCAGCATCTTGCTCAAGGATGCTTCGGCATGTAGCTCAGTCCCGCCCCCGGGGAGCCAGGGATTCCTCAGCTCTACCCACTGAGCTACAGCCGCCCAACAAATGTACTTGTCCATGTAAATGTCCAGTTTGTGAGTCGAGTAAGACCCCGGCAGTCCACTAAAGTCCAAGCCGTGACATAGCAGGGATGAGTTCTACAGTTTGATGGCTATGTTAAGCATGGTAGGAGGCTTTTCTTTTCAACCAGCTGGGGCCGACAACAGGAGGGGGGGGGGGACACCAGGTCATTTGTCCCAGGTCTTAAAATAATATCTAACCATTGAAATGACCTGCCTTTGGAGATCATCTCGTCCTGGGCAAAGGCTAGACTATCAGTAGCCCCGCGACTAGCATTTCACGGAGGGGTGGGGTGTTATTTGGGATGGTAACCAGCTGAACTCCTCATCCAATCACTGAGCCGGCCTCTCCCAGTTAGTGTGTTGAGCTTGTTATCATCTCTCGCCTTCATGCTCCAGTCCAGCACACAGCAGCATAAAGGATGCTACTGGCCACCACACACCTGTAGAATGCCTGCAGGATCTCCCTGCGGACATTGAAGTCTGTGGGCCTTCTTGTCGAGGGCCCCTGTGATCCCAGGTGCAGTCTGATGTATCTGTTGGAGTGAAGTGAAGCCGGTCCACCGCAAGAATCGTTTATTCAATCCTGCCTTTATACAGGTTATAATGTTCGGTTGTTGAAACTCAATAGAGAGGTGTTTACTCAACTTTATGATCATTTTGGAGTTTGTGGTGTAGTTAAACTGTCTTGCATCATAAAGAGCGGTGCTTCCGTGGGCAGATTCACTACACATGATAGAAAGGAGGCATCTTGTTTCCATCGTCATGATAATGAATTCTGTTAAAACTGGTGGATTTCTGCAGGGCAACGTTAATTTCTTGACCATCAAACCTTTGCCCAGGCTTTTGTTGGGTGTTCATGCACAACACGAAGTCTTCCTGTATTAGGACTAGAGTTTCACAGAAGGAAAAAAATCATTAGTCTGGAAAAAACTAAGTCTCTTATTGGAAAAGAGATGTCAGTAGTGTCTCATTCTTTTTTTCCTAGACAACTTTGAGATCTATGTGAGACCAAAGTGAGGCTGTGGCTGATTTTTTCCTGTTTCTCAATTGTTTCTCCTGAGAAACAGGTGCAGAAAATCTCGACTTGGGCTCCCTGTAAGTTTCAAAGGAGATCTCATCAAGCTCTCAATGAAGTTTCAGAATGTCTCCCCAGTGCTGGAAAGGAGCAAAGTTTAAGCGGTAAAGTCTCAAGTCTCACCTGTTGCTCCTGAGGAATTTTAGGAGAAACAAATGAGAAATGTTTGAGACCAAAAAAGACTACAACGAGACTGAAATGAGAACTCTCACTGAGCTCCTTTACGGCTCCATAGCCATAAAGGAGCAAGCTTTGAGCAGTAAAATGTTCCTCTGGGAAGCCATGACCTGTTTAACTGATGATAATAAACTTTGGAGACACCATCGTATTGAAATAAAGTAATGTGATTATGTAGTCGGTCTTAGTTTGTCTTGGTATTTTTTCTCAGTGTGAAGCTGTTTGTCCCTTTTTCTCTTGCAACTTTATTCAATTTAGCAAACGCCATCCACAGATCATTAGTTAGAAGACCTCACTGTTGCCTCAGTACATGAGGGTACCTCCCCTCTTCATTGGTCATATTAAATAGCCATCCTCAACATGTGCATGCACACTTCAATGACCCTCTCACTGCAGTTAGGCCCAGCAGTGCAAAAACAGGTGATGGGGGGGGGGGGGGCAGAGACACCTTCAACCAAAATGATTTTGAAGCTGTTGTCATGATTGTGTATTTCCTTGATTTCCTGTTTGGCCCTCATGTGTCATGTGCTGCTTCTCAGTTCCTTCCTTTGTGTGAATTTGCCGCCCTTTTTCTGCATCCACCTGTGGCTTGTTTGTAATCAGCCCTTAATGGGAATTCACCGTAACATAAGTGTGATTTTCAAGTTGTTTGGTGTTCAAAAAACAAAAGTAATGCATTTCAAACTGGTGATTCTGCTCCTGTAATAAATCGCAAATCCGTTTCATTCATCTAAATTGACTCAACTCGATAGAGAAACTTTGCGTTAAATCCGATCCTTTACGTTGAACCTGTGGAACAGAATTAGGTGGAGAATGTGCATGTAATTAAACTACTTAACGACCCAGGGTATGGTGCTGAGGCTCCAGTGATTCATCACCATCAACTTGCAACATGGGAAGTGTCGGATACAACGTTTTTACAGCTTCACATTTACAGGGGATGAGCACATTTCAACTTTTTACTTGGTGTTATTTATTCATCTTTTCAATGCACCATGTTTTTTTTGTTTTTTTTTGCACTCTGGCACTTTGTATGATACTGATGTGCATATCTATTGTATGTGATTGTGTGTAACTGTATGTTCTGTGTTACTTGTGGCTGCAGCATGGGCAAATGGCCCAGAACAAATTTCCCACACTGTGGGACAATAAAGTTCATCTTGAATCCTGAATCTTGAATCTTGAATCTTGAATCTTGAACCTGCTTTGATTATAAGACTTCTTTTTCTAAAAATCTGTTTCTCACAAGTCCTCCAACTTTTATGAAAGTGAAGGACTGAATTGCACACGTTCTAATTAGACTCGCAACACGATACCTTTTATCTTATGGCAGAAGATACATGGAAAACAACTGACTCTGTCATTTTTTCTCTGTGTGTGGTCGTCGCCCTTGGGTTTTATGTGTAAAAACAAATCAGTTACAAATCAGGACCGACAGCAGTTTACTGTACACAGTACTTTCTGTGTATGCAGAAACAGATGGGCTCCAATTACAGCAGTGTGATATATGAGACAGGGAAGTCAGTGTGTTTGTTTATGGTTCGTCATTCACCACAAAAAGTCCAGTCCAGCTACCTGCATGGACTTAACTCTGTGGAGTGACACTATCAAAATAAAACACTGCTGTAACTCTTTAAGCTCCTGCTTGTTTCAGCTATGGGTGATGAATCCAATGCAGTGCCTGCTTGATGATGCGTTTACATGTGCTATGCTTCGTCTAAGCTGAAGGGAAGTCGGCTGCTGGAACGGCCCGATAAAGAGCAGTGATGTGCGAGAGGCCTTCAAACCACTTCCTGTCTATTGGTTAGTCTACAGGAAGTCACATGGTTGTTGCATCCTGCACAGAGTGGCTTTGTGCTCTGATTGGGCTGCGTGTGAATAACACAGAATCAGTGACGGGATGAGTACCGTCGCCTGCTTCCTTCTTTTCGATTCCTAGATATAAAAGGTGACACAAAAGAAAGAAAAAAAAAGCTCGAGATGATGACAGAATACTGAAATAGAGTCGTGGTCACATTACAAACCAAGTCTAATGTGCGTGTGGTTCTGTCATCGTAAGGTCATCTTACACGCCTTCCTGCCAATGCTGCTTTCAGTGCATGTTGGAGAACTCATAATAACAACATGAGCACGCATGAATGATCCAACATCAAATTCAATCTTTGGATCTTTGGCCCAAATGGAATCGGGCTGGCCTGTAAGCATTTTACTGCCAGTACCGCCACAAAATTATAATTCTGTGTGAAAAGCCTGGATTACAGAGAGCTCAGAATAAAAAAAAAAAATATAGACCATGTGCAATGAACTAGTGATTTGTTTCAGCTTATGATCCAGAATTTCTTTCAAGATGTATTCACACTTTTGAACAGTTTTTGCTTTGGGGTTTTGGACTTACGGGCAAATAAAACAAGGAATTTGAATATGCCACCTTGTATAACCATTTTCCCACTCTATTCTGAATTTTTTTTTATTTATTTTTTGGCATAGACACCTTTATTAAGCAGTAGACAGATAGGAAATATGGGAGAGAGAGGGGGATGTGACATGCAGCAAAGGACCTCTGGCCGGAACTGAACCAGGGTCGGCTGCGTTTATGGCATGCGCTCTAACCACTCGACCACCTGCGCGCCATAGTCTGACCTTTTAAATACCTGTGTTCATGTGGACAGGGCCCTAGCAACCGAGGCTGTGCCGGGCGCCGAGGGTGGTGGCTGTGTAGTTGTGACATCACAACCTGACTGAAATCCTGGCGGCTCGTGCGGTTTTCTGAATACGGGCTTTGCACATTTCTCTGTGGACTGATCGTTTTGATATTTCCTCTGTCTTTATAACGAAACAATACATGGAAATCTCACGTCATACAATGTAGGACCTTTAAGTAAGTGAGTTTAATAGACTTTAACTCATTAACTTGAACGCTAACTTGCCACAGAAATGCAAAACATCTCTATGCATCATCCCTTAAGGGGAACAACTACAGGTGGGGTTTCCACCTAAAAATGCACAACAGGGTTAGTTAAGCCAATGGCAACATTGCTGCTGCTTGTGCACATGGACATAGATCATTGCAGAGTTCAAGTTTGCCTAGCGAAGACATACTTGGTTGCTGTGTGTAGGCTATCTCTGTCCTGGGGGGAGAGTCTGGGAGGGACTGACACGCTCTTGTCTTTGTCTATCTGGCAGCTTGTCGATGTGGTTCAAGGTTGAGATACAGTCAACGTCAGCTGTAAGAACTCTAAACCACAGCGGTGACCTGAGTGTGATCCCACAAACTAGTATTCGCACATTATCTCCTGTTAACATAGCTTTGGGCTGTCAGAAGCCGTGTTTATCAAAGAGCAGCGCTGTCCTCTGCCCGCCTAGGCCCGATGTTCCGATAACTGCGTGAGAAAAAAAGGGAGGGCAATCTGAGTGTTACTGAGTGTTGGTGAAAACAAAGCTCTTCAAGAAAGAAATGTGACATCTCATGCTCGGGGTTGTTTTCAACCAGCGAGTGATAAGCACTTTAGGTCAAAGGTCACCACGCAGGAAGTGTTGGAATACTCTTGAGACTGTTACAGTCCCGACAGCCAAGGACAGGCCACACGGATGTTGGCAATCAGGCCTTCCTCACATCCCACTGACATGTTGTCTGCCTCTCCAACGTGACACTACAAGCACCGTGTCAAGGTTTCCCCAAGCTGGACGTGGCATAATTCAAGCGTTTCGTGGCTAATAGTTCAAAACATTTTTCTGATAATATATCATATTTTCCTCAATGAGATTGTCGGTTGGGGAAAAGATTTCTGGGCTGGAGATGAAAATGGAATTTGGGAAGTCATTAGGCTACAGAAACTTGGATTAATGCCGCCCAAGCAGTTTGGTGAAATCTATCTCATTGACATGTTGTGTTTCTCAAAGCCGTAAAAGGATGTTCCATTAACAAAAGTGGTTTGGCACTGTGGCTTAAGACTGAGTACTGTAATTAGTGGTTGAATTTTACTTTCGGCTCCAACTACGCCTTTGAAGGTCTACATGTTTCCAGCTTATCACTCAGACTACTAATTCCAAAAAAAAAGGGCGAGCTTCGTGGTCCACGTTACAGTTGGATCCTCTTATGTCCTGGACACAACACAAGCAGAATATATTACGGTTTAACTTTTTATTAAACCCAACCACATCTCTGCCTGGCCATGTCCAAAACAGATGCACAAATGATTAACAAATGCACTCACACAAATCATTGACTTGGCTACAACCTCTTAAATGTCATCATTGTTTAGATCTATTATACAAAAAGTTACATTGACAGGGTTACAGTTTTTCAATCCAGTATTTTTGTATACAGCTTGAGAAGAGATCTACTTGATCTGGCTAGATCATACTTTTAAAAATGTGAGTTCTTTAAAGGTGTAATATGTAAGAATTGGCCACCTTCCTAATCAAAGCAATTTTCACTACCGTCACCACCACTAACTGCTGCAAACTGTAGTGGCAGTTGGCTAATTAGCTCAGTTAGCTCAGTTAGCTGTGCAGCTAGCGGTCCTGGCTGGTATCAATGGTTCATTTTAAGGTGATTCCCCCTGCAGAGGACACGCTCGCCCTCCTGTAGGTACAGAAAGAAAACGTTCGACTTAACTTAAACGAAGTGCCAAATTCTGCCAGTTACAAATTGTCTAAGCTCCAAATTAAAGGTTATTGGTTGACAGAATTCTGACATTAGTAATACTTTGTTATCTATCCATTAGATAAGTGGCGAACGTTTATTCTAAAGTCACCAGATGTATCCCATTTGACTACCAAATGCTTTGACTTTGACAAGCAATTATCTTTTGCGATAATAGATTATTTTGTGTTATCTCTTATAGAGGACTGTAGCATATGGGGTATTTCTGAACCCACCTGAAGTAATATTGCTCTTGGATGCCTGTCTGATTTTTTTGTGCGTCTCCAGCTTTGGGCTCCTACGATCGTCGCCACCTTTCACCATTCTAGCGACGGTCCTGTTGGGTTTATTATAGGTTCTGGTCAGACTTTTGGCCCCTGCGCTGGTTTGGCTCCTCACATGGGACATTCCTGCTGAGCAGCCCCTCCCTTGAGTGTCCCTCAGTGCGCAGACTCGCGGCTCTCCGCTGTCAGGGCAAGGCAGACTGACAGTATGGCGGCGGGGTGCAGCTGGAAGGATGCTACTGTCGCCCGTGATGTGTCTATCGCCGGTAGGACGTAAATGGAATATTGACGGCAGAGAGAGAAGAGGATTTAGCGAGAAAGGCCTGTCGCCGTGAGCTCCAAAGATGGCCAGGCTCGCCGACTACTTTTTAGTGGTCGGTTACGACCTCGACAAGCGAGGTAGGTGCTTGAGTTAGCCTGCACTGCTAGCTCTGTCGGCGTATTATTAGCTGTGGGTAAACAGAAGGCGGGGAGGGAGGCGGGGACGGGCCGGGTCACCACTCACCACTGACCGAAGCTAAGTGCTGTCAGACGGCAGTTAGCCGTCAACTTTGGGCCGGGGACGCGCAGGCCTCCCGGGATTAGTGTACTTAAATGCTAGCCTGTCAGCTGGTGTCCCGCATTTCTAACAGGGTGACACATTGATTGCTCAACTCCACTGCAGTGCTTAACTTCCAGACATGTTTTAGCTGTAGCAAAATGAACAGTCGTACTCTGTTGACAGTAAACTTGGGCTAACTTTATTTGCTAAGAGCTAACGTTAGCCGGGCTAGCTCTGAGGGGGGCTGGCAGCTTGGTCGACTGTGACCTAGGCGGATTTATTCAACCGTTTCACAGTTTCACCTGCATCTTCGCCGGTTGTCTCCCATTTACGAATGTCACGCTCGACATTAAAACGTGGCATTCTAAGGCAGAAGCATACACAGCCTGCTGGGCAGTGAGTTGTCAGTGGCTGAAGGGTCCCGAGCAGTTACTTGGGACAGTCAGATCACGAAAGCTCTGCTGATTTCTGCTTGGACTTTAATTTCTAATCTTTTATACTGCAAATCGATGCTTCTCCTTGGCGGAGTTGCAGATTGTTTGCTTTGTCTGTGTTTTGTGTGGATTAACCCAGATGGCTTTGCCCCTCCCTGAGCCCCCTCGGACCGGAGCTCTGTTCCCTTGTGATGTTGGGACGGGGTTTGGACCGTTATCTGAGCCCCCCTCCCTTCAGCCTGAGCCTTGGCCTAGATCTGTGTAGTATAATGGCCCGTTTAATCATGAAATATTCAACCCGCCTATCCGATGGAATCATGCAGCTTGTAACGTGGTACGGTCTTTTATTTAGAGTGGATTTTGCGCATGATTTATTCATACGAGGCAAATTGTAACATCACAAGTCCTCTGTGTCTAAAAGCAGGCGCAGAACTGGCTTTTATTGCTGGAGGAACCTGCAACACTTTTTCTGATTGCATGAACGCACTTATTGCATCTTGCTTTTTTTTTCAGAGGGGGCTGAATACAGGATGTTATAACGTGGACACTGCAAACGCTGCAGAAAGTCTCCTTCCTGCCTGAATGCAATGTAGAGCAGAGCAAGCCTGTAAAAAGCATCTGGGAACCAGACATTAAAGCCACAATGGCTTTAATGGATCAAGGCTCCCATACCTCGTAAAACTAAACACTTAAGGGTGATGATGATTGTCGGTGTTGCCCCACTACTGCCTCTTCACTGTTTACTGCAACTTTACTCAATGCTGAAGTTTCTAGGTGGAGGCACATGGTTAAGCAAAACATCTCCATTAGCTGCAGTGAGGTTTTTCCCTTTCATCATCGGCATCTAACAGCAATAACTTCCTAAGTTCATCCTCTGCAGTTTCTATCAATACGATACTGCACAGATTTTGCTTTGAATATTGTCTTGTGCTCTTCTGGTAAACTCTGGCTTCCTTGAACGTCAGTGCCAAGAGCCGGAAAAAATACTGAAATTGATTTTAATATCGTCTATATGGATGCCCACCAGTCAATAATCAATGTCAGCTACAGTGTCAGTGTTAGATCTCTGGGGGTGGCGTTGATTTTAGAGTGTGATGCCCCAGATTTCCAAGTAACCGTACATGCAAATTAGAGGTGGGACTCATAGAGAAACTCACATGTGTTTCACAGTATGCAGCCCATGATTACGATAGGATCATGATATAGTGATTCTGCAGGAATTCTTACCTTGTAAGACAGTTATCTAACCATACATCATGTTGTATGTCTAACTGAAGAAAACAAAATACCCCTTAAAAAAGCAAACTGCCAGAATGATGTATTTATTCACTGAATTGTAATGCCAGTTTCACAGAATTTGACATGAACTGAGATGGAACAATGCATGAAACAGTGCATGGAGTGTTATCTTCATCACACACGCTGACTGCAACTTGTGTGTCATTAGTCCAGTGTAAAACAGGCACTGAATGGCAAAAGTCTGAACTACCAGAGAGCTGAACAGTCCTGGAGTTAAAATGTGAAAAGGGAGGACCCAACTATGTATGGACAGATTTTCCTTAATTCATTACTCATTACATCATGACTCTGGTCAGTCAAATTATCAGGAAAATCAGTTTGGGGCACCTGCATGTTTTTTTTATAAAAATATCGATTTTTGGCGCCAGTGTATCTATAGTTGCATCACAATAGGAAGTATACGATAGATATTACAGTACGTCATTTTGTCCCACCCCTGATGTGTGTGATCATTTTTCGTTGCATTTAATGTCCCCAGCTTTGTTGCTGCTCTCACCAAGTAACTGTAAAGAAAACAACTGGCTCTGAGTCAAGAATGAACGGTCCTCGATCATAAGAATACCAGGAATTCTGAAGCACAGTAGAGCTTCCTCTTGTGTCTAAATTTTTCATGCATCCTGTCTACGTGTGTGTGTGTTTGTGTGTGTGCTTGCTGGTTGTTCCTCAGTCAGTGGAATGTTTTTGCGAGCGTGGGCACTGACAGGTTTTCAGGGCTTACATCATCGCTGCTCATCTGCCTGTCAGAGCACTGTCACCAACAGAAACATTGTGGGTGTTTACAAACAGCGCATCTGACTGGTGGAACGGTTTTTTACCAACTTTTCCTTGTTTACGTTATACCCACAGACAGTCTAACCTGGGGGCAGAGCCTTGAATCTTCCATTCAACCTCTCAGTTTGTCTCCAAGGTGTCAGGTTGCTCACATTGTGCTCAGCCTAGATGCTAAGTTATACTATCAGTGGATCTTAGAGCCAAGATGGCTGCTTGTGGGTTGGGAACAGTCCATAGTTGCCGGGGTGCGGTCCTCCTAGGAAGGGTCTCCTGAGAAACTGCATTGCATGTCACCGTGTTTTGACAGCGGTTCCTCTGCTAGCAGCTAAATTGATACGCAGCGCAAGGCCCAAACAGGAAACCGGGGAGAGGACCCGAGGGAGACTCGTGTTTAGAGTGAGAATCCAGATTGTCTCCCTGTGTGCATCTGAAAACCAAGAAAGGGGCGTGTGTTTATGTGTGCGCGACTTGTGTGAGGCGGTCTCATTCAAGACCGCGAAGAGACACACATGCATTCACACACAGGCGCTAACATACAGGCTCTATTGTGGCTCCATCTGTGTGCCTCTGGCGGTGCAGTTTGAGGGTGTTGGTCACTGCTCTAAACAGAATGCAGGATGGTTGGTTTCCGGCTGGAGTGACAGCCATGGCGCACAAATCCTCAACTGAAGCCCAGCCTCTTTTACACACACAACCCCACACACGCACAAACCCCTACAGCTTGCAGTTGAACCATGACCATTGCATTCACTACATTAAAGGCCATTGAGGTGCACACATAGTGGACTGAGCATCCATGCAGACTGATGTGTTCACAGATCTCAAGTTGTGTATGTTACTGCCATGCAGTGCTGTCACGATGGTGGACTTGTGACATCAATGTATGAGATTGTTGTGAGCTGTAACTCCTGACTGGGACAGTTTTGTAACAGTGATTGTGGTGTCAGTTGGTTGTCATTTGGTTGTCAGCTGTGTATGCAAAACAGTTTCATATCACTTTTGACACTTCAGTCAGTTTAACTTACATTTCAATTACTGAAAAATTACATCTGACTGACTGACTGATATTTTCAGTTGTGGGCTGTACTGAACCCCAGTACTTTGAAGGTACTGAAAACTGTGTTTTTTAATGTTAAGATTCACACTGACTTACATACTTACATATTTTACATAGTCTTTGATCACAGAGTTCAAGATTTAGATCATGATTTTGTGTAAATAGTACCTTATCTTAACACAGCCCTCAGCAATGGAAAACTTCAGATGCTATATAGACTAACGATAAGATAGCTGTCAGTGCTGGGAAAAAAGTTGCATTGAAAATGAATATATTCATGGATTTGGAAAATTGTAACACCCTTTGAATTAAAAGTTTCAATCAACAGCTTGTACCTGTTCCTGTCAAGCTTCTAGATAAATTAATATATATTTAAGTGTGAGATGTATTTAGGTTTGGGAATATGCTGATATGCACATGAGAATGGTCAACCATGAAGATATATGTTTGTGGGTTTATGTGGCCTGTGTTGGCCATGTTGGCCATGTCAGAATTTTTGCTACACTTGATGTGATATGTTGATGACAGCACAGTGATGACAAGAACAGATGGGAGAAATAAAGATTGAAATGGATTATGCAAGCAACATCAAACCAAGTTTTGATTCAACGTTGGCGCCTTAAACCTCAAGGCAACCAAGGTGTCCCGAGAAAATACATTACATTTTCAGAAAACTATTGAGTATTCATAAAGTAATTGATCCAGAGACTGTTGCTGTAGTATTGAAATAGGGATGTCAGTTATTGCATCAAAGCTGTGACTAGTTAATGTTGTGCTCACAGGTGCATTGAGCACTGAAACTGTGAATGCAAGCGAATGACTAGATGTGGGTACATAAAGCTCACAGGGGAAATAGAAACCTCTCAGATTGAAAGCAAGAAGTGAGTGAGTGGAGGAGAGAGGAGTGTGTGTGATGCTGCCAGCAGTGCCTGCCTGTGGGCAGCCACTTCCTCCATCACCCCAGAGCAGGGCTGCAGCCTTTCAGCAGGCCCTCCAGAAATAGCCTCCACAATCTGCCTTTCATAGGGGGACAGAGTGACGCTGGGTCGTGGCTTTGCTGCACTGACTCTAGTGTGTGTCTGTGTGTTGGTGTGAGCTGCTCTCCCCTCAGCCATTCAGATGTCTGCCTGAATGTTTGTGGCTGTCTCTGTGTGTTTGCTGCATTGCTATGGCAACATGCACCCCCCCTGTTGGATGTGGGTGATGGCCCTCGCTGTCACATATTGACCAGTTTGTGACTAGCAATAATGCTTATCATTATTATTTGAGCTAAAGGTAACGGTGTCATTACTTTGTGCTGATATGCTGTAGCTTTTAATTTAAGCAGACACGAAAACTCACCACTGGCATGAAGTTGAGAGAGTGAATTTAAGTATTTAAGTGTCAGCAGCTCATAAAAACAGGTAGACACCAGCTCTGTTATGACAGAAAACCAAAACAAATAGATCATAATTGTGCAATTAAAAGAACAGGAACAAATTTGCGGCTTTTACAGATAGCTGTCATTGAGCTGTGGCAAGGGAGTTACCTCCATCATATCACTGGTGTGATGTTACCTTTGTCCTAGTGTGTGTGTGTGTGTGGGGCTATTACAGCGGTCTGTCTGCTGTGCTGAATACTTGTTATTCATGAGGAAGACAGTGGCCCCAGGGCCCCAGCGCTGCCCCCATTCCCTCATTCCTACTATACAGATACAGAGGAGAGTGCGTATGTGTTTCTGTGTGTGTGCGTCCGTGCACTGGGGTAGGACTGCAGATACATACACACGCTTCTTTACACACACAGGGCCTGTAGACCGCTTCTGTCGGCAGAAACATATTCTTCTGTCATGTACTATATACTGAAATCCAAAGCTGTATGTGTTCAATTAAATTAAAGTAATATTTCCTATTGTTAAGATGGTCTCCAACAAAGGTGCTTAATACTACACAATTATTTTGGTGTTTACAGCCACACAGTTAATGGAGCAAATTTTATTGCAGTGACACACGTGCCATACACTGACTAAAGGGATTTTGGGGATGGAAAAGACATTTTTATAGTAAAGGTACATGAAGGAAAATACACCAGAAATATTTATCTAGACATGTTGATAGTTGTGGTGTGTGAGAGTGTGTGTGAGGGGGTGTTGGGGATGCCCTCCTAGTTGATGCTTTGAAAGTTTCCCTGGAATTCAAAGAATTTCTCTGTCCCCTCTCAGGACAAAGGCTGAGTCAGTGCTGCTCACAGTCAGCCTTGTTGGTGCCCAAGGGAGCAATCGTTCAGATCCCTGAGGGGTGATTCCAGCGTGTCCACGGCAGTTTGATTTGAAGATAGGGGGTTGTTAGGATTACTAGAAGTGGTTTGTGTCATTCTGTCTCATGTTGGCATAGGATAAACATGGCACATGTAACATCAATGGCCCTTTTGGCCCTTTGCCCTTATTAAATCAAGATTATATTGCATTTGATATAAAGTTAATTAAAAAATGTGTTTCCTTATTTACTCAGAAATGATGTTCTCTGTGCTCGTTTAGGTGATCTCTGTCACCTTCGCACTGGGAAACACTGACCGATGAACTGTCTTGAATCACAAATCACAAATGAGCATCCACTACAGCTACAACTATCAGCACAGAAGCATAACTTGATTTCATCCACATCCTTAAAACTCTGGCATGGAGGTTTCACTTTCACTTACGACCATATATTTTTGCAGTCATTTTTGTGTAATAATGTTTGCTAAATAAATTGATTCGAAACACCGACTGATTGACTGGTGGCAGAGGATTAAGTCTCATCTTTGTTAAGATGGCGTCCAGGTCAAATCAGTCTTTCAGGGAAAAAAAAAGGAAATCTTCCTCCCAGACACCCACTGTGCTTGCTCTAATCTTATGTGGAGCCTGTGATTGGTTTAAATATACAGATTAAGGGTTGGTTATTGGTCCAGACCTTGTTTGATGTCCTTATCCCTATACTGTATTTATGGCATGTCTTTGCTGCCCTCCCTTCCCCCCTAACGGCTCTGTGTTGTAAAGGTTATACACATAATTGTTGAGGCCCAGGGCTTTAGATTTTGTTTTACGCTACAGACAGGGAGAAATAACCAGAACATTACATCATGTTATCAGTAAGGCTCTGTAATTGCACAACTTTTTTTGCCTTTATCCTTTCTTCTGTGACAAACATATCCAGCTTTCACTAAATAGAAACAACAGTGCTTGAAAATGCTGATTTTGTTTTATTCACAATGTACACCTCAACATTGTCACATTACAGAGATGAACGTAGTCTTGTGAGCCACACATGCTCCACTATATCCCCTTTCAGACATGCACCTGGTTAGTATAAAGGTAGTTTTTCTGACATGTGAGAGTAAGCACCAGAGTAAGTTTTACAGAATGTAAACATCACAATTGCAATCTTGCTAGTTTTGAGCGACTAATATTTCTGTGAAACAAGTCTGAACAGACTGTTGTCATTATTAGCATAAAGTATGCAGCAGATAAGAGATTAAATGCACGTATTGTTCTGCTTTTATCAAGTGCACTGTAATTTTATTACTCAGTCGTTGTCTCCTTCCAAGAAAGAAATTATAGTAAATTTAACTAGTATAGTGCTCCGAGGAAGGCATACCTCCACCAAGGCCCAACAGTCCTCTTCTTTCAATCAAGCCAATCAGACTACTCACCCATAACCGCTTAACCATAATTGTAGATCACCAGATCTAGGAGCCGCATCAAATTGTACTTACCAAAGATTTTTTCATCGATATCCACGTATATTTATTATTATAGTTAATTAGAAATTAGCGAAAATGTTGAAAAACGCCCTGTATCACAATGTTAAAGAAAGTGAGAAAACATTCCTAGACGATCCCTTTATCTGGATATGCACTAAAAGTTAAAGTGGCTAATCTGGGCCGAGACCCATCCCCCCCAGCCAAGTTTTGTGGAAATCTGTTCTTTAGATTTTGTGTTATCCTGCTGACAGACAAATTGACATACATATACATACATACAATATACATACCCTCCTTGGCAGAGGTAATGAAATCACCAAACATTGTAATTGAGGCAATTCTGCTCATCATGTCAGATTTGCCTAATTTCGCATTTGTTTTTAAAAGTGATTTAAAGACAATGTGCTGGCATGTTATGCAGTGTCAATCAAGCTAATGTTGCCAGTCCTTTGCCAGCACAGGTAGCACACATACGGTGCTTTTAGGGCATAATTGAATGTTTCACATGTGACCCCTTTACTGTTGAGTAGAAATAAAGCATTTATCATTGGAAGCAAAATATGTCAGCTACAGATACAGCCCTAACCTAGCTGTCTGCCTCCATTGTTTATTCTCTGGTTACTGTTTGGTTATGAGACATGCACACGTCTGTTTCTTGGCTACTTGTTGCCTGAGTAACAAGATGTAATTTCCGGGCCATGTGCGTGGGTGAATCATGCCGTGGTAGGAGTTTGGGGCTTAATTTGCAACTGAATCTGGCACTAGAATGTAGCAGAAGTGATAAAAGGGGTCAGGCAGAGTGTTTGTTTGAAATGATTAGAGGGGTGAAATGTACTGCTGAGTACATACACATGTCTGGATGCCAGAAGATAAGTTCTGATTGAGTAGTAGCATTAACAGACATCACATCATGTTTCCTGTTGCAGTACTGTGTGGTAGTGCACGGAAGTCTTGTTTGCATTTTGTTCTTGGGGAGCCGCTTGCATTAAGACCATATTTCCTGTATTTCATGCCTTTGGTGAATAACCAGGTTCATTAAGACAGACATAACATATGCATACCTGTTCTTGCATCTTAGGTAGTGCTTATAAATGCTGGGTGTATTTTACAAGCAGTGCCCAGGGGGATTGAATGAAGTCTTCCTGAGATTTTAAGCTGTGCAGAGACACAAGACTGAGCTTGATCTGTGACAGCACCATGTCAGCATGCGGGCCATGTGCCTTCCTCATCATGTGATTGTCATCCACAGATGAGTACTAGAAGCTACCCCCGATTTACGTCACTCTTGTCTTGTCACTCTTGTCTTGTCACTCTTGGCATGTCACACCATCATTTTGGCTACGGACACTGGCAAACACGCTAACCCCACATAAAATGACCTGCAAGATTTTCATGACCTCTTTGACTTGACATAGAGGGGTCTCCAGGCAACACTAAGTTCAGAAAAAAGCTTGATTACAGTCACTTTCAGAGATGTGGCTCCTTCGTTGGTGTTCACTGTTACACGCTTAATCCTGGTTGACGATTATCACTGTACTACTTGACCCAAAGGACCCTTTTTATTATCTTGGTGTTATAGTTGGAAATGTAGTGTATGAAATATAGATGGAAGTAAATAGATGATTTTATCTCACTTTTAAATAAATGATTCTCAGGATGTTAGAATGCAACATTGTAATGCAACGATGCAACAGTACTTAAAAGGCTTCAAGAATTCCCCCTCACAGTGACTGTTAACTTCATGAGATAATAACATTTGAATTTTTTTAACTGTTCTTGTGATACTCTCTGATAGCTAATCAAATCAATGCAAAACAATGGCTCTCATCGTTACAAGCACACAAAACCATAGTGTCAACCACTAGCAAGTGGCACTACAAAACAGACAGTGTTAGCGGCTTGGTGACATGGGGACTCCTGAGGTGCTGGTTGCTGAACTACTGTAGGTGTTGGTGCTAAAGTGGGAACGTGCTAGTGTTGGTCTGACACTATAGCTCTCTGAGTTTCCTTCTGTTTTCTCTGCAGTGTGCAATTTACCTCCCCCTGGCTTTTTGTTCCAGGGATTGTATATTGATTTTTGCATTAAGGAATAGTGTTGGGCGATCTGGCCAAAAAATTATTTCACAGTCTAATTGCAAACAAGATCTACGATCTAAACTGCATTTTTTTTTTTTTTTTGGAATTCAGACTAGACTATCCTGTGAATGTCTCCATTTACAACTTTAAAACACTATATTTCTGTATATTTTTTTAATTGTTTATTTATTTTTTGCCACAAGCTCCTCATATGCAGCATTGCTGTTGATAACTGATGTTGCATTATTTACTATACCTCATCCAAGGAAGAGTCTGTAAGATTCTGTTTGTATACTGAATGAGGTTATGTCAAGGTTGGTAAATGGAAGTAAGAGGACACTGAATATTGAGATTCTCACGAGTTGCCTGAAAAGTAGATTGTGGATTATAATCAGATCCATCACGATTCAAAACCATCAGAAAATAATTATGTCAGATATGAGAAACTGATGGTGAGTAACTTGTTAGCTCAGTTGCTAATGCAACAAAAAGTTAACATGGTTGATTTAAAAGATACCACTGACACCATGCTCATAAGTGTAAACCATTTCTCTTTTGTGGCATAGCTTGTACTTGGACAGTGGAGGTTCAAATTAAAGTGAATGGTGAGAGCTACGATAGATTCCTATATATTGGATTAACAACTGTCTATTGGTCAGTCAATGCTGTGAATTTGTGTCTAAGGTCAACAAATTTGGTGCTAAAATGTTTTGATGATTTACTTTACCATTTGTGCAGATCCAGCTGTTGCTGCTTTAGTTATTATGTAGTTAGTTATATAGTGTGTTGGCAAGTGTTAATGCAGATGCTGGCTTGGGAATTTTGGTAAAATTCACATTACATTGATTTATCAGATATGTCATTTTAAATCACAATTACTGATGGCTTCTTTCAGTTTAGCTTTAAGTGGACTTTGAAAGTGACATCAACTAGTATACTGTGTTTTGTTGTATGTATTTAATGGGCTGATATGCCATTGAGGAGTAAGACAAGGATATGAAAGACTAAAGGTCTATTCAGCAAAAGTTGAGTCCTGCATATACTTAAGTCAGAGATACTGCCCAGAGTGACTGGAAAGTAGATGGCCTGTGTTCTGGGAGCATTGGCAAGTTTCCTCACTTTATTGAGTCTGTTTTGACTGAAGCAGAGCACTCTTGTAGACAGCCACGTGTGACGGTGTAGGCGAAATGTTGGGTGGGAAGAAATGAAGCTCATGTTATCAATCATCAGTCTCTGACATTTTGATTTGAGTTAGATCTGAAACAACTGACTACCTCAAACTGAAATCTGTTAAGTCACACTAGTGGCTGTGTCCCTTCGCTGAGGCCATTTCCTCTCCTGGAAAGCCTTTCTTTTTTGTTTTGGTGGTCCTGGTGCTGGAGTGAGAGAGAGAGTGAGAGAGAGGAGGGGGCATTAGTTTTGCAGGAAGGATGTGAGTTTGCTGAAGAGCTTTTGCACAAAGAAAATGTCCCACATTGTCTCCAGGGCGACGGCATTGCCAGATGGAGCAGGGTCTTTTTTTCACCATCTTATTTGGTTCCTAAATGGCTGTTTCATGAGGACAGTTGGTTTTGGGCTGGCTCATTAATTTATGCAGGATTTTCACCTGACACTAAATCCAGGAAGCGCTAAATGTCAGGTGTTACTTATTGATGCACTGGTCCTCTCTGTGGATAGCAGTGACATAAAACCATACTGTGTTGCCTCTGACACAATGAAGAGCCTCAGTCTGTAGCTGCTTTTAATCAGAGAGTGACTCACATGTCTTCATATTGTTCATACAAGACTGACCTGTAGGTGTGTGTGTGTGTGTTTGTGTATCAAAAAGCGCACAAGTGAGTGCCTGTGCATTCATGTGTGAACAAATGTGTGTGTAATAGAAAACTGGGTGGACAGCAGAGAGTGCACTGTCAGAGGGTGTGGTGTAATATGATGATGTCATTGTTTGGAATGTTTTCACCCAAAGACCTCAAATCTGTGAATGTCTCTAAAGGTCTTGGCTCAATCAGATTTCCAGTTTCTATCCCCACCCCTTTATCCCAGCAAGAGTAAGCTGAGTGGTGAGGGCAAGGGGTGTGTTGGGATTGGGTTCTTGTCTTACCACAACGCAGATACAGTGAACAGTGATGGCAGCTCTCACCTCATGTACACACTGATCTCACTTAACCTGCATTTGCAGATTAAACAAAAGATGCGTGGATATTTATACTATTAAAGAACGTGCATAATAAATGCATTTTGTATAGCACTTTTCTGTAGTGGCCTTGATTTACTAATAAAGGCTTTCATCATAAAAATTTGTAATAAGTCAACTTCCTCTCTCAGAACCTTATGCAGGAGCAAGCTCGAGACCAAATTGTTTACCTTATTTTGTAGTTCCGTGCACTCGAACATGCATGGAAACACACAAGGCTCGGCTCTCTTTTGTCCCGCCTGCTGCAGTCGCCCTGGAAACCGCCTGATGTCGTGTCACTGTGGTTTGGAAGCCTGCAAACGAGAAGCTGTGGTCTGGTTCAGCACCAATAGCATGACACACACACACACACACACACACACACACACACCCACCCACAGATACACACTCATTTCAACTCTGACTGCCATCATTCAGTGATCACATGATCCGTCGGTCTCCTTCCATCCTGTGTCACAGACTATCACTGCTAGTAGTCATCTGTGTGAGGAGTCACATCCAGCTACAGCACACACACACACACACACACAAACACACACACACACACACACACACACAACCTCTATGCCTGACCCACTTTTCCTCTCCTGCTCCTGCCTCTCCCTTTTCAGTTTTTTTCTTACTTAAACTTTATTTGACCAGGTTACCGTAGGATGTGTGTTATTTGTAAAAAGCTTCCTGCATCAAGATCATGCTGTAATTCTCAGTGGTGTCTCATTTGGGTTGATCGGGGTTTCTGTTCTGGTTGATTGTGGCTGGCATTGGTCCTCTGTAAGATTGACTTTTCAAAATAAGATAAAAGTATCCTTTTAGTAACACATTTGTTACTACTTGCTATCATGAATAATGATTACTCTATAGAAGCCCAAGTCTTAAGAAAACATCTATAAGAAATACTTTCTTTTGCTTTTTATATTTTGGTTTCTTATTCTTGCTCAAGTGATGGGTCAAATCTTTGACTACCTAATCTATTGTAAGTATAGATCTACTGGGTATTATTGTTTAGTTATTATTAGTGATTGGAACTTCGACTTATGACTATTTTCATTGTTGTTTGATCTGCTGATTATATTCCTAAATTAATTAATTTTGCAATCTATAAAAATAATAATTAGCATAACTGAAAAATGCTCATAATTTCCCTGAGCCCAAAGTGACATCTTCAAATATCTGCTTTTTACAACCAACATTTCAAAGCCCTCAAGACTCTTTATTTACTATCATGAATGACACAGACATGAAGCAAATCCCTACAAATTAGAAGCTAGGATCAGTAAATGTTTGACATTTTTGCTTGACAAATTACTGAAATGATTACTGGAAATTGTATTTGCTCTCTGAATAAATCGCTGCTCTCTTTAAAGTTGCTTAGTTTAGGCTTACTGTATTGTGGCTGAAAGCCTCATTGTTGGAAGAAAATTATGTCAGAGTGGCATGATGGTGGGAATTGAGTTACAAGAAGGGGATGGATAATCGCTAATGAAGTTATAACGCAATGGCCATTTAGTCAACAAATCAGGCTGTATTTATACACTGTCTTTAACATAGACTAAAAAGTAAACAGAAAACTCTTTTAATTTACCCTAATTGTTTTGAATGCTTCAAATCAACCTCAGTGCCATTTTGAAATAGCCAGACTGAACTATTGTGTATGAAACAAAATGCTTTTGGTTGGCAAAGCAGGAAGCATGAAGTCTAATTTGGCTGTTACGGGCCCCTTAGAAAGAGTTCAGCAGTGGTCTGTTCACATTCTGCACATTAACAGAGTCTTTTTGGTTGCTCAGCACTGTAAGAACTGAATGCACTGATTGTGACTTGCTGACTGTGTTGCTCACTCGGTGAACACACATCTGCTGTTACACTCCTTATGAGGATGAAATAGCATAAACACAATATGGCGCAGTAGCCTTATAGTAACTACCAGTTTGATATTTGAGTGATTTGTTAAAGCTTTTTGTCATGAATTTGTTGTCATTACTTTGGAGACATTCACCCTTGCTGGAAATAAGGGGATGAGATTTGAATTAAGTATAAATGATGTTTGCATGAGCTTTTATAATGAGAGAACTGTTCTGTGGGAAAGCATTGGTCGGACTTAATTTTGTTGTGGTAGGAAGACAAGCACAAGAAAGGCTGTCCAGAAAAAGAATTATCTAGATAAACTGATGGAAACCTACATGTAGAGTTCATGGTTATATGTTGAGCTTGAGATTTGAGGATTTATGCTGAAGGAAGAAATCTGATTTAAATAAAAAAAAAGAGGCAAAGGCAATCTGGTACTAAATAGACGTTGTGCAAAACGTGTGTGTATAAGTTGCAAAATCATAGTGTTAAATGATGATCGAAATGAAACTGATAACTCATCAACTGACTATTGTTACACAACAGCTGATAGCCGCATGTCTTGTCCTTGCAAGGCCACTCTACTTGTGTCACATTCCTCTCACACAGCAGACTGATAGTGAGCTTTTGGAAGCCGTTATCTTACTTCAGCAGCAGCTCTGTAATGCACACTCACTACTATCTAAATAGCAGCACTCTTTGCGGAGCTCTAACATTTTTCACCTGCTACTTGCCCACACCCAGTGGACATTTGCCAAATCCTTTTGCACATATACCCTGGGCTGTCTGATTGTGGTTAAAAGGAAATTACTGTTACAATAAGTTTAGATGGTAAGAGCAACACAAATTCTACATCAGCAGTCGGTCCTAGTGAAGTCTTCAATCGTGTTTTTTGTGTGACCTCTTTAGCTCAGTGACAGTAGTAAGTGATTAATTAAAGATGAGATGCTAGGTTTGGTGAATAAAACATGAGTAAAAATGTCACAACTCTCAAACGCCGATCTCCTGAAACTTTGATCGTAGTTTCCATAGGTTTGTGTAAAACTTGGATGCACATATTTGGCGGGGGGGTTGTGTGTGCTCACCAGTGAATTTCCATTTTAAGTCACCTTTTCAATAAAAAAATATGCATGTGCACATCTGCTAGGAGCCAACTACAACCATTAGTACTGGGCAAAATCATTTATTTATTTTTGATGCTCTCCACATTGATTTTATATTTATTTTGCTCAGATGGTACCCTAAACACCCAGGGTACTGTGCCTAAACCTTTAAGTGGTAGGAGACACCATGGAAACTGAAATCAAAGTCATAATCCCCTTTCACACATGGATTGATCCAGATTTTACCTGGAGGAGTTGTATTTAAACACAAATGTCTGAGTTATTTGACCCAGACTTTACCCTGCCAGCTCCCTAGTCCTAAGTCAGGGTGAGTCACATATGTGAATAGAGCAGACAAATGAGTGGATGCACAGTGTGCATGTTGAAGTGTTATCTTCCTTGTTAGTGCTAGTTAAATCAGCTGTAGAAGATACTCAAACTTATCCTGGGACATGCGAAAATGGTGTTTTAAGTGCTCATCGTCAAAGTTCTGCAAAACATCTGCCCAGAATATTTAACCTCTCGGCTTCTCGCGCTTCTATACGGCCCGTTCACGCTCAATCCAAAACGCTGCAGCTGCTTTGTCTACGGTGGGATCTTTGTGCACAGATTGTAGCTGCTTTGTACTCTTCTCTGCTTGCCTGTGTCTTACTTTCCACTCTTACATTGATGTTGCAGATGCATCCAAATACATGTAGCCTTGTATTGATATCAATACTAAACTGTCATCATTGTGGAGAAGTATGTAGGCCCAGGCACCGCCACTCCCACAAACCATATGGAGAATTTGTAATATGCGTGAACAAGTTTAACACATGTGCTGTATGGGTGAAGGAGCACATGTGGACAATATCATAATCTGATTCTCTGATTGATGTCCAGTTTTCGTATGTGAAAGGCGCTATGTAGTACGATTGGGTATGATACTTCTGTGCATCACTGCTGTGTGAGGCGGTTCCTTTGCACACAGCCCGCTGGAGCTTTGCCAAGTCCAGAGTCATTCAGCTGAGTCTGACTGGAAAGCAGTGGGTGTGACATGGAGGAGCCCCATATCGAAAGTAACTTCAGTTTGATTCTGCTGCTGGCGTTGTGGACATGGTGGTGGCTGGCTCTTTTGAACACCTGGCTGCCCTCTTAGCACTTCATACATTTTTTTTAAGAAAAATAAAATCATGCCATGCAATTATAATTGAGGTTAAGGACATTTCAAAAAAGTCCAAACTCACTGTATCTTAAAATAAGAAGCTTTGTGGAAGGCTGTCAAAGCATGCTGGGATAACATGAGTCATCATCATTGTGGAGTCCACACCAGCTTGACTACATGCTCATACTTCTGGACCCACTGTATCTGGACAGGCACAATTGTTGATGGACGTTTTTCAGATTTGAGCATGGCAGTGAAGACCAAGTTTGCAAGTTATTGGAATTGCAGGAAAGATATAGTTTGGCAGTCCACATCAAATCAGACTTCCCTGACAGGTGAGGGTTTCCATGACATTAACAGTGCAATCACATTTAGTGTTAGGTCATTTTATCATTATATGATACGGTATGATTATCTCATGCAGATACCTGAAGGATTTCCCATCAGAGCTGACCTGGGACTTCCGGTCCTGAGCATAGTGTTGCGAAATTGTGCAATTCTGCCTTATAGCTTTGATTGCAATATTGCAGAATCGATTACGCCCAATTAAGAGTATTTGTCATTTTCATCATCACATTTTTCATTTCATTATCATCAGTTGAGCGTTAGTTATGGTTTCACTCAGCACCACAATTGTATTTCCACCAATGCTGACAAGGGTGTGTTTCTTGCACTCTCACACTGTATCAGATATAGAACTGTCACTCGATTTCACAATTCATTTCATATTCCAGTCAGCCTACAGGTTTTATCCTGAATAATTAGACTTCATAGAACATTAGATTCTTGCCCTTATTTTTCCACTGACAGCAGAGAGCTGATGTAACTGTTGTAAGTCAAGTTGAGCTCTTGCTTTGCATGAAAAAAAAAACGCAAACAAACTGTCAAATTGTAAGCCATAAATGTACATGTGCAAGAAGTAAATGACAGACAGACAGCAATTTCACTTGTCCAAGATACGAACCACAGAAAGACTTAATTGCTTCTACTGGAGTTTGATTACTTCTTCTTTCTTAAACATAGCGTTTGCTTCTTGAAGTTGCTAAGTGTTTGTGCAGTTGTAATAGGGTTTGTTGCAGACCCTGCTGTGTTTGCTAGCTTGCTGTTCTTGCCAACAAACAGCGGATCAGTCCAGTGACACGCAATAGTATTTCTGCAGGAGCTGGAAAAAATTAGATTTAATAACGGGTAGTTTGATCCAAGCAGTCTGAACGGCCAAAGACACATTCCAGCTACAGTAATGAATCCCAAAAAGAATGACAGTCCTGAGTGGTTGAGCTTTTGTGGTAGATGCTGCTTTTTTAGTTTGTGTGTACACCAACAGGAACATGTCAGACACAATTTACTGTATAAATGATTACAGGTTTTGTATATCTCACACCTGTATCACTACATTATCTTTAATATGTATGGGTATGTTAAAAAATCAAAACCAGCATGTTAGAATGATCACATGATGTCTTGGCTTTGATCACTACTGAATGTGCACAGTTCCTGCCTTTTGATTCGTTCTCTGTGGTTACACCAAAATCACACTTTAATGAGCCATTGTTCTCTGCCTCATTCAGCTACAGTGAATGACTCCAGCTCTGTCTAAATGTACAATCAAATACAAGACACAACGCCTTGGTGTTTATCAGATCCCTGATCAGTTCAACTACTGAATGATCTGAATGGTTGAGAAAGCATTCAGTTGTACTGCTGAGGAAGCAGTGTGAGTTAGAGCCTGTGTAGACAATAAAACTATTGTCTCGCTCATCAGTCATAAATGATATTCCAATCATGTGCTTGTGTTAGGTTGTGGATAGTTGTTAGCTATGCTAGTCAAACAGTTTCTCGGGCTGTCATGATATCAGATTTAAAGATGTTAGTGTGATGTTCATAGAATAATAAAACATTTAAAAAATCAGTCAGATTCACTTTTACAGGATCCAAAAATCTCCCACACTGGCAAGCCATCTTTCAGACTCTGAGGTAGTTACTATGTAACTAGTTACTACTTACTATGACAAAGCGAAAACTGAAAGATAGGGAAATGATTTAAGACTTGCTGAATAACTTACATGATATTGTCATGTTAATGATTAAATTATTTCGACATTTCCTTTGTAAATATTGCTTTTATCATCAATAGCGGTATGCTGTGAGACCCCTAGTTTTAACTAAACTGCTAGCCTCGAAGATTATAGTCAGATTGGTGATCTGGCCTATGGAGATGTGTACAGGTGTATATTTTATCAGATATGAGACAGTTGAAGTGTAAACAGCCCGTACAGTGGATGGTAGCAGATGTCACAGCAATCCCTGTTTATCAGTGGACAGAGTTAAGTGAATAGCAACAATGTCATGATAGCTTTGACAGTATATAATATGAAACTGTGTGTTAGAATGAAACTAACCTTATTTTGTGTCTGTAAGAGCTGAAGAGTAGTTCATTTTTACAAAACCACAATAAACTGAAGCTCAGATTGACCTCTGTGCTCACAGTAACCACATTTTATTCACTTCACAGTAAATCTGTTAGACTGTTTTTTTTTCTTTATTTGAAACCCTGACTGGTGTGGTAACTGTCCATATCTATTGCCAAATCAGATTTTATCTAAACTTGTCTAGCCAGACAGATATGAAACATTATGCAAGCCAGTGTTTTGTACGTCCTGGACAAACTCTCCCAAAGCAGAAATACACACCTGTTCAAAGGGTTAGTGTTCAAAGCGAACATTTACATTAAATGTTCTTAGTCGGGAATCCATGACGGTTTCAATTTTATATCACACCAGATCTGGCATCAAAGCAATGCCAGAAGTAGTTTTTTTGTCCTGTTAGAGCCAGGCATTATTGAGGTGTGACTGCAGCTCCCTCCCAGACAGACTCATAGCTCACTGTTTCCTCCTTTCCTTACGCCCTCAGGCCTGCTGCTGCTCTCGGCTGAGAGTGCCAACTGTAGAGGTTGCTTTCATTTTTTTGTTGCACTTTGGATTAGCCAAGAAAGGCCCTAAATGAGAGGTTACAGACTTGTAATTTTATTTCAGTTTCATGAGCTAGTCCAAGGCGGGCATTGTACTCTGAAATTGCATTAGGAATATTCTCAGACTGCCTTCTGTCGACACTGCTGGCAAACCCAGCATCTCCATGTGTGCTCTGCTAATAGCAAACCACATTAGATCATTGACTGTCTGAGAGCCATCTATAACCTGCATTGTAAAGAAAAACTGGTATGTAAAATCATTACTTTGTTGACTGTTTTCATGTTCCTTAGCAATCAATGGTAGATGAAGTTTGGGTAGCCTGCTAACAATCTCATTCAATCAATAAGTCAGTCAATGTTTATTTGTACAGCGCCAATTAACAACAAAAGTCATCTCATGACACTTTCTAAATTGAGCAGGTCTTGACCATATTCCTTAATTAAAGTGTTTACAGTGTTTTCCCCATGAGCAAGCACATGACTGTGACTGTGGTAAGAGTTAATGGTACAAGTAGTACCATTTGTCAATCTATCAATGATTTAGAACCCAAGAGAAGTTGTTGCATCTTTGCTAAAAGATAAATGGTTCCTGTTTTTGCGTTTTGCTTATGGGACTGTCCCAGGCTATAACTGCTTATGGCTCTATGACTAACCCAGATAATCTCTAAAGCACAAATAACATGGCAGAAAATAGCTGGTCTTTGTCAGGTCAGAAAAGAAAAGACAACAGTCAGGACTCTTGCTACAGTGTATTTTGGAACATTCACTGAAACAGCAAGTTGAGCAACTTGGTATTGTCATTAAAAGATACACTGTGGTTTAAACTGCGTAATGTGCAAATGCAAACATCTTTGTCGTTTTCTGTAATTTCCTAAAATATTTTGAAAGTTGTGTAGTAGTTGGAATATGAAGTGCTTGTAATTAGTTTTCACCATGGCATAGCCACTATTTCGCTCACTGCCTTTTCATTTCTCTGTGTAATTACTGGTTTTTCTAAAGTCTATTGGAAGCCTTTTATGTCTTGTTTACATTCTCTGGATTCCATTTGCATGCATGCACATATTCTTGACATCATTGGATTAGGTTAATTGAGTCTCTTGTGACAAGGAGACATTTCTTGTATCGTGCAAACGGTACGTGTCCATGAACCTGCCCAGTGCAAGGAGTGAACTGGGTTGAGTTTGTGTTGAGGATGTTTTATAGTTGCAATGAGTACAGCGTGTCTGGTGTGTGTGGTCGTACTTCCAACGCACTAATTTTTTCTGGCTCATTCATATACCCCTCCCTTAGCTGCAGGATGGCCTGCATTCACTGTATTTGTAATTTTTCTCAGTGTGTGTGTGTGTGTGTGTGTGTGTGTGTTTCTGGCACACCTACATCTCGCCATCTTTGACAACAAATTGTTTCAGGACATGACACGAGGCTGCAGCATGCGACATGTCCGCTGCTTATGAAATTAGTGTATCCAAGTAGGTAGTTCCCAGGTAACATCAAGTCCCAGCATGCATCTGCTCTGGTATTCTACACTAAATGACTCATCACAGTGTACCATGGAGGGCTGGCAAAGTCACATGCTCTTAGGTGTCACAACAAAGTCTCTCAGTAGACTGTGAAATATTTTCACCTCTTTTTAATGATTCTCACTTGACAGTCTTTTAAACGCTTAGCAGCTGTTATGTAAAGTGATCTAAATATAGTTTGTTGTTATGTAGACCTTACTGCTGTAAAAGTAGTATACGTGTGCTCTTGTTTGCAGTACATATGACTATGATTGTACACACACAGTTGTGGTATGTGCATAGTCTCACAGACATAAAACCATGTGACTATTTTCTTTACCGGTGAGGTTGAAGGTCCATCTTAAGCCCATGGAAGGATGCTGTTTGTCTACAAGGCACTCCGGTCCTGTTATTATTGATTGGAATTGAGAACTGGAACTGTTCCAAATTGTCGATCCATCAGAATCATACGCCTCTTAGCTTAAACTAGTTTTATCAATGCTCGTATGTTTTTCTGTAAGTTGTGCATATCGAAACAATGACATCAAACTCACGCGCCTATGCTGTTGGAAACTTGCAACAAGAAAGAGTCATGGCGGAGAGGAAGAAATGGTCCACGGTGTGATTACATGAAAAAGATAATCACAGTGCTAATCGTAAAATGATCATTTCAAGTCAGGGTTGAAACACCAGCAATTTGCTAAAACATCTTTCTACACAACATAGGCCTTAATTCTAAGAATGCCATATTTGACACTCATCACATTTGTAACTGAGGACTATTAACCTATGCTATAATAATATTAATGCCAAGCAGACAGGATTCGCAGGTTTTGTCTTCAACTTAGACAATCTAAATGAAAGTGATTGCTGTGGAAATATTATCTCATATCATCCATTTTTGATGATGACAGACTGCTGCGATCCTTTACAGAGAGAGACAGAAAACCTGTGTAAGCCTGCTTTTTATGCAAACAGTACATAGATCAGGAATCAATTAAAATGAGATTTGTGGTGAATTATCATCAGTAATGTGGATATAATGAGTGGGTAAAGGAAAGTATTAGACCAAGTAGTAGAGCCCGGTAAGATCAGAGAAAATGACATGACTTTACTCAGACTTTAATTCAGCCTTTAAAACCAGGAAAAGACTCTTATGACAAATGGCGTAATAGGGCGATAATGAAATAATGAAATAATATTGATATACTGCACAGCCTTACTAAAATTTAAACTTAAATCTCATCAATTTCCATCCCAATCTGTGATACCCACTTTTTGACACAGGCTTTTGGAATGATAAACTTTGTCTGTTTCAACTGTTCTTGTCTGACAAACAAGCTACTGAACACTTGGCGCTTCCTTCTCCAGGTTCCAGTGATTTAAGCTGATGCCAGGAACACTTTAGAGCAGGTCAAGGCCAGTCATCTCTAAATAAAAAAGAAATTAACCTCCTGTCTTTGATGATTAGACCCCAGAGCACCACTCCCCCAAGTGTCCACATGTCCCTAGTTTGCAAGGGAGAGGGGGTGGCTTAAGCATTTCCCTGTGTGTTTTGGGAGCTGGCCTACTTTCTGTTTGTGTATTGTCTCTGTGTCTGCGCTTCTGTTTTAGTTCCCTTGGTAAAGGCCCACAGGCTCTGTTGTTCTCTATGGGGCAGCATTCAGTCCAGACTCCTCAGGTTTGGTGTAAATGCTGGTGAAAAACCTCCCCTTTATGTAGCATGGGATAGTAATTTTTTTGTGCAGTCTTCTGCTAGATTTACATTCTTTGTATTGAGGGCATAAGTGTATTCTCTGTGCAGATGAATGCTGCCATTAAGCAGGGTGCAGGGCTTCAGATAGAACTCAGCTGAAAGACGGGCTTGTGGTGGTTACATAAGTCTGTCTGCGCTGTGTCATTGTGCTGCTCTGATGAGCCAGGCCCTGGCCAACAGTGGAAATGGCCTCAATAACCAGCAGCAAATAAGCTTTTTGAACTCACATTACATTTACCATGCCTTACACACATATGAATAGCTGTAACTAATAGATTGCCTCGTACTTAATCTAGTAAATATGATCCATAGTTTTAAAGCTCAAAGAGATCGCTACCTACCTTTTGTTAAAGGTGCATTCAGATCCAAAGCAGGTTCTTGCTGTAGGTGTAGTTAATGTCTATTCATAGTAAAGAAAAGCGTTTTTTTCTCCAGTACATGGATAGGTAGTTGTCAGAAGTGTATTCTTCCTCTTCTACACATTTAGTCTTTACCCTTAGGGCACTGACACACCAGGCTGATGGACGGCTGTCGGCCAATGTTAGAGCCGTCAGTGAGTGTTCGTGGCACTAGCTGTTGCGGTGTGTCCTGCACCATTGACAGTAGTTGGCCCTTGTCCAAGTCATTTTGGTCAATTGAGTCCAGTTCCCTACAGGGTGGTGAATTGATATAAATCACTTGGCTGAATTTTGCTTCTCAGTTATGTGAATCGATGCACAAGAAGAGAAACGGAAAGAGAGAACACCTTGGGGCTGTTGTTGAAGTATCCATGATTTCACCCATTTAGTTCGGTTTCTCCCTATTTTTCGCCTCTTCACAAGTGACATTTAATACTTTTTACCAAATGTGTGTATATTTTCTGGTTTCTTTCCTCCTCTATAACAGTAAACTGAATATCTTTGGGTTGTGGCCCAAATAAGACATTTTCAGAACGTCATCTCTGGCTTTGGGAAACACTGATGAACATTTCTCACCATTTTTTGACAATTGGTAATAATATTCATCTAAGGATTACTCATGAAGAAAATAATCATTAATTGCAGCCCTCAATTGATTACTAAGTAACTTGGCAATGACAGTGCTCAAGTTGATCAAAGCCTCAGATGCTGTAGCACTATACCGGCTCTGTATCTCCTACGTTAGTCAAAAGACACACTTTCAAGTCAGAGATTAAGATGTTCTTTGTGTTCTTTTCAGAACAGTGGAGTTTGTGGCAAACTAAACAAGCTTTCTGCTTACTGTGTAATTACTGTAATACCCGGATTTGTTATCTCAGAACACTTAGCATGTGTTCAAAATTATATCAGTTCACAGTGGTAATGGATACCATGTGCCAGTCAACTACACACCAGTCTCAATTTATTTGGATGCCAACATACACATGATGAAACATGCGAAGAAGAAATAAAAAACAACAGTATGTTGATATGGTTATGAAAAAGCTTATTTAAGGAAACAAACAAGACAACAAACAATGTAAACTACATGAAGTGACCTCTATTTGTCCCTGTGTGTCTCTCTGCAGTGGAGGGGGAAGGTCAAGGTCGCATTCTCCAGCGGTTTCCTGAGAAAGACTGGGAGGACAGCCCGTTCCCACAAGGCATAGAGCTGGTAAGTCAACACTTACAAACATGTTCCAGTGTAGCTCAGGGGCAACAGACTCCATTCAGGGTTAAGGGATCAATTCCCTGGGCAGCTCAATGGTTAGAGTACAACATCTAGAGTTTGATGTATTCGTCTTGCTCTGAACTGGATGAGAGGTAATTGTATGGTAATTGCTGAATGAGTCAGTTTATTTATCGGCTAATATTGGTGTGACACGGATAAAGTGGTATCAGCCTACATGTTGTCCGATATGCACTGATATGAAAATTGTTATGTTATGTATTAACATATATCTTATTATAATGCAGAAAAAGATGCTTGTGGTAATTTATGATATAAGATTTCAGCGTTTCCCCGAGGATGGAGTTGTAGCAGTGGAGGTGAGTGTTCGCCTGCGTGCAAAAGCAAAGCGCAAAGTGCACCCTGCCGGGAGGTTTCTATGTGTCTGCCGGCACCAGAGGGGCTCTTCAGTAACAGTACATTTGTTCACAGTACTGAGCAGGGGAAATGTCTGTCTAGCTTATACATATGAGGCGTCTCAAGCTTTAGGAAAATACACTTTTATTGAACACAATAAAAGTATAGTCTTTAAAACAATTATTGACAATAATTTAACAAAAAATATATTAACAACCAGCCATATACAGTAAAATCACATAACACAAATACTAAAACAATCCAAAAGGTCTGTGCCTCTATGAAGTAATTTGAGATTGACAGTTTTCGCGTGTCACAGTGCCCCTCGCGCATGGTAATGCTGCGTTCGAGACAGTAGGAATTTTCCGACCTCCTACTAGAAAAAGTGCACTGGAACGCCACTCAAAGTCGGAGTCCTTACTTGTGAACTCGGCACAAATCTATCTACCCCGAATGATAATCCTGGGGTACAGTTTGGGTCATCATACTGTACTATTTATACTTATGTCATAGGCTACTTAGGGAATTTCATTTTTTTCCCCCTCTGATTATAATGCTCTCACACAGCCATCATGAACTCCCCTGCATGGGCTTGGTATGAAGATTCATGTTGTAAAGAAATGTTTTTATTATTTGTTTTAAGAGAGGAGTTATCCAAGTCAGAGTCCTGCACGGGTGAAAAATAATGACACAGATGCGGATCTTGTCGGAGGCCTGGAGGGGGTTTTACGATTGCCATTTTCAAGGCGTCACTTATCATCAGTCATTATTAGCGACACAAATGATAAGCATTCATATTTCATATGAGCTCATTAATGCGTGCTTGCACCCTCCCAGAGCTCCCATTCCCCACGCTGGCTTACTTTCACTTTTAAAAATTGCGTCCGTCCAATTTTCCTTCCGGCGTCGGTATCAATTTATAGCGGGTCGGCTCGGGTGCGGAATGTAATTTGTGCTACTTTCGGAAAACGGGTCGGATGCGGTTATAAGTATGGCGGGTTCGGCCTCTTCACCTCTCCTCTCTCCTCTTAAAACGATAATAATAATTCAGCAGCAGTGGTCATATTTCAGCAGTGGCGTCCAGCCGCTGCTAAGGTGCAATAGGAGAAACACTGATATTTCCCATTGAAATTAAATTTTAGATATCATGCATCCATAACACATTTTTACTCACATGTGTTTGATCATAGACAGATATACATAGACGCCTTGAGCGGGTTTGGCCCGCTGCGACAATACGTCGACGTCGACCGCCATATTGGAGGAGGCAGATCCGCCCCGTGAACTAATACGAGTCATGGAGTGAACTTTATAAGCTCCTTCTACAAAGTGCTGTAAGTTAATGCCTCTCATTTACACATTCACACGCGTACAGATATATTCAGGAAACGGAGAGGAACCAAAAACAACGTCTGTAACGTTCTCTGATGATTATAAACGTTAACTACTCCTTATATGTTCAGTATACAGGTCCGCACCGAACCATTTTATAATGTTTAACGCTGTTACTGTGATGATATCGGTTAAATATTGAATATGTCCATAATAACCACATCCCGACCTGTAAATGTGGCATCCGTGTGAATAAAAAACACCAACGTTTTTATAAATACAGTGATTTTTGATGATCTAAGTACAAATAATAACAATCATGGCGACAAAAACTTAACAAAGTCTGCAGTTCAAGATGAGAAACTACAGCAGCAGTGAGCTGCTTTCTTTTTTTCAGCAGTGAAGAGATATACTCCATGACAGAACATTATAACATTTGATAATGTATACAATAACATTTCATGGTTAAAAAAAAAGTAAAGTTGCAGCAGGCTACTGTTATACATATGCACCATATATAGTTTTTATTATTATTATTATTATTATTATTAGTAGTAGTAGTAGTAGTAGTACTATTTTTCTGCATAGTCTTGACTTTGAATGGGAGCATCTGTAACACTGCAATTTCCCGTCGGGCATCAATAAAGTATTTCTGATTATGATTAATATATTATGAATGTAACGTAATGAAACAAGTTGACAGTATGGTAGACAGATGTCACATTTACATGTCAGGATCTGGTTATTATAGACACGGATTCAATATTTAACTGTCATGTATCATCACAGTAACAGCGTTACATACATTAGCAGCTGTAAACACTGTAAACATGGTTTGGTGCAGACCTGTATACTGAACATATGAGGGGTAGTTAACGTTTATAATCATCAGAGAACGTTACAGACGTTGTTTTTGGTTCCTCTCGGTTTCCTGAATATATCCGTACGTATGTGAATGTATAAATGAGAGACATTAACTTACAGCACTTTGTAGAAAGAGCTTTATGAAGTTCACTCCATTGACTTGTATTACTTCACGGGGCGGAGCTGCCTCCTCCTATATGGTGGCGACGTCGATGTACGGTCCGGCGCTCAATGAGACGTCTATGTATATATGTCTATGTGTTTGATTACCACAATTGAGGGATCACTGCAAAAAATGTCTGTGTACCGGCCGAAATATTGATTGTATTTGAAGATTATTATATTGATTGAATTATTTCTCCCTAATATCAGTATTGGTGTCAATCAAAACAATCGGCCGGGCTCTACCTATTGTGCTCTACTTTTTGTGCCTTTAAACAAAAAGGGTCTTGTGGATTGTCGGCGATTCGGGTTATTTATATATAGTGAGCTTAAGAACCATTATGAACCAATTTATTGACAGGGTGGAAAATTTTATCTGACAGGGTATTTCCAAATTGCTATTTCATCTCTTCTTTCTCTTTAAAATGACTCATAGACCTCAGTACCACTATGAGGTAAACCTTTGTTCTTAGCATGTTACTTTTAAGGATCTAAAAATAGCCCAATCAGTAAGTTTCTTGTTCTGTCCAACAGTTTGGTGAAGAGTAATTGACATTTTGTCAAGGGTCAACTGTTGGGCTTTATACCGATGTTTTAAAGAATATATAAATATGTAGTCAAAAATATTTCTGCTCGGAAGAAACCAAAATAAATGCTATGTCATGGAGAATGGATTTAAAGGAGATCTAGGATTTACTGTGAATGGCTGTCTATGGCATTTAGTTTTCACATGAGTGCTCAAGAATAGGGACTGCATGTTCAGAAAACTGAGCAGGATTGAGGAGGTGACTTATTATACTTCCTGGAAGTGTTTCACAAATATATAATGTCATGGCAGTGGAAGGCCTCTACAGTGAAACTGAAAATGTCGACAATAAAACACGCACTCTTTGTTTTGTAGCTCAATCCTAATCCTATATCCTAATACATATGTAAATGTCTCTGTACAGAGCTCCATCTCTTATACTGGTGCAGGTTAGTCATCATAGCTTGCATAGCCATGATAAACGGTGCAGCCAGATCTGTGACCTTTCTCCACAGCACTGTGTAAGCACAGAAGAAAGATCTGGCTGCACCGTTTATCATTCTGGTACAGGGGAAACGTGCCCTGGCTTGCTTGTGTGTTAGGTTGGGGGACTCAAGCTGCCAGTTTGTTTATGTTTATGTCATTAGCAACCAGGTTAGGGTTGGGGTAACCTGCCTTTTTCAGCGGGTAGGCTGCTAGCGTGGAGATTGTTGCTGTTATTTCCCGTAGCAACAGAGACTTTTAAAATAGTAATGCGCCGAAAGGAAGGAAAACGCTTACTGAAATAGCAGCCAGTTGCAGACTTATACCAACACTGTTAGTCTGGCGAGTCAGACTGACTTTGCTGAATGTGTTAATAGCATCACAGGTAGAGCCCGACCGACATTCATTTTCTCACACACATTTTTGGGGGCATGCCACATGCTGTAAATATTGACTCTCTGTTGTTTGCTCACCACAGTGAACACTGCCACAGCATTGATTACGCCGTTAACATTTCATGTTTTGCAAGTAAATAAGATGTACTGTAACGTCTTTAAAGTAACTTCATTGTGATTAGAAATGAGAGCAGAATATACTTCCACTTTTTTTCACATGGTTCAGTCAAAACTTTGGCTGTGTCGTCATACTATAAAAGCAGGTGGAACGTTTTCAGAACCTGTTTGTTGCGTTAATGATAGCCCTGCCCAGGGTGAATCACCCTGAGGTGCTGAAAGAACAGATTACTTTTCTGATATGTCACCAAGGTTGGTATGTACACTAACCTTTCTATTATTTTCTTTTCATTCCCTTCTTTCCCATCAACCCATGTCCCCTAAATTTCCCTTCACCTTTCACCTCCTTCACTTCTTCCACCTTTTCTCTAGTTCTGTCAGCCCAGCGGTTGGCAGCTGGTTCCTGAGCGACAGCCTGCCTCCTTCTTTGTAGCGGTTTTGACTGACATCAACTCAGAGCGTCACTCCTGTGCCTGCTTTACCTTCTGGGAGGGCCTGGACAACTCACAGGTGAGACAGATGTCACCTGTTCAATGTCTTCATTGTTGTTGGTGCAACTCTGATGTGACTGTAGTTATATCTCTTCTTCTCTGTGTTCAGCTGCAGAAGGCCAAGCCCAGCGAGGTGGATGAGGTGGATGAGGAGCCTGCTGTCGTCCAATCAGCTCAGGTCTTCGCCCCCAAGAGCCTGGTGCTGGTGTCCCGACTGGACTACACCGAGGTGTTCAGGGTACGACACACACCCCAATTCAGAACTCACTTCCTTATCTGCATCAATAGATTTTTAACACAATATTGATCATATGCAGTATTGTTTGTTTTTAAGAGGAAAATGTTGTTTTACTAAGATGAATGTTGCAACATTGTATTTCTTTTGAGATAAACAGGTATTTATTGGAAATAGCATGATGATAAAAACTATAACCTATAGATATTGTGTTATTACTGTCTCTGTCAGGCCCTGTAGCATGTTGACCATTGACCTTTGTGTCCCTCCCTCTTGATTGAACAGAACTGTCTAGGTCTGATCTACACCGTCCATGTAGATGGCCTGCCTGTCCCTTTGGAAACAGTTATTGGAAATCTCCTCACTTGTGTCATACCCATTGCTGGAGGTTCCCAGGTAACAGCTGACTTTCCATCTCTCTCACACCGACACCTGCACAAACTACACAGCCCTCCAAAGGCAAAAGTCAGAGATCATGATGTGATGTCATATAGACTAAAGCTGAGCAGATCACCAGGAGTGAAGATAAACTGTTAAACCATTCTTCTTCGGTCTTGCTTCTTATGCTCCAGCTCGTTGGCTTTGCTGGGTGGTTACCCCACACCTTGTTTAGCAGTGTAGCTTACTCAGGCAGTAAGCAGTATAGAGAGGTAAAGCTTGGCACAACCTGCATGTAAAGCACATCTAGCTCTGACTGCTGGCATTGCTAAACAAGCATCCATGTTAGCCTGGTGCAACAGAGAGAGGTTGTTGAAGAGGTTCTGACCTTGTGTCATTCGTATAATGCGTGTAAATTAGAATATGCACATGCAGAAGGGCCCATAATGTGACTGCACATTTCTTTGTGCGTGCATAATTGCATAATTTATGGATTACTATCTACAGAGAGTCATGAGGTCTAAATGCCACTAATCTTCTTCATAGAGGTGGTTTTACAGCAGATCTCTGTCTCTGGGGGGTGGGGGTGGGGGCTCAGCTCACGTAAACACACTTGAGTATTGATCTTTTAACATCATTTCAGTTCATTTATATTGTTACGGGCTTACTGGGAGACATTAATTCCAAAGGTTTGCGAAACATAGGCCTCTTTGTGGATGATCAGCGGCACTTAACAGATGTAGACTGGATCATTACAATTTGCAGGCAGTGTTGGCCATGGACGAGAACCACAGTGCTTTGATTTATAGTCAGATGAACAAAACAAACTTGTTTGTGATTTCAAAATAATTTCAACAGTTTATTTCTCATTTATTGATTTATGTTGTTTGTCTTTTTTTTTTTTTTTTTTAACTATATTCACTCATTATTTTTAATATTTTGTAAGAACCATGTTTTCTTTATCTCACCTAATCTCTCTTATCTCACCAAAAATACTTTTTTCAGTTTTTATGCGTGTAGATTTAATAGGTGTAATTTCAATGTTACTACAAGTACTCGTGCACATGGAGCACATATGGTAAAAAGTGTCTATTTTCTCTAAATGCACATCAGCTGAACCCTCGCTGTGGTTTCCAGATGTTTTAACCCATGTGTGTCATTTTTGTGCACTCTACTGTACACTGGTTCCTCTGTGTTACAGATAAATGAGTCCCCAGTTTGTAGTTTAGAAAGGGTTCCACAGGCCTGTGACTGGCTCCTGGCCTGTCTCCAGGTAACTTTACCGTTCTGCAAGCTTCACCAATCAACAACCAGCTCGATGTTATTGATTCTGTTAATCAAACAGACCAAAGTTGTTTTCTTTTCTTTTAAGGAATGTGTTCTTTCTTGCACTCATTTCAAATCATGTGTGATTGATGGTGCTTGAGCTCTTTTTGATCAGCTTTTTTGTGTGATCTGTAATCAAACAGGATCATGTTGATCATTTAATCATTCCTTTCTTTTTATCTTCTGTTACGTTTGTCATCAACTTTATTTGTTGCCGCCATTAAGCATTTTGGATATTGATTATTTGTTTCTTCAGTTTCTCAAGCAGCCACACAAACACATCCAAAGCCGTTGCTGTGCAGGTCGTAGTTCAGTTGCTTAGTGACCATATGGGATGGCAGATGGCCTCCTACCGGGCAGCACAGTGTCTGAATGAGAGAATCAGATCTAATCAGTATTAACACGCATGTAGACCCAAACAGCAGAGGCTAATGCTTAGCTCTCCTCACACACTAACACATCTGAAAACAGAAACATGCTAAAATTAAAGCTTTGTACCTAATCATCCTCTATCATGATGATGAATTCTGACTAAAATGGTACCAATGGTTTCATTATAGAACTGGATAATACCCAGAACAGACTGTAAAAGTAAGACTTAGTAAGACATTTACACACACTGTTTGACTCACTCTAACAAACACCCATATACAGTAATGCACAGAGCTCCTTGAGGCTCTTACAAATAAGTTTGTACTGCTGCTACCCAGCCAAGCACAAACAGTTCTGTTCCTCCGACTCAAGAGGAAGACAGGCCATTTGGTAAAGAGTAACACACACTTACACGCATTCCTAGAACTGGTAAATCGCACAGGACTCTTCTATCAGCCGCACTTAATGTCTATCATTACCACAGTGTGTGTCTCTTAAAGTCAGCCTTTGTTCAAACACACACAACAGAACGACTCCAGCAACGTGACACTGAAATCATCCCTGCCATTAGACATATTGTCGTGGCAACACTGTCACACACCAAACAGACAATCTTCTAACCTTGTGCAAAGCTTTCATGGGATGGGTATTTTATATATTTGTAAGTCTGTGTTGATGAAATAGTTAGCATTACCTAATTAAACAGGTTAAAGTATCTGTAATACTGACATCTGGTAGGTTCCGCGATACATTTTTATTGTTGCATGATCAGCCACCCAGATTTAGATCTAAACAAGTTGCACATTACTAAAAATATTAAAATAATAGCCTGTTGTGATGTATAAAGTAAGTGTTGGGCAGTGCTTTCTAAATGACAACACTGGCATTACATGGCAATAAAAGTCATAGCGTCCCAGTTATGAATTGGATGATCTCGTCGTCTGGCAAGAGGGTTACCTGTTCCCGGTCCTCGTCGTCTCCTCAATTTACTGACATTTGTTGTTGCTGTTCTTCCTCAGCGAGTTCACTGCACGCTGCTGCTAGCTGCTTCTTAAATCCTTCGGTGTTGCATCCCACACATAACACTTTATCAACATGACCCGCCTGCTCAATCTTTTAACACAGACATTGATTTGATTTTACTCTGTCGGCTCAGAGGCAGAACAATAATGGCAGAACGATAATGTGCCGTCATTCCGTCTTTGCGCCTTTTTTTATTTTTACAGAACAGCAAAACATTCCTCACATGCAGAGGCTGTATTGCAGGGGCTGTTGATTATTCTTCATCCTACAAGTCCTTTTTCTTTTAACGTGAAATATTTAGATTGTAGACTGCATTTGTACAGTCGGAGAATGAAAAGCTTGAAAGGCATAGCAATAGTAACTAAGAGCTTTGTTTCATGCTCTAGCAATGGGGTAGGTTGTCAGTGACCAAAACAGGTCTGAGGTGCCGCCATGTAATGCTGGGCTGCCTTTTTGTTTAGAGAGAGCTCCACATTTATCTTAAACGGCTTAATAGTTTCAGTGCACTGCTGTACAGCTTGTGAAATAACTAAACACATTTTACAAGTGAGTGACTGGGACAGGTTGACCTGCAGGATGTTACAACACTTAAGTCATTTATCTGAGTACTTTACACAACCCTAATGTAAATGAACTACAGGCTGATGGTCTGAAGTGACAAACGGTGAATTACAGCAGCAGAGCAGTAGGGTGGCCTTGTGGTTGGAAAGGCCATCCTTAACACAGAGAAGTGACAAGACACTGAGTTTTCTTGCATTTTTTCCTGTCAAATCCCCTTGAGCAACATCTCCCAATCTGTACACGACCCTGACCTATCACCTGAGTGTGTATTTGGTAGTTTCCGATTCCCCGTGGTGGGGGATGACTCGTATTTAGTATGGATGAGAGTCAAGTGCTCATCTTACCACCCATTAGTGATTTAGCGGTTACAGGAACATGTTTTAATCTGTCTCTATTATGAACTCATTTGACAGAGGTAATTCCGGTCCATGTTTCTGGAAACTGTCTGTCACCCTGCCAAGTGCTGCTGTCTGTATTTGATTTAGCAGCAATAAATCAGAACTTTAAGGCATAGCTGAGAAAAAAACCCCACTTCAAACTGAAAGTTGCACAAGTTGCTGGCCACTTTCTGCTCGTTTCGACTCGTTTGTTCTCACGTAGCCCCTGAGCTTGAGTTTTCCCTTTGCCTCTTATCATTGCAGTGTGTCAATGAGTTTGAGGTTGGAAGGGGATTTGAGAGCAGGATCTCTGCAGTTTCAGTTTGAGTACAGGGTCATATGTTTTTCGATAAACCAGAATGTGGTTGGTATTTTCAGTTTTGAAATTAAAGTTGTAATTCAAGTGCATTTTCAAAACCATATGCAGATGTAGGAGCTCATCCTTGAGTGTGTGGTAGGACTGCACGATATTGGAGAAACTGTCATTGCGATTTTTGGTTTTCTGTGATATATATTTACTGGAGGAATACAGGACTTTTCAGCAGATAACTTAAAAAGCTAAATAGAGTCTATGCACGTGATGTCACAAAATTTGGAAGTCAGCATGGTCACAACCCCTTAGTCTCAGAAAGAGCACTGAATGTCAACATTGTCAATATTAACTGCCATAATCTTGACTTTCAGCTTACATGCTACAAAAACTACAGATACACATTTAACCAACTATTTTTGCACTGCACATACTGCTGTGAGACTACTGAAACCATATATTGTGCAGCCCTAGTGTGTGTGAGACCTACAATGAACTGTGCTGGTAAAGGAAATGTCATCTGCATACTGCATACCATCGCTTGCTATTGCATATATTCCTGAGGTGCGTTTATTTGAAGTTTGGACTAAAGTGATGTAATGAATCACCTGTTGTGCTGCTGAATGCTAAATGATCGCTTCATTTTGTTTTGCACGTGTCTCTCATATCTATTGTTGCACTCATCTTTTGTTTTTCACAGCAGTCGTCTTCACGTTCATGATGTTATTGTTTGTGCAGCATACTTGTTTTGCCATGCTGCCATTACTGTCATGTTGTTGTCAAGTGTGGGCATTCTGTGCCCTCACTCCTGTTGTTTCTAACCTGTGTCTTATCCTGCGGGGTGTGTGTGTGTGTGTGTGTGTGTGTGTGTGTGTGTGTGTGCGTGTGCGTGCGTGTGTGTTTGCGTGTGTGTGTGTCTCTGCTGGGTGCTTGTGTAGCCGGGCCAAGAGGAGAGAGAGGAGAGTTTGGTACGCCAGCCTGACTTCATTCTCCCCTCGCCACCAATCAGTTCTCAGCTTCCTCAGCTGCCTTTTCTCCGCCCATTCCTCTCAACAAATCCACGCACACCTCCTGTGGCAGGAGAACCAATCAAAATGCTTTGATACAGACTCAATACGTGACCCACAGCCGATCATTTATGTCATATTAAGTACACATCTGTGACAAGCCTCTCAACTTCCAAATACCAAGCATTCTGCCTTAAATTCTGATGTTTTATCCGTATCACCACCGCAGTTCTGTTGAGGATCTGAAATTGAAACTACAACAAAAGGAACACTTTCAGATCACTGTGAACACATCAGTCAAGATAGATTTATAGAACTACTGCCGTGTAATTAGGACGAACAAGACAAAGTAATTTATTTATTATTGTAGATTTAGATAAATGTTTCAGTAAGATATGTCACATCGACCTGGAGCTCTTTTTCAGAACTGGCTGGTACAGTGTGGTCCAACCCGCTGATGATATCAGCCTGCCAAAGACACTGTCCTGACATTTTCTTTGTCCCCTGGTTCAAAGGGTGCATTCCTGTTAAACTCATTATCAAACTTCAACAACCAAACAATGAATTTGAATCACGTGATGATCAGCTGTTGGATCACTGTATTGAATCAGTAACAGCTCGCCTATGGTCGCTGATGCTGATGCTACTGCTGCTGCTGTAGAGAGCATGACAATAATGCTGCACCTTTCCCTCCCAGCTAACCCAGTACACACACAAAGCTTTACCGACTGGGTACATTTGAAACACTTACAGTTGCGGAATCAAACTGGTTTGTGAAGCTTAAAGGCCCTCTGGCAAGATTAAATACACCTTGGATGCCTGCTGTTACATCACAGTCCGGGGGTTGATACAAGTGCTTTCATGTCATTTCGTTTCCCCAAAAGGTCACAGCATTGTGATTATGTGAGAAAATAACTGGATTTTCAACTTGGCCATATTTGTGTAGCCCAATGCAACATGGTCAGTGGGATGTTTGTTTTGTTTAAAGTCATAGAGGGCTTAACTTTAAAAACTTAGCTTTAAATGCCTTTTGTACTTTTTTTAAGTACATAGTGTTCCGTAGTCATGTGATCTTGCCTGAAACGCTGTAACTGCATTGATTTATCTTTTTGCAGTCTAAATCAGACCTCTTTCCAACTCCCGAATACGCTTGTTATCCAAACCACACATAAATCAATATTTATTGACTCTGTCTGGAGCACATTAGACTTTTAGATTTACAAATTAAATTTGGTTATCTGCAATGGAGGTCTTCGTTATTAGACACAGAGTAGAGATTATCAGAAAATCTTGAATATCCAGTGAATAACTGTTTCTTTTCTGTTAGAACATCTTGAATAAAGACACTTTGTACATATCAGATAAGTGTGTCCACAGTGTCAAATGTTGCAGATGTTAATTTTATCTCGGGATGCTTCACGGCCCTAAACAAATGATTCATAAAGATTCACCTGATCAGTCTCCTTTCCCTTTGTGCTCACATTAGTCTGCAGTGGAAAAATCGCCTGCGCATGACACCTGCCATGTGTGCTGGGAATTCTCTCTCCCACAAAGGCTCATTGACACGGTGGTGCCGGTGTTGTTTTGCAGTAAGGTCGTTGGCATGGAGTCCTGCCCAGCTCCATTCACGTCCTGATCAGCTGGAATGGCTTGTGTTTTATTTGTGATGTACCTGCTAAGCTTCTGGGATTCTCCATCTCTCTGTGGCTGACTCACTCTGCTCTGTGGACACTGATTAAACCACGCTGTCACGGCCTGATTTTCTGAGAAACTGCATTCGTTCTTTGTTTTTTCTCACCCCCCTCTTCCATCCTTCTTTTCTCTCCTTCTCTCTCTTAATCTGTAGAGGACTATAACGTTAGGCGCTGGCGACCGGCAAGTTATCCAAACCCCCATCGATGACTCGCTTCCTATCAGTGGCAGCAGTGTGGCTCAGCTCTTCAGACAGCTTGGTATGGCCCGTCACTCTATGGACCTCATTCTACACCTGTCCCAATTCCAAATAGCATTTTTTGTGATTTTAACTCATGGTTGCTTAATGTTGATAAGCACAATGAAACAGTCAAAGTTAGTCAATTATAATCTATAGCCTAAGATCTTTACACTTAAGATCAGTTTTGTAAGTCACACTTGAGTTAAAGTAAAGATATCGTGTAAAATATCACTTTGGTAAAAGTCCCCCATATGAATAGTACTTGAGTAAATGACCATAAGTATCTGATATAAAATGTATCAAACATACAAGTCAAAGTAAATTATACATACATTTACATAATGTATATACTGATTATTAGATCTGATATTCAGCATATCAGAATAGAAAAAATAATTTCAAAGCATGCTACTTTGGCTGTGGTGCAGCATGCAGTTTGCAGTCTAACTAGTAACTCAAGTTATCAGGTGAATGTAGTGGAGTAAAAATACAGTGTTTGCCTCAAGTATTTGGTAGAGGCGATATAAAGTAGCAGAAAATGGAAATACTCCAAGTACATATACCTCAAAATTGTACTTAAAAGTATAGTACTCATTGGAGTAAATGTACTTTACATTTCATCCCTGTATAAGATACATCAGATTTTAACATGATATAACTGTGCCATATGTGTTATTGTGTGATAATCCAGTGCTATACTTTAGTTCCTTTACCAGCCTCTGATACTTGAAAACAATCTTGAAATTGTTGGAAAAAAAATTATTATCTTAAAGAGTTTTCAGAAGTGCATAGAAAGCCTGATACTTTCCCTGTCATTAATAGAGGAACTGAAACCTGTAGCAAAACCTCCAAATGTCTTGTTTCAGTGTTCGGTCACAGCAGATTTTTTTTTAGATCATTGGTTGAACTGATAACTAATATAATCTTCTTGTGGTAGAACATATGGTTATGAATTTAGTCCCTGACTTGGACTCTGTGTGATGGCTCGTCTGTGCTCTGTTCTCCCTCAGGTATAGTGAACGTGTTGTATCTGTTCTGTGCCGCCCTGACGGAACATAAGATCCTGTTCCTGTCCAGCAGCTACCAGAGACTAACGGATGCCTGCCGAGGGTTGCTGGCCATCATGTTCCCCCTCAAATACAGGTGTGACTCCTCCCCTCAGTCTCTCCATGCTGTCATTTTAGATCTTTCTCTGGGTATTCACTTTTTTGACAGGTCACTTTTGACTGATATTGAATGGATAAAGCAAAGTGAGTTATGGGTTTAGTTCCAACAGCAGATGCATTAAATCTCTTCCTGTTTTTGTCCCTTTCAGCTTCACCTTCGTTCCCATCCTGCCAGGGAAACTATTAGAGGTCCTCAGCACCCCCACACCCTTCATCATTGGTGTCAATTCATTCTTTCGATCGGAGACACAAGAATTGGTGAGTTCTGGTCACTACAATACAACAGAATGATGCTACTGTATATACAAAAGATGCCAGGGACAATTGAATATTTACATATAAATCTAAAATGACGCAGGGAGTTTGTTGTCTCTCATGAGCCTGAAGCTTGAGGTTATCCTCTTTTTTTTGTCCAGTCATGGTACCCCATTAAAGTTATATCAGGGAGATTTGGAGTGCATTTTTGCAGAGGACAGGGAGTTTGCAGCAAACTCCTTGTCCTCTGCAAAGATGCAAATTGATGCACCGAGCATATACATTAAAAACAAGGTAGCAAGGGTGTTTTTTTTCACTCAAAGTATGGACAGGAAGGGCATCCAGTAATTAGTGAAAGTGTACGTATGAGCCTATAAATATTGTTTTAAGACAGAAATGAAAAAATGTGACTTTAAAGTTTGTATATGTAAACAAAGTGTAAAAGTAATGACCTATCCAATGACCGTAGTTAACAGTATCAGTCCTCTATACAAAGAATTTAGAATCTATCTAAAGAATGTTAGATCTTGAAATTTCCTGACCAAGGCCCACCTTGTCCCTCACTAGCCACCGTAGTTGTTTTATGGGAGTGTGTTGGCAGTGCCTTCTGAAAGAGGAAATAAAAAAGCTTTTGAACAGAAAACAACAGAGGATGCAGTCTGAAGCAGCAGAAAACATTGGCACCACACAACCAGCTGGAGGACAAAATGCCTACTAGACACAGCCCACTCCATCAACGATAAACAAACAAGCCAGTATCATTAAAAAACCCAGCATGCACCGTGTGGAAGATGAGACTTAGCAGGAACACCTGCTGCCAGTTTCCAGCTGTGGGAGAGAAACGTGATATAAGAAAAGCAACCTTAGTGTTAAAAGTTAAAAGTGGTGTTTCTTAGTTTAATAAACCTGCTCCCAAAAAGGACCAGAGGGTAAACCCCTACTGTATACTGACAAACCCCTCAGCTACTCGCACATGGAATTTTGATTATGAAAATGTTTAATGTAAACTCTCGCTGACCCAATAAGCAACGGTTCATCTATCTTTTAATAAACTGCCAGCTGGTTACTTACTACCTGCATACCTGTGTAGGTTCTAATACAATAGTCTTCACAAACCTCGCCAAGAATTGTTCCAATATAAATGACAATAATTACAGCATAGCATCATGATCGAAGGAAATAATTAGCTGCTGTCATATTAAAGCCTGATGAGAGTGTAATAAACGCTCCCGTCGGACATGTCTGACCGTATGCTGCTGCATGCACCGCCCTGATGGAGCCATTGTGTGGCATCACAACGGGGCACTGTATTTGGTACAGTAGTCATACGGCCATTATCAGTGTGAGAGTAGTGGTCAGGGTCAGAGGTCAGAGGTTATCGTTTGGGCAGCCTCTCCTGCTGTCTGCAGTGAAATGTGAATGTGTGTTCTATTGTTTGATATTGCGCTTCCTGTAATGAGCAGCTGTTGATGGAGACGACTGTCTGTCTCTTCTGTTGTCTGCTCGTGTCTGGTACTGCTGTACTTTTATCAACCAGAGGCAGACATGAAAAGCGTGTTTTATGTGATTTTTCAGTTGGACGTGATCATCGCCGACCTGGATGGAGGCACGGTGACCATCCCTGAGTGCGTCCACATCTCCCTCCTGCCTGAACCGATCCTTCAGCAGACCCAGACTGCTCTGTCCATGGTAAGAGCTGCAGCCCAAACCCTGAACACACCCTATTACACACCACTACTGAGGGCTAGGGAATCTCATTAACATCTAGTGGGTGGTTTCTACCAAGCAATAAATTCCCCACTGGTGCTTTATGGGCTAAGATGCCAGGAAGCTCTTTAAGGTTCGTTTAGCTCCTGTTACTTTGGATGACTCCTGAAGTTTCGTTTTTATTCTGGTGAAGTAATTTTCTTTTTTTTCTATTTAAATGGTGGTTTTACTTTTGTTACAACTCACACTGATAATTTTTAACACACACCAAGAGAAGTTGAGTGCAGCGTAGCAGATATAAAATACAAAAAAAACTTGAGTCCCTCTAATAATTTATTGCAATTTTCATATATTCATCACTTTATCTGATGTGAGCGGATTGTAATGTCTAGTGAAAAACGAGACCTCCCCTGTCTCTCTCGGTTGTCCATACAAGCCTGTGGACTGTTTGTCAAAGTTGTTTAATGTTGTGGGACTGTGGATTTCTTTGTGAAGGACTCGTGTTAGTTTTTCCTCGACAGTCCATAGGATGTGACTTTGTGTCCGTTCTCGAGTGCCTCATCTCAGTGCCTCTCTCCACTCCGCTAACAGAGAGCAACAGTAGCGAACGTTGGTTTAGAAATGTTTTTGTTGTATTTTACCTTTTTATTGTAATTTAGTTAAGTTTCAGTTAAGTTGGTTGTGTTTTTTGGAGTTTAGTTTTATTTTAGTTGGAGCTTGGTGTCGTGATGCTGCCAACTCTTATGCAATTAGAACCATATCACCCTCACACACATAGTAATGCATGTCCTGTCAGGTGCTATTCCAGCACTCCACTATTGTGTTCATATCAAGCACTTCAAATAATGCCCTCTCGCATTAAGCACGTGAGCCTCTTCCAGGACTCCAGAGCCAGCTCCTTCTGAGAAATGATTTCTATCTCTTTAGGTGTGTAAACAAATGCTTTCCCAGTTTCCTTATTCTCTTACTGACATTTGCAGAATGAGGCAATTTTTTTTCCTGCTTCCCAGTAATCATTTTATTGAACCTTTCAGGAATGTGAATCACTATGAAACTGTTGCAGGAACTTTGTTTTGATTGCTGGCACGTGGGAAGTGTAAGGGGGAATTGTGGTTTACCAGAATATGTTTCTCCAGCCTTGTCTGGAACTTTGTCATGTTTGATTTAATGTCTCAGATACATGCCTGTCCCATGCTCAGTTTCAATGATCAAATAAATCACATTTTGACTCTGAGTCTGTCTGATCTGACAGCTCACGTGCTGCAGAGTCATAAACTACTACTGAAAGCAGTGTTTAAACCACCCAAGTGTTTATCTTACTGATTATACAGAGCTCATAAAGAGTATTTATTCCCTGTAACTCCTTCAGGTTATAATGTTTTACTGTGTTGAATAACATTGGATGTCATTTGGACTTATTACACTTGCAACCAAAAAACAAGACCAGTAGTCTACAGCCATGCAGCTGTAGTTAATAAAAGTTAATAAAATACATGACATTGTTATGGATAAATCAGTGGTTCCTAGATGTTTTGGCTTGTGAGCCATTATAGGTAAGCAGTGCTTAGTTTGGGTCCCTCTTCATCTTTCGGATGTCTATTGTTCTTTGCAGCCACCACCAAATAGACATTTCCCCATTTGAAACTAGTCACATGGTTTCATTTCAAGAATTTTTTGTGACCCAAAGAGATCAAATGATTCTGTAATTCTTTATAAAGCAAGGATTAGAGAAATCTCCCAAATATTTAGGTTTGTTGCAGGTTGTAACCCTTTGGAATCTCAAGCTACAACATCAGAATTTTATATTATGTAATATATAATAATATGGCAGTCAAGAGCATTTTTCTGTAGAACCAGTACTTTTACTTAAAATTACATTCAAAGTACATTCAGGATTTTAGAAAGAAAAGTGGGATTTTGAATGCAGTATTTTCACATGGATGAATTGGGAAATATCTGAGTACATCTTCCACTGCTCTTGCTCTTCATCAGGCTTGTGAAGTGACACATAAGCCTTTTCACAAGCCTGATAAAGAGCAACGTATTTTGAATCTTAAAATTAAGATTTAATGACAAACATTGTTAATCCATCTCTATGACGTGGATTCATCCAGTTCGCTTGATTGCAGCGAGTCAGTGGTGGGAAAATTCTGATGTGTGCAATGATGCCAAGTCATCCTGGATGGTCTGTTTACTGTTGTGACTGCAGTCACGTATGAGACATAGTGATAAACTTTATTAGATTATTGTCTCTGATGAGTTTCTAGTAAAATATTCATAGTCTTGCCATAAACCATAGGATGATTTTCCCTCTACTTGCTGCACAGAGTTTTTGAAGATGTGATGTCACTGAGCCCGAGGGCAGGATGTGTTTATTTGGTAGAGGCTGGAGCTGATGTTTCTCAACGCAGATATGCCAAGTTTGTATTTGGATGCTGTGAGGAGGCGAAATTTTGGGAATCAATCAAGCTCTTCCCACGGACTCTCACTGTATTCGAAATATTTGTAATATAAGAAATGTGTTATCAAAATAGAAGCTGAAGATACAGTCTCCCTCTGGAGACGTCAAGTAAAATAGATACAATAAACTTTGCAGTTGGATCGTATTGTGCATGATCTGCAGACAAGAGCTGCACATTTTATTTTATGTCACAGTTACTGCCTGGACACAAATCATTTACAGCATCTAAACAATCATGGAATTATGATGTTGTTGTTTTTTTTTAGATTGTATTACGGCTCATTAAAATAAGGGTTGGTCAGTGATTCTAGAAGCTTTTTTTCCGACAAAAGAAGACAATCCTTAGATATGTTTTATATTGTTTTTCCCTTGTTTTTCCCAACATCTGGGAATAATGCAATATTGTTTTCGCCTATTTTGTAACCAGGCTCTGTAAAATGTGTGTCGCACAATCTTTAAGAAACAGGGGTCGATCTTTAAATAATAGCTGAATAGTTCCCGATGACTGTTGAATAACTTCTTCTTTTTTTTCTTGCAATGCCCATCCAAACTGTTTATGTATGTGCGTGCCTGCCTGCACTCTGCCCAATGGCTGTGCACTCATTGCACATAAAGTGAGTCTTCCACAGGTCTAGGCGGATGTATTGCATAAGCTATTAGCCAGCTAATGGCACAAGAATGGCAAAGAGAGCGCAGCCACATTTTCCCAACACTAACATAACAGCCTGACAGCAGTGAGCACTAACAAGGACATGATAATGTTAGATGTTTTCTTGCATGTGAGTGAGATATGAGGTACTTGGATTCAGTTAGTGATGACAGCGATGTGCTGCGCTCACAGTACTCAGCCGTTGAGCCTGTCGTTCAGCAGCTAACTCAGTAGCACAAAGCATGCAGCCAGTGAGCCAAAGAACTGAGCTGCTGTGGCAATAACAGCCTTGTTCAGCGGCTAACCCAGTTTGCACAAAGCACACACCAACAGCAGTGAACAATAAATACTGTGGCAGTTAGCCTTTACAGATCGAGGTAGGTTTGTGGCAGCTACTTTGCTTGTGTTTATATGATTGAAGCATTTAACAGTGTTGTTTATTCTTATATTTATTAGAATGAAAAGAGAGAGTTGAGCAAGTTGGATACTTTCACAGTTTAGTTTGCTCTTCCTGGCAAAAAGAAAAAGCAAATGAAAAAGAAAAGAATTCCAACTTGTGGATACATTTGAAAAGGCTTCAGTTGTTCTCCTCAGCTTTATCGCTCCATCCACAGGAAGCCAATGAAAGATTCAGCGTGGTTACGTTTAAAAATGTAATTCTTCAAACCCAAACAACACCTTAGTCATAATTCATTTTACCATCTGCCATCATCTTCTGTTATGCTGGATCAATAGTTTATGTTACGAGAATCCTTCAGACGGCAATCTGCTTTATTGTATGAGTCATTGTTGCTGTCTCTACCTCTGCCTTCCTGCAGTCACTCGCTCTGCCCTCTTATCTAACACACAGACACACAAGATGAAGTCGTAACATTTACTGCACACCCTTGTGATGTGCTTCTTTTATCCTGATTATATTGATTTAATTGTTTTATTATCTTTAGTTTTATCCATGCTGATGTCCTTTGTTTCTTGCAACCAAAAAGAAGCTAATTAAAAGTGTGAATCAAGGTGAGTTAGTGCAAGGACATCAACCACAGACCCATTGGATGTAATTTTGTTCCAAGGATCTGATAAGAAAGTTGTTGTTTTGTGGTGTTTGTAAATGCTTCATGTTAAGACGGATGACAGTGGTCAGATTGAACCTTGTCTTACAGAATACCACTGAATGAATCCTGTCCCTGCCAACATCTGTGTGTCAAAGTGTCCCCGAGCAATATGCTGACCCTAGACCCACTGACTGGGCGGCTGCGAAATGCCTGAGATGACAAGGCTCAAAATAAACTGAGCGATAAAAATGAAAGTGTTTTTATGGTGTCATCCCCCATGTTTTTGTCACTGGTTGCTCTGTGTGCTGTATGGCTTATAACCTGGAGACTGTTGTGTATCATGGTCTTTGCTACCAAACAGCCAAAGAGAAGTTCACTGGGTTATGGGCCTGAGTCCTCAGCCAGCCGAGCTGTGTGTACAGACACTGATTTTTGCTTCAGTTAAGCCAGTTCTGGCCTTGTCAAGAGAACTATCGACCCAGGCAGACCCCAAAGTGTATTAGCTGGTCCGATCAGCTCACATAGGCAGGACTGACCTCCTTCATTGAAACAAGACCCAAGGACGGATAAGTGCAGAGCTGGAAAACTGATGAGGTGGTTTGTGTAACAGGGTCTGTTCATTAATTTGAATTGTCAGATATATTCCCCGAGAAAGAAAGAAGCAGCTTTGAGTGAAGGTTGCAGGAGCGATGATGGTGTAGATTGTTGGGCAGCAACGTGAAGCGGGGCTTAGCTGCTATGCTCTCCTTACAGTTATCTGGATGAACTTTCATGAAATGGCCTTATTCCGAGGGCTATTTCCAAGGAAGTGTGTGTTGATGGTAATTTGGGCTCTGGAAACTGACTGTTGCAGCTGCTTCCTTGTGTTTCCACACTGTAAAACAAAGAGTTTACTTTAAATAATTTTTTTTCCTTAAAGCTGCACTAAAACAAATGCATCATTTCCAATTGTTTTTCACTTTTTTACGAACTGTTGGCCAAAGAGTGACTGTCGTACTGGTAGTCAAGATTTGTCTCAGGGCTTGACTCAGTTACCCAGAATTCCACCGATGCAGCAGGAACAGGCCTGTAGGAGGTATGTAGTAGGAACGTAGTGATTAACGGCGGCTTCGTGTTTGTTGTAGGTTTTGGATCCAGAGCTGGAAATCGCTGATCATGCCTTCCCTCCTCTCTCCACACAACCCTCTGCACTCAAAATCCAGGTAAGAGAACCACCTCTGAGTTCTGAGAAGTCTCCAAATCACGTTGAGCTTTTAATAATGTTTAAGTGTCTTGACTGTTTTTCTTGTGAGGAATTAACCAAATAAAAAAATTGTTTTTTACTTTGTACAGCACTTTTCCTAAATGTAGCCTGTAAAATCAACACAATGACACATTCTGGGCGCAGCATTAAGCTCAAGAGGCTTTTTGATAGAGAGCTGAATAGATCACTGCTCTCTAAGAAGTCACCAAAGTAGGCTGTTTGTACAGCCAAATTGCTCATTCCCTCACCCAAAAATGATGTCTAAAGTGGTCAGATTGAATCCAAAGCCTGTATACTCTGCTGCTCCGATAGGCCTCATGGCTTACAATAATGTAGTAGTTTTAAAAAGCAAAAAAATGTAGCTAGATGAAATCTGCAAGTTCTCCAGACTCTGTGTCCAGTTCAGTTCCTCATTCCATCATTCCATTAGTCCTTCAGTTTTGTGTGTGTGTGTGTGTGTGTGTGTGTGTGTGTGTGTGTGTGTGTGTGTGTGTGTGTGTGTGTGTGTGTGTGTGTGTGTGTGTGTTGGCTCTAACTTGACTGCCGTGTGTGTTTCAGGATAAGGAGATCCGGGCAGTCTTCCTGTGGCTGTTTGCTCGGCTCTTCCAGGGCTATCGCTGGTGTTTACACATCATCCGCATTCACCCAGAGCCAGTGATCCGCTTCCACAAGGTGTGTGAACAATACCGCCCATGATTAAAACTCTGACCAATCATCTGTGTGTTCTCAAGAGAACGAGTCACCCCAGGATAGCGGCCATCATTGTATATGCGGAGAGAGGATCAGATTAGTGTAACATGTGTTTCCACAGGCTGCCTTCCTGGGTCAGAGGGCGCTGACAGAGGACGACTTCCTCATGAAGGTGTTGGATGGCATGGCGTTTGCAGGCTTCGTGTCGGAGAGAGGGCCTCCTTACAGAGCCACTGACCTGTTTGATGACGTGAGTCTGTCAGCGCACTGCACCACGAAACGTTTTGTGATAGTGTTTATTTTTTTTTCGTTTACAAATCCGAACTGTGCCCCACACATTATTGTCCAAATTCTGAATTTCTGCCCCAGTCCCATGATGTAAATGAAAAAGTGACAGAATGACTCGAAATGACAATGACATGTGTCCAAAATCTCCATTTACTGCTCATTACAGTGTAAACTATAGTGTGTATTGTTATATAGGACAGTGGTCCTCAATGTTTTACATCAAGCTTCTAAACTGATGCAGATTAGACCACAACCCCAATCTGATAAGAATTTTGCTTTTAATTGTTTTATGACAGAAAATGTGTAGAAACCAGAATAGTCATTTAATCTGTCATGAAAATGAATTATTCCTATTTCTGCTGGGACCCCCTAGAACCCTCTCAAGGTTTTAGACTTGTAGCTATTGAGGCCCATAACTTAAATTCACCAGAAATGGCTGAGTTGGCCTATGAAAAGAGACCATAGTCAGACTGGTTTCCACATTTGACTTTGACTCTGTTGCCAAGGGCTGGTGACACTATCTGCAAATAAATATATCTTTATTTATTCATTTTTTGTTTTGTGTAGATGGGATCCAGTGCAATCTGCAAAAATAACAAACAAGTAGATTTCAAAGGGGGCCCTGTGGAATTTACAATGAGTTTCTCACCAAACGACGTTGTGTGTTTCCTTCAGTACTTTCCCTTTCTCATTAAACATTTGTCAAGCTGTCTTTTCTTTTCAATGTGCTGATTTCTGCAACACACGTTCATGAAAGCTAAATTGTCCCGGTAAGCTCTGGGTAATTGTTAAAGTCAAAAGGACAATGCTGAAATTGAAGGTGCGCGTGTCTTTGTCCTGTGTCCACAGCTGGTGGCCAATCATGTGGAGCGGATACGACAAGAGGAGGCCTGTCCACAGAAAGTCATGAACCATGTCAAGGAGCTGGCGGAGCAGCTCTTCAAAAATGTACGTTCTCTAATGAAATTGACAAGGATACCTGTTAGTCAAGCTGCATTCTGCTATTTTTCCTGTCAGCCCTGTTGTGTCCTCTTTCTTCCTCAAGTTTTCTTTGGGTAGACTCTGTGCACCTTCACTTTTTTGGCCTAGTATATGCCTTATTTCTTTTTTATAGCTTTTTCTTTGTTCAGTTGCTTCCTTATTATCCTTCTCTCACCAGTTTTCCTTTTTGTCCCCTCTTTACTCTTCCCTTCCTCTAGGAGAATCCTTACCCTGCTGTGGCGATGCACAAAGTCACGCGACCGTCAGAAAACAGCCAGAACAATGCACATAATCAGAAGCCTTTCCCTGGGCTGGATGACGTCGCAGTTCAGCTCTTCATCGACCACGCTGCCGCCAAGCTCAAGACTGCACCTCCTGTAGTCAAGGCGGAGCTCAAGAGCATGGTGCCATCGGGGCCCCCACTGGGTGAGCTGAGGGGAGGACTAAGGGGCTGAAACTGTGTTTATGTAAATTGGTAATGTGGTAAATATCAGGTCTTAAGAATGGTTGGAACCGATTAATTAAAAATGAGATCAATTTATGTATAGCAGTACTAGAAAAGGACAGGTGTAAAAACTTGACTAGTTCAGCCAGTCCACTTGCGCCCCAAACTTCTTTTGTGAACTTTAACTGACAGCCTGTCTCACAGTATGTGCTTAATGAGGTTGAGTTTGGTGCTGCGGTGATGAATGAGCGTCTGATCACTGCTCCCCACCTCCACAGGAGACACCGTGGACAGGAATGGCAACGTGATGGCTAACAGCGCCCGCAGGCTGGAGGTGGTCAGGAACTGCATCACGTACATCTTTGAGAACAAGATGCTGGAGGCCAAGAAGGTAAGAATGATTGATTTCTGCACGAGCAGACTGACGGAGGAGAGTTTAGTGAATTCTATCACACAACACTGAAAACCAACTAGCAGAAATATAATCCCTCTTCATTGGACCTATTTTTTTTTTTTTTCAAAGGTGTTATTTGTAGTAATTTTTAGTTGTTGGTCTAATGTTTGTGAAGCAATCATGTTTGGGACTCAGCTGTTGTTTTCATCCTCTCTCTCCAGTTAATGCCAGCTGTATTGAGGGCGTTGAAGGGTCGGGCAGCCCGGATTTGTCTAACCCAGGAGCTCAATCAGCACGTCCTGCAGAACCGGGCGGTGCTGGACGACCAGCAGTTTGACTACATTGTCCGAATGATGAACTGCACCCTACAGGTAAGCCTGCAAATACAGCAATATCACTATAATGAATATTATGGCCCAAACAACTCGAGATATACAGTAGTTATTAATCAAATTTAACATGGGAATTTAATGGCAATGCATCAGGTAGCTTTTGAGATATTTCAGTGGTAGACCAACCAACATTGTCATCCTTTACGTCACACTGCTAGCATGGCTAAAAAAGAAATATTGAAAATTATTTTGACTTATCACTTCTGCCAATTTCAGTCAAACTTAGTTGTTGCTAAAGTAGAAATACTTTTAAGATCTAACATGCTTGTTACAGCTTCACAAATATGGTCTGTTTAAAGCATGATCCCCTGGATTACATCTTTTGAATACAGTTCATTTTTATGGTTTCCAGTTGTCATATCATTCATTGCTTATCTGTTCTTGTTCAGGACTGCTCCCATATAGATGAACACGGTATTGCAGCTGCGCTCCTTCCACTGGTCACAGCCTTCTGCAGAGTAAGTTTATAACCAGCATCACCAGAGTCACTCCACCTTGGCTAAGTTAAGCCTTAATAAGAACCAATTTAAAGGTCCTATACCTCCAAAACCTCCTGTTTGCCCTAATTGGTCAGTTCTCACAGGCCGCACTCGCTCCATCTGTGCCAAGCTGGGGGCATGGCCGAAGGCGGGGACTGTACTGTTTTAAAACACAACCTTATAAATGTCCTCATGGTTCATTTAAATGTGCGGCATGTACAAATTTCAGTCCAAAGCTGATCAACTGAAGAAAACTTACAGTTTTGGTGTTATGTTATGGTGCCGCTCCCTGCCAGCATCCTGTGCTAGTAGAGCAAACAACACCAACACACCTTGGCTGCTCCACTAATGAGCTAACTAGCTAAAGGCAGCTACAGAGTACCACAATTCTTTCATATTACTTTTAAAGGCACCGTTTCTGCATACAGGCTGCGTACATATCTATGTTAACTGAGCGTTTTCATACATTCACAGTATTTATATAGCCCCTAGACCTGCTTTATATGACATTTAAATTACATTTAAAATCCACTTGTCCCGCAGGTTTTTACAATTCAAGAACATGTTGTTTTCTTGTATGCTCAGAAATTTAAAGTGTCTTCTCACAAAAGTCTCTTTCCATGTTTGTCTGACAGAAACTGGGCGCAGGCATCACTCAGTTTGCCTACAGCTGCGTACAGGAACACATGGTGTGGACCACTATGCAGTTCTGGGAGTCCATGTTCTACAGCGATGTCCAGAGCCACATCAGAGCTCTCTATCTGGAGACAGAGGAGGGAGGGCAGCAGAACAACACTGTGAGCAACTAATTGGCACTTGATATGAAACCAGAGTGAAAAAAGAAATGATGATTGATAATGCTGTACATTGTAAAATGTTCTCTGTGAATTTTGGGAGGAAAGAAATGTCCACCACAGGTGGTAGGCTAATGAGTCAATTTCCCAACCTGCTGAGCAGAGTGTCATTTTTATCTGGAGATGATTAATCATTAATGAACCACCTTTGATGTCTTGTCAGGAGCAGCAGGACGGGTCAGGCAGTGGGAGGGAAATCAGCGCCTTGGATCTGGCATCAGAGCAGAACCGGCTGTGGCCCACGCTCAGCAAGGAAATGCAGGCGGAGCGTGTGCAGAAGGAGGAGAGCACAGTGTTCAGCCAGGCCATCCACTACGCCAACAGGATGAGTTACCTGCTGCTGCCACTGGACACCAGCAAGAACCGCCTACTGAGGAGCTCCGGCCTCGGAGACGTGGAGAGTGTCAGCAACAGCTACGTCACAAACAGGTACCAACAGCTGTCAGAGTGGAATGTCAAAATAAAGTCTTTTAACACTTTAACAAAGTGGCTGCTAGTTTTCCCGTGGTCCTAATTAACTTAACAACCACAAAAAGTACAAATTACAATTGTGCAGTATCAATCAATGAAATAAGTCTGGCCGCAAAGCTATCAACAAAATTGAATACCTATGCACAAACAACAACAATTCATAATAGAAACTATAAGAAAATGGATCGTGATGTATCTAAAGTAAACTATAATCTGCTGTCTGTAATCAGTTAAGTGAATATTATTTCAGCCGGTATTTATTATTCTTTTAAAGTAGAAATGAAGTCAAAGTCAAACACAAAATAGAAAAAGATGGGAAGCTGTTCAGTGCCAAAAAAAACAGATAAACTCCAATTTTATTTGAAAAGTTGCTGCACAAAATGTTAGACCAAAGAGGAATCTAATAGTGTAGTATCTAACATATTCGGTGGGAAAGAGCATGACCCAATACAAACCTTAGACGTTTCGTACACAATATGTGATGCTGACATTTCTCTAGAATAAAGCAGAAGGAGGAAGTAATGTCACTGTGTCACAGCCAAGCGCGATGACTTAACTGTAAATACCCAACAGTAATGCTTGTAATACTGATAAGACGGAACATATGATGAGGAGGTCTGGTGATTTAATGAAATGATCAGGGATCCATAAACAAGTTGTTACGTGTGTAGACATGAAAACCTACAAATTCCAAGAGGTGTACTTCACTTAGACAAAACACAGACCCAGAACAATATACAAATATGTGTGTAGCTTATGACTCAGCTCAGATGCAGTTTTGTTTTGTCCTGTAGCAATTTTCTCAAGCTGGTAGTGTTTAGTTAGAATTTAGAACTGTAAATGATGAAAGCCGTTTTTCTTGTCTTGTAGTATCGCTGGCAGCATGGCGGAAAGCTACGACACGGAGAGCGGCTTCGAGGACGCCGAGAGCTCTGATGTGGCCAACTCTGTTGTGCGCTTCATCAACCGCTTTGTAGATAAAGTGTGTAATGAGAGCGGCGTGACCAACGAACACCTAAAGGCTCTCCACACCATGATACCAGGTACGGAGGCACCACACCCCCTGATCTCTCCTTGAACCACAGAGTGTGAAACCAAACCTAATGACAAAATCCGTCACTTCTGTCCGTCCCCTCACAGATATTGTTCAGATGCACATCGAGACGTTAGATGCAGTCCACAGGGAGAGTAAGAGACTGCCTCCGATCCAAAAGGTAACCAATTCCTATTTTTACGTTCCACTGGACAAAGACCTGCAGTACCCCAGCCAGCCCTGCCCACTCCCCTGTCCACCAATCCCTACAGCTCACAGTGTCACGGCAGGTACGCCAGAGACAGAACCGTGTGACTCACAGCACGCCGGAGCAGTGCATGCTGGGTGATTGCTCGCCCTTGTCGTGCCGTTTGGTCTCGGTGGAGCTCAGCCTGGCTGCTGCAGCTCCCCGAGGTCCTGCAGAGCTGAGTGCCTTCAGTCCGAAGGGTGCTGTTGGTCGTGCGTGCAGTGTGTTGGAGAGGGACAGTGGCTATGCGCAGCCTGATATAATATGTTTTGTCCTTTCACCAAGGACTTGAGAGTGGAACATGTAACTGCTCAGCCCCCTTGTTTAGGTCCTCCTCCATCATCTTCCTGACTCTGCCCTCGCTATGTCCTATCAGCGTTTTCTTTTGTTGCTTGTAAGCTCATGAGTGGATATGAGACTGTGGGCTGAGCTAAAAAACTAAAACTATTGTGTGAAGTTTACAGCTGTCGAGGCTTCAGCAGTTAAATGGCAACAGAGGAAACTCAGCCCTTTTTCCGCTGTGTGAATGCAGCTGGAGTGTGTGGCATTAAGTGTTGTGCAACAGATTATGAAACAGGTTAGCAGAGTTAGAATTCTTTTCCCTACTGGAAGTGGACTTCATTAGGAAGTCCAGGCCTCACTGGAGGACAGGAAGTGATGTAGGAGGCCAGAAGACAAAGCCAGCGTCATATTTCATACTGTTGGTATTCAGACCGGCTCAGCAGCGTCCAGAGGCCTGTAATCAAGCTTTGGATCCTCGGGGACTCTCCAAAACACGACAGTCCTTGTCTTTTTTTAAAATATGAAATAAACACACCAATATGAATATAATTATACATTCGTTTTTGTGTATTTATCTTTTTATTTGTAACGTCGTCTCAGCCAAGATCCCACCACTCCAGATCAACTACACGTGTGTTATGCAACTTTAATACATTTATTTCAACGTTGGCCTGTCTAATCTTTCCAAACAGTGCAGGTCATCCAGCCTGTAACCTCAGCATGGTTGTGGAAGCATGAGACTGTGAAGAGTGGAGTGTTTGTTTGGTCTTGTTTTGTATATATTCCGAAGGGCTGCCCAGTTACTCAAGAGTTATTGAGTATTCCAGGTGTAAGTGCCACAAATTTCATAGATAAATAATGAACCAGTCCTGCCTGCGACTTTATCAAGATTATGTATGTGAACTGTTGTGCAGCCTAATTATCCTGCTGGACTGAAATGATTGCACAGAGGTCCTACTGAAATATCAGGCCAGGTTTAAAAGTTGAGCAAAGTTAGAGTCCAGATTAACAGCAAAATCTGGCTGTCACTGAGTTGAAGAAAAAATATCTCAAGAAAGAGAGAATGAAAGAATGAAAGAAAATCTTAGCAAAAGAAAGAAGAAGGTAGATCATTAAGAAAGAAAGTAAGGAAAAAAATCCAGAAATGGTGTAAAATCTAAAACGGTGCAGGAAAGCTGCAATTTTGTCCTAAAAAGTGGTGGCATTTTACTCTTTTCATATCGTGACTCGGTTTATTCACTCCTTCATCATTCTTCCTCCTCTCCTCCTCTCTTCCTGTCTCTGTACAGCCCAAACTGCTGAGGCCAACACTATTACCCGGTGAGGAGCTGGTGATGGATGCCATGCGAGTCCACCTGATCCCTGACGGTCGCGAGGAGGCCACAGGGCTGATGGGAGGTCCGCCTCTGCTGCCTGCTGAGGGCGCCATCTTCCTCACCACCTACCGGCTCATCTTCAAGGGCACGCCCACCGACCCACTGGGTGAGAGATGATACATTTTGAAAGGCCCGAGCTTATCCCTGTTTCTGTGTCTAAACCCTGCTCTTTGTCTGTGGCTCTTCCTCCTGCAGTGGGTGAGCAGGTGGTGACTCGCTCGTTCCCCATCGCCTCTCTGACCAAGGAGAAGAGGATCTCAGTCACTTTACCCATGGACCAGTTTGTCCAGGAGGGGCTCCAGCTCCGCTCCAGCACCTTCCAGGTACCCTTAGATTCTCAACTCGTCTCAGAAAGACCCACTTTCTCTTATCTTGCGGTTCTTTTCTCTGATTTAATTGTTTTTCTGCCCACCTGTAGCTGATGAAGATCGCGTTTGATGAGGAGGTTGCATCAGACCTGGCCGAGGTTTTCAGGAAGCACATGCACAAGCTGCGCTATCCTCAACACGTCCAGGGCACCTTCGCCTTCACTGTGGGTCAGTGTGGGAAGTTGGTGGTGGAGCACAAGACCAAGGACAAGAACCAGTCGCTCAGGTAAGGACAAGAAGCAGCAAGAAGAAACTGAACTACTTTCAGTTTTGCTCCAAGTAACCATTAATCAGAAACACAAGCACGATGTCCCTCAAGTACCTGACAAGCTGTAAAGATACTCATAACCTTGGGCTCTGGCTCACCCTGTGGGTTAAACACAGTGTCCATTACAGTGTAGTAACTCACCTGGTGACACAGATGAGGCCGCACATCTGTAACAGCTCAATTTAGAACTGTTCCAGCTGTCGTTCTCATGTTTGCCCCATTTACAGAGTTATTCCTTCACGCCTGCAGCGCAAGAATTTTCACCCCGTATTTCACCTCGCTAAAGTCACAAGCTGTTGTAGTGTATTGTGTAACCAAGGTGGTAAAACCAAAAGCTGCTTTCCATCATGACTTGAATTTCAGGTGAATTGTGAGGCAGTTGATAAGGGAAAGTATGGCAGAGTAACTGCATTAACTGAACATAAAAGACATAAAAGGATGGATGTATTGATGGATGCAGAAGAATTTAGTCAGTATTATGTTAGACAAATGTGATCTGGTCTTGTTCTCTTTTGCTGCTTGTGTAATGTGAGCAGTGTTACCTTTGCCGCAAGTGGAGCTGATGCTATGTAGGATGCAATCTTGAGGCAGTGAGTTTCCTCTTTTCTAGTTTGTCCTCGCCTTGGCCAGTAGAAAGGTGCTCCCTAGTGGCTAGTTAAAATAAAACAACGAATGAAGTCATGGCCTTCTGCAAATTGAATTGTTAAAAATGCCCGTCACAGCTTTTAGCCCAGAACCCAAAGTGATGTCTTCAAACTGCTTTTTTTGTCCAACCAACAGTCCAACACCCAAAGACTCGTCATTTATTGTCATACATGACGAGAAAAAGCAGCAGATATTAACATTTAAGGAGCTGGAACCAGCAAATGTTTGACATTTTTGCTGAAAAATTACTAATTGTTGCAGCTCTACATGGTCATTTAACTAAACCAGTGGCTCTCAACGTTCTGTCATGCCAAGTCTGTCCCTAACTTGTTCTTGGAGGCTGAAAAAAGTTGGGGACTGGTCAGCAGGATAGCATCAGTAGACCCATGTTTGCCTTTTTTTTTAGGCACAAATTATTGTCATTCAACTTTGATTCTGTCCATATTTGTACCCTGTTCAAAATATTGAATAAGCTTTTCCTGCTCGAGTGACTGCACCTTGAGAAACAGCATTAGGAGCTGCCGTTATTTAAAGTGTTGCATGTAAGGCAATCTGCATGCATTTATAGTCACCTCTGTCATGACACTGTGCGTTGAGCCTTTAGTCTGACTACATGCTCTCAGGTCAGGTGTTCCACTCTGCGTTTGTTGCACCAAGAGAACTGTTTGGAGCTCTCACAGCATCAGTTCATGAATATGATGCATGGAGAAAAGATTGCTGTAATCTTTTGCTTTTCATTTTAAATGATCATTCCCGTCAAATTGACTGCAGGAGTGATGTTTTAGTGACTTTAATTCACCTGACGTTTTTATAAAAGTATTGGTAAATGCTCCAGTGTGGCCACTATGTGAATTTTTCTCCTCATTATTCATAGTCTCAGCAGCCAACCCCTCAGCCCCTTCACAACCCTCTGACCACACACACACACACACACACACACACACACACACACACACACGCACACACACACACACACACACACAAAGACAGAGTTCTCCCCTCTTTCTTTTCTGGAGAATGAATGGAGCACGAGAGAAGCCTTTTGAATAATTCATTAGTGGAAAATGTGTCAGCCGTTTTATCGGCCCTGTTGTTTCCATCTCTACACTGTGTGTGTGTGTGTGTGTGCGTGTGCGTGTGTGTGTGTGCGTGCGTGTGTGTGTGTGTGTGTGTGTAAAACTCCATTCAGACACATTAAGTCAGACTCAGGCTGTGTGGCATGCTAAACCAGCAACACACCAGTGAATTCATGGCTGTCGATTATGCACTTAGTTGAACATTGGATCAAACCAGCTCATTGTCAGCTGGAGTCGGGACACTGCTTCAAGTCTAAAGGCACATTTGTGTGCTAGAACAAACCAACAGGAAGTGGATACCAAGTGACTTTAAATGGTGTAGAATCAGCCCAGTGATGTATTTTAAAATGCTCAACTTTCTCTTTTCTGCCCCCCCTTCTTGTCTTTGTCAGGACGCTCTCCAAAAACCTAGTGAAGAGTGCAAAGAAGACCATCGGTCGGCAGTATGTGACCAGGAAGAAGTACTCTCCCCCCACCTGGGAGAACAGGAGCAGCTTGCAGTCAGAGCTGGATGAGGATGAAATCTCAGGTAATCACAGTTTTACTTATTTACCTCTTACATATTAACATTGTTGTATATCACCAAGATGTTTTATTTTGTGTGTGTCATTTTTCACATTGTTCCCAGCTTGTCACAGTCATGTTGGTTCTTCAAGTGAAACTCCTTGTTTTGAACGTTTTCCTTCACAGTTTCAGAGGAAGTGGACCAGAGCTCCCTCACCCTTTCCTCCACCATTCGCTCATCTGACAGACAGACCATGAGCAACGTCGTGGAGCGGGCCTGTTGCCGCGACTACCAGCGCCTGGGTCTGGGCACGCTCAGTAACAGCCTGACTCGTTCAAAGAATGAGCCTTTCAGGATTTCAACCGTCAACCGCATGTACACTGTCTGCAGGAGGTGAGAATACACATGGAAATGAGGGGTGAGAGGTGGAAGTGATACGCGGACAGCATCTCCACAGTGCTTAATACAATGTGTGTGTGTTTGTCACAGCTACCCTGGCCTGCTGATTGTGCCTCAGAGCATTCCAGACACGACCATCCACAGAATATGCCGCTGCTACCGGCAAAATCGCTTCCCCGTGGTTTGCTGGAGGAATTCACGAACCAAGGCCGTCCTGCTGCGATCTGCAGGCCTCCATGCCAAGGGGGTGGTGGGCTTCTTCAAGTCTCCCAATGCCCCTACTGCAGGTATATATCAAGGACCTCATTTAGGCATCCAGTTGATAATTTACGTAACGTACCAAGGTTAGAGGTCATGGTAACCGACTCTTGTCCTGTCCCGAGGGATCAGGATATTACATGTAAACCGCACAAGAGATTAAGGGATAAGAGCTTAGAAGAGCTGTTATCTAGCGCAGCAGTAGCCTGTACCTGTGAGGAAAAAAGTCACTTACATGAAAGTTAAAGGTCTGTTCATGTGTTTTCTCTCTGTGCAGTGCCCTCCCAGGCAGACTCCACCAGTCTGGAGCAAGAGAAATACCTGCAGGCCATCATCAGCTCCATGCCTTCTTACAGTGAGAACAGCGGCAGGAACACCCTTAGCGGCTTCACCTCCACACACATGAGCACCTCCGGTGGGTGGACTACTATGCAGTGTCACAACACACTACTGTAAGAAGAGCCTCATTGCCAAATGCCTTCTTCTGTCCACAGACTCCTCAGACAAACTGAGGCAGCCCAAGATCGGTGCTCTGATGAAGCAGGTGATGGGCACCAAGGAGGATGTTCCAGGAACCTTCAGTAGAGGAGGTGAGACACGTGTGTCTGTGTGTCCACATGCTGTAGTTTCTCTGTTAGCTTTCTCACAGTCCTGGTTTCAAAACAAAATGTTTGAATTGTGTTTCAAATCTTAAATCTGTCACTGAAACTGGGACTGGACCAGGAGGATGACTGAGTTGATGCATCCATTGTAGCTCATGTTTAGGGTGTGTTAGTATGTGAGTGTGTGCAACCATCCTCCACTGTGTGGTGTTGTTGTTAACGGGCCGTCTTTGTCGTTTGACCTCAGCTCTGGGTCAAAGGGCGAAAGTCATCTCCCTCTCTCAGCCCAAAGTGTCTGGCAAGGCCAGGAACCCTCCTAGAGGTACAGTAGGCCCCGCCCCCTCCCCTCCTTCCACTCCTGTCTAACCAATCAGATCTCTTTCCCAGTAGCGTCAGTGTGTTTGCAGTGATTCCTGATAGTGTGCTGTCTCTGCGGACTAATGGTCTGTTGTTCCTGCTTGTGTTTCTCAGATAGCCCGTGTGTGTGTGTGTGTGCGCGCGCACGTGTGTACGTGCATGCTGCTACTGCAGCTCTACCGTCTGACGTCATGTTTGTTGTTTCCTGTTTGATTCTTCTTCTCTGTTGAATGTCAGCAGCAATCAGAGTCATCTCATCATAATGTAGCTGTCGTTGTGTCAGAACTAGTAAACTGGACTGAATAGTTCTCAATCGTTCTTGCTTGTTTACCAGCATGGCTGTAGCTGTGGACCTTATACACATCAATGTGTTTTAAAGGATCATTCCGGTTTATTCGGCTCGTGATAAACCGATATGATCCTTTAATGGCTATTTAACATGAGAACAGTTTCGACAAGATGTTTGGTGTTTCAGTCTTGCTGTCGTGATTCCTTTGAAGACTCTACCTTGTCTGTTTGTGTTACTCACAGGTAAATGGGGCAGTATCAGGGGCAGCGGGCGTCTAAGTGCCTACAACCCAGACGTGGGGACGCGTCTGGCAGGGAAAGAGTCTCCGCAGCCCAACGGAGGGCCGAGCGAGGCGCTGTTTCTCCGCCAGCAGAAGGCTTACCTCTACATCATCGGAGACAAGGCCCAGCTCAAGGTAAACAGTGAGACACTCATTAAGGTGATGTGTGGAAGGTTAAAGTTAATATAAACATAAAAAAGGTTGGCAAAGAAAGAAGAGTTTCTCGGTTGTGTTTGAAAGTTTTTGTTGTTGTGTCCAGGGAGGGAAGCAGGACTCGTTCCAGCAGTGGGAGGTGGTCCCCATCGAGGTGTGTGACGTGCGGCAGGTGAAGAACAGCTTCAAGAAGCTGATGAAGGCCTGCGTGCCAAGCTCCTCGACCTCTGATCCCAACATGAGCTTCCAGCGCTGCCTGGAGGACTCGGAGTGGATGGCTCTGGTTAGTGCTCTCAGTGGAACATTTACTGTCCGGTCGCCTTTTGTGACCTTCAGTGTTCATTTTAACTCACACTGTGTGTGTGTTTGTATTCGTGTGTCCAGCTACACAGGGTGCTGCAGGTGTCCGTCCTGGTGGTGGAGCTTCTGGACACGGGCTCGTCGGTCATGGTCAGCCTGGAGGACGGCTGGGACGTCACCACGCAGGTTTGAGTGACACCCAGAGGCTTTAACGCTGGAAGCCGTTCTTTGACTGAGGCGTGGTGTTGACGCGCTGTGTTTGTGTTTCTGTGTGCGTGTGCAGGTGGTGTCGCTGGTGCAGCTGCTGTCGGATCCATACTACAGAACCTTTGACGGCTTCAGGCTGCTGGTGGAGAAGGAGTGGCTGTCGTTCGGCCACAGATTCAGCCACCGCGGGGCACAGACGCTGGGCAGCCAGAGCAGCGGCTTCACCCCCGTCTTCCTGCAGTTCCTGGACTGCGTACACCAGGTGGGTCTGCGTGTGAGGCTTTATTCACAGAGAATCTGCAGAAATCAGTATTGAAAGGATGTTTTTTGTTGCATGCACAAGCACTTTGACAGAAGATTAGTGACAGCCGAGACAAGAAGCGGTGTATAATCATATGCATGTCTCAGCCTTAGGTGCACTTTCCTCTTACTATATATACCATCTATAATACTCTGTGACTGCATTTCCTGTTTTGCTCATCAGTGACGTTTGTCCTGCTCTCTTATCATATGCAGGATGTGTGGTTTAGATTTAACGTCAGTGGCCCATAGTTCTGACCTCGCCTCCTGTCTGTGACACTCAGACTGTTCTGCCGTCCGATGCATCAGAGGCTGATTAACGGTCACCATGTTCTATTATTTCCGCTCTCTGTTCACACTCTGTGCTGTATGAAAACCTAAAGAAAGAACAGGAAGGGACAAGGTGTACCTACGCGTACATATATCTACGCGTTGACGACATGACACACAGTAGAATGTAAACAAGAGAAAATGATTGTGTACAAGCTTCAGCGGTGATGCACTGCAGTCGATGAAAACACAACTTTTCCCCTCGAAGGTTAACAGACGGACTTGAGGGTTCATTTGTCTGACTTCGAGCTGAAGTAAGAGACTGAACCCACCTGCTTCCCATCCAACAGTGTCTTCATAAGTGGATAAAAAGTAAATGATCACCTAACAACCCCTACATATTTTCCTGCGTGTTTTTAGACCAACGTAAAATCGCAGGTGCCGTCGAACTTGCAGGAAATCTCCATCTTGAAGGGATCGTTCAGGTTTTTTGAGGTGGGGTGTATGAGGTACCTCACCATAGTCGATGTATAACTGAAGTAGTTGGCAGTCAGCACAGCTCCAGCCTGGAGACGAAGCTAAGCAATGTGCTGCTGCAAAATGTTTCAGACGCCTTCAGTCAACAAAAACATCAACATCAGTTTGAAATGCACGCTATACTTCCAACGTTTTCACCACTTTACCGACACGTAGCTGTCAATTGAAGCTGTTATATCACACTCCCACGTCACCAGACTCCTTTGACAAAAACAGTAATTTTACCTCCCAGGACGTAGGAGTTACTGATGTACCGCTGACTCGATCGGTTAGTTTGTTTGTGTTATTATGCGACTTTGGTGAATCTGAACTAACCCTTTAAAACACTGCCATCTACTGTAGGTGATACACTGATGATGGAGAAGGACCTCATCCAACCCCATTTCAGATAATCCTAGCTATCCCTCTAAAGCTAATTTATATTGTCCATGAAGGTCCGTGTGACGTACATTAGGGTCCACACGGATCATCTCTAATGACTGCGACTTAATCCATGTATGCAGACACGCTATGTAATATAAACAGAGCCATGTGCACGCTTGGCTGTCAGCATCCCTTCGCGGACCATATCCTCTCCTCTAAACTGTCACCCTCACCCTGTGTCTCTCTCCCTCCACCCTCAGATACACCTCCAGTTCCCCATGGAGTTTGAGTTCAGTCAGTACTACCTGAAGTTCCTGGCCTACCACTACGTCTCCAACCGCTTCCGCACCTTCCTGCTCGACTCGGACTACGAGCGCATAGAGCTGGGTGAGAACATGTCCTAATCTACAGGGTGTCGTGTTGTGATGGATGTTCTCTACTTGTAGCCATAGGTGCAGTGTGTGTGTGTGTGTGTGTGTGTGTGTGTGTGTGTGTGTGTGTGTGTGTGTGTGTTCCTGACGAGTCCTCTTATGTGTGCAGGAGTGCTGTATGAAGAGAAAGGGGACAGGAAAACCCCCCAGGTGTGTAAGTCTGTGTGGGACTACATCGACAGACTCAACAAGAAGACGCCCATCTTTTACAACTACATGTTCTCTCCTGAAGACGAGGAGGTGCGCCCACTGAAACATTTCCCTTCCGATATTTCATATATTTGAAATGACGCGATGAGTGATCAGAGGCACGTTAAAACGACAGAGAAATTGTGTGTCACAGGTACTGCGGCCGTACACCTTCATCTCCAACCTGAAGGTGTGGGACTTCTACATGGAGGAGACTCTGTCAGAGGGGCCGTCCTACGACTGGGAGCTGAGGGGCCGGCAGGAGCGCGTGGCGGAGGAGACGCCCGAGAAGCCCGACACCAGCGGGCCGAAGTCGCAGCGGCGCATCGTGTGGCCGTGCTACGACAGCCTGAGCAAGGCGGTGCCCGACGCCATCACCAAGCTGCTGCAGGACCTGCAGAGTCTGGAGGCGGAGCTCGGCCAGACGTCGGAGAAGTGGAAGGACACGTGGGATAAAATCAAGACCACGCAGAGAACTGAGACCAAACTGGAAAGCAAGGTGAGGCTGACGGTTGCTCTTTCATCGCCCAACAGATCTCTTGTTGTCATGCGCACCTTCTGGAAACAAATGCTATTGTGTGATTAACTTGCGAATGCAGCACAGTTTTGCTGTAGTCCAGGATCTGAGAGCAATTAAATTCTCCACAGGAAAGACTGTGTACACTGTGTTCCTCTGACATCTGCTGGTGAAAAAGCAGAATGCAGCATATGGAAGGTTTTAGATCTCTAAATGAAGGAAGTGATCATTTTTTAAACATGATTGAAGTCGGTTTAAAACTTCGCTCATTCTTCTGGAGTAGACTGTCACCTGAAGCTTTTCCTCCTCCTTCCTCAGCCGTCGTTCTCCAGCTCCTTGCTGATGTCCTCCAACCTGAGCCACCAGCGCCGCTCTCAGGGCGTCTACCTGCAGGAGAGCGGCGTGGGCTCCTCCATCAATCTGGCTCTGGACTGTGAGGCCAGCGCCACCTCCACGCCTGTGGCTGGTCGGACCAGCACCAGTACGCTCTACAGCCAGTTCCAGAGCACGGAGAGCGAGAACAGGTCAGAACCATCACTCTGTATACCGATCATTCCCATAATGCCTTACACTGTCTGGGATATGTTTCACCAGTGGCTAAGTATGAATATCCGTCGAATATCTCGTAATTAAAACACTTTTTGTCCTTCTACCATCAGGAGTTTTGAAGGCATCCTGTTTAAGAAAGGGGCATTGTTGAAACCATGGAAACCACGGTGGTTTGTGCTGGACAAGACCAAACATCAGGTGAGAAGGAGGGGGGCTGGAAATGAAGGATTTCATGAAACGAAACAATATATTTATAGTGTTAGTTCAAACTATTTAGTTTGCGTCAGTCTCTAACAACCATCCCATTCCCCAGCTGAGATACTACGAGACCAGGCAGGACAAGGAGTGTAAAGGTGTGATTGAGCTGGCCGATGTAGAGTCCGTCATTCCAGGAACGCCGACCATGGGAGCGCCGAAAAACATTGAAGAGAAAGCCTTCTTTGATGTAAGTTCATCGAGCAGATATTCCAAACTGATTATCATCTCAGGAAACATTTTCTGTGACAGATTTGTTTGACCAATCTTTAAAAATCCAAGATATAAAACAATTAATGGATTATCCAATTGAATGTCAATCATTTTTCACATCACATCATCTGGACTAGTTTTAATTGAAGCACTAACCTGGATATTAGCTTAAGAGTCACCAAATGATCACAAGTGAATGTTTGATTAATGTTTAAATGCAGCTGACACTACCTGAGACATTAGCAACTAATCACATACATCACTAGCAAAACCATTGTTTCCTACAGTCTGATGTGCCTAGTGTGTGTGTGTCTCTCTTGGGCTGTGCGTTGCATTTCTCGAGCCGTTTTAGTAAAAAGGTCAAATACTCTTAGACACTTTTTTCACTAATTACATGACCGGTAACACACGGCACCCCACCACGCTGTTTTGCATGAGAAAAGAGGCATTTTTTAATCGGCCACACATGTAGAGAGGAGTCTTAGTGACCAACAATGTGTAGAAGAACTCAGAGGCCATGTGAGTGCACACGAGCAACAGACGTAGATCAGATGTAGATCTCCTCACGGTGCTGAAAAATGAAGTAAAGACGCTTCACAGTTTAGGTTGTTTAAACTTTGGTTAAAGTTACTTGTGAAGGCAGAAACATTCTGCATGTTCAGTTTGAACACAAACCTAATGTCACCAGCTGGGATTCATTTCTCTTCTGTCGTCTTTCAGCTCAAGACGACCAAACGAGTGTACAACTTCTGTGCCCAGGACAGCCTGAACGCACAGCTGTGGATGGACAGTGTTCAGAGCTGCCTGTCAGACGCCTAAAAGAGGAGGCGGGACTCTTTAAGGAGCAATGCAACCGGGAAACGAATGAGCTGTGCTGCGGCACCTGACGGACATCTCTGCCGACCAATCCCAACGAAACAGGGAGGGGAAGGGGCCTTTCACCACTTAAGCTCTGTTCTGTTTGCTAGTGTTGAACTAATAACCTCGCGTCACAACGTTTCAGTGTTTTTGTTATAAAAATGAGAAAAAAAGAAGAAAAAAAAAAAAGTCCCCGAAGAACCACTCGCTGTCGTCTCACCAAGTAGCCGCAGCCTCCCTCCCTCCCTCCCTCCGACGGTCTGACCACTATGTGCGCTGGATGTGTGTGCGTGCACTAAAACAATGCATATTAAAAGCATGTTGTCGCATTTCTGTGAGGCGTCCTGCAGCTCGGACCAGCATGAAGATCTTTCCAGACCCTCCACCTGTAAACCAGAACCCCCCCCCCGTTCTCCCTCCTACTAACCCCGCTCGCCCTTTGAGACACTCCCGGGGAGGAATGACGGAGGAGCTGCAGTCGGCCCCGGCCACGCACAGGACTCGTTCAGACTGCTCTGGAGAAAAGATGGGACCGGTGGGTTTGACGGACCAAAACAATCCCCCGAGGAACACACACGCTGACAGTTAACGCTCTTCCCCTTCCGGTCCTCAGCCCTCTCTTTGCCTCTCACTGCCTGATGTAGCCCATTCGCATCAATATTCAGACGAAGTTTTAATGGAAGTCAAGTGTGTCGCTGCGAGGGGAGGTGGGTGGTGGGGGGGGGGGGGCGCTCCTCAACGGTTCATGAAGGATTTCCATTTCTTTTCTTTTGTTGTCGTTTTCCAAAATCTCAATTTGTCACCAGATAAGAGATCAATGCTCATCACCTTCAGGTCGGCAGGCGACGCTGACGCTGACATACTGTGAAAGCCATGAATCAGTCGTAGAGATCAAACCAGGAGAGCCAGCTGGAGTTGGGAGTCTGTCAGGGTAATGAGTGTGTCGGTGAACTTTCACTGAGAGTGTTTACAACATAGATAAAAAATTTTTTTTAAAAAAGAACCTCCCTCACTAAGCTAAACTCTGCTCTCCACCTGTGTGTTTTTAATCCGTGCAACCACTAGTCACATTCAGATATATTTTTTTTTTTTTAAGGGATGCTGAAGGAAAAAGGAGGGATTTATTTTCTTGTGATGTCTTAAATACAATCTATAGAAGGAGAACTGGAAGGTAGGAGATTAAGGAGGGATACTAACGAACAGAGTGATATTATGGGATGCGTTGGAGAGAATACAGTTTTTGGAGGGATGGGATATTGACTCGCCGCAGTGCTCACAAAGTGTCGGTAACTGGATGTTAGCTAAAGGAAAATTCAGGTGTTTTTTCAACCTAGATGTCATAAATGGGTCCATTCTGATGATGCTGACGTTCGTACTCACCACCTGTGAGGTTTACTGGAGCTGCGTTTCATGACTCCAGCAAACCACATTACAATACTTATGTATATTAATTGAAATTATTTTAAATGCTCGTCTCAAGTCTAAATGAAAGTAAACACAAATTGGCCCTCTAGATTAGAGATTGTAGCTAGTTGCAAGCCAGTTTGGTTAGCGAACTAGCATACTTCCCGTTAATCTGCAGAAATTCCAAACATTTACTGCTGCTTATTGATTCACAAAGCAAGATTCTACTAAAAACAGGTAACTGGATGCTTAAGAATATTCCTAAAGATGGAATTTCCTTCGATCCGGCCAGCTAGAAGTAGATCCCCATGCAGGTAGCTACAAATGCTAATCCAGAGGGCTACTTTCCGTGTTTACTTTTGTCTGGACGCTTAGAAAAAAGTAATGGAACATTTAATTCATTTGGAAAGTTTTAGGAGGCTCACGCTGCTTAATGAGATTTATTGTTGCTGTCACAGAAAAAAATTAACAATTCTCCAAAACATTAACCTTTCAATAAGCTAAGCTAAGCTAAGCTATGCTAAATGACCTTGTTTTCAGCCACGTGACAATGAATTCTTTAAAACGTGTTATTTAACTTAAAATGTAAGAACATTTCCTCAGCCAACAAGGAAACATGCGATCGGTGAATTTTTTAAGGAAATTTCCGAGAGAACAAAATTCCGGTATATTACCGTCTTTGCTGGAGTCGTTTTTCTCATATTTCTTTTTTACAAATGGAGGTGGTGAGCATAAAGTCAGCCATCGGTCACAAAGGCCACAACTATGGATAGAGGAAAAATATCTGAATGTTCCTTTAATGATGCTGGGACAGGGGAACGTCTGAGAGCTGGTCACATTCACACAAGCTTCCATCACATTCACTCGTGCTCAGCGTGTCCGCCGTGATGCTGTCCAGACTCACTGCACCTGTGTCGGCTGCATCAGTGTCACACATGTACATAGACGAGTCTACAGCTGTTAGAGTCACAGAGAAGCCGTACGTTTAGCTGGAAGGTTTCGAACATCGAGTCACTTTTTTGTTTTTTTTTTAATGTCGATGGTCTGTCTGACTGCCCCGACCCCTCCCCCCCCCACACACACACCTCTCTCCTCCACACACACACAAACCACTCTGACCCACACGTGTTAACACAAACCCTGCTATGTAAAATACGGTTCTACTGCTGTCTTTGTTTGAACATAAAATTTGAAATTGTAGATTTTTTTTTTGTGTCTAATAACTCCTTTGTATATACTACTCCAGATTTGTATGTAACGTTTATGGTAGTAATTTATTTAACTTGTCTCCTCAGTAAGAAAGTTCCTCAAGCACCACTTTATTTTTAAATTAGGAATTCAATGTGCCATTTTGTTTATTTCTGTATTAATGTGACTAATGCTTTTTTTTTTTTTTTTTTAAATGTTCAAGTAAACCCTCAATGTCTTTTTTTTTTTTTTTTGTAAAAATGGTTGTCTTTACTCAATACCAACCGTTATTGAAAGAGTGGACATGGTGTGTTAGTGGAAGAGGAAGCCTCTGGGCTGGGTTTTTTTTTTTTTTTAAAGGCTGGTTGGATTTTACTGTGTTGCTCACCCACAGTGGTGGGATGTTCTGGACGAAAGGTTACAGTCACAATAAATTTCACATGTATGAAGTCTTCCTGGGTGCTGGGGTTCCGCTTGGCTGGCCTGCTTGCTGGCTTAATGGACTGCTTTTGTGTTCATTAAATAGTCAGTGACAAGGTGGGTGACTAAGTGTGCTGGATGTCTGAAGTCTCCATATTGAACTGAAGGACTCGGGCATGAGCAGTTAAAATGCACGGTGTAGAAGTTTATGAGATGAAACAAAGATGCCAAACATTATTTAAATGCTGAGCTCACACATTTTCCATCAAACCTTCTCATCCACTGGCTGAAGACAGTTTTCAATCAGCACTTGGGTGAGTAGATTTAAGCACATTTTCGTTTTTGGCTGAACTAATCCTTTAATACGGTAATATTATAACATTTAGTAAGTTTTGGGGGGAAATGATTTTCCCCAACCTCACAGAATAACTTAAAACCACGCTGAGAAGCCAGTGTCAAAGCCCTCTCTGGTCAAACGTTCTGCAGTTTAGCACTCAAACAAAGCCGTCTGCAGCCATTGTCATGTTCTCTCAAGATATTAAACGACACCCATTTTACTGTAAAACAAAGACTGATGTGATTCCCTGACTGAAGGCGCCTCGTGTCTTGCACTAATAAGCATGATGAAGGTTTAAAGCAGGCTCAGTTCTTGAAGTCTGAGTTAACTTCCTGTGGTGGTTTAACCGCGTCTTACTAAGACTGCAGCATCCATTCAGTCCCGCATCATGATCACACAGCGTCGAGTTCGAGGTGCCCTTTGCGCATCTTTAAATAATCTCCCCGCCCCGCAGAACAGATGGACCACAGTGGCAGCAGGAACCCGCCCGTGGGAAGACTCGCCGTGTCCTTGTGTTGTGACTGCGGCCTTCATCCAGTCAGCCCCAGCTCATCTTTTCACTCTAGTTTACTCATCTCTCTGTGGTAACGCTCTACAACAAACAGCTGTATTAACCACAACAGCATGACATAATCCTTTTTTTTTTTTTTTTTTATTTATTTTTGTTCTTTTATTTTATTTTTTATATTAGAGATGACTTTTCTGAGCCGGGTTATGTTGTCAATCATGTCGATATAGTTTTTAGAATCCAAATAAAAACTGTGGGTTTAAATGTTCACCTGGGTTTTGTGTGTGTGTGTGTATTGACTCGTTTAACCAGGTCTGACCTCAGATATCAAAGCACAAACTTCTTCCATAGACACTGTGTAGCGGATTCAAAACATTTACAAGTGTTATTCATTGGAGGCGCGCTGCTTACTTGGGGACATCGCCATGGTAACGTATGCTGCACACCTAACCTCCTCCGTTCAACACATAAAAGCCCCGCCTTCTGACCGATCCATCATTCACAGAAGACCCTGTGATTGGATTGTGACAGGTGTTACTCCCATTAGGGACGGCCCCCTCCTGGCCTCATGTCATTTTCTCCTTTTTTGTTTTGCTTTTTTTTTTATCCCGACGTCTTCTTACAACAGACACACTGAAGCACTACAGCCTCGGATCTGTTACAAGACAGATGTAACCGCTCTGAGTGTTTTGATATCTATTTTCTGTTTGTGGCTTGACACCACGAGGGTTGCAGGTGAGAACAGAGCTAACACTGTCACACACACCATAGAAATAAGTGTAAGCCACACATTAATATAATTCAATACACAAATGTAACTGGTAAGATCTACATGTAATGCCCTAATATTGGGTCAATGCAGTGATGTGCACAAGGGGGGGGCAGGGGGGCGGTCGCCCCCCCTTGTGGCCCAGTTGTTGAAAAACGTGCGCTAAAGTGCCCTCTTGGGTGGAAAAAAACTGCCCCCTTGGCTGGTTAAATCATGATAAACTGCCCTCTTGGGTGGCAAAAACGTGCGCTAAAGTGCCCTCTTGGGAGGCAAAAAACGCATGCTAAAGTGCCCACCTGGTTAGCAAAATACAACTGCCCTCTTGAGTTGCAAAAACGCGTGCTAATGTGCCCTCTTTGGAGGCAAAAATGTGTGCTAAAGTGCCCTCTTGGGTGGCAAAAACGTGTGCTAAAGTGCCCTCTTGGGTGGCAAAAACACGTGCTAATGTGCCCTCCTGGTTGGCAAAACACACTAAACTGCCCTCTCGGGGGGGAACAAACACTAAACTGCCCTCTTGGCTGGTTAAAACATGATAAACTATCCACTTGAGTGGCAAAAGGGCGTCTTTAAAGTGCCCTCCTCATTGGCAAAACACACTAAACTGCCCTCTTAGGTAAAAATAAAAACTCTCTTGGGTGGTTAAAACAAGTTTAAGCGCACTCCCGGTTGGCAAAACATGATAACCTGCCCTCAAGTCTTGGGTGGTATAAATGCGTGCTTAAGTGCCCTTGTGGTTGGTAAAACACAAGTGCTCTTTTGGGTGGAAAAACACACTAAACTGCTGCCATTGGGTGGAGAATATTGATTCCAATTAAGGCATGCAAGCTTTCCCAGAGTCATTTTATGGTCTCAACAAGTTAAACCCTGTTTATGTTCAATATACTTTGTATGGCCATTAGCCCATATTTTCTGTTTTTTTAAATTCATTAATTTATTTCTTTTTTGCAAACGGCTGATGGGCTAATAAACTTTCTAGATTTTATTTTCAATTTACAATTTAGGCTAGGTCAGTTAGATTCATTGTATTTAGTAAATGATGGAATAAATTGATAGCAGCTAGATAGATGGTAACTTAAGTTTTAAGAACACATTCCCGTTGTTAAAATAAGTCCATTCCATCCATTTAAGTATTCAATTTTAGACACACTCTCTCTCAAATGGTCACATGTCAGTGGGGACTTTATACTGACTGAGGTTCAACCCGGCATCCTACTGCTGTGTGAGGTAGGTAGCTAATATAGCAAGCTGTCTATTAAGTTACCAATTTTGCGTTACTAAATACTAGTGTATGTAGCCTGGAAGTGCTATTATTAGGTAGAGATGCCTATCACATGTTTAAGCCTAGGCTGAGGAGCTAGCCTAGCTAAGTCTTGCGGGAATAGCTTTTTAAAGCTAGCCAGTAAAATTAAAAGTGGGGTTAGCATTGCATATCAGGGTTTTCGCCAGGTTTAAGGTTGACCCCCCCGGCAGGCTAGGCATTTGGGATTTTTTATTCTATTTTAATTTTTAAAAATGCTTTTCCTTAAACTGCCTTTTGTATGTGCACAGCCCAGTTGGAAACATATACAGTGGCTTGCAAAAGTATTCACCCCCCTTGAACTTTTCCACATTTTGTCACGTTACAACCACAATTGTAATTGTATTTTAATGGGATTTCATGTGATAGACCAACACAAAGTGGTGCGTAACTGTGAAGTGGAAGTAAAATGATACAAGGTTTTCAAACCTTTTTTTAAAAATAGAAAACTGAAAAGTGTGGTGTGCAAAAGTATTCACCCCACTTTACTCTGATACACTTAAATGAAATCCAGTGCAACCAGTTGCCTTCAGAATTTACCTAATTAGTAAATGGAGTCCACCTGTGTCATCTAATCTCAGTGTAAATACATCTGATCTGTGAAGGCCTCAGAGGTTTGTTAGAGAACATTGTTGAACAAACAGCATCATGAAGCCCAAGGAACACACCGGACAGGTCAGGGAGAAAGTTGTGGAGAAGTTTAAAGCATGGTTAGGGTATGAAAAAATATCCCAAGCTTTGAACATCTCACAGAGCACTGTTCAATCCATGGGATGGGAAGATGCATGGAGCCAAATACAGGACAATCTTGGAAGAAAACCTGTTAGAGTCTGCAAAAGACTTGAGACTGGGGAGGAGGTTCACCTTCCAGCAGGACAACGAGCCTAAACATACAGCCAGAGCTACGCTGGAATGGTTTAGATCAAAGAATATTCATGTGTTAGAACGGCCCAGTCAAAGTCCAGACCTAAATCCAAGTGAGAATCTTTGGCAAGACTTGAAAATTGCTGTTCACAGACACTCTCCATCCAATCAGACTAAACTTGAGCTATTTTGCAAGAAGGAATGGGCAAAGACTTGCAGCTGTCATTGCAGGGAAAGGTGGTTCTACAAAGTGTTGACTCAGGGCGGTGAATACTTTTGCACACCACACTTTTCTGTTTTATATTTTTAAAAATGTTTAAAAACCATGTATCATTTTCCTTCCACGTCACAATTATGCACCACTTTGTATTGGTCTATCACATAAAACCCCATTAAAATGCATTTACATTTGTGGTTGTAACATGACAAAATGTGGAAAAGTTCAAGGGGGGTGAATACTTTTGCAAACCACTGTATGTCCATGCTTCATCATAGTCTGTTTATTTTGAGGTGTCAAATAAATATTTTAAATGTGCATCGTTCCCTGTGTTTTTATCACAGAGCCCTATTGGGTGAAGAAAACACACTAAACTCCAGAAGACTATTAAGACCAAGAAGTACTTTGAAACATTACTGTTGCAATGACTTTTATGTTGGGCCCCTTTTTGATCTATATTGAGCCAGTTTGGATTATCTGGTGCTAATATGGTGTTAAAATGCACTAGAATACAGGAAATGGCATCTACTTAATTGAAAATGTTCTTAGTCTGTTTTAAGGCTATATAATGTGCCATTTGTATAACATATGAACATGTCTAAAGTGCCCTCGGCAACACACAGAATTTAGTGCCCTCATCAGTGGCAAAAACGCGCTGTATGTGCCCTTTTTTTTCTTTTCGCCCCTGCCCTTCAAAAAGTCTGTGCACGCCACTGGGTCAATGACATTTTAAGACTATTGGCTTGATGTGGAAAACTTTGGTTGACCTACGAAGTGTGACCACTCGGAAACATGAAACATGTCCTGGTAATGCTGGCAGTCCTTCGTGGTACAGGCCTCTGGTTTTGTACGATGAACTGTGTTTATCTGAGCTTGTCTGATGAAAACAGCTTCCTGCTGAGAGGTGACACTGAACCAAAGCAGTGAAGTCGCGGGCTGTAAAATAACCAAACCAATAAGCTGAAAGATGCAAAGACACTAGATCGAGTTTTGGGAGACTGATGGTTCATCCACCACTGTAAAGACTCATTGTATTTGGGTTTTTCAATTTTTGCCATGAGGAAATGGAGCTGCATTTAAGTCTCTTCCGTGGTGCATTCAAAGACAAGCGGACTCCATGTTTAACTTCCCGAATAAGGCAGTTACTTGTCGCCTAGGAATGACTCTGCCTCAAGTGAGTTCCAAAGGTTCCTGAAGCAAACTGCTGCCATGAATTCAAAAGTGTATAAAAACTAGAGCTTTTGCGGTAATTTAATCTCTGACTTTCGTTACAACAAATGTCAGTTAGTTTGTATGATAAAAGACCTGACAGTGGTATGTTATGTATGCTCGTACGTATGTAGAAGTTCTCATGTGGAGTCCAGTGAAGTATTCGGGCGCAGGTCTCAAATGAACAGCTGGATAGACAACAACCAGACGGTGAGAGCCAAGCTTTTGGTATTAATGTGGTCAACCAGACACTTTTAATTTTCAAATTTCTTTTAACAATGATCGTAAAACCTGATCGCTGTCAAATGATTTAAGTAAGTACACCAAAGAGGCCTGGAGCTCTGCAGAACTCAGACCTGCCCTATTTCCAATCCTGCTGCTCAGAGAGAAATAAAATTAAAACTTTAAAAAAGAGAAAAAAAAAAAAAAAAAAAAAGGAGAAAAACATACAGCGTCACTCCAGATGCCACTCTCGTCCTGTGAGTAAGTGCTTGGTGGAGAGAGAGAGAGAGAGAGAGAAAAAAAAGGAACAGACAACAATAGTAATCTCAAGATTGCTTGTAAAATTACTTTTTAAATGTAGATAATATTTGTATATAGGTAGATAATGTTTGGTTGATTTAAGGGGAATAGCAATAAGAACTTAAAAGTCAATACAATCAGAAGGTCTTAGCTCACTAGCTAGGTCAACAGAGAACCGGTTAAACATGCACTAAAAAGAAAAAAACAGAAAAAGAAAATAGAAATTTAAAAATCTGAAAAGATCAAGTTGAGATTATATCCAAATTTGCTTGCCCAAACCGACACCAAATGAGTCTAGATTGATTCTTTTTAAAAAGAGATAATGCTGAATTTCTTTTTTTTTTTTTTTAAATAAAATGGCTAATTGACATTATTGCACATGAGCAAAAGACAGTAATACTATTAGAGCTCTGTTCATCGACCTCCTCCTCCTCCTCCTCCTCGACAGACCTTCCTGAAGCACTTTAAAACATTCAGAAAACCTGGTGATGTACGACAACAAGAGATGTTTCATCAACAGCAACCAAAGAGAAAAAAAAAAAAAAAAAAAAAAACTACGGATAAAAACGTTGATCTGGGTGAGAGGACAGAGAAGACAGCCAGCAGAGATGAGGGTAGAACACTTACATTGTGCTATAATGTACAGTAAATGGCTGCATAAGTGCTTTTTCTTAAGCTTGAAGAAAAAAAAAATGTTTTCAAAAAAAGGTATTTATTGTTGAGGCATCGTTAAAAGTTAGCCTGTGCTATCCATTCAGGGGTGACCATGTAAAATCCCTAACAACGGGACTCCAACAGCTTTGACCAGGTAGGAGACAAATCTTTAAAAAAATAACGATGATGATGTTACCCCTCGGATTCTGTCATTTCAAAGATCGCTGCTACATTAAAACCGCACGTAATTATGTGCAACATCAGAAAAAAGGCTTTGAAGATGATTCCTCTACACTCCGCTCTGTCTGTTGGATTTGTTGTTTCTTTTTAGTTATTTTTCTGTTTTTTTTGTTTTGTTTTTTACATGTTCCGCCGCCTCATTATTGGTGTTGATTGGCAGTGTCCAGGTCCAATAACATGGCAGAGTGATTCAGTAAAAACACCGTAGTTGCAGTGAGGTTATTTAGGGGAGTCACTCTGGAGGAGGCTGACAGTCAGCGGCGCCGTCACCGATGGATTCAGCTCGCCGCGCTCACACCGGCCCGTTGACCGACACTTCCTGGGGTGGAGGGGTTTCCTCTCTGCGAGGGCCACAGAGGAAACGGTCACACACACACACACAAACTGAGAGGATGAGCAGCTACTCAGTGAGGGTTTAGCATTTCGTTTTTCATTTTGTTGCACATTCCTAACATTTAAAGAAGTGCTGTAGAGGAGTTTTCAAAATATTGAGATATAGAGTATTTATACAATACATCTTCACCAATGTGTCCAACAAACCGTCGACACAGAGTCAGAAGGCGCCCACTTACTTCCTGTCAGTGTGTGTGGTTACAGGTGAATCCCCAGCAGGGTGCGGCTCTGACGCTTTAGGAGGATCTGACAGAGAGAGTTTCTCCAGAGACACCGGACTCTCCTCACTGCAGGACACACACACACACACACACCCTCAGTGACAGTGCAGGTAAACATCATTTATTACTCGGCAGTCGTTGCAAGATAACTTACAACGTAGGAGGAACATCAGAGGAACGTGGTGTGTATGGACCTTTATTGACCTTAAGGCGGGGTGATAAAAATGACTCAAGAGCCACAGTGTCATTTTTATAACTAAGTTACAGTAACTAAACGAAATGAATCATCCTGTAGACTCCTGGAAAAAGTCAGAACATTGCATTTGTTGCGCAGTAACTTCTCAACCTTTCTGAACTTGAAGATCTCACTGTTAGTGTGTGCAGAGTACCACAGAAGCTCCCAGGATATACTTTACTTAGAAACGCAATACTGAATGAATCCAGTAATTTCCGATCCCAGTCCAGTCTATAATTACCTCAATGTGGTGATTATGTTTCAAATATAGATGTCTATACACACACGGACCAGCCTTTTGTGTACGGCTGCAGAGTGGACTGGTCAACCGGGGAAGAGAACACTCAGCTTCTGACAGCAAGGCTTTCACAAAGATTCAAACCTTTTGAGGTCAGCTGTCTTGTTGCCGGGGACCTTGGGTGCATTGGTGGCAGCAGGAGGGGCACCGGCGTTTTTGTCATCCTCCTCGCTGTCGGATCCACCGGAGGAGCTGCTGTCTGAGGCCACGAGAGGAGCCTTCCTCCCTTCTCCCGCCTGCCAAGCACCAGAGGAGGCACTAACATCTGCTGACGTAAACAAAAGACGGAAGAAATGAGTGTGTTGCATTTGTCAAGCCAATTAAAACGTGTGGTTAGAGGTCGCAGGGTGCATTCAGCAGACACGTCCTTCGGTTGTATTCAGTGAGTCAGCTGAGCTGTGAGGAGGCAGGTAAAGGCTCACCACTCTTGTCGTGGTTTTGTTTGGCTTGTTTATCTGCATCACTGCTGCTCGAGTCTGCAGGAGAGCTGCACCTGGGCTCAGTCTCTGTACTGTGGACAATCAACAGGGAAACACAAAACCGCGTTAAGAAGCTGTGAGTAATGACAGTTGTTTTCACAGAATATCTCACTGTGTGAATGCATTTCTTGTCATTTAGAAGGATGGTCTGTGTTCAGTTGTTAAAACACAGCTGTTTGAAAACAAACATCAGTTTTCTTCCAGTATTTAAAACTAGAACCATTTATAGCAACCTTTGTGATGCCCCAGAACCCACACACTGATCGTCTAACAGACTGATGTTCTGTTGGTTTTTATGCTTCTTTTTTGCAATTTTATAACTTTCAGAACCAAAACTTGTCAGTGGCCCTTTTGCAAAAGTTGTGAGTTGTGTCAGAAGAAAAATAATGTGAAAAAGTGCTGGTCACTTTAATGTAATACAAATAAATAAAACACAATTTTGATCCTGCGAGAACCTTCCTCAGGTCTACTGGCCAATAACTACTGTAATTAACCACTTTTCAAACACACCCTTTGAGGAACTACAGAACCTATTAAACTAGGAACTAGAGTCCCCTCATGTTTTGGCATTTCTGTTTCCACTGTATCTGAAGAACGGTGGGAAAAAAGAGCGACTGCTTTGAAAACTCAGTTTTCACAGATGAGGAAACATCACAATGTCTTCCAGCTGTTTATATTTACTGTTGCTTGAGTTGGATGTCAATGTTGATCTGATTTAGCCTTCACTCACTTTATCTGTCATTCCTGCTCCTCCTCCATCATTCTTTCGTACCAACTCATACTCTCGGCTTGTCCTTTCTCTGTCCATCTCTTTTTTTTTTTTTTAACAAGTTGAGAAGACAAAATAAGTACTACAGCAGTTGGGACTTCACTGCTGACCGGAAATACCGTACAAGAACTTAATTTAGTCTCTGGTTTGTTTCCTGAGTTCATCAAAAGGTTGTTCATCCTGCAATGTACTCACATCGATGCCTGCTGCATCAATTAAACCTTTAAACTATCGCACCTAGAAAATCTAAAATTACATTTTTGTTCAATCGTCCTTTCTTATTGGGGTCAACAGATTTTCTCCTCACCCGGAAAAAGGCTGGAACTCAGTGAAGTTGGCCCAGCCAGTTCCCTGCGTCTCTGCTCCTCCCCCAGCTGAGCTATCCCACCCTGCTGGGGTTTGGGATGCTGCAGTCCCTCTAGAGTCCCTGAAATTTGCCGTCCAGCCTGGACCTAGACACAAGACAGAAAAAACAGGACTCTTTCAGACCAAAACAAAAGACGATTCTGAAAGTTTGTGGTTTCACAAGACATCTGATTGAGTTCTGTCTCGTCATCTACCTGAATCTGATGTGTTCTGCTCATCAGATTCATCCTCATCAGATTCAGATCCGCGGTCCCGCTCCCTGCCTCCGTTCTCCATGCTGCTCCTGGAGCTTCCCTCTGAGGTTTGAGAGACCCCGAACCTGGGAACGAATGGCAATGGATGCAAAGTGAGGACAGATGGAAGGATTTAGAACACAGAAATTCTTGCAGTGAGGAAAACAAAAACTACAAATCACTATGAGGTTTACCTTGTTCTGGATTTAGCTTGTGTTGCATAGTTCATCTCCTTCTCCTCCCAAATGTCCTCTTCCTCTTCAGCATCATCAAATTGGCGTATCCTCTCTTTACAGCAGGCCTCGAAAGCAGCCGCATTGGCCTGTGTACAAACAAACACACGGATAAGGTCGTATTCCTTTCTGAAGTATCTTATTGAAGTAGCTAGAACAACAGTATTACTGAGGGGAACAGCAGATTGAGTCTGTGTCATTCTGTGAGTGAAAAAATGTGTAATAATCAGACACACGCAAAACACTTACACTATTATCATCAGCATCTAGATTGAAGTTTATTTCTGCAATTCTGTCAAAGGTGGCACTGTGGAAAGAGAACAAGAAACATGTTAAACAATCAGCCGACATCCTGTAGGTTAAGGTGATTGCTCTGTTACAACTAAAAGAATAAGTCACCCACACTGAAGTATTCAAATAGTTCAACAGACATAACATCAAGTAGTATAACTGAGAATCAATAAAAATGTCTCTGAGCTCTGAGCTGAAGGACATTTTTGCTCTGTTGTCTGGGGATGCAGAAATGTGTTATACTTGAACTACTTACTTGATATTTTCATCATGCTCGCTGAACTCTTCGTCATTGAACCCAAACTGATCCACAAAGTTGGCGGTCATCTGTTGGATCTGATAGTCGGAGAAGGCCTGAGGGGGACAAAGGAAACTTTTTAAGGTGATATCATTGTGGACAGAAGTGGCTAATGGACACGGATGTTGACATGTCTTTACTAATACGAGCATCGTTGGTGTGAGGTGTCACTTTGTTTCCATGGTAATGTCCGTCTGTCCTACCTGCTGGAGAGACAGGTCGTTGGGGAAGGGGCTCTCCATGTCGTCGTCCTCGCTGGATGAGTGCATGTTGTGGGTGCTTACCTGCAGGACACAGTTCAAATGCATGTTACAATTGTCATCATGTTGCAATTTTAATGACAAATGCTTGTTAATTCTTAGTAACTGTGCTGGGCAATATACAGATATTATATTGTCATCAGGATTTTAGACTATATATTGTCGTAGATTTAGGATATCTTGATGTGACAAACGTTTTGTTTGGTTTTAAAGGCTGCACAGAGTAAAGTTATATCATTTTCTGAACATACAGACTGTTCTACTTGTTTTAATGCCACTATGTCTTTGCACACTTCTATTTTTACACTGATAATTATTTAGCAAAAATCTCATCATGTAAATATTTTATGAAAGTAACTATAATCCTCCAAACAGTATTGTTGCCATATTAATACAGGTATTTGGTCAAAAAAACTATTTTTTGAAAAGAAAAAAAAAACTATATTTGATTTTGTCGGCTTGTCCTAGTATTTTAAGTGCTTTTGATGAGATTTCCAAATAGAATAGAATTACTTTACTGATCCCAGACTGGGAAATTATGTATGTATATCAAGATATGCATCGATATATTTATGTATATCAAGATATACATCATGCCTAAAAATATAGTAATTTTATTCTAAGGCCATATCACCCGACTGATTAATTGTTGCCTTAAATGAGATTTCTGCAGTATACCACTGAGCTATACTATGTAGGTTTTACCTAAGGTGCACACTGACTTTGATATATGTAAGCACTAATGGGGGTACAGATGAAGACAACAAAGCCAAAACTGGAAAAAACAGAGAAGCATATAACAACTTGAAGAACAAATGGTAGGCCAGGGACATAACATTGACTAACTGTAAATCTTTAACACCAATGTCATACCTGCCTTGCTTTATGGATCTGAAACTCTGTGCACTACAAAGACTATGTCAAGGAAAAGTCCAAGTGTTAATCACCAAATGTCTAAGAAGCACCCTGAGAATTTGGTAGCTGTAAGCATCAGAAATGAGGACCTATGGCAAAGTTGTATATCAGCAGAAGGAAATGGTCATGAATCGGTCACGCTCGAAGAAAACTAAAGGACGATATCACCAGAGGCACTGACATGGAATCTATCAGAAAAACGCAGTAATGGAAGAACGTGGCAAATGTGGATGAGAGAACTGGAGGCAGATATGAGGGAAGGTTACACCTGGAACAGGCTCAATGAGATGGCCCATAGGAATGAGCAATTGGTGGCCTAGGCTCCATCTTGGAGTGAAATGGTGAGTGAGTGAGTGCACACAGACTTGCAGTCTTTTTGAATGCTAGTGTATACAATGTAGCAAATGTGCAGTGTGAGCTCACTGAGTACCTGTTGTCACACTTTAAGTCTATCATCTGGGCCACAACTTTTGTGAATTAATAAAAACAACATTTCTGACTCATGTTTATGCTTATATATCTAAATTTATTCAATTAAATTCTTAAAGAAAAGACCCATTTGCTGGCTGCTCTGAGACTGAGATGGGCTGCTTTGCAATTCTGGGCACCCTCCTGGGCTTAACTGGGAAAAGGAAATAAGTGGAAGTTAAAAGCAAGCTATTGATGCAGAGAAACCTGAGTGCTACTAAAGGATATCTCACCAGCTCTACTGTGTTCCTCCTGTTAGTTTCTCTCAGGGTCTCGTCCACAAAGCTCTCCCAGCGACCTCTACAGTCTTCTGGAAGCTCTGCCAAAGCAGAGGTATTCATTAACACTGATCTTTCAGTTGAAATTGTAACTTATCTGGCATCAGGATTAATGAAATATGTGATTACCTTTGATGAGGTCAGTGATCTGGGCCTGTACAGGTCCTTTCTCCAGGTTCTGGACCACCATGTTGGAAATTCTGGTCAGATGACCCATGTTGCCTCTCCTGGTGCCACCCTCAGCCCTGAGATTGGTAGGGACACGCTTATTATTACCTTCGATTTGCAAAGTAATTTCAATGCAGCAACACAACTACAATTGTCAGAAGCAATCTGTAATGCATTGATGTTATGGCACCAGAAACAGTTACCAATTTCAACACTGCAGCATGAAGCTGCAGAAGTATTACGATGCACATAGCTATGATGTGGATATAATGACATTCTTACTGTATTTTATCATTCTCCTCCCAGGCGTCAAGGATCTTCTGTACCAGTTGACAGTTCTGGAAAAGCTGAGGGTGCAACAGATACACAGAATGAAGCCGAGTGCTGAATTCATTGAGAAAGAGCAACAAAACCCTACAAACAAAACTGTAGAGACACTCAAGTTCTGCCAAAGCCACCTACATGTGCCACAAGAGCATTGTGGATGGAGGTCTGTGGGTCACTGGTCCTGCCTGTCTCCACTGCCTCCCCCTGCACCTCTGGGTTGGATGCTGCAGGCTTCCCATCGTGGTTCTGCAGGCCAGGACTGGGCCTCTCCTCGGAGGAAGGATGGTTCAGAATAGCTGCCACACACAGCTCCACTTGGAAGTGCAAAAAGTTGTTCCAAGAGTATTTGAAGAAGAGATCCTTTTCAGAGAGATGGAAAGCAAAATTACTGACATGCTGGAAAAGATTGTAAGAAAACAGAATAACTGAGTGGACCTGAACAGCATGCAATTGTCAAGAGGTACCAGTAACACCTTTTTGTTTGTAGGCATGTTAACCAATGACCATGTCCCCTTTTAAAAAGGATCTCAAAAAGTCACAGTGGTACCAACTGGATCTCCAGTGCCCCCATATTGTGTAACCAGGGTGACAATGGAGGGACTAAATCCCCTGTGTGCTGAACTACACTAAAATGTTCATATGGTCTTATATGAACCAAGTCCAAATAAGCCACACCCACTGCCCTTTGGTCAGGTCGTGTGATATTGTAATCAGTGTTTTCCCGGCCGCATGACCAACCTTGTGTAAACCTGATGAAACTTTTTGTAGATATCACAGACAAACACAATCAGGAGAGAGCATCTTTCTAAAGACATATCACATCTCAAAACACATGTCAACTCAGTTTGTGCGCAATGACAACTAGGAGCCACAGAGTTTCAATCAAGCCAGGCTGAGTAGCCTACCAGTAGTAAGTTAATGGTGGAAAGACTGCAGAGCTCCTGGCAGATACTGGGGGAATTGGTCTGCAGCAGGGCGGCCACAAGCCGGGCCACGTGAAGGCGGGCGTTCCCCAGTGGCTGCTCTAGAACGCCAACGGTCGTCAATATTGCACTTTTCTACAGACGGAATGAAAAAAGGTTGTCAAATAATATTATAGTAATATAGTCACAAATACACCAGCAAACAAGATCCCCGAGTTTCAGTGCTAGTACTGCACCACAGAGGAAAAACAAGGTTGTATCACAGCAACAATTAATACCGATCACCTCATATGCATTACATTTTGCTTGACTTGGCACTGTTCTATGGCTTTACCTTGGGGGGATCCAGAAGAATCTGCTGGAAGTCCTTTAAATGGGGCTCAATGGCATTTAAAATACTGCTGTTGACAGTGTAAGACCTTTCATAACCCTGAGAATACAGATCCATCAGCCCTTCCAACCTGGGAGACATAAGCAGAAGAAACTATTAGCATATGACAAATGAAGTCTAGTCAAGTCCCACCAGAGTTGCCTTTGGGATATTTTCTTCGGTGTCAGCAGTATTTTGAAATATCAGCAGAAGGAAGCATTTTCTTTACTTTTCTGAAACCTTGTAGTAGTAAATACAATAGGCTTGTGCCAATTGACAACTTCATCGTGTATCTACAATCAAAGGGGGTGTCTATTATTCTACTATTATCAAAACTAAGATATTCTAGAAATAACTCTATAATGTGCTCCATTTTGCACATTTAGAGAGGCTATCTGGTGGGCCCACATATAATCACCCTATCCCCTCCCTACACCTGACCCCCTTGAGCAATTGGATCATATATCAGCAATCTCCTTTAACCACAGCATGTCAAATTGGAAACAATTTCCCAACCCTTAAATGCAATAAAAATGTACCATTGGGATGACTGTGATCCAGAGGAACCAAAACTTTCTTTGCTCCTAACATTAAAAACTTGACAGGAAACTCTTAGACTCACCCAGACCTCCTGGTCTCCAGTAAGGTAAGTAGCACTTGAGTTCCGTTAACGATGGAGGCCTCACTCCTCTCACCCTCAAACATGTTCTTGAGGAGCCCTGCTACACTCTCCTGCCTGACAAAGGTTCACAAAGAGGCAAATTAATCAAACAAAACAGATGACAATGATATGCTTATGAGAGAATGTGTTCTCCTCTTAAAGCCAACCAAACGCTTGTCAAGTTTGTCTGCTATTGTTTTGGAAATTCAAGGGTGGGATGTTGGTGTGTTGTTTTTTAAGAAAAAACAAAACAAAACAAAAAACTGAATTGGATATTTTTTTGGAAACTAGTGCATTGGCGATATATAATGCTTTAGTGTATTTAGAATGCCTGCTTGTGTGGACATTTAAGACCAAACATCGTTTTTACCAAGATTGACCTCAAACTGATTCAAAGGGGAGAAAAGCCAAAAAAAAAAGAACTTTTTTTTTAACGAACAGTAGATGGGACAAAGGTTTGACATGCCAGACACCAAACAAAGCCAATTCGGTGGCCAGATAAATACTAGTTATTTTTATACACATTCCCCTCTTAATACCACAACAAACTGGGCACAGGTGAGATTTCCTTTTCCTCCAACAACTTGAATCAACTTACGACTCTAGTACAGCCAATAGTGGGTCGGCCTCCATATTCTCCTGCATCTGATTGGCCTGGTCTCGACTAAGGCGGATGATGTCACAAAGCGTTTGGGATGCATTTGATTGTCTCTGAAATGTAAATCATTGAATTACAAACTCTAAATGAACAAGTGAACCCCTCAAGTTGACTGTACATATCTGACACAGTGACAAGTCAACTCCCAGCAGGCCAGACACTCACCTCCTCATCTTTGCCAGTATGGATGAGCTCTGTGAGTCTTTGTACCAACTTCTCCTCATTCAGCCACTTGGGGAAAAAATGAAAGGTGTTAGATACTTTTAAGGCTTCTAAGTGCTGTGGTTTACTTTTGGAAAGTACACAAAAAATATATATTTAGAGAGCTTACATGAAGGACCTCCTGCCTCAAGGGGGCAGGCTCCACACAACTGATGAGGCGAAGCAGCAGATCCATCATGGCAGAGGCGTCAATGTGTTTCAGCACCAGACCAATAAAGCCTTCCTTTTTCTTTAGAAAAGTGATCACCTGGAAAACAAAACTAATTGCTCAGTACATTTTGACTGAAGCAGGGTGAGTGTTTGGTATTTAACTTCTTTGGTTTCCAAAATACCAAACCTCTGTATGTCACTTTTATCTATACAGTAGCATTGGTCAACAGACCTATTTATTGCTCATTTGCATGCTCTACCCAAGAAACTGTTGGTCAACAATGATCTTTTTCAGCGTACCTGTTCGGTTTTCCTGGCAATCAGATTGCCAATAGTTTTGCTGAAGAAGCTGGCCAGTAGCGGATTGAGGGGTGGGTCCTGCTCCAGGAAGTTATACAGCATCTCAAGGAGAGACTCTTCCGCCCCAAGCTTATCATTTATAATGGACACATCAGATGTCAGGAGTTCACAAGCAATATTAGGAAACCTAAAAAAAACAAAAACAGAATGATGATGAAAAAGGGTCTCTGCAATTAAAGATCTTTTAAGATGCATTTCTGAATTTTTTTCAGATGATCTCAGAGGGTCAAAACAAATGGGGACTGAGTGACCAGAGTATAAATATATCAGAATATATAAAAACAGAACAGAAAGAACTAAACTAATAAAAAAGAAAAAGAAAAAACTATAAGTTATTGTAGTATTTCCTCCTTTTAAAACAAAAGATGAATTTTAAAAAAATGCACAGTGACAATACATTTACATTTAAGGCATTTAGCAGACGCTTTTGTCCAAAGCAACTTACAGTAATTCATACATACACTGTGGCTGCTATGCAACATGCAACCAGCATATCAGGAGCAGTTTGGGGTTCAGTATCTTGTCTAAGGACACTTTCGACATACAGACCTGTGGAATCAATCCAGCGACCTTCTGATAACAAGACGCTGGCTCTACCCTGCCCTACATAATTTCAATTCATGTTAATCCAAATAAATTATACTAGGTGTGACAATACTGCAACCACAAAGAAAGGTATGTTTAGTAGGGAATTTACTTAATTCACTTACTTCAATTTACTTTTATCGTTTCATTTTCTTCTGCTTTTTCCGTGAGGGTCGCGGATTTACTTTTATTATTTAAAAGAAACATTCCCTATATTCAATAACCATCTTTACCATCTATTTGGTTATCTGACACTAGAACTGAACTAAGAACTAAAATAACAACTGTGTAAGAACTGAGCTAAGTACATACTGTGCCTTGATGCTTCAGTCTAATGAAATCATAGAGAAAATTTACATGAAAAAAAGTTGGTCCATTGCTTAACTAAAATTGTGGAGTCCAAGTCCTGTGTTTTTTGTGGGGCAAACAAAACAGATCGTGTTTTCTTTGTGACAGCAGGGCCAATAATGATAGATGACTTTTCAGTCTTTTCAGTTGTCTAAATAAAACACAAAATAAATTGTTACCTTGTAATTTTATTAGTTTATGATGTTTGCACTGACTACACCCATATGCTGTGCAGCATCTTGAAACCCATCACTATTCCCAATTACCACTGTGAGGACTCACTTAAAGCGGCTCCTCTCCTCCAAGTCGGCGGGCGGCTCTGTGGTGATGAGGCTGACCAGCTCCTGCATGCAGTGGTCCTGGGAGAGGAAGAGGAGTAGCCGACGGTTTTGGGCCTTGCACTCCTGCAGGACATCATCCTCCTCCATCAGCTCTCTCAGCGTCACGTCCTCCCTGTCCAGCAGCTGGTCGATGTGGGAGGTGGTGTGCAAGTCGAACTTCCAAAACATGGTGGCCGCTGGGACAGGGGACACAGCCCTAGAAGAGTGACAAAGAGGGAAAGTAAAGGAAGAGAAACACAGAGGTGGAGTAGGATGAGGGGACACAGAGGCCCAGCAGTGACCAGAACAATGAAAGAAAGGGATAGGAAGGGGAAGAGTGGATGCGTAGGTGGGGAAGGAAGCAGGGGAGAGAACTGATGTAAACAAAGATGTAAACTAGAGGATTAAACCAATAATAGCAGGAACAACAACACAGCACTATCACTCGCAGTACATCCTTACAGAAAGCACAATGTTCTTGTATTAACTTGAAAAATGATCTTGTAAACAGTATTTTCAGATTACAATAATTAAAAATCACATTACATAGAGTATTCCAGTTTATGCTGCATTAATGTAGGGCCTTTTGGGCATGAGTAGACTTTGATGAAACTTGGTTGCAGTGAATCTTGCAGTAGGAACAAATTAGGAACAACAGTCTGCTGGAATGTGCCATGTAAAGCCATAAAGGAGAATTTTGATGCCCACAAAAGGCTGGCATAAACATTATGAAAGTGACAGTAAGGTTGAGTCTGAGGTTAAATACTGGATGGCTGTGACAAAATGTGAAGGTGATCACTTCAGCTTGGAGTATTATGGTAGAGTTAAATTCAGCCATACTTCACACATTAAATTACAAAAAGACAGAAAGGCCACAAAACGCAACCACTCACACGTACCAGTGGATGAAATGTGGATATCTTTAATCAGACCTCCCCCACGGGCAGGCAGGCATTTGTGTTTGTGCAGACGACAGAGAGTGTGGTGAGGCCTGGCATTTATCAGCATGGGTCTCCTCTTAAAACGCAGGCCTCTTTAGGAGATGAGACACTGAGAGGCTCACCATAACCTGCACGACACAAAAAAAAGCAGGGATTATTCATCGATGGTGTGACAAGATTTTAGAGGATTTGACATCGTGTTATCATACCATTCGGACACACTTTTATATCTGCACAAATACTGCATGTGAATGTATACATAATGAGTAATGTGCTCAATTCTGATTTCACTGAGGCCACTGACGTCAGGTTTTTACAGTTTAATTTGTAATTAGATGTGCAGTTGAATCCAGTAAATTTGTGAGCACATGATAACGAGGATGAGGGGTAAGCTAGCCAATTTTTTAATTTGGGTATTTTGTGGAGCAATGGCTGTTACTTCTGTTCAGAGGTGTGTGTGTGTGTGGACAAGGAGTTGTAGTCAGGAGAAGTAGGATCGTGACCTGAGTGGCTTCACAAACTGCCAGCACAGCGTTGTGACAAATGTCAATCCAGAGTCACATAGAAGTCGCAATAATTTCATCAAGTTATTAGACTGGCGTTGCATGGGGAAAAAATCTGACCTGTATCTGATATGGACCATGAAAGTGGCCCGAAACAGAACTGAAAAGATCAAATTTCCTTGTGATTTCTGCTGTTTACACTGTTGCGGGGAAAAAAGTGTGGAGCACTGCAGACATTTGCGGTATTTATTTTCATTCTTATTTTTTCTTATTGGAATTATGCCAATATTTGAGGCCCATTAGTCTTACAGTAAGTATTATGGCTTTCTACATATTTTTGTTTTCCCTACTGTGACGGAAAATTAGCCAAACTGTGATCCTAAAACCAAGGTACACACTGAACACGGCTTCACAGTGATAAAGTGAACTCCCCACTGAGGTCAGGACAGGTCGGCCTAATTATATACAGATATATCAGTACCGGTGTACATGTTGACTTATGTGTGCCAATATTAAACTTGTTTAGAGTTTATAAAAGCAGAAAAGGATGTCTGGGGTAATATATAATCATTAAATTCCCAGTGAACTTTACTGTTTCAGTGCACTGATGTCAATTTGACAAAAGGTTTATTGTTTTACTGGAAATTTTTCTTCCTCGGTTACATATTTTTTGCCACAAATGGGGCAAAAATAATCAGTGGCCGTATTGATATTGGAATTCTATACGCCCAAATATTGACATTGCCCCAAAAAATCAAGTATTGGTTGGGCTTTACTTACAAAAACACCCTGAAGAGCTCAAACCAACTAATGTAATTATGATGTGCACGCCTGCAACAATGAAGCATGGACTAAACACAATGGAAATATTAGCAATTATATGGAAATAAAAGCAATTAAGAAGGCTAAAATAGCACTCCATGTACTACCTTTTGTGTGAACTTCTTCTACTTTGTTTTACACAGTCACTGTGTTCATGCTCATCACTCTATACTTGGAAGACATCTAGTCAACATCTACTTTGGCACCCCAACAGAGGATTTTTAATGCCCACTATCAGAGGAGGTAAATGGAGAATGCATACTAAATGAGGGAGAGCAAGTATTTGATGCTTTTGTGGCTACCCAAGTATGTTTAGTATGTTTAGTTTGTTTTTCCTCATGCGGTTACTGTGGCAGCTAATCTAGTCAACCTTAGACCCCATAAGTGACAGAAAACAATTACAGCGTGTAGCTACGTCAAAGCTTATGCGTGTCTCTGAGCAACTGTTGGTCATGGAAGTAAAACTGAAGGAGGAAATCAAAGTGCTTCCTCCTTTTTCTTTTCCTTTTTTCCTGGGGAGGACCCTACCCTGCACATGCAGCAGCAACAGCAGCAGTGTCCATCTGGCATACATTTACAGAGTACACAAGTGCAATAATAACCCGCTGAACGCTCCCTGTGGACACTGAGCAGGAAAGCAAATGCTTGACTTTACATCCAAAATAGAACCCACCGGAGGCAACCTCAACAAAAACAGTCTACTGGCACATATAACACACGATGAAAAGAGGAACAATGGCACACATAAAGGGCATACATGTGGATGTTGTGAGCCAACAATAGTCTGTAATTGGGCAAGCTGAAAAGCAGTGAAATCGAGTAAAAGGAAATTCGGCCGGCACTTCTGCACAAGTTCTGCTTATTTATTGAACGTAGGTAAAGATGCGACTGTTATCGATTGGATGTTTATCATGCTGTACTGGACACTTTGTACAACATGCACTACCAATGATCAACCCATCTGCAATAGTGCACTTCAGAGGACAAACAAAAGCTGCAGTTTTACTCAGCCTGTTGCTGCTTACTTGCACTTAGATGCGCTGAAGTTAAGTTAATAAAGGCCACTTACTCAAGGGGTGCTTCATAATACTCCTTTACAAATGTACAGAGACCATGGTGCTTATTCAAGTCCCATTAGTGATTGTTCGTTGGCTGTCACTGCTTTAGACTTCGAATTGTATCATGTATTTTTTTTAAAATAACAGAGCAACCAATAACAGAAATGAAACATTTGAGTCCCTGGTGTGTAATGTTTTGTTAGCTAAGGGGATCCCCATTTGTTGAGACTGTCTAACAATGACAAACACGCTGGCGTGAAGCTAAAGAAATGTAGACTGAGCTGCTATAGACTTGGCATGAAGTGAACATCAACTGACTTGCGGTGGGAGCTCAGATTTCTGTTTACTTCAACTCCAGTGGAGGCACCAGCACCAAACAATACAGGATTAAAAAAAACAACCTAGAAATATTTTGCAAAAATGAGTCGTCACGGTTGGTCACATTGCGTCGTCGTCCACCGGTTATTCATGTACTATTGACCGTAAACAGTGGGTTAAGTTACTTGATTTGAGTAACTCAGCGAGGCTTCTTGCTGTTGGCCTTTCAGCCAACTCAGAATGGCTGCATCAAAGAACACTACTCAGGTTAACGCTAGTTCTTTCGTCAAGTACTAGACGGTATCAAACATTTTTTTAAAAAATGCAGTAATATAAGGAACACATTAGCTGGCAAATAAGTTCCGTTAATCTTGATGGCACCCAATTATGTATGTTAAAAGTTAACTAAGCGACTGTGTTACGTTAAGTAGCGTTAACAGTTAAGGGATCTATTTGGCAAAGTTAGCCGATTAGCCAACGTTAATGTCTCCCTTAACGTTAACTGGCCACTGTAGACACTAAGTTATCAAGTTAGCATTCAGTTTAGCTAACGTTTACGTTAGTTCCTCCTTTCCTCTGATTAGCATGTAAGCTAATTAGCTACTAACAGTTAACGTGTAACGTACTGAGCTGAGTTAGCCAACTTAAATAGCTCTCCAACTTAGGTTCAACTTTGTCGATGCAGCAGCAGAGTTAACGTTAGCTAGTTGCACAAACTCATGACGATCTTTCCGTCCGAAACTTACCTTTGATTGAAAGTCCGCTGCTATTCCTTCCGTCTGTTTTAGGCTGTTGGTGGAGTTTTTCGTCAAGCAGCAAGCCACTAAGTCACTAGCTATCCAGCTAACTACTAGCTAGCTGTGTTAGCTAACATACATTAGCCTGTGAGCGAATAGTGATTTGTTTTGAAGAAGGGTCAGTCTGCGACAGCACAGGCTACTGTTAGCTAGCTCAACTTAGCTAACGTTAGTCAAATGTGCCCTCAAACTCTTATCAAATGAACAGTTTCCCGACATTAATGGTTACTTGACATTAGTAGCAATACACATTATTACAGATAGAGAGTGTATGGTTCGTACTCACGCACAAAGTAATTCAAACGCGGGGCTAAGTTTAGCATGCAAAGCAGGAAAAACTCAGTCATATTTTTCGAATCAAAATGGCGACATGGTTACGATGGTTACGAGAGCGCGCATTAGACCCACACGAGGACGCGCATTGACTCCGGGCTGTGCACTGAGCTCAGGAAAGCATTTTGGAGCGCTGACTGATGCGACAGTGCGACACGGGTGTCTAAATACATCATATACAATTATCCATACTCCGATTTAAATGCACTTGTGTTGGCCTACCTATTCGTGTTATTATAAAGAGCGACTCTGTATTTTGTGTAAATGGACAATTTTATTTGTGTACATTGTGCTCAATTTAATTGTTAGGTCCCATTTAAATAGCATAATACATGTTCCATATAGCACTTGAGGGCCACCATACCTTACCGCTGATAGTTATGTATATCATATTGGCTATGTTGTATACGTCATGTATTGGCTAGAAAAGCACATGATCACATTATCAGTATTTCATTTTGTGTAACAAGTAGCCTGGTTTAGTACAGTGGACTTATATTCTGCAGGTTGTCAGGACAGGCAGATTCACAACATATTTTTCTAAGGGAAAGTGGATTTCAAGGTGAGCTGTTTCAATGGCAGCACTCACCATAACCAGTACTGATTAATACTTAAAAAATAAAAATAAAAATAAAAATTCGATAAAAGGTCTGTTATGACAGATATCCATAACAAGAGTTTTGAAGTCGAGGAGGCCTGTAATTATTTTCATTTTATGAGAAACCAAATACCTAAATATGACATTTAAAGCCAGTGTTAAGATTTATACCACTGAATTAATAGCACTGAAATATCTTACTTTTAAAACGTTTTATTTGAATTAATGAGGTTCTCCTCTTTTTTCAAAAGAGTCACTCACATGTATCATATGACTGACAGAACTTAAGGTAATAGGACAATGGTCTGTTCAGTGTCGTTCAGGCCTGGTTGTTCATCTCAGGTACACCAGATTTTGAAATTTGCATCTCTCATATCAGCTTTGACGTCTACGGTTAATCAGTCCAATCCATTTGTCTTTTTTTTCTTTTTTTTAAAAAAATGTACTTGAATTTGGGTGAAAATCAGAAAATGATCAGCTAAAACTGAGCAGCTTTTTCAACTTTGTGAATGGTGACAATTTTTTTTTTTAATTGCACAACTTGATCTGTTGGAAGATTCAAGGAGGGACATTCTGACCACCTAAACTCAGAACGATGGTTTTCAAAATAAAATATTTGAAAGTATTTGAAAGTGATTAATTGTCACATTTAAGAATTAAATTGCATATAAAATATAAACTCTTTGGTCTTGCTTCATAGGCCTATATCAGAGTTCAAAGTGATTTATTACAATAGCCCATTTTTGATCCACGCCGGAAAAATTGTTAGTATTATGAAACCAATCATTAATGCATAAAAACTCCTTCCACTCATAACACTGTTAAAAAGTCAAGTTTGAGTTTTCATTCTTTTGAAAAGTAATTTATTACCAGCAGAACCTGTAAATAGTACGCCTAACTGACCCTAAACTATTACATATTTTAGTAGCAATGATTGACAAATTACCTCTTATTCTGAAATCTTTTGATGTTTCCATTATTTTTTCTTTTTACTTAACTTTTTTATTCACTCACACCCTCATCGCCCTTCTCCCCATGTATTTACTTCCTTCCTCTCTTCTTTCCTTTCCTCTCTCTTTACCTCATTTTTCCCACAATGCATTGTGTTCACTCGTTGGATCATGGACCAAAGCGGTAAGCAAATTCCCCTGTCGGGCCGACATCAGCAAACTTCTTTTATGTGATATAATATTCACCACGAAGTTCCGGCGGTTGTTGGACCAGCCTTTTCAGAGAACAGCACATCATCTTGTCAGGAGACGGGTTGGCTAGGGCACCCTGTAATCCCGAACAACACCGTCAAAGCTAACATGGTCTCGGCTTCTGTTAGCTAAAAACAGGCGAGCGACTGAGTAACGTTAGAGCACTTGTGCTCACCAAAAGTTAACGTTAAGTTCAAATTAAATCTACAACTTCGCATGCAGTGTGGCAAAGGAGTTTCCTCAGTCGCGATATTAAATGGTAAACATGATATTTTCCACTTGTTAGGAGGCGTGACTGGCCTCAGTTGGGGCGCGAATGCTAGCTAGCAACATGATAAACGTTAGCACAGTGCTAACTAAGCTAGTTAAGATATTCTTAATGCTTGAAGAACTGACGGCCTTCATTCTTAACAGTTGCTGAACTGTATGAGTTTCTCTTAGTATTTTTGCTTGTAGTCTTCAAAGCCTGACTGCTAAGATGACGGGTGACTTTCGATTTGACAACTTTAAGCTCACTGGTCATCCAAAGTTGTCAGACGTTACCAACTTTGAATGTATCTTTCTTGGCTACCACAACCGTCAGTGAATATTTTCTTAACGTATCCCCTCTGTAACATTTCCAGCAAAAATAAGGAGCTGATGATCTATGATGTGATTTAACCACTGTTGACAGAACAGGGGGCACTATTACATGCCCTGTCACAGTGCACATCCTAGCAACGAGCATCGTCTGTCTAAATGTTGGTCTGTTTCCATATAAGGCTACGTTCCAGTCATTTTTACAACAAACAACACAAGACACCACAGATTCAATCGAGTTTGACCATTTCTACTGGTAATCTAAGTCATCATTTGAAAAACTTTATCGAAAGGGCTCAGCAACGTGCTGGCATCTCCTTGTATAGTTTTGCGCAATATTAATTTGAAAGCATTTAGGTGTTTTTGACTACCAGTACTGTAGACCCGTAAAAGCACAGTGGGTTTTTCTACATTGCCTTTGTTCCCAACAGACAATGATCTTCAAGGAAGCGACGGCTCTGGGAGTTTGGGTGGCCCAGATGTTCGCAGACGAATCCCCATCAAGCTCATATCCAAGCAGCCCCTAAGGAGCAAACCTCAGCCCCGCGCTCAGAGACCGAGCAGCAGGCCATCTAAAAGTGAGGCTGGCGAAGATGGTAGGCACAGTCTGCAGTGCACCATGCCTCTTAGCACTGCGCTTTAAGGACCCTTAAAGAAAGCACTCTAATTGGGATTCAAACATGATGATATTTTAAGATTATGGGAACTTACTGGATTTTCAACCAGCATTGTACCTCTACAATGTTGGTCGTATATGCAAATGAACAATGTCAAACAATTCTCTATTTTGCCTGCACCAAGCAAAACCTATTCAAGATGCATTATCTGGAAAATGTTCAAAACATACTCTGAGCCTAAACCAGGCGTCACTCAACTTACACCCATCAGCATCAGTGTATATTGGTCCATCTAAGCGCAGTGCATTGTGGTTGTTGTAGATTAACTACCTTTTTTTAGTATATTTCAACCCCTTTTACCCTGTCTTCTCTGCTTATGTAGCACCAATTTCAGAACTATTTGTATCTTTTTACTGCATATACAGCACAGTTTTATGCAAGGGCCATTTTTCCTGCAGTGAAATACTTAAAGTCTTACAAAAAAAAAAGAATATTTTTTAAAAACTCGATTGCTCAATGACTATGATTGGGATGCTGTCAAATGTGTCATTCAAAATATAAATGGGGATTTGAAGTATTAGTTATGATTATGACAGATTGATAGAGTGAATGGCTCCTGTTGACCATAATTGACTTTAGACTGTACCCCTTAATCTGTTGTGTGTCACTTAAACATACAGATCATTTTTTGCGTATTAAATCATTTTGATTCTTAAAATTGAGCTACTCATTATCGATAAATTGACAACAGGTCCCAGCCCTATTGAAGGCCTTGGGCACTACTTCAAAGAGAATTTAATTGGACTTCTTAATTGCCACTAATCTGGGTTTTAAAGCCATCTCAGTTTTTGCGACTGCATTATTAATACTTGTCTTTTATGTGTGACAGATAACTTTGGCTTCAAGCAGGAGGAGCGGTTCGACTGTGGTGCTAAATCTGGTGATGTGTTTGGCAGTCAGAGGAGATTCCCCCAGCCGCTGTTCTGGGATTACAAGGTACATCAGATGCAGGGAGTGAAACCACTCAACAGGGCTTGCAGTGTTTCAGATGGATATTAATGACAAACACTCGCTTCCTCACTGATATCTGGCACACAGTGCAGGATATCTCTCCGCCAGACATTCAGAAAAGTCTGACTCATCAATTATCATAGCACCATATTAAGTAATACAAGTATAGAAGTGTGTTCTAATGGTAGTTAACTTTTTTGGTGCTTTTTTTCAACAGTTAAACTTGATTGGAGAACGGGATGAAGTACCAATTCACTTTTGTGATAAATGTGGTCTTCCTATCCAGCTATATGGACGGATGGTATGTATTTGTATATAATATGTACTGATTCCCCCCTTTAGGTATCAAAATTTAGGATTATTAATATGTTGTGCTAATATGATTTTTTGAACTGACCTTTCTCTGCAGGCAGCCAAAGAGAAAATGTTCATACGTAACTTTGATTACTACTTCTCCTAACTCTCTAGATCCCATGCAAACATGTTTTCTGCTACGACTGTGCTTTTCTTCATGAGAAGAAAGGAGAAAAAATGTGCCCTGGGTGAGCTCTCAACATTTTAACTGATTAAAGGTGTTGTGTTGAATATTGAAATTGTCATAGCTTTAACAGCCTAAATTACTAGTACAAGATTAAGTCTTTTTTTAAATATTCATCAAACCCAAAGTGGGCATTTTTGTTTTTTTGCATAATAAAATATGTAGCATTTTGTGAAGTGGCTCCTCAGATGTTTTTGTTACTGCTGTGTGTCTCTAAACCTTTGTTCCTGTGTTTTTAGCCTCACCATATACAACTGCACAGACCCGGTGCAGCGCATCGAGCAGTGCCAGCGTGGATCTCTTTACATGTGCAGTGTTGTGCCGGGATGCAAGCGCACCTACCTGTCCCAGCGTGATCTGCAGGCCCATGTCAACCACCGCCACATGAGGCAAGCCAAGTCTTCCACTGGCCGCCAGGAGCCCGTTCACCTGCCCCCTGCATCCGATGTTCCTGACCGGTTCCGTGTGCCTCCACCTCACTTACCCAAGAACCATGTTCACCTCCCCAACCCACTTCAGCACAGCAATCACGACCCCTATAGTCAGCCACCCCCACCCTCCGGTCACGAAGCCCCGCCGCCGACTTCCGCTCTTGGCCCTGAGACATTCCGCATTGCCACAGTAACCACCCGTAAACACAGCAATCTCATCACGGTGCCCATCCAAGATGACTCCTCTTCGTCTCGGGAGTCCCACTCTGGTGGGCCAGGTCCAGGTCAGCCCCCCCACCACCACCCTGGGGAGTATCCTGGCCAGCCACCTGTAGTGTCCCACTCTCACCACATGATGGCACCACCGCAGCAGCACTTTGGCCCCCCACCTCCACCGCCGCCTCCTATCAGCCACCCCATGCAGCATCCTCCCCAGGGCTCTGGGACACCACACATGGTCTACAACCAGGCCCCGCCTCCCCCCATGTCCACAGCTCCCCCACCCATCACTCCACCACCAGGGCACATCATGGGCCAGATGCCCCCCTATATGAACCATCCGCCTCCAGGACCTCCACCACAACACAGTGGCCCCCCTGTCAATGCGCCACCACCTCATCATTACAACCCGAACTCCATGCAGCAGTTCCCTGAAGACCAAGGCACACTTAGTCCCCCGTTCAGCCAGCCAGGAGGGCTCAGTCCTGGGATGTGGCCTGCTCCGAGAGGGCCCCCGCCGCCACGAATGCAAGGTCCTCCTCCCCAGGGTCAGATGCCTGGACCACACCACCCAGATCAGGGCCGCTACAGGCCTTATTACCAGTAAACTGCCAACTGAATGAATGAGCAACAGTCAGTCATTCTGTTCCACACCACTTGTCTGCATAATGTGATAGTAAACCTCAGGGTTACAGGATGTAGGACTTTCATTTTGATAAAACTGCCCCAAAGCAAATGTGTATGTGCTGCACATTTTAGTTATGTGTTCTAAACCTCCTGCTGAACATACAATAGACTTGGTAAAGAGCAGGAATGTCCCTTTTTTTTTTTAATAGCGTATGGTAAATATTTCTGTATATATGTCAGCTGATTTCATGCATATGTACTGCACATTGAAAGACGCCAACTATGTCTCAATAAATTTTTAACAGCCGAGTTGCATCTCATCTTTGTTTAACTTGATTGATGAATGATAACTAGCTATTTGTTTGCCTTGGTAGTTCTGGAGAACAACAGTTAGTGTTAAAACCGCCAAAACTTTTTAAGAAGACATTTTAATTTTAGTGATTAACACAGGATTTTAGAATGGAAGACACTTGGCAATACCCAAATGTGTGTTACTATTCATGTCTCTTTGTTACTCAATTTGCAGTGTCAATGTCAGAAACCTAAACACAACAACAACAAAAAAATTTTTTCTCCATTTTGGTGTAGTAAATACAAAAGGCATTTTTTTCCTGTTTATCAGGGATTATGATACTTGCTGTTTGTCTTTGGGTCATTTTATCCTGTACAAACTTTCAATGTTAAGTTATTCTCTGGTCTCTCATTATACACCCTCAGTATTTGCTGTCCAGTCACACCTTCATTTTTCCAGCTTTGTTGATCTTGTATAAATATAGCTTGGGTTCAGGAGCTAGTTAAAAATGAAAATCTTACTACGGCAGATACTATAAGAGAAGGCAGGTTTTGACCATCTAGATGCCACACATTCAAGGTATTTAAGATGCATTTGATTGACATAATGAACGCAACACACCATATGTTACCATTAATGATTTTGTCATTTAATCTTTAAAAAAATATTGCATTTATCAACAGTAAGAAAAAGGGCACTGCAGCAGAGTGTAACAATCCTGTGACAACAAAGACTGAATATAAAGCTCACACGATGAACTTTAAAAGACTTTTACCAAAAAGCATTTCGAAACAAGACTCAAGATGTCTTTCCGATTTTAGATCTAAATATACAAAATATTGTGTTGTGGTTTAATTAACAGAAATTCTGTGTGATCTGTGGTTGAATGGTTCTGTTGAAGGAATCTTCCTGGAGACAGCTGCCTTTTCTAGAGTTGGGTGTCCTTTAACTGCAAAAAAAAAGAAGAATGTTGATGTTGAAATAGCTGTGAAGTACCAGGTTTTGAACAAGAAGAAGAATGCATGATTTAAATGAGGTGATATCTCTGCTCCTGCTGTATGGATTTTGATCATTTTTGATCATTTTGATCCCCCTTAAATGTTATTTTTATTTTGGTGTGAAGACATGAATGGCCCCGATATACCCATCTTATAAATGTTGTTTCAAGAAGTTTCCGTGGGGATTTTATTCTACTCCAATCAAATTCTGATCTAACAGCTTCCTAATGTGCAATGCATGAGAGTCATAACTGTACAAGAGATATGTTCTATAATCATGGTCTCTACTGCCCTCTGCTGGACAATTTTGAATATATTATACGATATAAATACACTATAAATGTATTCTTAATTGTTTTCTGTATTGTGGTTACATTTCAATATGGCGTGGAAAATTCACGTCACAATCAAAAACATTTTAATCAGATACTGTCTTTATTGAACAGAAAGCTGAATAATAGCGCTTTTATCACGATTATCATTTAATTACGCATGCATTGAAGGAATACATATTATATTGTGAATTGTATTTCACTTTATGTCTTTTTAATTGTTTTTATTTAGGCATTTAAAATCTTCCATACATCTAATCTGATTATGGCAAGGGAATGAGATTCTGATCAAAATGACCACATGACCTTTCTTATGATATTTCTTAGTCCCATGATTCATGACACTTTTGTACTGTGGGTCATTGTGAACACTGAGGCTTCTCTTGGCCGATATTTGGCCAATACTATACACGGAAACACAGTGCAGAAAGAATGAAAGAAGTTTTCCTTACCACCATGCCTTTAATTTTGCCCTTGTGTTTTCCCAGAACATGCAGCATGGCATCATGGAGGGTCGGGAAGAAGATGGAGGTCTGAACGTCGTCGTCGAAGAACATGCAGCTGTGTAGTTTCTCAATGATGTACACTGTCAACCCGTGAGCGGCATGTTACGGGTTTTCACAGGCAGTATTTCATTAGAGATGTTCTGCTTTTAAAGTTATACCAAAGAAACTCACCATCACAGGAAACAATGTAAACATCCACATCAATACGGATGAAGTCTTTGAGTACCTGTAGAGAATACAGTCAGTTTTATATGAGTATTTTATTGTAATGAAAAATCTCACTTTTGTAAGAATGTTTCTGCTGGTCTCTTTATTCATTTGACCACCTTAGAGCAGCAGGGTGGTTTTGTCTGATGGCAAGCCTGTGTTAAGGTATTTGTCAAAAGGTAAACCCCTACTGATTTCCTGTCTATGACAGTGTTGTATTCAACATACTCTTACTTTTATTTCATATTTTCAATTTCCTTTTCTATGGATCTTCTCAAAACTGTCTCGGAGCTGTCTCCTTAGAAAGTTCTGCTGCAGTGGAAGGGGGACTTTACATTTCTAATTTTTGTTATTATTATTTTAGGAATAAACTACAGACCCCCAAACTGCAGCAACACAAAATCCATGGGAATGTTAGCACAGATTAGATTGCCAAGTGATTTTTGAGAAGTCTTAAACAGAACATGTCACAGTACTGAAGGATATCACCAAAATCAGAAAAAAAGAAGCTATTGAAGTTTAGCATTTTTTATCTTTCTTTGGAAGGCTTTTTTTCGTGAAACAGCAACAAGTGTGAAGCCTTATTTGATGCTGAAATAATGAATCAATAAGGTTATTAAAAGAAATGCTTAACGATTTGAATAATCCAGTTTTTATTTGCTTGTTTTTTTGGGCTAAAATATAAAAAATGTTACTGTTCCAGCTTACCAAATGGTAATGTTGGTTGGTTGTCTTACTCTTTTATGATAACAAACAGAATACCTTTTGTTTTTTGGACTGTTGATCACGCAACTTGAATATGGTGCCTTTGGATATTGGATAACATGCTTTTAACAAGCCTCAGATTTTTAACAGTGATATCCTGCCAGTCACTGTCACATTCTCAGCTTCATTGCTACAAGCATGTATTCAACTCCAGTATGTAGGAGCACCCTGAGTGACGGCTTACCATTTTGAGCCCCTTCAGTGCGGAGATGTCCAGGAAGGAGACGGCAGAGAAGTCCAGGATCAGGCTGTGGATGTCCACTCTGGGAACACCAATGTTCCCTGCAAGCTCAGCGTTCCAATCCACCCGGAAAGGAAGGTCCTTGAGGTCAGCGGGCAGATCCTTCATGTTCATGTCAGAGTCATCAGTCGGCTTGCTGAATAAATTCCTCAGGCCTTTCTGTTTGACAGATGTAGGAAAGGCAGCTTGAGGGTTTCGCCAAAAAACTCTGAATCACTCACCGGTGCAGTCATTTATAGTGTATTTGAGGTCTCACCTCAGTAATATCATCGCTGTTCGTCTGCAGCAGTTTCTCGATCTTTCTGAAAGCTTTGTTCCTTTTCCTCAAAACCCTCAGAGGGTTAAACCCAACCTGGAAAACCAAGTGTTTGCATTATGCTCATGCACATCTATTTTATGGGAACAGCAAACTGAAGCAAAACAGATGTGTCGCACGCACAGCTTCTACAAGCTTGTCCTTGAAGAACTCAATATTGGCGAAGAAGATAGGCGACGGTATCCTGAAGATCTTTACTCCCGTTGGTTCGACAATCTGAAGGGGAAAGCGTCATAATGAAACAAATGTGATTCAAAAATGGTTATGATGACACAAACTAAAACCATTCAGCTGTGTTATGTTTGGTTCTTTTGGCTGAAGATACTCACGTTCAGGTAATCTTTACGATCCCTGTAGAGGTCGGTCCCCGGGATGTTAGCCAGGACAGAACAGCGAGGGCTGGAAATAAATGAGGAGGGTTCAACAGAATAACTGGTCTGTGGAAATCAGAAGGTTGACTCTTTACAATCTTTAAAAATATATTTTAAAGTGTAAATACTAGCTAAATTAAAGTCCCCCTCACTTTCATTATTTGAGGTCAATTAATGAAAGTGTCCTTGCTGTGTAGCCACCATAATCAAGACGTGGTTAGTCCTGGGCTTTGTCTCTCAGACTGCCCTACAATACTGGGGAAGGTTGTTAGACTAGTATGCAGCCCGAGAGGAAATCCTGCAGAAATTACTCACGCTTTTCAGACTATATCATTTTTGTTTCATTTTCATGTCAATCTATGTAGTTAATATTATCAGAAGGGGGCGCTAGAATGGAACATCAATCAAAAGTAAGGAACTAAATGACAATGTTCTTAGTACATTAAGCATCAGGTCTCTGTCATGGAAAAAATGTATCACGTTTATTATTCTGAAAACTGATTTGGATTTAGGAAAAAAAAAGAAAAAAAAAACATACAATGGCTCCAGTGCACCCACCTCTGATGGGCCTCGGAACACTTGGAGCAGCTATAGTGAACATTTTAGCTTAAGAAAGAGTGTAAATTATGTATTTTCAAATCCGTCTGGGATCTCTGGGCTAGAGGAGACTTGGAACAAGCTGTATAGAGCCATTTTCTGTTTGGAGAATGCTGCTCCTCTTTTGCTGTGAGGCTCCAGGAATGCTCAAAGAATGCACTTTAAGAATATTACATCAGGTGTCATAAAATATAAGTATAATTACAACTGAGCCCTGAAGATGACAGTGAGCAGCTCCAGCCCCAAGCCCACCGCCAGACCAATATCCAGTCCCAGCAGGATGGCACCCAGACATGTTCCCACCCACACCACCTGCAGACAAACACCCGAGGTCAAACGTGGAAGGAGAATATACTGGGCCAAGTAAACACAGTGCATCTTAGCTTTGGCAGTGAAACTCAAGATATTTTGAACACCTACACATTCTGGTTTGTCCCGCCTCCACAAGTATGGGATTTCTCTGAACTGCATCAGCATTCCCTTCAGGTTGACGATGACCAGTGCCCCCAAGACAGACTGGAGTGAATATAAATATTAGGAATATGTATAAGGAATACAGCTTTCTTTAAGACTACAAGATGTAAAGCACAACATACGTGAATCAACACGACAGAAACATTTCAAACACTCTCCCTCCAGAAAATGAAAGTAAGCATCCTGGCAGGAGCCGTTACATCACAGAGGTGAGTCTCACCGTTGGAAGCGGCTCCAGCAGGAAGCCAAGTGCCACAGTCACAATCATCGCCATCATGGCTGAGATCAGCCCTGCGATCTGCATGTGTAAGTGAGTTAATGTTTCATTTCATAACATGCCACAGGTGTAATAGAAACCAGATTGTAAAGTGATATTACAATAAATCCTTTCTGAAACAAAAAATATATCTGCATCTAGTAAAAGTTTGTGACCCAGGAAACCGGATGCTCTCGATTGTTGAGGTTTTGTTGGTCTGACCTGGGTTCTGCCTCCTGAGCTCTCCTGCACGGCCGTCCTGGAGAGCGCCGTGCTGGCTGCGAACGACCTGAAGCTTGCACCAAATATGTTGCTAACCCCAAATGCAATAAGCTCCTGGGATGGAGAATGATGGAAAGTCAAGTTACCTCTCTGATTTTACAGGTTACCTTTTTTTTTTTTTTTTTTTTTACTTATATGACTCTGTTTGAACTGCTTTTATACACATCCAACCTTCAAATAAAAAGCAATATTCAGTGTTTATATTCAACTTTATATCTTCATAACAAAATCACGAGGAGCCTCAATTACATCCTTCCTTTGTATAAGTAACCGATAATTTTTTTTTTCCCATGCGAGTCAGGCAAGGACAGACAGAGCTGACTGTGTCAACCCACCTGATTTCCATCGATGGCGTAATCATGTTTGATAGAGTAGACTTTGGCCACGGAGAAGGCAACCGCAAACCCCACTATGGCTATAGGAAAGGCCTCCACAGCGCTGTCCTTGAACACATCCATATCAGGCGCGATGGGAGCCTCGTACCTGAAAGATGGCTGAGTCTTACTGGTGCATTTAAAGGACATGATTCATTTTCACCTTCTTATGTAAGATGTTGGGATATTTCGTAATTTTCTTGAGTATGCCAGTTGTGCTTCTATTCAACTTGAAGATCTTACATAAAAAACATATAATGCGCTCATAAAATATATGACCCTATGAATGATTAAACCAGCCTTTTTAGCGTCTGACTCCAGCAGTGTCTAAAGTGTCTTGGGGTAAGTGTCCCTTACTGAAGAAGGGTCAGGGTAAAGTAGTATTTTTCCACCACTGGATGGAAATTACCTGACAAAACAGAGGTGCAGAGGTGCACAAGGGGGGGGCAGGGGGGGCAGTCGCCCCCCCCCTCGTGGCCCAATTGTTGAAAAACGCGCACTAAAGTGCCCTCCTGAGAGCCAAAACGCGCGCTAAAGTGCCCTCCTGAGAGCCAAAACGCGCGCTAAAGTGCCCTCCTGAGAGCCAAAAAAGCGTGCCAAAGTGCCCTCTTGGTTGGCAAAACACACTAAACTGCCCCCTTGGCTGGTTAGAACATGATAAACTGCCCTCTTGGGAGCCAAAACACGGGCTAAAGTGCCCTCTTGGGAGCCAAAACGCACGCTAAAGTGCCCTCTTGGGAGCCAAAACGCACGCTAAAGTGCCCTTCTTTTCGCCCCTGCCCTTCAAAAAATCTGTGCACGCCACTGCGCCAGTCTACTGATATACGTGCAGAACTTGAAACTTACCCGCTGACCATTTTGCCAACAATGTCAACACCGTATCTGTCCTTGAAGTTGAGGCCATAGGAGGTCCCGCAAGCTATGACAGTCTGTGAATAGAAGATACACATAAAGGTTATCTTTGTTATCTTCTCTGTTATCTGATCTGGGTTTGATTCTTAACGAACACTTGATGACAAACTGCTCAAATCACAGGTTTAGGGCTACAACCAGCGAGGGTTTTGACCGCGTCGCCACACACTGATGGTGTTGGTGTTTTGCCAAACACACTTTGGCAAAACAAAGGCGTTAAATGTGTTATACTCAAGAAAATGGTAGTCGTGTAAAGCATTACGTGATTTGCAAGAAAAACTGTGCTGGAAGAATATCTTCCGGGAGGGTTTCTCTCACCATGACAACCTCTATGGGGATGGGAACGGGCAGCTTGGCTTTGTACATGTCATTCATCTCTTTCACGATGAACACTATGACCATGATGATAATGGACATCACCAGGTCGCAGATGTTGGTGGAGGTGATCTGGACGAAGATCTTCTCGAGGGTCTGTGCAAAAGAAGCAAAACGCACTACTCTGAGCATGATTAAGTCACATTAAGTTTTATGTCACACTTCAAGTAAGGCAAAGCTCCATCTGTATGAGGATGGGAAAGAAATCATAAAAAGGCCACAAAAATAAAAGTAAATGTATGCATATCCAGCCCTGATTGACAATAATTCATGTTCTTCTGAACTACTCATGAAATAATTGTCCCAGAAATACTAAGGCTGCTGCTGTAGAGCCAGCTCATTGGTTGAGTTACACCTCTGTGGACAATGCCAAAGAACCGTGGGCTTCTATAATGTTGCTGAAGTCAAGAGGTAAGACAGGAAGAAAAAAAATATTGCAAAGCTTAGGAAAAAAAGAAAAGAAAAATCAGTAACTTATAACTCATCCACGTTACATTGTCTGGATTTAACTGCATTTTGATATATACTGTATAACAGTGACACTTTGCCAACACCCCAGTTCAAAGGAGTGAATTTTGTTTGAAATGGCCCCTTGTGATTTGAGTTAACAGCCCATTAAAAGGTTTAAGACGACAGCTAACTAGCTACCTTGTTATGATTGCACTATGAAAAATTGTTACCATCTCTTTCTTGAGGAGAGAAACTACTGCTCAACAAACGCTTTTTCAGAGGATGCAAACAAATGCCGTGACAGTTTGCGTGCTAAAACATAAGCTTAATTTCCTACTTTAACAGGAATAAATCAATGTTTAGGGAAGTATAGAATATGCTTATTCACATTCTTGCCCTGAGTAAACCAACCAGTTAGCTTAGCTTAGCTTAGCATGAAAATCACGGATTAAACAAACAAGATGTTAGTGAATTTAAGTGAAGTTAGTGGTTAGCGTCACTTTTTGTCTTTTAGTTTTGTCATGTGCCTTGATGTCCCTGTCTTTACTCAACTTTTTTCTTGGATTCCTGTTCTCGCTTTGTTCCTTGTATACCTTGGTTGCCTTCTATATTTTGTTGATTTTTGGCCAACTTTTATTTGGATTTCTCCTTGTTTTATTTGTTTTTGCCTTTAGCCACCATGCGTCGCCCTGACCCGATCTGTCACGACCGCCAGTAAGTTTATTACAACTTACGGTGTCCACGTTTGGCTCCTCAACATTAAATTAAGAGCATATCCTTGACAGGTAGATGGATTTTGTTACCTTAAGACAGAGTCAGGCTACCTTTTTTCCCGTTTCCCATCCTTGTGCTAAGCTAAGCAAACTAACTGGCAGACAGTATTTACCACATATTCTTAAAGGTGGTATCGATCTTCTTCTATCGACTCTTGACAAGAAAATGTCTAAATACATTTCCAAAATGTAGGCCCAAACTCATCCTCTTAGAAATGTCCTGCTTAACGCAACATTGGCAGTGTGACTGAACCTTTTTTGGCTCCATTCACTTAAGTTTGTTCATTTTCTTTTCTACATTCAGATCACTTCATTTATTTAAAAAAAATGCACAGACAATAGCGACTTTCAGATCCATCCTGGACTTACATATATGATGGAGAGTGGTCCACTGATGCCTGGGACAACCAGCCCTAATACAAACTTGAGCTGGGACACGAGGATGTGGACAGCAGCTGCAGTGGTGAAGCCGGACACCAGAGTGTCAGACAGGTAAATGACAATAAAGCCCACCTGCAGGAGACCCATGGCAAGCTGCATGGGACAAAAAAAAAAGAGAGAAAGGAAGCTTGGTTGGAACATGCAGAATCGCTTGCATGGTATGGCAGGGTATGATACCATATGGTAAGGAGACTGGGACATTTACCTGGAAAATCCCTGTGAGGAAGGTCACAGAGGAGGCCACTAGGACTCTCTGCTGGGTCATGTTCAGGCCCTCAAAGCCAGGGAAGTTGGCGGACGGTCCGCCATCTGGGACCAGACGGGTCACCACAGCACCTATCATCAGGCTCAGGACTGGGAAGGAGCCTACATGAAGGTGGGTGTGAAAGGGTGGCAAGATTGTTAAGCCTTATCATATCCAATCTAATCTTCTTGTGTTGACGTCCATAAATTCCAAACAGGCCTCTTTCATCTATATGTTTATGGAGACGGTTTACACAAGAAAAATATGTCGAAATTGTGATAGTTGAATTTACATCAAACGGAACGTCAAGTAAAAAATTATATATATATATGTATATATATTATAGTGACTCAGCATTGCATGACATACCTATAGATATGTGTCTGGAAGAACCAAGGAAGAAGTATGTTAGCATGGGGAAGAAAGCCGTGTAGAGGCCGTAGCTCGGAGGCAGCGAGGCCAGCATAGAGAAGGCCAGTCCTGAGAGAGACCACAACAAAACAACAGAAGGAAGATTTAGCCTAATGGATACTTTTTTTTATCAGGGTTGCGCTTGACTGAAACTAGTATCTGGTACAGACAATGTGCTTTTATGTACAAGTATCAACTGAATAGAATATGTCAGTATCTGTACTTGTGATGAAGGAAAATATTGTATCCATTCATATTTATAAAAAACTTTATTGTAAAATCATGGTTTCAGGTTTTCATGAGGCTGTTCTGTAAATAATTTTCAAATAAATATTTAAGATGAACAATTTAATGTTAGCCCTGCCCACTTCTGGTTTAAGCACCACCCATTTTCACAATAAGCCCCCCACCCCCCCCCCCCCACCCCCCCCCCCCCCCCCCCCACCCCCCCACCCCCCCCCCCCCCCCCCACCCAGAGCATAGGTACGGGTAATTTAGTCGGCTGAACAGACAGAAATACACAAGAGATGATGGTGTACTCGCTCGTCCCCACTTTCCAAATATGTCTTGAAAAAAGAATGAAACTATCAAAAAAGTGTAAACGACCAGTGTTCTACCACATCCATCCATTGGCTGTAACCGCTTTATCCCTTTTATGGGGTGGCGGGTTTGCTGGAGCCAATCCCAGCCGCCTCCAGGCGAGGGCAGGGTGCCCCCTGGACAAGTCGCCAGCTCATCACAGGGTCCTCACAGGAGCAGTTTGGGGTTCAGTATCTTGCTCAAGGACACTTCGACATGCAGCTCAGCTCGGCCCAGCCCGGAGCCGAGATTTGTAGGTATATGGTCATAAACCACAGTATTATAAGCCTATCTCGTTTTTAACAAATGTCATGTCAATAGTTGTTTGGGGATATTTCAGAGACAGACTGGCTGACCAAAACTGTCAAATCCCTCATGGTTTGGATTTATTGGTTGGTTGAGTTCCTGTTTTATTTTGAAATTGTAACCTCCTGCGTCTTGTTGTTACTTTGTCATCCTCGGTCCCTCCTGTTCTGTCCCTTTCCTTTTTCCTGTACTTGTTGCATCTTGAGCTGTTGTAACAAGTGAATTTCCCCGCTGTGGGATAAATAAAGCCCATCTAATCCATCTAATCTGATCTGTGTTACTTTGCTCCTCCACACTGATTGATCCCACACCTGTCTCACATCAGTCTCGTTAGCTCTGCCTGGCTCCCGTTATCTCTCCAGCCGCCCCTCATCCACTTGTTAGCTCAGTTTGTATTCAAGCCTGTGTTGTTCTCTTAGTGTTTGTTGGTTCGTCTGTTCAGTTCTGAGGTGTCTGGAGGACAACACATTCTGACTTACTTAAGTTAGATTCAATCATGACGGACCCACTTAGTTTGAATTCAGTCATGACCAATTGATTTTCATTGTGTGAATAGAAATCCAGGAGGTAGCTTCCAACTGTAAGGGTCAAAGGTAACAGATGATTAAGTGCTTAGCTAAGTTTGACCTGCATGCCAAATAATAAGAGATGACTAAGCACAGATAGAACCCCTTTGTCTTCTGTTAAGTAATTTGGCAAGGGAACCAATCAGAAGAAGTGGGTGACTTTGAGGAGAGACTCGTACAAAAGGCCCTGACAGAAGGAACGGGGGGTGGCATTTGGAAAAAACCTTGTAAGAGCACAGGCTGAGGTTTTGATGGAGCAGAGGACAAGCATTTTGGCATTGTTTTGTCCACAGATTTGAAAATATCAGAATGCGGCCGCTTCTGATCCCGGACTCAAGGCATTAGATTTTGTTTAAATAAAGATCGCTCTATTTTCCACCCGGCCTTGCCTCCGCAGTATCCTTTATTATCGAACTACACGCCGACACCTTTGAAGAGGGAAGCCCAGACACATCAGTTCTCATCCTAAAATCACTGTTGTCAACGTGCCTTCATCCTGTGTTCCTGAGTTTTTTTGCTCCATGTGTTCTGCATTTGTTCCCCTCGGATTTATGGTTCATTCAGGTTTTTGTTTTTGTTTGACGGTTAAGTTATCTGGATCAGCTTTTTGTTACCTGCCTTTTTTGTTTGATCTCATTTGGGATTTGGGATCTTTCGACTGGGCTTCAGCTTGTTGTTGTGAGTCTGTCTGCTTCCATGTCCGCATCTGTTTTTATATACCCACTGGATATGCCGCCAGCATTGCTAAAATACTGTATACAGTTTATGGCATAAAATGTCCTTCAAAAAAGTACATGATAAAAAAATCAATTGTCTCGATATTGTTATTACTTATGAATAGTTTATATTGTGTTTAGCACCTTTTTGTCATTTTCAGTAGGGGCTCATAATGAACACACATGCTATAGTATGTCTTTGCTCTCATATTTTCTGCATTAATTAAGTTTGCAGATGACACCACAGTTGTGGGACTCCTTTCTGAGGGTGGTGAGTCTGCCTACAGGGCTGAGGTGGAGCAGCTGACTGGGTGGTGCAGGGACAATAACCTGGTCCTTAACACCACCAAGACGAAGAGGCTGATTACAGACTTCCAAAGGAAGAAAATGGAAAGCATCCAGCCACTGTGCATCAGCGGGGACTATGTGGAGAGGGTCTCTGACTTCAGGTTCCTGGGCATCCAGATTGAGGAGGACCTGTCGCGCAGTGCGACACCTCAGTGACCACCAAGAAGGCACAGCAGAGACTTTACTCTCTGAGACTCCTCAGAAAGAACCATCTGTCACAAAAACGGCTTGTGTCATTCTATCGCTGCTCAATAGAGAGTGTGTTGACATACTGCGTGTGTGTGTGGTATGTCAGCTGCACAGCAGCAGAGAGGAAAGCACTCCAGAGGGTCACCGCCACCGCCAAGAAGATCACAGGCTGCTCTCAGTGAGTGACAATAAAGATCTATCTATATATCTATTCAGTGCAGAAAATCCCTTCAAGTTCATATGCAGTGTTTCTAAGTCACCTCTTTACTTTCTTAGACAGTATTCTGTCAATGCAAATCCTGTGACGATCACTACAGTGAACGCGAGAGGTGGTCTGGATGATAGATGCATGGATAAGCCTGTGGTCCGTGCCAAAATTTTCTCATGGAACTACGGCCACGATATCTTCATAAAGTTAGCCAGTCGCATTGGTCGCTTTGGATGTACGAAAAACAATTCGACCCCTCAGCCTCGCACTCAGGCCCTCTGTTTCCTGCTCCTCACCTTGCATAATGGCCACCAGTCCGGTGCTGATTCCAGACACCACATCACCCAGCAGCCACTCTTTAACTCTGTAGATCCTCATCCAGCCGATGATGGGCAGAAGGGAGAGCACTGCCTTCTTGGCACGTGTTGAATCACAGCTGGATTTCAAGGAAAATAAAAAGGCTCATGCTCTTTGTCTACTCAAGTTTTTGCAACATTCAAGAACTTAGCTGAGACACAATTTCATTGAACCCCTTTCAGACACTTATTTTGTACATTAAAATAAAAGACCACAAAGTGATCTCTTCACTTACGTCACACACTCTTTCAGGTGGTCAAGCATTGTTTTGCGCACCCTGTGGACTTTCTCATGATCTTCAGCAAAGCTGTCCTCAGAGTACACAGGTCTGGCCACCGCATATTGTTTCCTCAAAGTTGCCATCCTCACGCCGAAGGTGTTTGAGGGGTCTAATCCCAGTACAATCTGAAAGGTTCTGGAGAAAGATCCCTAAAAGAACCTTTGTCTGTCGCAACCTCGCACAGTGCAGTGCATCTCTTTATCTTATCTGTGATCTGACATCAATGCCATCACTATGTCTGCTATGTCTTAACTCTGTTCAATCATTAACACATGCATACTTATGATTCATTGTGTTTATATGCCATTATGTTTATTGTTTCCCACCGTTAAGCTGTGTTTGTGGATGAGCGAAAGAGAGAGTAAAATATTGAGATTCAGAGTTTTCAGTGTTTGCATTGAAGGAGCTAAATGTTAGAATTTTAATCTAAAAGATAAAGTGTTAGCCCTGGAGCAGCGGGTTCAGGCAGGGACAGGAGATGCGCAAAGCGGGAGAGGAGTGGAAAAAGGAGTGGGCATCAGTCAGCGCCCACCTCTGGAGGCCTGAGCAGGGATTATCTGGCTGACCCAGAGGGGAGGCAGGAGCCAAACCAAGCAAGAAAACTACATTCCTACTGTATTGTCTGTCTTCACACTGGCCTCTGTCGGCCTAAGGGACTATGATCAGTCAATGATTGGCCGCTAAGGCAGGTTTTGGTGCTCCCTTTACCAGCTCCATTTCTGGTTTTAGGACTTTTAATTTAACTAACCTAACTTTACAGCTGAGTCTTTCCTGAGGAGATAACAGCGAGCATAAAATGTGTTCATCTCATGCGGCGGCGTGGCCTCACACGTGATGGGGTTCCTCCTGTTTTTGTAGCCAGTGACATTTTGAATCACCAACCACATATGTTTAGTGCTGTTGGTGTTGAGGTCCCTCCTTGATGCCAGCTTTCAGTGTTGCTCTGGCTTTTTTTTTTTTTTTTTAATTCCTTATCACCTGCCAATTTGTCACCAACGTTTTTTTGCTGTTGCTCTGGCCTTCTGGTCAGGGAATGATCTTATTGTCTTTGTGATCACCGCGTCATCAACACAATTGCCGTTCCATGACGTCACTGAAGATGTATATTCCTCAAGGCTGATATTGTTTCGCTGAGTGGCAGCATCTTTCCACATTTGCTGCTGTAGCTTCACCTGTCCACACTTTAAATGTTTTAAACCGCCTCATCAACCGTGAGTAGGTATGCATATAGCTCTTTTTGTGAGTATCGAGGGAGCAACACACATTTTCTCTTTTCTCCAGCAGCGTATTTTATCAATGAAGACATATAAAAAACAATATTCCTGTTGTGTGGACTCATTCAATCAGTATCAGTGTGACCCAGTTGTTTCAAACATAAAACAAACAAACCTTTAACAACAAAGTTTAAGGAAATTAGTTTTCTGAATATTTCGATGAAGCACTGCATTAAAAACACAAAAACAAACAAACAAACAAACAAACAGCAAAGCGTTCGAGTTAAGGTGATAAAATATTTATTTCAACATTTCAGTCACAGCACATTCAGTCTTTTTCACATTGCTTTGGTCTCAGACAGGGAACATTACTTTGAGAGCAGTGTGCCGAATCCATTCATTCTCATAACAATAATAACAACTATACAACCTGTAAAATATATTGCACCTAAAACCTCTACAAATTCACTATATACAGTATAAAAAAACAACAATAGCATGAAATTTAGTTTTCTTACATTACAGCACACACTGTATATGTAAACTTTGATTGTCAGATGTATAAAGTCTCATTATTCAGCCCATCAGTGTATTGTACAACATGATTTGTAAAACATTAACTCTTTTTTCTCTCTTTGGTCTTTTTTGGTGTTTTTCCTCCAAGAAATCATCATCAAGTTAGAACCTGGTTTCTCGATCTGGAGCCTGTGGGAGCAGAAGGAGGTGAGTTGTCAGTCTATTGAAAATGTGATCTCACAAAATACAAATACGTGAACTGTGATGTGTAGCTTCCACCAAAGGCATCACTTTTAAAGAATGAATGTTTGTAAGTGGTGACATAGGTGTAGAATTGCGTGTGGACCGTATGGACCGTATGGACGTGTCCATACCAATCTCAAAAGATGGCTGAAATGTCCACACCAATATTAAGGTTGAAGGACTAAAAATGTGCCTCGTGCACCGCCTCCCAAATACGTCTTTGAGACAAGTCTGTTTTTTAACTGCCGCAGCAGAGAGGAGAGGAGGTCGACACTGTTCTCGTGCAACACAAGGATGACGGGCAAGAAAAGAAAGGTGGAAGACATTAGAAGCTATTTCACCAAACAAAGTGTAAGTCACCTGAGGAAAATAGTGCCCCCTCATAGGCTACAGCTAATGAATGCAAAACATTGTTTCTAACCATTTTCTCACTCTTACTGGCGACTGATTTGTTACTTTGTCAGGTGACAGAAGAAGCAACACAGCCGTCCCCTTTATCAGACAGCGGTGGAGTGGCACGCTCACAGCAGCAGATGAACTCGAGTAAGGACATGGTGGTTAATTCAATTTGAAGTGTCAGCTAGTTGTAATATTAGAAGTAGGCCTTGTGAATACAACTGATCTTCTTCGAAGATTTGAGTCGTGCTGTGTCACTGCTCATAGCATCAATATTTTTTTTATTAGACAGAGGAACTCCGGCCAGGATGTAGCTCATATAGGAAAGATTCAGGGCTACAAGTAAATTTGTCAAAGTGCTATACTAAATGTTTTACTGCATACGTTTGACTGCTTATGTACAGTAGGTAATGCATCGTACAAAGTTAACGTCAGGCTAGCATCATGTGTTATTTCATTAGGGTGCTGCAGCAATCTTGCCTGGTTGTAGGCCTGGTTCAGGGAGAGGCCAGGTGGAGTTACAGGTGAGACCTCAACATAGACTATAACACTGTAATGTAATTCAGATGTAGATTTGTTTTTACACAAAATATAAAATGTGTAATTATTAACTTTATAAATGTGATGTTGTAGACAGCTGCTGTCAATCTATGTATAATGCAAAGTTTAATGCCGTGGTTTGCACTATAATGTAATGTAATGCACTATGACTGAAATAAAGTTCAGACATCTTTATTACACAGCCTCCTCGTCTGTCATTAGTGTCATTACAATGCTTAACAACATACTCAGTTTTTCTCCCTTGGCGGAGGCGCATGGTGGTGGTGGTGGGGGGTGACTGGCTATGTCCCCGCCAATGTCAAAATCAAACCTACACCCTTGGGTAGTGAGGATGGCTGAAGTCTGATCCATTTTGTAGCTTTTGTCTGTTGATCATTTTATTTTCTGTCCCAGAAAAATAAACCCATAAATGAAACACATAGCATGAAGTATAAGACATAGATAATAGAAAGGAGATGGAAAAAATGCAGCTCCTAAATAAGAATAGATACATACATTTCTGTCCCTGCTCCTCAAATTGCCTCCAGGGTGGTGCACTGTGACTGTTGTCATAATCTGCAGAACAACACGAGCAGTTAACACAAGCAAGTACTCTGCACATATGCACAGCACGAACATATCGAATGTACTCAAATGGAAGCCTCCAAACATTATATTCAACATGCCGTGTTTCACCCAATAAAAGTTGGAAGCCTGGCCTTCCTTACCTTCCCATTGTCAAATTTCTTCTCCGTAGACTCTGGATGTTTCTCAAGGATGTGCAGCATGGCGTCATGCAGCGTCAGGAAGAACATCGACGGCTGAACTTCATCGTCAAAGAAGCAGCAGTCGTGCAGCTTCTCCAGGATATAAGCTACAGGTGAGGAGAAGAAGTTAGTCAAATGACTTTATGTAGAGGTATACGAAGGGTTAGAGACAACAAATCTGAATGAAGTCGTTGTGTGTACTTTGAGACAGAAATACTGATATAGTTTGTGAGGAACCATTTTTCCTAACGCCTGCTATCGTCATATGCAAACGTGTGAAGGGCAACGACTCTTTGTGATGCGTTTAGCATCTTCAATTTAATCACAATACAGAATGTGATAAGGTCATGCAGCAGCACACTCAACAAGTGGATAACAAAGGTACTGCCAGGGCAAGAGAGAGTTCGTTTGGCACTGGCCTGTCTGAGAGTTGCAGGACATAAACGCACAGTGTGTCATTTCTGCCCCTCGGGCCTCTGAGTCAAGACAAAAGACATAAGTAGCATGTGATCAGGAAAGTTATTTTTTCATTGTTAAACATCCACCATTGATAATTGAATCTAATTTCATTCATGTTGACCAGTGTGAGCACTCCCTACCTTGCTCAAGCACGGTACACTTCCTTGGCCCTGGCACCGTTGGAAGAGGAGTGCTTTAGCATGTTACTGTGTCTCATGCACGAGCACGAGTGTGCAATGCGGACATGAAGTATAATCATATGTATTACGCCGCCTTGTATAATCAAGAAATCCAGCAATGTGCCAAAGTTGTCTATAACCAAAACGACACAAAATACAGTAAACCACAAAAAAGTCAGTAAAGTTAGTCATGTTTTTTGTGTTGTTCTCTATTGTGCTGTGACTGTGCTACGACGTGATGACTTATGTTCAAGAGGTAACCGTGCTCAGGCCCGGTTGTGACTAGAGCAATGTGGGGTCAGGGCAGCGGGGGACTGGGGAGGAGGGACAATCATGCCTCAGCACGGTATGAGACAACTGGGCCAAGAGTGCCCCAACTCTCACCAGAACTTATAGTCACAGGCGACCAAATGAAACGCACGGTTACTGTTACATTTTAATCAGGTAATGCTACAAATTGTGTCTTTAAATACTGCAGATTTATACTTACGATCACAAGCCACAATGTAGACTTCAACTTCAACCCGGATCAGCTCTCTCAGCGCCTGAATAAATGAAATAAAAAAAAAGAAATTAGCATTTGGAAAGATAACAGCTCCTGTTGCTGCTGTGAGGGAAACATTCACCATTTTGAGTCCCTTCAGAGCCGAGATGTCCAGGAAGGAGACAGCAGCAAAGTCCAGGACCAGGCTGTGGAGGTCCACTCTGGGGACAACGATGTTGGCAGGAAGCTCGCCGTTCCAGTCAATCCGGACGGGAAGGTCTTTAAAGTCAGTCGGCTGGTCCAGCTCCTCCATGTTGCTCTCATCCTCTAGCTCCTTGATGGGTTGAAATGATGTGTTCAGGAAGCCTTTCTGTAAGCGTAAAAACATTCTCTTAATATATTTCCTTTGAGTTACAAGAGGTTTTAACAAAAGAGACAGCCTCAATGTGTTAGTTTTCACAACTGAATCACTATCACGAATGGTATCAAGTAATTGCAATGTTAATGATTTAGCAGTGACCTTAGTGTGATAGCATTATCAAAGCAAAACAGGAGGCGACATCCATGCCAGTGTGGAAGTTGAGTGATTCAGACTTTTATGGCAGTGTGAAAGTTGCCATAAAAATGAGACTGTGATGTTGTTGTTGTTATTGTTGTTGTTGCTGTTGTTGTTATTGTTATTGTTGCTTTTGTTATTGTGGTTGTTGTTGTTGCTGTTGTTGTTATTGTTATTGTTGCCCTTGTTGTTATGGTTGCTGTTGTTATTGTGGTTGTTGTTGTTGTTATTGTTGTTGTTGTTGTTGTTGCCCTTGTTGTTATTGTTGCTGTTGTTATTGTGGTTGTTGTTGTTGTTGTTATTGTTGTTGTTGTTGTTGTTATAGTTGTTGTTGTTGTTGTTGTTGTTGTAGCAGCTGGTCAAAGCTTTTACTTACTGATGTCCACTGCAGGTCTCCCTTCTTTAGCAGTTTCCGGATCATCCTCAGTGCTTTGTTCCTCTTCCTCAACACTCTCAATGGGTTAAATCCAACCTGATAAGACATTTCAGAAATGCAATGAGGTCAAAGATAAGATTTGTAAAGCAACATTTTCCATTGAGATTATTTTATTGTAGCCATAATGGTATTTTCCATTGAATGACTCACCGTGCTACACAGTACATTAACTAACCTACTTGATCTGTAGCCACCGCGGTACTTACCGCTTCCACCAGCTTGCTCCTGAAGAACTCAATGTTGGCAAAGAAGATTGGAGATGGTATCCTGAAAATCTTCACACCCTCCGGCTCATATATCTGGAGAGATAGTAAAATAGTAAAATAAATCAACTCCTGACACTTTTTGGAGCAAATGGGAATTACTCAAGGAGCCTGGTGCTCCATTTATCCTAGTTTTGGAATACCATACATCAAATTAGCATAACTTGCTACAAAGACAGAAAACGGGAAAAGTTAAATAATCTGACTGTAAAAGACACAACTCTGACCTTACCCAACCCTATCAGCACCTTTAAAGCGACGGATTAACACATTATTACATCCATTTTTTAAATTTCTGTTCAAATTAATATGTAAAAATTACCAGCCTAGTCTCATTCTCAAGGCGTGTGTAGCAACAGATGTTGTTGTTTTTTTCTCTCAAACAACCTGGGTTTGTGTACTGTATGAAACCAAACCTAATCAAGTAGCTTTTGTGCCTAAACCTGCCATTTCAAGTGTATCCTGTGTTGGGCTTTGAAACTGAGGGGAAGGCTTTGTGCCTCCCACACAACCTGCGATGAGAGCGTGTTGAAAAGTTCCATTTGGTTATGTGCTTAACAGTTTCAGAATAAACAAACTGGCATATCTATCTCTTTAACTCAAACGACAAACAAGTATTGGAGTGGTATCTTCAGACATCATCAATATAAGTTACAGGAGAATTTTGATAGAGCGCACGTCAACTTACATCCATGTAGTCCTTTCTGTCTTTGTAGATCTCAGTTCCTTTGATATTGGCTAGCACACTGCAGCGAGGGCTGAAAAAATAAATGCAAACAAACAGTTCTAAAACAATGCATTACTACTCATGCTACCTTGAAGTGGGGTTGTGGTTACCATGTTCATGAGGAGTCCACCTGATACACTCTACATTCTCTGAAGATAAGTTGTGACATGTTTGCCAATGTTTTCAAAAATCAGGCCATGGAAGTTGTACATTTTCAGTGGTTGTCAAGATAATCTATTGTAGTATTGCTATATAATGTTTTTTCTCCACATAGCATTGAAATACAAAGTAGATGTTAAGGAACAGGGAGGCTTATTGCATTCATTTTTCCGTCGCCTGGCAGCATCAAGCCCAGTGGTGCTTTGAGCTAAATGCTAACATCGGCATGCTAACTAACACGCTCAATGTCAACACAACCAATAGGCGATTTCTTAGCAGATAATATATATATATATATATATATATATATATATATATATATATATATATATAACTTACCCCGTGTATGGGGTAAGTTGAGCATAGGAGTGGGGTAAATTGGGCTTAATCCCCACCTCCACCCCACCCCTCCCTCACCTTCTCCCTCCCTAAACAACAGTCACTTCTTCACATTCATGTGTATTTTCATTTATTATACACAATTCAACAGGTACAATAACCTTTTTATTATTATTGCATATTACTGCTCAACAGTTGTTTTGAAAAAAAAACCATTTTAACATAAGAATACCTTAAAGTGCGCTTGGGAAGAGAACATGAACAGCTGTGTTTTTGGAAAGAAAACACTAGAACTGAATCCTTGGTCCAGAATCATAGTTTATTGGTGTCATTTCTGACAGTAAGGTCAGTTATGGACTAGTAACACATTTGAACAATCTGAACTGAACTCTCATCCTCTCATCATCCTTCCTTCCTTCCTCTATCTATCCTCTCTTCTCCATCTTCATTAAACTCCTCCCTCCATCTTCCTCTCGTTCCATCTATCCCCATGTCTCCCTCGATCCATCCATCTCCATCCACTCCATCCATCCAACTCTGCTGGTTGGCTTAATTTACCCCTGGCCAAATGACTCAACTTACCCCAGAGCTACCATTTTGACTTTATTAGTCCCCACAGCTAAAATGGTGCACTTTTATGCTAGGTTTATGACCGCATGTTGTAGCTGTTAGATACCACAATTGATGTATAAAACTTATTTTATCTAAATTATCTATTTTGGTCGAAACACAATTCTCATGAAACTTATGATAGACTAAATTCACTTTCAAGGGTAATGAAATGATGCCTTCCTACATATTTTGTCACATGATCACTGTTTTTTACCATTTCCCAGGAACAAGGGGTCGCTCAACTCAACTTAACTATATATGTATATGTATAGAGAGAGAGAGAGAGAGAGAGAGAGATAGATGGATAGATAGATAGATATAGATATAGATATATAGATATATACATTTACCAGATATACATTTACCAATTTACATTAGGATGTAAGCATGCTAATATTTGCTGATTAGCACACACTAGCACTAACCACAAGAAACAGCTCAGTCACATGGGAATATTACTAGTCGCACCAATAATGTCTATAACAAACTTCAATCTATCTGATAGTAATTGAGACATTTGACTCACAATCCCAAACGACAACTGGTGCAAAAAGAAATGTCAGCTATCCCAAAAGCCTCACTGCTAGCATGGCTCTAAAGTGCAAAGGAGCACTAAGGAGTTCAGCAGTTCTAGAAACAGTTCAGACTTTCCATTTACCAAAAGGGAAAACCCAATGGTGCCAAGACTTAAAAGAGATTTACAAGCTAAGACAAACGGAAAACAGTTACTGAGATTTGTGTGCAGAAAAAGTAAAGAGCTGGTGGGCAGGTACTTACAACTGAGCCCTGAGGACAACGCTGATCAGCTCCACACCGAGGCCTACAGCCAATCCAAGATCCAGCCCCAGCAAGATGGATGCAGTGCAGGTAGTGAACCACACCACCTGGACAAAGGTGGTATGAAACAGATGAGCTATTATTATTATGCCATTTTTTAGTAGACTAGACAAAAAAGACCATTAAAATATCTTCAAATGAAGAGATTTCTGTTTTTTTTTAAACTTTCTTAATAACTTCTCTTAGTGTGTGAGAACTTACACAGTCGGGTTTGTCCTTCTTCCACAGGTATGGGATTTCTCTAAACTGCATAAGCATGCCCTTCAGGTTGACTATGACAACAGCCCCCAGCACAGACTGTTGAAATAATGGGTCAAAGGTCAGATTTCAGCCGATCCAGACTCCAGACTTGTACGTTGGTGGAGATTGCAGGAGTTCTGCAGTTTACCTTCGGGAGTGGATCTAGTAGGAATCCAATGGCCAATGTGACGATCATCACCATGATAGCTGACAGTAACCCAGCTACCTGAGGAGGGCAGAAGACATAGTTGGCTCCCTTTGCCGTTGACCCCACTTTTTAATGCCTTTAAATAAAGGCTGTTTTATTCCACTGTATCAATGTTAAGAACCATTTAACAAACCTGAAACATTTAAAAATTCAAGCAGGAAAAGCTTTCAGATTGATAGCCCTGTTACCTTCAGCAATTTTCAGTCTCATTAACCAAGTTTTATTTAAACTGATATCCCGCTGCTTCACTTGGTAGGAGAATATCTTCCCCCTACCCAAAACACTAGAGGGCGATGTTGATTAGAGTTTTTATTGGTCCCACACTATGACTTCAATTATTTGTCTGTACCCTGGCCTCTGAACCAGTTTGTAAGGCCTTATAATACTTTCTAAAAGTTCGAAGACTATTTACGGGTTGTTTCTTCCACGGAGGGCTACTGCTGGTTTTAGGGTCTTCTGGCCTTCTGTGAGCATTAGACCTATATGCGGCCATTAAACACTTCAAATTGGACTTCTTGGAAGATTCAGACAATAATTAACGTGTAGAAAACAGATGAGTTCAAGTTACAGTGACAGGTCAGCAAATGAAATGCACTATTACCTTTAATAAACTTTGTTGGAAAGATTTATGATAGTGCACAACTCAACAAACTTTGTAACAAGGGACTGGTCATTTTAATACATTTGAATGCAGAAGGTGTTCGTACAACAACTACAACGTATAACTGTTACCCTGGCTCTGCTCAAGTCAACACGTTGTATCTTATTGGTTCAATCTGTACAAATTGAAAGTGTAAAAAAAACACATTGTGGTTTTACGGCTGAGCTGTTGCTCTCAGTGTCCAGGGCTAGGCTAAGCTGACCTACAGCTGCTGGTTCTAGCTAACGTTAAGCAACTCTAGTAGTATTATTTTTCTCATCAAACCCAGGGGAATAAAGCAAATAAATGTATGTTCTAAAATGTTGATTTTTTTTACTCGTGCTATACATGAGTAAACATACTTAGTTATATTCTACCACTGGTAATTCAATAAAACATGGCACTATGTCTCGCTCCTACCTGGCTTAAACTCACCGCATTTTCTCTAACATTTGACTAAAACTAGGGTGAGAATTAAGTTTTGGATGAACACTATTAGGTATATTTATATAAAAAAAAGATATAATATCAGTTTACCTGAGTCTTGCCCCCTGTGCTCTCCTGCACTGCACTCCTGGAAAGAGCTGTACTCGCAGCGAAGGACTTGAAGGAAGCTCCAAAAATGTTGCTGACCCCAAAAGCTATCAGCTCCTACAGCCAGGTCGGAGAGAAAACACACAGTCCTGATCAAACCTGTACAGCAGCTTTTACTTCATGTAAATCTTCATGCACCATCCCATACCTGGTTTCCATCGATGGTGTAATCGTGTTTTACAGAATAGACTTTTGCCACGGAGAAGGCCACGGCGAAGCCCACGATGGCCATGGGAAATGCCTCCACAGCTGTCTCCTGGAAGATTTGCAGGTTTGGGGCGACTGGGGGCTCGTACCTGAGAACGAATATTGGTGTGTTATGTTGAAATATCTCACCGTAGAAACTTCAATTCAAATTCTACCTGAGATAGAATTGTACATTTTGGTTATGGGCCATCATATTCTAAACAAAGACAAGTGTGTTTTGAGAGTTATGGACTACACAACTCTATAATCTGTTGATCACACTTGTATGTATTGACAGGTTTTCATTGATCATTGATGTTAAAATATACACCTATCACACTGAGTTCCCTACTTTCCACTATATGCCTTACCCTTTCGGAATATGGCCAACGACATCGATGCCAAATCTCGTCCTGAAGTCAAATGCGTATGAAACTCCACATGCAATGACGGTCTGGAGAAGCAATGACACAATGGACGGAAGTTTCACTCACAGAATCAGTTTCACAATGACAGGTGTTTATTAGCTCCTGCTTTATATGATTGCGAGCTGTTTCTTTGGATCGACATGAATGCTCTCTTTTAATGATCCCATAAATCGGATTAACGATTCATATGGACGGCACTCCAGTCCGGAATAGTCATAAAATGTCACACCCAAAACATGTGTTATCATCATGACTGTTTATATTAGTGGCAAGCTTTGGAAACATTGATAAGGACTGTGTTGCACAATGCTCCTCACCATGATAACCTCTATGGGGATTGGCACTGGCAGCTTGGATTTGAATCTGTCGTTCAGCTCCTTCACGATGAACACCACCACCATGATCACCAGGGAGATCACAATGTCACACACATTGCTGGAGGTTATTTTGTTGAAGATGATCTCCAGGGTCTGAAAGAGACAAAAACGTTGAGCCTAATAGATGACAGACCCACACTCTCGGACTGAAAGCTTTAAAACCGTTGTGTGCTCACATATATGAGAGCCAGTGGTCCACTGATGCCTGGGACTACCAGTCCCAACACAAACTTGAGCTGGGACACCAGGATGTGGACGGCAGCTGCGGTGGTGAAGCCGGACACCAGAGTGTCAGACAGGTACATGACAACGAAGCCAACCTGCAGGACCCCCATTGCCAGCTGGAGGAGAAAAGAGAGATCGCGATGAGGATGTGATCGTGTATGAAACCCTCCATGACCTCCCTCAACTCAGAGAGGTCAGGGTACAGTAACAACACATCTGGATGATTCCGATCGCGATGCGCTAAAGCTGCAGGGAGGAGTGAACCCCAAAGTGATGCCTTTGAACTATGTCATGTATGTATGTTTTGCAAATTTCCTATTTAATATGCATTTGACCCTTGTACTTTTTCTGACTCTAGATGACAACATCAGTCATGTACCCTGAAAGGAATATATGCTTTCTTCCATTTCTGTTGAGGTGAAACACTAAGGAGCAACACACACCGGTGATATATGACGTGCATGATAACACCCACGACTATTATTTTCTTTTGGCTTCTAAGAGAAAAGTGAGATCTGGATGAGCAGATCCCAACTAGACACACTTCTGACATCAAATGGAGCACGGTGTTAGTTCCAGCTGAGCACAGAAGCTGCACTTGCATTAGCTGCTCGGTAGACAGCCATGTTGCTTTTCCTGCTTTACAATCACTGGCTCATTTACCAGCTGTGTGGTGATCACCTGACTACCAACATCCAATCATATTCAACAGGATGTACAGTGTAGCATCAGTCTTTCTGACAGTTCTTACTTTTTCTCTGCTGAAACACTGATACTAACACTGTTTGTACAAATCCCAACATCCTCCTTAAATACTAAGTTTATTGGTGAACTTAAATATGTTCATTTGTTTTATGAATTTATTCAGGCTGATTTGCTCTCTAACGAGGTCCCAACTGAATTTGAGTCACTTATTGGTGCAAAAGACCAAAGGGCACCACAAATTAGGGGTAGAGCCAGCATCTTGTTATCGGAAGGTTGCTGGTTCCCCTGGTCTGCATGTCGAGGTGTCTTTGGGCAAGACACTGAACCCCAAACTGCTCCAGCCACCGACATCAGTGTACGAATGTATTTATAAATTACTGAAAAAAGTCGCTTTGGACAAAAGCGTCTGCTAAATGTCCTGAATGTAAATGTAAAGGAAAATTACATTCCGTGAGCGTATAATCGAAAATGTTAAGCTGCTGTAAACGCTTACATTCTTTGTTAAACAAGTTCCATAGCTGATGAAAATTTGTCTATGTGATGTGCAGAAAATGGATGAGGTCGTGTGTCAGTAACGCTTAGGTAGGTTTTATTGACAAAATGTTAAAACACATTCGCCACTGTCTGACTCTCTTCAAGAAGTTATGGCGACAGGTGAGAAAATGAGACACACCAATACCTTTAATAAACTATTGTGATAACATAACCACACAACTCAACAAACACGTATTAATTATCTTTAAATAACATTTTCTAATTGCAAAATGTGCTCAAAGTGTCACAGTAGAATTACTTATGCAGCAAAATGGCCCCTCCAAGAGTTAAACTAAGCAAAATTCTAATGGTGTTTCTTAATATATTACTACTTTATATAGTGTTGGAAATTTGAATCTATAAAAGTGCGCTGTGTTTTATAAACTGCTGAGACGTTTATGTGAAATGTACATCTGTAGAGCCGACAAATGGAAGAAATTCAAATTTAGAGTATAAATGAACAACGTGTAACCGTTGTCAGTGTTTTAGCGAACTTTCTGTCTGTTCTGCAGTTAGAAACTCATTCCTCCCTCTCTCGTCACCACTTAAAGACTGGACGGACGCCTCTTTTCGGAGTTCTCTGTCCTGACTAGATAATAGTGTGCAGAGATACCAGAAAATGTATTTTTTTCTTTTACGGCATGAGCAGGAATAAAGAGAGATACATTATACCTATGTCATTCACAGCAGCTTTAAACTTACCATTTAAGCGGGACACATTAGGTCACTTAACTTCAGTAAAGGATAGCTATTTGGAATTGAGGTTTTGAGTAGTCTTTTAGAAGTTAAACTTAATTGGTACTTTTAACATAGCAGAATCATGCAAATTGTTCTTGCATGTGGTTTTGAAAAGATGACTGATGGTGGCTGTCTAATGTCACTCAAAAACACATTTTTCATGCTTTGGTTTGTGCGTACATAACTGTGACCTCCTAAAGATAGCGCATTATCATACTATACAGCTCAGATATTAGGGGAGGGGCTGACTTTAAGTCCATAATATGTTATCAGCAATCAGTTGAGATTTTATGAAACACACGTCTGCTTCTGATATTTACCAGATTTCTTTGCACTAACTCGTGTATCAGAGGCACAGGTGAGATTTTACTGCGGCTTATTTTGTGCTTGGCTTCGTGCAGAAGTAAAAACGCTGCTTGTCTGTAAAGCACACATTGAAATCCGTGAATAACATAGGAAGGAGCAGACAGCAATGCCTCTTTATAACTTTCTCTGCCCTAATTAGATAAAGCAGGCAGGGATACCAGAAGATTTCTTTTCACTTTTACTACACAGGCAGGAAAAGGAGAGACACGTGATTTGTCACACACTGTGACTACTGTTAGTGGCTTTAAACTCTTCATTTAAGCAGGGCACATGAAGGGAGAGATTTCAGTAAAGGATTGGAGTATTGGGCTCCTCCAGATTGTGCTACACACAGGAACTTGTGGAATACATTTGGCCCCTAAAGACGTCTTTATCACTGGAAACTCAGATCAGACCATTTATGGTGGATCTTTGAGAACTTCCTTAGTACTTCTTGTCATCTGCTCTCGCATGTGGTTATTGAAAGAAGACTGAAGATGGCTGTCTGCAAAATCTGCACAAATTGTTCTAGTCGTCCTCAAGGACATTGAAACAGATGCTTGCTGTACCAGGGCTTTGAAGCTGGGTTTTCCTGTTACAGGAGCATTTTCTCACCCTGTGTTTCCCTACCACCACAACACAAACTAGAAGATTTATTTTTTTTATGCTGAGAGGATAAAAGTTAAATGCCGCAACAGTGTTATTTAGCTGTTGAAGCCATCTGGGGGCAATCCGAGTGGTTGTGGTTGGTGAGTGTGTTTCACCTGCATGATACCAGCGAGGAAGGTCACAGAAGAAGCCACCAGCACTCTCTGTTCGTCTCTAGTGAGGCCTTCAAAACCCGTGATGTTGGCTGCCGGACCGTCGTCTGGGACCAGCCTGGTGACCACCGAGCCGATCATCAGACACAAGACTGGGAACGGACCTTCATAGAGAGACAGAAAGAGAGAGAGAGGGGGGACAGCAGATTAGTTAAGCAAGGACAGGGATACAAACTCACACATTCACAGCACACTGCACATATTGGCCTTACCCACTGAGATGTGCCGAGAGGTGCCAAGGAAAAAGTAAATGACGACGGGGAAGAAGGCAGAGAAGAGTCCGTACCAGGGTGGCAGAGAGGCCAGCAGACAGTAGGCCAGACCTGAAAACACAAGACCACGCACGTGTTGTACAGATTTACAGAAACAAATACAAAGGATCCTCTCTTTGAAATATCTTTAAAGTGTAAAGATATATATAGATGTATATACAGCAAATGAAATAGTTCATGATTTGTCAATAATAGTGCACTTATTAACATCATCTCCATAAATGCTAAAACAAACCTTCATTGAGAACTACAAAAATGAAAACTACTACTACGATTACAACAAAAATGACCAAATAGAAATAACAACTCCGCACAAAAAAAAAAAATCAATTTACTCAAAACTTTAAGTATTTTAATTACATTTAAGTTTTTCTTTCACGTTGAGTTATCGTGTATCAACTCGATGTGGGATTTATTAGATGGAACACATTTGGAATGCATTACTTTTATAAAAAGGTATCATGCTAATGTAAAAGCTTATCTGTAATAATAACAGATAATGTTAAAGTTATTTGACGTGTTCATATTGACTCTACGTGGTCGAAAAAATGTGAGGCATTGAAGTCATGTACTAACATCAGAGTCTAAATCAAATACTAAACTCACTGTTTAACTTAAATAAATAAAGACTGAGCGTGGGTTTGTGTGTAGAATAACTCCTAAAGATAGTCGTATTATCATTCTTAACAACTCAGATAGCAGAGGTGCGGCCAACTTTAAGGTTATCTTGTGTTATCAGTTATCGTGTCGTTAAATGTATATAATTTTACATTCTTGCATCGTTTTCTTTGCCAAGTATCTTGTGTGGCCTGCCCTCCTCCATGTAAACCAGTGGAGCGTAGGTCGCGTGGCTCGGGCACCGCTTGGCGATGCCTCAACCTGCTTTGCCGTCCTCCTAGATCTTCATATGTATCTTATATAATCTACTTGTATTGTACATTCTCTAGATGAAATTTATGAACTGTGATTTTGTTTTTCTGTTCTGTAACATCTCTTACATGTCTGTCAGTCCTGGGAGAGGGATCCCTACTCTGTGACTCTTTCTGAGGTTCCCTCTGTTTTTTTTTGTTTGTTAAAAGGTTGTTTTTTTCTCTCAATATTGCAAGTTTTTCCACTCTTGAATCGAGAGCATGTAGTTCACTGTACAGATTGTAATGCTCCCTGAGGCTACGTGATTGTGATTTTAGGCTATATGAATAAAATTGATTTGATTTGGAGATTTAATGAAGGAAACGTCTGCCTCTGACACATTGTTACCAGATTTTTGGTCAGAGGCACAGGTGACATTTACGGCAGCTAATTGTGTGGGCTGCTTTGTGCAGAAGTGAAAACGCACACATCAAAATCCTTCAGGCAAATCAGTAACACGACTCATCTCCCCCGTGAGGAATGTTCAACACAAGATCTTTTTTTTTTCCTACCGAAACCAACACTGTGATTAAAGACACATTTATCTCCTCCCTTCAGTTAGGTCGTGGGAATGAGGCTGCTGATGATTATAGAAGTTTCATCCTTAATTCTCACTCAGGCCTGTTGGTGTGTTTTTACACAACATGAGAGTGTGAAAGGGCATAGTATTGTACTTACAGTGAGTTCAGTCTTGATATACTTCTACTGTACCTGAGTATTTCCATGTTCTGATACTTTATACTTCCACTCCCCTACATTTTGAAAGCAAATATTTTTCTTTTCACTCCACTACATTTATTAGATTAGATTAGATGTTCTTTACTGTCCACTAGGGAAATTCTTTTTGCTCAGGTCAGTCAAGACAGTAATATGCAAAACAAGACAGAACAAGACAGTAATATATAGTATTCAATAACTTTAGTGACTAGATTGTATCATAGACGAAGTAGTGCATTTTTAAAAATGTATTTACTTTAACCGCGATCAAATTTGAAACAAAAATGCTGCATAATGGAACTTATAATCAGCCATATTTTTCCTATGTACTTATATTTAATTACATTTCTTGCCCCTTCAAAATTACTTTTGATACTCAGTACATTTAATATCAGATACTCTAAGACTTTTGTGTAAGTACTATCTGTATGGGTGGCTTTAACTTTGACAAAAGTAATATTTTAGCATCATATCCTCACTTTTGCTCCAGAATGTATTTTGGGCACATATTTTTAAAACAGTGATTAATCAAATCAAATTTTCCAGTTTTTTCATAAAATACCAGAGTTGACCAAAGAGCTGTACAAATGAGTCAGTAGCAAACCATAGTCATAACAAGACAAAATAACAATGATAAAATGCATCGAGGAGAGGAAATATGAAGCAATATCAAAATAAGATGGCAAATGTAGAACAAAACTTGTAAAATGTAAAGGGTATAAAATAATGAAACCACTAAGAGCGGCCAAAGGCCATTGAATACATGTACACTGTGAGTTTTGTCTTAAAAGAGTCAATGGAGGGGAAACATTTGATGGAAAGCAGAATCTGTGACAAAGGATGTTAACAGGAGCCAAATGTGTGTTCAACAATGACCTCAAAATATATGTAACGATCACACTACCCTGACCAAGGATGAGAAAACGGTATTGCATCTGCAAAAACTTTGCAACATGCAATCTGCAAAGTAACCATATTTACTAAAGTTATCATGCATATCTATATGAGTAAAAATATAATATCTGCTTTCAAAATGTAGTGGAGTGGAAGTGTAAATTAACAAGAAATGAAAACCCTCAAAACAAGTAAGTACCTCAAAATTGTACCTAGATACAGTACTTGAGTAAATGTACTTAGTTAAAAATGAGTTGAGAATGTAGGTGGAGGTACAAATAACACAACCTTTTAGAATTATCTGACACTAAAATGCATCACTCACGCAGGCTTTGTCAAAACGTGACTTATGGTGTCAAATCATATCAGATAGACAGACAAAGATGTTGTCTCGTGTGAATGTATACCTTTTGTTTTCCACATTTACAAATTGAGAGGTAAGGATAAATGCCTCTATTATGCTTGGTTTAAAGATGAAATGAAATGTTCACTCTACTTCACACTGTAAAGAGAAGGACAATTTACCTTGAAGGACAGCTACCAGTCCAGTGCTGACACCGGACACAATGTCACTGAACAGCCACTCTTTGATTCTGTAGATTCTGATCCAGCCGATGACCGGCAGAAGGGAGAGCGCTGCGTTCTTGGCTCGTTTGGCATCACATCTGCAATGACACAATTGAAATTGATGAATTTATGAAGAACAGTCTTTGAAGCCCTACTGTAGGTATGTTAAGTTGATAACATATTTAAAAGATGTTTTAAATGAGAGTGATTGCAGTAGTGTTACTCCGGATGCTTTAGGATATTTCTTGAATCCATCTGTCACCAAGTACTATGTATGTAAATAGATGACGAATTTGCACCAACAACTAAATCCACCAATGCTATAAGAAACACAAATAAAAGGCTGAATATTGGTGAATGGGAAGAAAGGAAATCAAGAGGAAGGACTGGGCTAAGGTAAAGCATTTTTTAGTTGAGAGCAGGTTAAATTTCACAATTTTTTCAACTTTCTGCTACTGTTACAGAGTTAATTAATATTATTAATATTCTTTTTTAAATGAGAAATTCTTGCACAACAGGAAGTCTTATGAACAGGTGTGGTAGGTTTTAAAAAAAATCTTTGGCTCTTTATTTTGTAGGGACATAAATGAAATGCTATGTTTGATATACAGGACTGGATGTTATCACTGTGAACAACTTAAACATTTAAGCAAAGTTAGGCTGCTGCCTTAAGTATTCGAGTTTCTTCTTTTTTGTGCGTGACCCAATAATTTAGTTGTTCAATAACCACAAGATGTTAAGTTGAATCAGCAATTGTTCAATCACGCTGAAAAATGTAAATTCCATTCACATTTCCTTCGTTTAAAGAGTCAGTTCTTCTTTTCACAAAAATAACAGCTGCAGCTGTAGGAGCTACATTGTATTAACTTTGGTACCACAGTAACATGTGAGGTGGTTCCTAGGTAATTTACATATAGGTTGATAAGTGTAGGGGGTAGACACTGAATTCAACAGAAGGCTTCATTACAATTCACAATGTTTTAGACTTGAAGTTTGACAAACTTCTGATGTGGTCTGAAAATAAATACTGTGAGTGTAATTATCTTGAAATAATGTGTATATTTACATTAAGTTAATGAAAAGAAAGTAGTTGAATTCACTTAATTCCTGTATGATTGGTTTTACAGTGATTTACATTAAGGTAAGTGGCGCAAAGGGCAACATTTTAACTGTACTTTTCAACACTTGACTTCAATTTAAAGTGTAAAAACTGAGACCAAAGTTAAACTAGACTATGATACTATATTAAAAGTTGTGAATTTTGTTTATATTGTATGTTGTACTGGAAGTTAGATATTCATCTGTAGTCAGTATAGCTGTCGAAGTATGAATCAAAAAACACACATTTAAACTAAAGGCTCAACTTTTCCCACTCTCACCATTAACATCTGAAAAGACAGACTTCAAAGATCAGTTGTGCAATGATCACATGTTATAATCAAAAAGAAGCAAAAGCCAAAACACATTGCGTGCTCCTTACGTGAAGTACTGCTTGACGTGATCCAGCATGGACTTGCGCTGCCTGTAGACCTTCTCGTGCTCCTCGGCGAAGGACTCCTCCGAGTACAGTGGCCTGGCCACCACATACTGCTGAGCTCCCGGTCGCATCATCTCGCCTCTGCTGCCTGGAGGACTGCTGCTTCGTCTCTATGTGGTTCTGAGATCCATTAATTGCATTTGGTTAGGGAGAGGGCCCTGTTTTGACTTTGAACATGGCTCATCAAAGAACATTAACCGCAAACAACAAAGGTCCAGACCCTCAAATACAGGCAGAGCACATGGGCCAGGTCAGAACCCTGCACTGTCCTGGTGGGGGCAATTTTTTTTCGGGCTGTATTTGAGCTTTAAACACAGATTAACACTGGGGAGGCTTGTTCTGAATTTTAGCATTGAAATGTACTCCCTGACTTTTCCAAGACTTTGTCAGCACCTCTCACATTCCAGCTGCGAATGAAGACCCTTCAATGTTTAAAGATTTCATGCACAAAAGCTTAAGAAAAAGAGCATTTTCACTCACACTTTCTATAACAGTCATTAATAAATGTGAATGTATGGATAATTAAACATCAGTTAACAGTTAGTTTACTATTAACAAACAATGAAATGCTTTCTAAACCATTTTTCACGCATTTAAAAATGTGTATAAACATCACTTGCAACTTTGATTAACTATCAAACACCATCTATTATTGATAGTTATAATAAAGCGCTACCACTTTCTTTTAACCTTCATATTCTCTTGTACTGTACAGCAGCCGGTCCCACATACCTGACAGCGTCCTAATCTGTCTCAAATCCAAACTGTCCACTCTGTCTTCCTCCTCCTCCAGCTCCCGGAGAATAACTGGGAGCTCAGACGACTTTGCCATCAATAAATGCCACCTCTGCTGCTTATCACGACTGTAATTATTAACAGCAATTATGTTCAACAGTTGTGTGTTTCGCGCAACTGCTGGACGCCTGCCTTATCCTTGACCATTGTTCTTACTGATATCTGTAACCCGCAACTTTCAGCCGAGGTTTTCCGCCCCCAGAAGAAACGTTGGGAAGATATTGTACAGATGAGGCAGGATAGGGAGGATGTGGACGGGACAGACAGGACAGGACAGGACGGGTCATTGTTATGAAGTGGAAATCAAGTAGCTTTTCAGGATGGGAAAATGCTGCTTAAGGTTGGCTGCCTTGCTCTGCTGTGCACTTCAAGGGTAAAAACAGTAAGTGCGTTGCAGCAACCAAGATTGTATGAAGAGAGAACTCCTGAAGGCAAGAGTTCAGTCCAAAATGTATTTATCCAGCGTATGATAAGACCCAGTTTTTCCGATAATGAGACTCCTGAACTGTGGTATTAAAGGGAAACAGGTTCACATTCATGAGTCATCTACTCAAAGCTGAACTGACCTCTACTGTTTGTGTGTGTGTGTGTGTGTGTGTGTGTTTGTCTGTGTGTGTGTTCAGTGTGACGGGGTCTGTTGCTCACTGGTTTCATTGAATCTTATCGAAGTGTCCGCTCAGAAATAAGTGGAAGCAATGCCTGCTCCCACTGTTTGCAGAGGATCAAACACAGTTCAGGCCAGGTTCATGGGAAATGTGTGTGTGTGTGTGTGGGGGGGTGTGGGTGTGTGTGTGTGTGTGTGTGGGTGTGAAAATCTTTGTGAAAATTGTGAAAATCCAGGCCCCAGTTCCATTGTTTTTGTTCTATATGTTTTCAACCCAGCAGCCACAGTGCCTTTTTGTGAATCCACTGGAGGTAGAGGGGCAGCTTAAACACTGGAACAATAATGTCCGGCTTGCACAAATGACTCTAATAAACTGGTGTGGTCTGATTGTATGGCCGTGATCAACTATCGGCCAGCCTTTGTTCTGTCACACCATGGTTAGTAATAAGTGCCCTCACAGTGATTGATAACTGAGGAATCATGGACCAATGATCTGCTGTTGATAACACCAAGGCCAGCCACTTTCCACGTGGTACGCATTCTAGCTTGCACCTGGCTTGCTGTCTACTGTAGTAGCTTAGCAATACATCATAACGTCAAGATGTAGCCAACCACATTAATACGAGGGGCTGACGGATGTATTTTCACAATGAGAACATCCTCTGTGTGGTATTGTTTGGATACGGTCTGCCTTCAAAACTGGTTAAACAGACAATTGTGTCATTTGATGACCACTGACCACCAAACCAGCAGCTTGCAGAGGACAGAACATTTCTTACAGATGTGAACAATGTAAATGTCTGGTCTAACAGTTAGCCCACATCCGAACAATGCTACTTAGCACAAGAATCAAAGTACAGCTGGCGGTGGTGGTTCCGCCCATCGGCATCTTGGCAGTGCCTGGCTCTGCCTAACTACTGCTTTTGTAACCGTAATATACACTACTCACAATAAGTTAGGGATATTGTTATCTACATGAGTGCTTTTCCTATTTGGTCTGAATTTTAATGAAATAAGTAAAAGTTCCCTTGAATGAATGAATGAGAAGAAACACCATTTTCATTAGTTTAATATTTATTACCCCAAAAATTTAGACAATAACAAGGATAGCCGCAAATAACAAAAATTGACAATGTCAGTAGCGGGTGTTTCCACCATTTGCCGCAATGACAGCTTGACAGCGACGTCTCATGCTCCTCACTAGCCTCATGATGTTGTTCTGAGGCAATGCGTTCCACTCCTCCACAAGTGCTACACGCAGTTCTGCCAGGTCACGTGGGGGTGGGGTACGATCATCCAGTCTCTGCTTCAGCTGGTCCCAGACGTGCTCTATGGGGTTCAGGTCAGGGGACATTGCTGGCCATACCATATGAGGCACTCCGACTTCCTGAAGTCGAGCTGTGACAATTCTGGCACGATGTGGTGCAGCATTATCATCCATGAACAGAAAGTTGGGGGTGTGCTGGCGGAATTGGGGGACGATGATGGGTTCTATGATGTCTCTGAGGTAAGAACGTGCAGTGACTTAGCCATCTACAATAACCAAATCTGTTTTGCGCCGACTGGTGATGCCTGCCCAGACTGTTGCACCTCCTCCACCAAAGGGAACCCTGGGGACCATGTTGACCTCGGCGTATCGCTCATCTCGCCTTCTCCAGCAACGCTGACGACCATCATTTCTGTGCAAGGTGACCTGACACTCATCAGTGAACAGGACGGTAGAGCACTGCTGCATTGTCCAGGTCACATGGTGTTGTGCCCACTGCAAACGTTCACGGCGGTGTCTTGGTGTCAGTGGAGTCACCTGCAACGGTCGTTTGGCATTCAAGCCAAAGCGGTGGAGTCGGTTTCGAATGGTTTGTCTGGAAACCCTAGTACCCCTCACATCTCGTAACTGGGCCTGCAGCTGTGTGGCAGTTGCATAACGATGTCTGAGTGCATAGGTCCTTAGGTACTGGTCACCGTTGCGGCCTGTCACTCGTGGAGCTCCACTCCTGGGTCTGTCACGAACTCTGCCAGTAGTTCTGTGTCTAGATGCAAGTCTGCTGATGACACTTTGAGACACACCAAGTTCACGAGCAACATCTGACTGCCTGCCACCGACCCGAAGGCGTGCTATGGCCAGGTGGCGCTGCTCGTCCGTTAAGTGACGTCGTGTGTTCATGGCTGTTTGAATGATGAACTTGGAATGACTTACTGACAATACCAGCTTTTTATACCCACAGAATGTTGAAATTGATGCCACATTGAAAAGGATTGTCTTTTCGTTTTTTGGTATTGGCCGCAATATGTAAGGCACACTGTACACAGTGAGACCATTACGTGGAAAACACAAAATGAGGTGTGACTATCACCCCAATACAATTACCTCCCTATCCCAAAACTCTCTGAAGTGAAACAAACACCATATGTATGAAATCCACTGAGTCTCTCACAATATCCCTAACTTATTGTGAGTAGTATACAGTAGTGAATAGTATATATTTCTTTTAGTGGGGATGGAGGTATATAACTAGTTGCTAATAATATTTCAGTAGTATATTACTACAGTTAGGTCAGGTAATGCGTTACAATCCATGTTACCGACCAAAGTAAACCATATATTGTTTTTTTAGGAGCCCGTCCACACGAACATGAACATATTAATGTAGGCTCTGTGTGTTTAATATAGCTGAGCCTGACAGTTCTTTGTTTAGTCTCTGTGTGACTAAAATGAGCTGCATTTCGTAGTCTAATGATGAAGTCTGATCACTTTAATTTACATCCTTGAATCACATATGTCCATGCATCCCTTGTTCTGTGGACTAAAATAAAAAGGAGCTGAAAAAGAGATTTGTGTCTTGTCATGTCATTATGGGCTACATTATAGGTACAAGTCTATTGTGTTTCATATGTCTAAGCCTAACATTAAAAATACTTATTCCTATCTCATACTATAGCAGACTTTGATCATTTGTCAGCCTGCTCATTCCTGTGTCCATGACATTCCTTTAGTTAAAATGATCTAGGCTGTTTAATTGTTTTATATAGGTTATTTTGGCGTTTTGTTGGAAGTAACTAAAAAGTAGTTTAATAAGTAGTATAATACTCTACGCAGACAGTTATATTATAATGTAATGTATTACTTTTAAATTAAGGTAACTAGCAATATGTAATATATTGCATTATCCATATTGCTATGGAGACCAAAACCATTTTCATACCCCACTGTAAATATTGAATTATGTCTGTAAAGTTTGGTATTTTAACATGGGCTCTTGTGGGGCTTGACTTGATTTCGGAACCAGCATGAAGTGGCCATCCATGGCAGTAAAAGGGCTGTAGCTCTGTTTGTTGCACTTAAATTACTCTTCGTCAACCATACATATTCTTTAGAGCTGTAAATTTACAAAGTTATTAGTGCTGCACCTGTTCTGTTCAATGCCAGAGGAAAACATCTTATTGATAAATGACCTTGTTTTGTCACGCTTTTCCTCCCCCCCTTGAGTTTGCAGACCTGATACAACAAAGAAATGTGTGCGTCAGTGGTTCTTCAGGTAGGATTTTTTCAAGTACATTTGGCGCAGGGAATATTACAATATTACAAACAGCAGCCAAAAAACACAGCAGACCCCAAAGAACAGGAACAAGTTGCAACTGCAGCACACAGAATGTCCTGGGATGTCCTGCTGGTGTGAACAGGATGTGACGAGACAGACGGAGGCATGTGAAATCATGTGACGAGCAGGCCGAAGTAATGTGCTGGCTTTGCAACACTGTCACAGTCATAACGTTTGGAGGAACAGTCATGACTGTGTAGGGTACAGCCAAAGTCTGTAAAAGGCTTAGCTATCGCACATTTTTGATAGAAAAGCCACATTGCAGACTGCAGCATGGAGTTTAAAAGATGTGGGCTTTCCCTTGTCTGCAGAAATAAACTTCTGAGTTGCATTATGAGAAATTACAATCCAGGTTATTCAGAACTTTTTGGACCTATAGGGATTACAAGACAGGGTATCTTGTCAGACTGAACTGTTCATATGTGTGGCAAGTGAAATATGGAATATATGGTAATGGTAATAATATGGTAGTGCAACACAAAACTACTGGACACAGTAGTTTTGTGTTTTGTGTTTTGTGTTGTAACCCCCTAAAAATGAGTCTACTGGTCAAAATAAAAACATCAGGTTTAAAACTTTTATGCTCTTCACTGAGAACTAAAGTGCATTTCACCAATGAAAGTGAAATAAGAGATGTTAAACTTTAAAGCTCTTCATCAGGAGGGAACCACAGGAAAGGTTTTTTTATTAAAGTGGAAACAGACAACTTCCGCCTCCCTATCGTTTCCAAGTGGTATTATTGTTGGCGCCACTGTCACAACAACACAGGCCAAAACCTGACTTTATTCATTCATCTAGCCCATGACGGGGACGTGGAAGCAGACTGAAGTGGTGCCAGGCTGCCAATAGGCTGGATTGCTAGTCAGCTATCATTGTTGTGCACAGTGGCAGACACAATTGTACAGTTAAAGCGAGATTTATGTGCAACCAATCTAAATCTGATGGAGTCATTAAGCCATTACAATTTGCACTACTTCATTATGACATATCATGATATACATATATATATATATGTATACAAAAATATATACTCGTCCATGCCAGTTTAAGCAGGTAGAGAAAGAAAACATTGTTGTTCCTGTCCAAATCACCAGCTGATCAGGCTCGTGAGAAATCTCAGCACAATGACGGTGGATTACCTTGGATTGTGCATCAGCGAGTATGTCCATTGTTTATTCCTGGAGCATGCATCCTAAGAGTGTCTCTCTACTGTATGCAGCGCTAACATTAGCTAGCAACAGATAATTTGGTGTGATGTATTCTTAAAACATATAAAAAGTTAAGCAATGTTTATCTGTTGAAATGTCAGCTGCGTGGCTAACACGTGGTTAGCATGTAGCTCTCATACAGTTCACATTTGATTTGTTATGTGTTTTTTCACTCTTTCCACTGTAAGCAATCAGGCAATGTCATTGAGTTTACCACTATGCGGCTCATTGTTAGAGGGCCTGCAAGAAAGATAGCTGTGCCCTGAAACTGAAGCAGCTAAATGGAATTAAGCCTTCATTGAATTACGCCTCTGACAGTTTTGTGCAACGTGTAGCCCCATTGTACCTTTTCTGATAGTACCAAACACTTGGCCTGATTCAAGATAAAGATCATATAGAAAGACATTAAAGGAGGCAGTAAAAACCTAATCAGATTTTATTTATGAGTATTAACAACACTTGTTACTTTTCTGACACGTGGATGAAAGGTTCACTCACACATTGAAGGTGGTTTGGACGGATTGGAGAAGTTGAGAGAGATATAAGACATAAACACCCAGCAGAGAAGTGTGAGGCTCATCACATAAAAGGTGTTTTTTTATGACTAAGACTTTAAACCCATCACGGGCAATAAATATGACAACCATAGGTAAAGATAATGCCGACTGTGTAAAAACATAACAGAAGCAATCAAAGAGTAATACTGGATACTGGATTGATAATGAAAATCAGCAGCAGATTCTGGCTCCGAAAATGCCCTTACCAACCTCTGTGTAGTTATAAAATTCATACTATCAGCCAAAATGCCCCGTTGCAACAGATTCAGGTTCACACGTGGATTTAGAGAAAGTGTAAATATGGAGTAGTTGAAATGTCACTTACCGATGCAGACAGGTCACTCAGCTCATGATCAGACTCAAGTGTCTTTAAAGTTGTTGCTCTAATACTTCTCCTCCGCTAGTCTTTATATCTTTGCTGAGTCACTAAAAAAAAATCTGTTTACACCAAAATGAGTGTTCAAAAAGGGGCACCACAGACTGCCGGGGTGTACATTTAAAGTGCCTCCACTTCGGGTTGGTGTGTGGGGAGAAAAAGTTGTGTATGTGAGCGTGTTTGCTTACATGACTAATGTTTTCTAGCCAGGCAGTGTCCTCTCACAGTGGTTGTAGCAATCATGGTCATGGACAAGAGTAAACATTGTTAGTGAAACAATGTTGACATCCGGGGCAGGAATGGATGCCGACAAGGGGTGCAAAGTGTACAGGTTCACAAGGGCCAAAATCAATGTTGACAGTAAAGAAGTATAGTAAGTTATTTTTAAGGTTTTTATCCAAAATGGTAACCTTAAACCCACAGAATTTTGCTGAAGAGTTATGGTCCAAAATCTGAAATCTACTCAAGTGTCAAGGTGGATTACTGAGAAATCCAGAAGCCATACAGAATCTTTGTTAAGCTATAAAGCAGCTAAGTCTCTGATGAAGCACCACAGCAATGTTATGAAATTATTGTTTAACCATTGTCATTGTTTTGTAATCCAGTGATCTCCCTAAAAGTCAAAGCAGACATTTTACCACCTTAGTTATCAAATAAGCTTAAGAGTAAGATAAGATAACTTTGTTCTACAGGTCTGTAATTTTTTAATAGTCAGAAATTTCCAATAATTTTCCTGGAAAGAACTGTAGCACGGGCTTCCAGTGAACAGCAAGCATTAATGCTTCAGTCAGTTGAACACACTGCTGAATGTGCAAAAAAATGGAGTTTGCATTTATGCAAGCACACATGTCAGCATATACAATGAATTTCTCAATGATACATTACTGATTATTGAAAGAATTACAAAAACAAAGAGCCTCACCATAGAAATTGTACAGTTAATGGTGAAACATAGAAGAAACATAAAAGAAAAGTTAAATTAGTTCAACAAATAAGCATAATAAAATGAAAAGCATGTTACAAATTATATTCCATTCCATTAACAAGCACTGACAAGCCCCAAAATGAGTAGTAGTAGTTTACACTTATTTAATCCTACCCCTTTCCACAACTCAGTAATTAATCATAATTAAGTCACTTCCATTGTTGACCCTAACCCTTCTCTATTAGAAGCTTTAGAGTAAGATAAGATGACTTTGTTCCACAGGTCTGTAATTTTTTAATAAATAATTAGAAATTTCTGAGAATTTTCCTGGAAAGAACTGTAGCATGGGCTTCCAGTGAACAGCAAGCATTAATGTTTTAGTCAGTTGAACACACTGCTGAATGTGCAAAAAAAATGGAATTTACGTTTACGCAAGCACACATATCAGCATGTACAATGAATTTCTCAATGATACATCACTGATTATTGAAAAAATTAAAAAAACAAAGTGCTTCACCATAGAAAGTGTACAGTTAATGGTTAAACATAGAAGAAACATAAAAGAATTGTTAAATTAGTTCAACAAATAAGCATAATAATAATAATAATAACAATAATAATAATAATAACAATAACATGACTAAATAATGACTAAAAAATGCCTAAGTATTTTCAAACTACTTCAAATTAACATTCAACTATTTTATTTATTCACACATGCTTGTCATGTCTCCTCAATGTTCTTACTGTTTTGTCTGTCCTGTCATTGTTTCTTTTTTTCTCTTAAATGTTTTGTTATGTTTTTCCTTTAATGCTGTATAGTATATAGCAATGTAACGTGCAATGGTGACCACATTTTTTTCCTTTGTGGGATAATAAAGTTTACCTCGACCTTGACCTTGACCTTAATAGAATAAAAAGCATGTTACAAAGTATATTCCATTAACAAGCACTGACAAGCCCCAAAAGGAGTAGTAGTAGCTTACACTTATTTAATCCTACCACTTCTCCACAACTCAGTAATTAATCATAATTAAGTCACTTCCATTGTTGACCCTTTGTACCTTCGTACACTCCCATCTAATTATGTATGATTCAGTATACTACATGTACAATTAATATAAAACACATTATATATAAATATATAAACATACATGCTTATATATGCATATATGCATATGTGCTGACCACACACATATATAAACATACATAGACTCACACATACATGCAAATATACATTCATAACCTATAATATGACATACATAAATATAAACATTGACCATATTTCTATATGTTATTATGAAAGTTAAGATATGACCATGAATTTATATTTTATACACACAATCAAGTACATACATCCACGAAAACAGCTAGTGGTTTTTGAAGCCCTGTATGAAATTAACAGCTCAACTGTCATAAAATGCATGACATTCTTTTCCTATAATAAAAAAAATGTAGCTTGTCTTGCGCACAAGCTTGTTAACATTGAGGGGGTTGACAGTGTTGTCCAACAGATAATGAGACATACTCACAGTATGCCTATGAAGATAAGTGTTGGAGACACAGGCTGCTAGCTAGTTAGCTTATGTTACACACACAAGCAGCTCACTCTTCGCTGCTCATGTATGGTTAGTTATTTAAGTTAATTTAGTTGCGACATTTAGCTAGCACTGTAGTTTCAACCAAGCCCCCTGGAAGCCAGTTTTTGTAGTGGCTAAACATTGTATGTTGTGAAAGAAGCATCTCTGAAATGGTTGATACATGTTTTTCAAGTGTCTTAAGCCCTGCAAAATGACTTGTTTCACAATCATAATTTGACCAATTCGAGCCAGTAACAGTAACTTTTTACTCAATCCAAAAGACAACAGTAGTGTGTTGCTGTCTCTCTCCTCTGGGTCACTGGTGTTTTCAGATGTCCGGTAGCCCAGCAGAAGGAGGAAACAAAGTGTTTATGATTCAGATCAACCGCAGCCACATGCTGAGCAGTCCGCACCCACAGATGAATGGTGTTCCATGTTTATGCTTTTGTTCCTGTTCGAGCCCTCAGCTCACACTCAGACAAGTGTTGGTGGACATTTGCTGGAGGACATAAACATTGCGCTTGTGCCAGAAAGATGTGGGATGGCCTAACAGAGATTGATTGATCTTAAAAATAACTGCAATTTTGTTTCACTGCTGCAGAAGCCACTGGACTGATTCAAGATGTTCATTCCTTCATTTGGAAGGAAGGGAGGAAGAATCTTTATTTGATTACATATCACACAATGTATAACCAAGTGAAACTGTTAGTATTGCTCACCAAAAAGACTCTGTGCCTCATAACACTGTGTACCACTACGTTGCATCTGGACGAATGCTGCTCTATTGGTCTTATGTAACAAAACACGACAAAGGGAAATATCGCATGAAGTAGAACTGAGGGCTTCAGATTCTAAAAGACAGATCTATTCTCAACACATTTATTCTCTACAGTGTGTTGGAAAGAAAATCTAGGAGGGTGCTGGACAGGGAAAAGAAGCATATTTGCCATTTCCTACAATCCATTTGGCTGCAATGATGTTTAAGAAAGCTCTTGCACTAAACATAGAAAATGTAATTTAAGAAAAATGTGTCCAGCCTCTCCACATTCTGTGACAAATGAAAGACACAAAGGGTGGAAGCTTTTAATCTGAGGTCTACTTTCTTCTTCATTTGTTGAAAATTAAAAAAAAAATGACTGTGAATTTATTTAGCTTTCTTTTAGTTTAAGAAAGTTGTGAGGCTTGATCTCTGGATGGCGATGTCCCTCTATGGTACGAATACTCATGGTTCCATAAAGGATACCTCAGCTTTCGTTTGTGTTCAGTATCAGGCCCACATATGCTGCATGTGTATGCCAGCACACTAAGGTCATGTTAACGTGAACATGGTAAACACAACTGCTTCGTATCAGTATGTAGCTTTAGCATTTAGCTCAAAACGCTGTGCCAAAATGGCATCAATCAATCAATCAATCAAACTTTATTTCTATAGCACATTTCATACAAATCAATGTAACACAATGTGCTTTACACATAAACAGCAACATGATTAAAAGACAAGTGCAAAAAGTTTGTGCAACTATACACAAAACAGACACATGCATCCGCACACACACACACACACACACATACAATCACACACACACACACACACACACACACACACACAATCACACACACACACAAACACTCAGTCATAAACTTTAGAAAAAAAGTAAGGTTTTTAACCTGCTTTTAAAAGTGCTCAGTGTAGGAGTGTCTCTCAAGTCCTCAGGCAGGGTGTTCCATCTACTTGGGGCATAGATACAGAAGGCAGCCTCCCCCGCTTTAGAGTTAGTGCGAGGGATGGTTAAAAGACCACTGCCGGTTGACTCTTATGCCTAGTTTCCACATAGCTTTGTGTACCTATGCCAGTCAACCTGTATTCCATTAATTATGATGAAAACTTTTTTTCTGGAATATACCTTTATGTACATTGAACAATTTTGACTTTTAGGGAGATTGTGGATACAAGAACTTAGCATAAAAAATTAATTAGCTAACTGGTGAATATTATACAGCCCCTTCCTATGTATTTATGAGTTATATGAAGTATTATATATATATGTATGTATATATATGTATACATATATACATTTACTTTTTTCTGGGGAGGTTACTAGAGCAAAAGACACAAAACCAAGCATGAGTGATTTTTTCTGACTTTTAGAATAGCAAGTATGTAACAACGTTAACACGAAGATAAAATGACTCATTTCACAGGTACTGTTTAAATAGTAAGGGTGTAAGAAAGAGGTGTGACCTGTGACAAAAGATGCTGTGATTGCAATAAATGTATCTCAACTGAATCCGGAAAATCTCTGCAAAGGCTCATATTTATTTTTTTGTTAGTTCCTCCTTATGTTAATCATTCTGGTTGATTCTGCTTTTTTTTTGCCAGATCACGGTGATAGTTTGGAAAGTTAAAAGCCTTGAAACATGTGATTCATACTGAGATTGTAAAATTTTATAGACTTGGGGTTATTATCTGATGGCAATGGTCAGTGGAATATAACCATAAAATCATATCATGGAACATTGCCTACCTTAGATTAGATTCTTTAAATTCCCTGGCTTGAGAATCGTTATAAATAATTACACTCAATTTCTCTGTACAATGTAGAATGTACAGTACACAGACTGAGCCCTCTGTTTTGCATGCTTATGTTGAGTATGTTTTGGTTCTTACTCTACCACATGTTGTGACTGAAACCTTAACCTTACTGAAGCTAATCTCAGTTCTGACCTCAAACCCCAATGCATATTGTTTTGAAATGAAAATAACTGTTTTGGGCAAAATGGTATGTAAAATGGACAAATACTCTAGGATATAATGTCTCTATGACTTTTATGGTACTGAAGAAAGTGTTTGGTTGAAAATACCCTTAATATAAATATAAAATCTGTTCCAAAGAAGTGGGGGAAGGTTGTGCCCCCAACAAAGTACCAATGTCTAATCTGTAAAGAAACAAACAAATAAAAAATTAATCTTCGTGGAAAATGTATTTATTGTTTATTGTTGCAGAAATTTTACCTCTAGTCAGGGTTTTCTGTCAAAGAGTAATATATAGCTTTAACACTATGTATGAGTTAAATGTCACACTGTGTTTTCCCTCCTGTTTATCAGACTTTGTCGTTCCTCTTTAGCTCCTCTGTATTGCAAGTGGATGAAAGTTTCATGAGCGTTTTTTCCTGTGTTTGAATCAATCAAACAAAAGGAGAGGAAGCGGTGAGATGTTTTTATTGGCTGAGCAACCTGAGCCTGAAAAGAACAGTAGTCCCAACTGCTTCAATCACAGGAGTGTGATCAATTCTTTCGATATAAGGAGAGAAAGAGTTATGTACGCCTTGCTTACTGTGGAATAAAGTTTAGACCATTTTGCAGAGGACAGCTGTAAACTCTGTATAATCAGACATGCAGCGCAATGTGTGCCACCGTTATAGACGGACTCAGATACTCTGTGTTACTGTGGTGTGAAAACACACTGTTAGTCTGTGATTTGAATGGATACCTCATGTCTTAGGGCAATTTTAGATTTTACATACAGAACAGGTATGATCAGTTTATAACATATGGTGTATTGTGACAAATTAAAGCAACATTATGTAATTATCATGTTTGAATAGAAATGAAATTAACTTAAAATAGCAATCTTCAAAAAGACTGCAACAATGACTACAGGTGGAGCAGGAGGGTTCTCTGGTTGGTTCTGGTATTCCCTCCAGGCCGGTAACTTCATCTAGGCTGGGCTTAAAACTTAACTCAATGTTAGATTAGAGACCTAATTTACCACATACAACAGAAAATGGCAGTTTAAATGAACCCAAACTAGCAGTTAGATCGAGATGCACTGTTGAGTTGTTGTCAAAGACACTAGCAATGCAACACAGCACGTAAAATAAGCACAGTTGAAATGTAAGGGAGGTCGGACCATTGTGTTTTCCCATCTATCTTTAAATCTTACAGTAATAGCTGAAAATGGCAACACAGATAAACAAGTTTTCTCTAAAATGCAAACCAACAGTCAGTTTCCTACCAGGAAGTAATGATGTTGTTACTGTGACGTCACTGTGAATTGATCCATAGCAGTTAGAAGCTACTCTGGTCATATGCTGCCCACTATTTGTGCAGAATATGGACTCAACAGGTGGCAGGGGTGGTTCTGGGGTGGTTATGCTGAGTCTGGACCCCCCTGTGGCCCCCCTGACAGGGAGTCTGCATTAATAATACAATGACAGATTTCTTGCAATGATTTTGTTCTGAAGGGAAAGGCAGAAATAAAGTGTCTCAGCAGTTTACTACCCAATCACAATTGCTGAAATTGTAAACACTGCTTTGTCTGAATGTGGGATTTATCCTTTTTTCCGGGCTGTGTGTGCCCCCTAGCAAAAAAGCCGGCCCCAACCTGGCCCCCCTATTAAAACTGGTCTAGAACCGCCACTGACAGGTGGCCAATTATTATATATTGCACCTTTGAATTAAATTAAACCCAGAATTAAGTAGTTAATATTAGTTCCCTTTTGATGGGCTACAATAATAAAATGCTGCCTACACGGTTAAGTCTCGTTAACAGTAATCAAATAATGTAATGCATATGTATAACACCAACAGGCGAGTATTTTGCACATTGTGGTATTTTACCACTCTTCCCACACTGGTTAAAGAAAAGGATCATGTAAAAATGAAATCTAATGGCTGCAGTCTTTCATGATGAAATGACATATTACAGAAAATATAATGAATATTTTGCAATTTTGTGTGCTGGGGTTGTTGATGTACGTTTTTGTAGCAGTTCATTTCAATGCACTGACCATTGTTACTTCTAGCAGCACACTTTGACCATGTCTGCTGTATTACTTAAGTATGCAATTAGGCCAATAAATGAATAGAAGCGAGGACAGGGAACAGGAAGTGCTCCCACCCGGACATTGCTGGCGCCGTGCTGAGCCTTTATGGTGCAAGTTAGAACTGCTGCAGACAGAAACATGGAGAAGTGAGTGCATATTGATGATGCAGTACAGTTCTATTTGATTAACTCAGAGACACAATGAAAACTAAATCCCTGTTACCGTGATTGTTTGACCTGCCCAGGCCTCCATCGTGCACGATTCACTTACACCAACGCTTTCACCGCTCCACCGACACACCAACCATCTGGAATGGGCAGGAAGTGGTCATCAGGCTTTGGAGGCTGAAAGAGCCAGGGAAAAACCAGCTTGATAACAATGTTCATTCATTTCTAATTATTTATAGCCATAGCAATAAACAATGTTTTTACTGCCCCACAGAAACAGAACAGCACTGTAAAATATTCCAGGCTTTGATATCATTGTTGATCAACACCAATGACTCAGTGAGTATTTCATCACATGTTGAGAACTCATTAACCTGGAGGTTTTGTTTTGGAAGTTTCCACGCGCTCATAATCCTCCAAAATCCAGTCAAGGCTAGTAAAAGAAACATGAAAAAACACAATAAAACAACACACATTTCTGTTGTTGCAGGTCCTTTCTGATCACCAATGAGAGGCTGATAAATATAATAGTAATTTATTACAAAAGGCCTTACACCACAGGCACTGAGACCCCAATGGAGCGTAATTTAAGAAGACACATGCATATGGAAAAAACACAAACAAATGTTTTTTGGTTTTTTTTCAGAACATTTTGAAAAAATGCTGATTCTGTTCAGCCTACTGGCCAAAATGAAAGCAGGTACATTAGCAGTGTTGGAAAGTCACTTGTATTCAATACTATGTGCAATTCAAGTGCAATTTTGAGGTATTTGTACTTTACTTGCCATTTTTCAGGTGTCAGTGAGTCATTAGTGGTTCCACTAATAATGCATTTTCTTCTCTCAGGCTAAAAGGCTCAAAGAGGTCAATGAATAACAATTATTTCCTTCTTCCCTCTCTCTTTCTCAAGTACATTCCACTGATAATACTTTTTCTTTCTTTACTTATGTAGAATTTTTCAGCTTATGTTTAGATTGTTGTATTTGTGCGCTTACTTAAGTCAAGAATCAGAGCTTCCAGTTTACAGTAAACTAAGACTTTGCTATGGAGGCTCAGATTTTGGTTTCTAAACCTGATCTCACTCCAGTAATTCCTCAGAATCTGAGAATCTTAATATTTTCCACTAAACATTTATTAAAGCTTGGGCTAAGTTGTAATTCTTTCGCTGATTTGTCCTCTATTGATTTCCACTGAGCATTTTGAACTTGCATTTCCTCTCCTGCTTAGCAGTGACAGCACTGTGAGACAAAAGAATCCACAGAGGGGCAAATGTCATGACTATGTTGGGCTTGTTGGGATGTTACAGAGTATGCCAAGAAAACTAAAAGCTGCAACGACATGCAATTTTTTAAAATCATTTTTGTGTCAAACATCTCAGGGAAGGGAAAATGTCTTCTGTGGTCTGGAAATAATGATTGTTGGTTTAAATGAGAATTAAGTTAAAGAATTTTAAAATTATTTACATCAAATGCTGTGTTGTTTTTTTTAGTTTTTTCATCGAGAAGCAATGAAAAACACACACGTGGACACAATGGCAGCAATGTGATAGCTTGAAGGCAAGTTACTTTTCATTCTGACGTTCTCGGCACCGAAATAATCAAAGATCGGTCACAGTGTTCACCTTTGTGGAATCACTTTACACAGCTGTATGTAAGTTATGATTGCGTTTTCAGAATCAGAATCAGTATCAGCATAATTGGCCAAGTTTGTGAAAACATACAAGGAATTTGACTCAGTTTTTTTCTTCGTTCACAAAGTACATGGACGTAAACATGAACATGAACAAAAACACAACATAACAAACATTCAACTAGAAAGAACAAGAACAGCAAAGAACAGTAAGTTTAAGAATGGTATGAAAATAAATAAGTAAATAAGGACGTAAAGTGTTCAGAGGTCCGGAGTTCGTATATATATATATATATATATATATATATATATATATATATATATATATATATATATATATAATTTACAGTGAGGATTTATGTTGTTCAATTATGTACAGGTAGTATACAGAAAATTATAAGACATTATAAGGCATATAAAGTGCAATTAAGTAAGTAAATGTAAAGTCTGTGAGTGGATGATTTTGGAGTCAGGGGGTTACTGACACTGGGTGACTGATCTAGTGTTCATCAATGTGACGGCCTGAGGAAAGAAACTGTTCTTGTGTCTGGTTGTTTTGGCATACAGTGTTCTGTAGCGCCTGCCGGAGGGTAGAGGTTCAAACAGATTGTGTCCAGGGTGTGATGGGTCTGCATAGATGTTTCCTGCCCGTTTCCTGACTCTGGATGAGTATAGGTCCTGGATGGTGGGCAGTTTAGCACCAGTGATTTTTTCTGCCGTCCTGATTGTCTGTTTCAGTCTGTTCCTGTCCTTTTTGGTGGCTCATCCAAACCGGACGATGATGGAGGTGCAGAGAACAGAGTAGACTATTTCCGTGTAGAACTGATCAGCGGCTCCTGGGGCAGGTTGAACTTCCTGAACTGACACAGGAAGTACAACCTCTGCTGGGGCTTTTTGATTATGGAGTCTACGTTGGGGGCCCACTTTAGGTCCTGGGAGATGGAAGTTCCTAGGAACCTGAAGGTTTCCACAGCAGACACAGAGTTATTGAACATGGTGATAGGGGGCAGTGTAGGGGGGCTACTCCTGAAGTCCACTGTCATCTCCACAGTTTTGATTGTGTTCAGCTCCAAATTGTTCTGACCACACCAGAGGGCCACGTTGACTATTACTGCCATCTAATGGTAACAAACTGCTAATACAGAGAGGTAGACTGCATCAATGACATTTTTTTTTGTTGCTGTCTCTGAAGTATGTACTCAATGCATATGTTGTCATATTATTTTAACCTTGCATCATTTTCTGTCTCATGTTGTCATAGTCTTTGAACCTTGCATCCTTTTCTGTCTTGTTGTCACCAGTGCCATAGAGCTGTTTACTCTATCACTCTGGTTGTCACCTGCTTCAAGCTGTTTCACTTTAAAAGGATCATTTCTGCACATTACCTCGAGGCATACAAAAGAACGCTGTCGCTCGACAGAGGCCAATCACGGTCGTCGCTGTCCAACGTCAGATTGGATGAGACCAAATCACGTTTCGGCATCACATTGGAGGGGGGACAATCACGCCCCTTTTTGCTGGTCACGTTGCGTTTTTGAACGCTAATGTTTTTGACCCGCTAACGTCTTCCGTCTGGAAGAGCACGCAAGCTTGCATCGGATTCACAGTAAGTCCATAATATTCAATTTTGTTTATTTTCCGAACGAATGGTCATCAGTGTTATATTTCCATTCATCACACCGACTAATTCTATGATTTCGTTGGCGAGTCATGACGTTTTTCCAGCAACTTCTTCATACATCTTAGCTAGCCGTCGCTAACGTTACTACATAGTACTGATATCACAATGAATGGAGACACTGTGTATAACTAACGTTATATCGTTATTATATTCCGAATATTCTGAGTCAAGTAACGTATCATTTAGCTCGACATCGATGGCCTGTTTCACGTACTTCTAGCGATGGCTAAGTTTAGATAACCAGCGCTAACGTTAGCTAACGTCGCTCCTGCAGCTACTGTACGTTAACTGTAAGTTAACCTATTGTTAATTCTGCTCTTGAAAGCGGTAATGCTGGCGTTACGCCAGCGTGTATGTGCTTAAGTAGCACAGTGTATTATTATTACATGATCCCATTCCGTGTGTATCTGTTCATTTGTTCTGCTTAGTAACGTTACACTTTTACAGTCTACTGATTAAGCCTACTGTACATGTTAACCGGCTGTCTAGCTGCCTAGTTTATGAATTAATTAAAACTACTTTCAAGAGATTACGGACCATATCAGCCAAACTGGAGCCCAAGTATCAAAGTTGTTAATGTCTGCAGATACATTATGGTGTCATTACAGTACCTGAATGCAAACATGACAAGATAACATGACGTCTGTTGATTCTACACCAGTAACTTGTAATAGAAGCTCAGGAGTCAAACGCAGAGGGAAAAGAGTGATTCTTTCACAAATAAAATCTAAATAAAGAAATGTACACATGATATGCACCTCTCACTGATATGGTTGGATAATTGCACAGGACATGTGAGCACATCATTGTAATATAAAGATAAGTTGGTGTAGGGCTGATGCGATAAATCGGTAAAATTGATTAATTCGAGTTTGTAGGTTAGGACGATTTAAAAAAATAAATAAAATTGATTTTCTCAACTTTTAAGTCACTCCGCCGCCGCTACTCACGGGCTCCCGTAGTTCACAGTGGGCTCCGCCTTCCCCGCATTGACTTTCCACAGAGAAACAACCACAACAACATGGCAACAAGCCAAAAGTTGGTTCCTAAAGAGGCACCGTCTCGTTAGTAGCGTGGTTTTGTGGCGTCGGACCTCGAGCAAACCACGGTCCGAAGCAAGGTTTGTTCAAAGGCTGTTGCAACCCCATTTATTTCAGCCTCTCAAACAGACGCATGTATCACAGTGGGACACTTGTTAACTGCGAGATGTACAACACCGCGGCAGCCCACAAACACCCGCTAAAAAACTGCCAACATTAGCGGAATCACTTAATCGTGTTCCGTAGGAGAAGAAAGGGGTCCGGGTGGACAGCTGTCACGGATACAGGCACGTTGCATGTTCTCTAAAGATATTGTGCCCTTATTTAAAGTGGAAAAGCCGGAGGTTCATCCGCATGCTGAAAACTCTCGACCCCAGGTATGTGTTACGAAGCCACAATTGAGCCTGTCTCAAACCAGAGGAGGCAGAAAGGCTCGTCCTCCCGGCCAAAAATATGTAAAATAGACAGCAAGCACACAGCTCATGTCCCATCGACCAACGTGTCATGTTTACTATGTAATGCATGCAGATGTTTGATTTAGTTGACAAATTAACAGGGATATAAAATACTTTTTCTAAACAAAAGGCACCTTTTGCAAAAAAATATTTAATGAAAGTTATGTTAACACTTTATCAATACCAATATGGAAACTGATCTGTTTTTATAATAGCAAGCAATCTAATCTGACATGAATTTATGTTTACTAAAGCATTTTATCCAAAAGGGACACATTCTATTCAAAAGGATGCACTTTATATTTATTTGTTCAAGTGAGTTCGAAGCTGCACTATGTACAATGCCAGGGCACATTTGTTTAAAATAAAAGCATTGAAATAAATGCAATGATTATTGATGATCAGTTGAAGTTGATTCTTGGGAAGTAAAAACAAATCGATTAAAATCTTAAATTGAGTTTGGTGTGAAAAAATCGGAGATTACATTTTTAGGCCGTATCGCACAGCCCAATTGTTTGTATGCATTGCATCGTAAAATTCACTTGTCGTTATTGTTTCTCCCTCTAGTTAACTGAATCATGATTTGGTGGAGCGCAGTTGGCCTCAATAAAGCCGAATTTGGTATGTAGAAGGACTCCCAGCCCTTCTCCTTCGTCCCCAAGCCCAACCTCATCCTCTGTGAGGACACCTAGGCCCACTCCAACCTCTGTGATGGCCTCCATGAGGACCTCCAGCCCCGCTCAGTCCTCTGTGAGGACACCTAGCCCCACTCCAACCTCTGTGACGACCCCCTCTACGGCCTCCATGAGGACCTCCAGCCCTGCTCCATCCTCTGTGAGGACCCCCAGCCCTGCTTCACCCACCAGCCAGGCAGCAGCCTCTGTGAGTTTAGCCTTTATTCATTGGTTTGCCTCTGCTCTATTCATTGTGTGTGTGTCCTTTATTTATGCAACAGCATTCTTATGTGTTTTTAACAGGATGAGCCTGGAGGGGCTCAGGCAGCCGCTTCTGGAGCTGCAGCTTCATTCTGGTTGCCGGGTGAAATGAGCAAGACCATCCCTGTGCAGGACCAGAGATGGATTGCCAACACACTGTTTCAGAACGGCAAACTACGGCCAGATTTGAAGCTGTGGTACGAGCCCCCTGACCCTGCCCTCATCTACCACCAGACACCTACGCCCGACAGCTTCTTCACCCATCAGCTGATGGTATGGATGCCCTATCACATGTGGAAGGTTAGGCTATCCTGCCCAGTTTGTCTAAAGCAGCTGACAGACTACGGTGTCCACAAAAGGGCCCGGAAGGTCCTTGATGTCGACAGGTACTACCTGATGGTGACAGAGACACTCAGATGCACTGTGTGTTCTCTGAACTATCTGTCAACCAGTCAGACCGTCCGTGACCAGCTTGACTTGGCGCACCAGACGCTGTTCCGGCCGATCCTGACCCACAAGTGAGCCTGTCCAACAATAACACAAGCACCTTGTAAACTGTTTAAACTCATGACACTACTTTGAAATTATTCTTTTTAAAACACACACATTTAACACACACATTTAACTGAGTTTTGAATTTTGATGATCAGAGTTTGAAGTAAGATATAAGATATTGTATGGTTTTGCTCCCCTATCCCATAAACGATGTATTCTAAAAAATCCTGGTGAAATATTGTGCTTTATCTGGTCCAATACATTTATTGTACACTGCCACTTTTTTAAATAAACAATTAATGAAATGAAATGTACATTTCAGGTATGCTTGTGACATTCGTGTCATTCGGCAGCTTCGGAACCGGACCCCGGGCAGCAGTCCAGCACGACTGGTGAATTGGCTGAAGGAGAACCATAGGGAGAAATGGCTGAACCGGTCAGTACACTATCTTGGGGAGTGTGCTGAATTTGTGGATCAATCGAGCCCATTCCCGGTGGTCTGCCAGGAGCCTCCGGAGCCCATCGACATCCCCACCAGTCGCTGGCTGCTTACTTTGTACAACAGGGACATCTTCTCCCGCCTGGAACACATAAAGGCCTGCGTCACCTCCACATTTGGCTCCATCTTAAAGATGGACTCAACCAAAAAGGTAATACATACTAGTGTAATAGATTTCCTTGTATCTAATAAATAATTATACATATTAACATTGTTATCAGTGATAACATTACATTAGCAGCTATTATTAATGTGTGCCGTGTAATAAATCTATATACACTCCCTGCCTTGACACATTCTTATATTCTTACATTCTTATAACATACCTATTATTAATTCCAGATCACAAAGAAGTTGGCCGGCCACGGCGAGGAGACAGCTCTCTGGATGACTTCACTTGGCAACGAAGTCGGCCAGGTCTTGACCAGTGTCATTTCCATGCAGGAGGGACCTGGACTGGATGCCATGGCGTCTGGGATCATGCGGCGGTACCGCCAGGCAGCTGTTCCGCCCCCTGTGCTGCTGTATGTGGACAGTGGCTGCTGTGTGGGTGGGGGGACGAGCAAGTTGCAGACCAGGTTTGCAGAGTGGCGAGACCTCCACATAAGACTGGACATCTGGCAGTTTATGAGGAGGCTGGCTGCTGGCTGCACCACAGACACTCATCCCCTCTACCCCACCTTCATTGGCAGTCTGTCTGCATGCATTTTCGAGTGGGATGCTGGGGACCTCACTCTGCTGCGGCGGGCAAAGCGACAGCAGCTCGGGCAGGAGGGTGTGCCTGATATCACCGATCGCCTGGTGGACAAGCAGATCAGCAAGGCAGAGCTGAGCCAATATTGTCGCCGAACGACGCGGGGCGAGGAAACCACCATCACCCTCATCGAGCGACTGTTCCTAACCCTGGGTGGCGCAAATTGTGGAGACCGCATGGTGCCGCTGCTGGACAAGGTCCGAATGGAGCACATCTGGCGTGTGCAGAAACGCCACGTCAGGTGCATCCAGGACGTGCCAGGTGTGCAGCTGTACACCGAGGCTGGCACCACCACAACAATGGGAGGGGTCATTTTGACCAAGTACCGCTGTGCCAGAGGGTCCACATCCCTGGAATCCTTTCACTGCCACCTCAACAGGTTCATTCCAGGTTGGTGTATTTTAAATAATTAACATTCTTTTTTTAAACTGATTCATTATTCAGATTGAAAAGCAAAACCCTTTTTTTTTATTGGCATACATATTTTGATGATTTCCCAGGAACCAGTGCAAACACACTGAACTTCCAGCTGTACCTCCTGGAATGCCTGAACAGGTGGAACCAGGATTGTGGTGCTGCTGCGGTCACCACCAGGTCATCGTCTCTCCTCACGTACGCCAGGGATGTGGCCCACTGCGTCAACACCAACTGCCTGAAGCTGTTTGGCCGTGCACTTGTGCCAAACGTCAGGCCACCTGCCAAATACACTGGTATGTCTTACTACAATCTGGCTACATAATAGTTTCAGTTTTTGGGTTTTAAGCTTCTTTAAGTAGAACAAGGCTTTATTTGCAAAACATACTCATAAAAAATATGGAAATACAACTCTGATTTTAAAATGAAATAGTATTTATATGATAATACATAGTACAACTTGTAATGCATGTGCACATTTTTCTGTTCTTTTTCATAGGAGAGCTGCTTGGTGTTGACTACCTCCTAAGTCAGACTGGACAGCCCCTGAAGTTGCACCCTGACTCAGAGGACACAGAAGACATGCTTGAGGATGTGGATGAGGGTGAAGAAGAAGAAGAAGAAGAAGAAGAGTGCTTTGAAGAGGATCCCACACTTGACCTTTCAGTGTCAAGTCTCCTTAATGACCCAAGTTTCTCCTCCCGTTTTTGTCCCTCCTATATACCTCCTGCTTCCTCCCTGGCTGCATCCTCCTCACAGCCCGTCACTTCCTCTCTGGTTGCTGCCTCCTCCCAGGATTCACCTCTCAGGTGGCACAACAAAAGTGTGAAGAGGGAGGATACCGAAGTGGTCATTCAGGAGCTGGATTTGTCTAGCCGCTTGTGTGTAGCAGCTAGCCCTCTCCTCCCTGCTAATGTGTGCCCTCCGTCTGCACCCTCTCTGCCAGGCCCAGCTCACCAGTACCACCTGCCTGGCAGCACTGCTGGCCAGGCGCAGCTGAAGAGGAAAGTTCCGCCTTCAGATGCAACACAGGCAGCTGTAAACCTGAGTCAGCAGCGTCAGCTGTTCCCTGCTCCAGTCCCGGTCCCTCAACTGACAATGCTGGCTCCCATAACGTTACACGGCCCTTTCCTTGTCGCTGCTCCACAGGCCCTGGGTGTCCCCCTCTCCTCTGCCCCTCCTGCTCGTGCTCCTGTCCGAAAACTGACCCGTAAAGTGGAGCACAACACGTGCAAGAAATGCGGGCAGTTCCGCACTGCAGAGACTGGACACAGCCAATACAAAGGCACAGTTTACTGCCCCTCTGTAGAGGCTCTGCCAAAGGAGCAGTGGTTGGAGGTCATTAAACAAAATCCTAAATAATTATCATCATCATGATAATGTTTACCCAGCTTCCTTATGTACAGTGTGCTGTACCTCTTGTTCCACAAATTCACAATGATTTTAAATCATATTGAAATTGTAACAACGTTATCTTTCTACCATGTTTGTATTTTTACCATGAAGAAGTATTTCTACCTGGACCAATCTCTTTCAAAATAAAAACAAAAGGGTTTATATTTTGTGTGAAAAATCTTTTTTCAATTAACTAGTAACTGTCAAATAATTCGAGTTGAAAATACAGCATTATGAGAAATTTGTCAAAAATGGCCATCACAGTTTGCCAGAGGCCAAGATGTTTTAGTTTCACCAGTTTCAAAGACCTAGTCATCAGATTTGCAATCTAAATATTAATATTGTCTCAGTTCTATTCATTCTTATGGTGAAGTTTTAATTACACACTGGCTGGAGCTCGGTGCAAAACATGGTGAGCTTCAATGCAACGCTCTTATAATGAATAATCTATACAGAGCACGTTTTTTAACACTAATGTATTAACATTTAAATATATTACACAAGTCTTATAAGCAATGTCTTCAATAAACTCAAGTTTACAAGGGCAACATTTACAGTGCATATTCATACAACTTAATCCTGCCGAGGCCGGGACTCGAGCCAGCGCTCTCCTGTGTACATTGCTTCCTCATTAAAAGCAAAAAGAAAACACATTTTACTGAATTTAAAAACACTAACGAACTATGCAGTATTTTAAAGGTAACAGGTGAGAATGGGGGCTAAATCATTTTTTTCCCCCTTTTTCTCTCTTTCTTCTCCCCCCTTTAGCAGACTATTCTTACTTGTGAATGTGATACTTTGTTCTTTGGGACTTTGCTTAGTTTGAGGATTTTCTCAAAAGTAAACCAGCAGTGGTGGGAAAAAATACTCAGTTTATTTACTTTACTTTAGGTACAGTATGTAAGAATTTTAGTGAAAAAAATGTGTTTTGAGTACAAATTGGAATGTTTGTTTTTTAAAATAAAGATAAAAATGTTCATTTGTTGACGTTATTGATCCCTCTTGGGAGAAATGTGCAGGTAACACAGCAGTACAGAGGGAAATAAGTGGCAGCACAAGAGTGAGGCTCAAATAATAGAAACAATAATGAAGAGATATTGGTTAGGGTAAAATACCTATTTGAGTAAAAAATCTAATAAAAAACACTATTAGAATAAAGATGAACATACTATATACAGTAACTATCCTTGTGTACATGACATGTGCAATATATAATAAATGTTCCTGTGCAAATGTGCAATGGGCAGGGTTCATACGATGATAAATAATAGCTAGAGTTAAAAAAAAAAAAAAAAGCAAATCGCCTATTGTTACAGTGAAATGTTTGGTTGAGTCCTTCATCAGTGGAGAAAGGAGGTGTTAGGAGCTTTGGTGGGGGTGTTGTGTAGTCTGATCGCTGGTGGTATCAAAGAGCTCCCCAAACGCACTGAGGCACGTGGTTGGACGAGCTTGTTCCTCTCATCCTTCACCCTGTACAGTTTCATTCCCACCATAGGGCTGGCTTTTTCATCACCAGTTTGTTCAGCTTGAGGGCACCAACGCCCCCGACGCCACCTCCCCAGCACACTGCTGCAAAGAATATGACACTGGCTTATGCAAAGTGCACACATTGAAAGACCTGAGCCTCAGAAAGACCAGCCTGCTCTGTCCCTTCTTGTAGAGGGCCCCAGTGTTGTCTGACCAGTCCAGTTCATTGTTCAGATGCACCCCGAGGACCCTGTAGGTGCCCACCATCTCCATCCCCTCCCTGTTTATGGAAACATGAGTTGGGGGGGCTTTTCCTGGACCACCAGCTCCATGATTTTCCTCAGGGTTGAGCTGAAGGTGGTTCACCAGCAACCGTGAAACAAGTGCTGTGTCATGTCCTTACATTATTTTTCTAATCATTGTCATTATGTGTCGGGAAATTGATTTTTTTTTTTTGTGAAGGAGGAGGCCAGTGTGAAAGGGAGGTGATGTTTATTATTATTACATAAATGTGCTACATTTACACAATGATTGGGTACAATGGCAAACAAAATCTTCATTAGGACCGTGAGAAGACAAACAGCACAAGAGGGAGCCCCGTGACCGCCGCACGTCACAGCCCTGCAGGAGAGGTGCTGCTGTCATCATCACCCGGCTCCCTGCCCCACACAGCAGAGATCCACAGGAGACAAAGAGCTCCCACTCTGACACTAGGTTTGACTATGACGACCTACATGCTCACAACATAGATTTCATGTATACAAAATCCCTCAAATTTGATAACAACTTTTTTCACGTCATCCAAACCACATTATTTATTACTATGAGTGGCTGTTTATATGGGGTGCAAGTGTCTGTTTGTTTTTTCCTCAACGACTGTACTGTTTTACATATCAGTAGGCCTATTTAAAGTTGAAAAACCATATCTGTGGCGGTATGGATTTTTTTTTCCCCAGATAAAGAAAATCGACTCACTTTATGTACTCAACTGCAGCTCATGTAATGTAATGGCAACACAAAACATTCGAAATATGGCAAGAAAACCCCATCGCTCAAATACCAACTTCGTTAGGGACTACAAAACCGCCTGAGGGAAAGCGCATGCGTGAGGCTCAACACCCATCCTTGCAGACCGGAAGGTGAGAGGGAATTCCACTGTAGAGTAATTCATCCCTTCAGCGTTGCCTATCTCTGGTCTATCATAAAGTGTCTGTTGCTACCCGCGAAGGACGTTGTCCCTGTTAAACTTTAACTCAGGAGGTCGCTTTATAAAACCATATCCTCCTTCAGCCGGCAGCATCCCCAGGAGCTGGAGGAGTACGGAGGTAAGACCCAAGTCTTTACTAGCATCTTTAGGTTAGCTTAAATGCTGAACTGTGGAGAGTCAGGGTGGGGGTCATCTCCTGTCATGTCAAAGCGAGGTCACACTAGCAGCCCCACAGTTCGACTACTGGTTCGTTCTTGTAACACGAGCATGACATGTCCTCACGGTTGTAATTTATGGAGTCACCGTTCGTCCTTCATCAACATCATGTTAGCTAGCTAACGTCAGGTAACGTTAGGGGAAACGGGAAGAGGGCTCGAGGCGCTCAACTGTTTTCACGTCAGAGATTTGACTGTGTGAGGAGAACTGATGAGTTCCGGTCCATCCAGTCTCACTGTGAGTCAACGAGAAGTGATTCATTTGTAAAAATCCCACCTTAAAATAGCTGGGTTAGTGTCCGTGTCATTATGACACCATTGTCACATTTAAAATGATAAAACTGTCTGTATTAGCATCTTTTACAGCATTAGCCACCAGTGTGTTTATTTACCCCTAAACCCACATTACAGTACGTTTTATGACTGAGACACAACACCGTTAAATAGAACACTCAACACACAGTGGCACTACATGGATTCTTATGTTTCATACTTGTGTGTCTTAAAAGAAAAGCATGGCCGTTCAGAGGTTGTAAGCATCACCAGTTCATTTAAAAGCAGATACCTACTGTATGCGCAGTAGGCAGGATGACAGGGGATGAGAGGGGCTGCCATCCCCTCTGTTAGCAAAAAGACCAAAATCCACCCCCTCCATCCATTAGAAGCAGAGAGTGCAGTGGCAGAGGGGTTGTTTAAGTTGAATATGTTTAGTCTGCTTGACTCATTGATTCTATATCTGACTGAGATTTGAGACGGGTAGAGTCTATGACCCCTCAAATCTAAAGAACCCCCCCCCCAAAAAAAAAATCAGTTTGCTAATCATGGGTGAATGAAACAAACTTGGTCCAACCCCCTGTATGCTGAACTTTCATACATGAACAAAAGCTTTCTTCAGTACCCGGAGGTAAGCTTTCTGTAAATTCACTGGGAAGTTGTGTGAAGTTGGGACCAACCCTGTGTTGGTGTCCCAGTTTTTGTCTTACTTTGAAGGCATCAACCTTCAGTGGAGTCCAACTGACAAACTGTACAGTTGAAAGAAAAATAAACATCATATTTTGCGTACATTCTTGGTTCCAAAGATGTCGAAGCGCGAAGGCATGTGACGGCAGGGCCGTTGAGAGAAATGACGGGAGTTGAACCTTTACCCATTTCATTTTGCTAACAGCAGACTTTGTCGCAAAGATAGCTCACATTCAGTTTCATGCACTAGCCAAACACCAGATATTTGCTAAAAATCTGATAAAACATCTAAGGTGGTAAGCCTTGCAAATTCAACTGGAGTCTCTCTTATCAGCACCACAGTGCACAAACTCAAAACGCCTGGTCGGTTATCATCACTCCCACTCCTGTTATCATTTCAAAGTGGTGAACCAACGGTTAGTGTTGGAATAACATCCATCTTGTTTTCTATTTCCTCCAAGCAGAAAGCGGAAGTGCTGACAGAAGTTTAGAGTTGGAGCGGTTGAAAGGAATGAGGATAAACCAGCCAGAACAATGACTGAGAAGAAAAAGCAGGAGAGATAAACCACACCAGAGAGACCTACACCTTATACGTCTGCCCTCCTGCCACTGTCATGGACCCAGAAGAAGCTGCAGACTCACAGCTGATGTACAGTATAGATCGCCCGGTCTATGATGAAGCCTTCCTCCGGACGCAGCTTCTCCATCGCAAAGAAAACTCCACCACCCTCCGACAGAGGCTGGCAAACCATTGCCGGTAAGTTTAGCCCTGCTAAAGTACTGTTCAGCAAATCATCGAATACGTGTAGACGTATTGATACAAGTCAAAGTATTCCTAAATGGCTCAGTTAAATGTATTTTTTTTAGATATATATCTAAAAAATAAGATCTAGGATTTGATTAGTCATGAGTTAAAAAAAAGTTCATCCGATCAATCAATTAGTTGATTTAAAAAAAAAACATTCACTGACATTTTTGATAGTGGATTAATAATTTAAAGCAGCCATTAAGCAAAAATGTAATGTTACTGAAATTTGGATATCTTTGGACAGCTGATCAGACAAAACCAGCACTTTGAAGACATCTATTTAGCTTCAGGACAATTGTGAAGGAAAGTAATCACTGACTTACTGAGTTATCAGTTAATCACAAAGAAATATAATTATACAGCAGACATGTTGTCGGTGCATTAACCGATAATTGTTCGGTCTTTATAATGGAACAGGAGCAAATGTTTCTTTTCTTTTTGTTTTCCTGAGAATTTTCCTAGATAGATATTCAATTATCCGTATAGTGGATTCATGGTTAATGACTTTTCACTTCATTGAGCAAATGATTATATTTAAGTAATTGTTTCTGCATTATCAAGAAGTTTTTGCGAAAAGTCCCTCTTATGCAAAATGCTTCTCTTCCTGCCTTGTGGCTTGTTCACTGGAAAGGCATCCTGCTCTGTCTAAACCGCCTGACACTGTATGATTAACTAAATGAACATGCGTCAGCGGTGGTTGACTGTCCCTATTGTCCAGTCTGTGGATGGTAGCATGCGGTGACAGATTACAGCATCATGTACGCAATGAGCTCGACTTGAGCTAACACTTCGGGTGCAGCTTTACTCATTTTAAGAATGTGCCTTTGCTCACCTGTCGGTGTTTTATGGGTGTTTGAACAGTGAATCGCTGCTAAAACGTCTGGCTCCCGATTCGGATGTGAAATGACACAAGTCCTGATAAGGTTTATTTAAAGGGTTTGTCCCGTCACAGAATAGAAGAACATTAGAGGTTTCTTGATACAGTCACGGTTCCTCCTCCTAGTATACAAACAGACAAAAGACAGATGATATATGTGGCAGACTACCAGTGAACTTCTGCACTGGTATGTGACTCTTCCATTATAGTTACAAAGCCAGTCTGACTTGTACAAACCTAGCAACATCTTGTATTTGAAGAGTTAGAATGTAGAAAACTCCTCATACTTTTTATGCTATTTTAGGATCTGGCTAACACTAACAATGTTAGAGGAAGTATGACGTCCCGTCATGCTGCCAGTAATGATCTATTTTATAGTTCCTTGAATTCCTTGTTAAACATACCCCTCCCATCTCTCTCATGGTGATTAACGGTTTTTGGTAGGGTGTGAGAATTAAGTGTTATGTAATGATGTGCTGACTTTATTGGTATACAGTTTTTTTTTTATAACAAACTGATCGGTTCACCCGCTTGTTTTCTTTCATAGGTGTTCAACAGAAAAGGCCAAGGCGGCGGTTTTGACCTTCCTGCCGATTCTAACATGGCTGCCGTCCTATCCAGTCAAGCAGTACCTGTTATCAGATGTGGTCTCAGGACTCAGCACAGGAGTTGTGCAGCTCCCTCAAGGTCAGTGCCCTGCAGACCCTGCTGCACTACTGATTGAGGTCCTGTTCGGACAGTATCTATTAGAAGACTGGAGTTGATCTCTTTCATAGAGTTCTATCGAATATGTGAAAGCTGTTGTGGAGTGCTGTGTTGGCAAAACACTTCACCACGACCCTTTGTCGCCCATATCTTTGTTTGAGAGCCTGGCAAACATTACCTTGACAGAATAATGAAGCCAACAATGTTAGCTATTCCAATGCTTTGTACAGTAACCATAAGCTAACTTTGCCTGGCTAGTCATCTGGAATGACAAAAAGATTAAACATGAGATGGGCCAGCTGCCAGCTCCTGAGGGGCTGCTCTCAGCGTCACGCTGTCTCTGTTTTGGTATCTCTGCAGCGCTGAGGTTGTGATGCAATCATTTGGCTTCTGGGACTTTCAAGCTTTTTTACATCTGTCCCTTTCCTCTGCTCCACAGGTCTGGCCTATGCTATGTTGGCTGCTGTGCCTCCAGTTTATGGCCTCTACTCCTCATTCTACCCAGTCCTGCTCTACACCTTTTTTGGCACTTCCAGACACATATCCATAGGTGAGAAACTGTTAAAGCTGCCTGTCGAGGCTTCGGGTCATAAATCTCCTTCTATAGTCTGTGGCTGGAGCCAAGATAGAGATTCAGCAGAAGGAGCAAGGCAGCAAAAAGACAATGCCAAGACTGCCATAGATTAAGAAAACGATGAACAACAAAGGCAAACTTTGTACCATTTTTGTGGCATAATATTTCAGGGAAGTGTGTCCTTATCCGGTGTTTGTTGTTATCCATCATGTTCTAAATGAATAACGGTGGATATGCTTTTAAGAAGTGATCAGTCAGTGGCCTTTCAAACATCTAGGTTGCTCCTCACAGTCACACGATCAGTTAAAAATGCCAACTGTCTCTGTCCCACGCACACAGGGGCTACAGCAGCGTTCTCAGTATCAGCTCAATTAAACATCTGAACAAGTTACAGACTGAGCCAGATTATGGGAGGAAAGATAACGTTTTCTTTGAGATTGCATGTTGAGGAAATGTTTTCAGTCCGACGTGATAGGCTTTCCTCAGCTGACATGAGCAGCAGGATTGTGAAATTTCCCTGACCCCACCCCTGACATCTCACTCATCTGGGTACTTTCGTTCTTAGAAAGGGCACCGAGGAGTCTCAAATGTCAGCTCAAAGTTATCTCCACATGGCGAATGAGCGCTTCAAACTAAACCCACTCAACTCTTTGAAAAAAAAAGGATCTGATATGAAATGACAAACAGGAAGCAGTTGGCTTCACTGCCTCTGCCACAAATTTAGTCAGAAAACAGGTTGCTGTGGAAATGATGATCTCTTAACTTCTGGCAGAGAGCGAGAGGGAATAACTGGGCTGCTGTTCAAGTGCTGGGCAACATGGCCTTTTCAATCAGAGGGATACGCATACACACACTTAGAGTGGTCAGCACCTAGCCTGTGAATAAGTGGGGCTAAGGTGAAATCTGTACATGGCTCAGATATGATAATATTGACAGAGGACTGCAGTGTTTGTTTTGGTGTTACTTTGCCCCATTTTCCTGTAGTGAAGGCCGACACTGATAAGAGACTGTATATCCGTGAAACTGAAAGAAGATAAAACATTTGTCATAATGTTCCACTGCAATGATCTGCAGTTATCTACTGGATGTACAATAGGTATCCATCCCTACAGTCTTGCTGTACTTTTATTTGAGGTCACAGTTTTGGTCAGAATATAGAAGGCAGCTGGCAAATGTAATTCATAAAAAAATGAATATAGTAATAATTCCTGGGGCCTTACACAGTCCTATAGCTCCACTAAAGCACTACTCCAAATGCTTTTTTTGTTATGAATTTTCAAAGCTTGGCCTTCACTAAACTAATTTCCAACATCAGCAACTTAGCCAAACTTGTAAAAAAAAACTAACTTTTCTGTTAGCGTAGCATGTGTTTTGACAGTGGCACTCTTCTTCTAGGCTTTTTCCAATTAAGCACGGCTCTGTGATCTCACTATCACATCAAACTGTTCAATAAGGAAATGAATCATGATTGCCTTCTGAGTATGTTGCAATCCATTTTGCAATCTGACCAAGCCCATTTCTGGTGGGATTAGTCCAGACTTGCTTTATTGTCAAATGCTACGAGTTGATTATGTCAGAAACCGGTTCAGAAAAGTTTTCATTTATGAAATAATATAAGTGTATTGGGCTAAGGAAGTAAGAAAAATGATTTGTCCAGTTTACAGGAAACAATATGACACCATCTAGTATGCAACTAACCAAGCTATGACAAGCTGTAACTTTCAAATGTCCTGAATTTATGAATATCTGGCGTGGTAGGTATCACACAAAGATTTTTGAGAAATTAAACAATGAATAAGTATTATCACATTTTTAAATTTTTTTATTACATACCTGCAATGAATGTTATTACTTTCACACAGAGTTTAAAGGAAATTATGACAAACTTTGTTCGTCAAATATGCACACATTATATCTTAGTAGGTGTGTTTTTTTTCAAGCTATATTTAGCAAGCTCTGTGTCTTTTATGCAGAACCAAATAACTTCTAGATGTGAAAGACCTACATTAATACTACACAGAATGAAATTTTGGTTGCGAGAAAGGGAAAGCTAGTGGATAGTTATTTTGGAAAACAAAATCCAGGTTTGGTGGAAATGTGTTCAGTAGTGTTTGTGTGGTGCTGCTGAAAAAAACAACCAACCAACAAACCAACGGACACAGCAGAATACTTAAAAAAATGAAACAATTTATGCACGAAAATCCATGAGTTCTGAGATTAATTAGTTTGGAATGATACTCTCTTTACACATCTGCTTCATGTTCTCTCACGTGGCTGTATTTTAAGCACTAGTGGCGGTGAAACTCTCATCAACGTCAGTATGGTCTCATCATTTTGTCATACAACAAATCTTTGACACAATATTTCGAGGAAATGTACTTGTGCTGTTCTAACCCCATTCCCATGTTGTTATGTTTAATCCTGGCTAAGTAATTGGTGGTCTTTAAGACAGTCAGTGGCCTTTTCACACAGCCAGGTTGCATTCCACAGTCAGCGCCAAGAACAGTATGATGAGCTCCAAATGCCAGCACTCTCTGTCCCACACACAGGGGGTCAGCTTTATTAACTCTCTGAAGATTCACTAGTTGCACACTGATCCAGATTAGGAGGTGGTTTCGATGTGTCCATAAATGACATCAGGAGCAGCAGGATTGTAAAATGTCCCTGACCCCGCTCTCCTCATCTGACCTGATCTCCTGGTCAACACCAGACAAATGGGTACGATAAACCAAACCCTCTCAACCTTTAAAACACAAGACTTGATCTTAAATTAACAACCGGCAGCAGTTACTGTGACTGTAAAATGGCCTCTACACTAAGGTAAATCTGAGTTGCTTTGGAAATGATGAGCTCTCAACTTCTGGCAGAGATCGAGAGTGAATAACTGGGCTGCTGTTCAAGTGCTGGACAAGATGGCCTTTTCCTTCAGAGGGATACTGCACTAAGTGTAGGCACAACCCCCCCCCCCCACACACACACAGTTTAGGTGCATGATTCTACAGTTACAGTGGAGATCAAAATACTGTAGAACCAAACCTGGATAGATGAAGAACTCCACGATTCAGACATAAAGTTTGATAAACTGTCCTGTGTTTTTTGATCTGCAGGCACCTTTGCTGTAGTAAGTCTGATGATTGGGGGTGTAGCAGTGAGGGAAGCCCCAGACTCCATGTTTATCTTGCCTGCAAACGGATCCAACATGTCTGATGTCGTGGACGTGGCGGCTCGTGATGCCAAGCGGGTGCAGGTTGCCGTTGTGCTAACGACCCTGGTGGGAATCATCCAGGTCAGCCTGAAAAAAACCAAACAAACACCACACACATCCAGAAAGTGAGAGCTGCCTTCAGCCTCCGACAGAGAATCTGTTATTTGGTTAAAGCCTCACAGGAAAGTGATACAGCTTTCTGAAACCTTCTCACGCTCGAAATCACTGTTTACCCAAAGGATGTCTGATTCACTGTTGATGTATCCACATCTTGAATGGTGTTTTTATTTGAAACAAAACTAGCTCAATCTTATCGCCATACCTCTTTCGTATTTCATACTTTCTCTTTTTTTTATCACTTTCTTTCAGTTTGTCTTCGGGCTTCTCAGATTTGGCTTCGTGGCGATTTACCTCACAGAGCCCCTGGTGCGAGGCTTCACCACAGCAGCAGCTGTGCACGTCGTTGTTTCTCAGCTTAAGTACCTGCTGGGGGTGAAAACACCGCGCTTCAGTGGACCCCTCTCTGTTATTTTTGTGAGTTTTAATAGCAATGGAGGGTTTGTAGGAGGGAGATGGCCAGATGGCTGATTTTGATGTGGATCCTGGTCTTTTTTCCAGCTGCTTTACAGTAAAAAATAGGCATAGAGACCTGCAACTACTGCTAATGTACAGCTGAAATAATGGGGATTCAGAGATGTACAAATGGTGATTAGGACTAATTGAATTAAAGGGACCTATTGGGCTTTAGCAGAGATTTGCACTCTTCTGAGTGAGTGTTTTAGTTGTCTTGAATGTGTAGTAAATTCAAAAAAATAGGCAGCTTAGATGCTTTCAAACTGTCCTTTGTCCTCTGCCGCAGAGCGTCAGCGCGGTAGTCAGTGACATCACCAGCACCAATGTCACCACTCTCATCCTGGGCCTCGTCTGCCTGGTCTTCCTATACGTGATCAAAGACCTCAACGAGCGGTTCAAGAAGAAACTGCCCATTCCCATTCCTGGAGAGATTATCGTGGTCATCGTGTCAACCGGCGTCTCGTACGGCCTATTGTTATCTGAAGACTACAGCGTGGGTGTGGTTGGGAAGATACCAACAGGGTACGTTTCTATGTTGTCATTCTTTCAGGTGAATTTCTGGAATGTCTCTGAAGATGTCTCGGAGGATTGTACTTTAGTCAGTGGATTGTAGAGCTGGGAGAGCTGAATGTTCTGGTGGTTTTAGATACTTGTGCTTGATGTACTACAAGCGTTATCTTGTGTGTTCTCAGGCTTCTTCCTCCATCCCTCCCAGACTTCTCTCTGTTACCCAGTTTGGTCACAGATTCCTTTGCTATAGCCATTGTAGGATTCTCAATGGGTGTCTCACTTGCCAAGATCTTTGCCCTGAAGCACGGCTACACCGTGGACGGCAACCAGGTGAGTCTGGATATAGCCCGGCACAGTGAACTCTATCATGGGCCAAGCTTGTTAACCAACAACAATTGGTGCGTTGACATGAATTTGGGAAAACGGGTTACATTCTAAGAAACCTGTTCTTTTTTTAAATGTATTTATTTATTTTTTACTGTGCTTGAGATAAGAGATATGAGAAACCTGATCTCCCAGCTAGACTTGTCCATTTAGTAAAATAATCCGGTTTCTGTTCTGCTTTTTAACGATGTCACACAGTGAAAATGTTGCTGACACAAGTTTGAGTAATTATGGCTTTGCTCGGAACGTGGCTGAGGGTGGGGCTGTATATCAGTGACATCACAACTTACAAAAATCCTGACAGCTCACTTAAAGGCACAGTTTTAAAATATATATGTATACAGGGTTCGTACGGGTGCTTGAAATCCTTGAAAGTGCTTGAATTTCAATGTTGTGTTTTCAAGGTCTGAAAAGTGCTTGGATTTTAGTTTAAGTGCTTGAAAGTGCTCGACATTATAACTCTGTGTCTTTTACAAAATTGGGATCAGACTGGATAATTAATTTCTGAAGTTTTTGCTATTATAGAATATAATTTTAGATGTTTACAGCATAATACAATGTACATAATTGTGATAAAAAGTGAAGAAAAAAATCACAAGTATATATATTCCTTTAGATCTGTATTTTACCCCAGCAGTAAGGTGCTGGAAAATCTTAAAAATGACCCTTAAAAGTGCTTGAAAAGTGCTTGAATTTGACCTTGAAAAATGTGTACGAACCCTGTGTATATTTTGTATTATTAATACATTTTTAATTTTTTTAACTTAATTTTAACTTTAATTTTTTAAACATTTATTATTATTAATTAATAAAATTAATTGTATTATGTATCACTTGCATAGCACCTAGACGTGCTTTATAATAAAAAAGATACGGAAGTCTCACTTTTGGCAATGCAGAACCTTTAAGTGACGCTTCAGAAAGTAGGTTTAATGTTGAAAGAAAATGTGTTCATTCACCTGCTGCGTGTATATATAGATTACATTAAACAAGGTTATGGTTATGAGTTGTTTGGTCTGAGCCATGGTGGAAAGGATCTTGTGTTTTTGTATTTGGTTTGTTGTGGTTTACAGTGCCGGAGCGTGTAAACACAAGTCACATGGATCCACAAGCAGAACTAGAGAAAAACCAAACAAACCAGTAGTTAACTAAATAAAGACACAACCATATTTCACTGTATATGTTGCATTTTACTATAACAGTTGGGTATGGAAAGTCATGTCAGTCTGTGACACTGTACTGTGTTTCAGGAGCTGATCGCCCTCGGCCTGTGTAACTTCATCAGCTCTTTCTTCCAAACCTTCGCCATCACGTGCTCCATGTCAAGGAGCCTGGTGCAGGAGAGCACTGGTGGAAAGACACAGGTGACACACAAACGCATACACGCACTTCCTCTACAGGAGAGATGACAGTGACAATGAGAGGTGACGCCGTTATCACTTTGTGTTCAGATCGCAGGGCTGCTGTCGTCTCTCGTGGTGCTGCTGGTGGTGGTTGCCATCGGTTTCGTCTTCCAGCCGCTCCCTCAGGTGGGTGGAGCTGGTGACACTGAGCCACAAGCTTCCTGTCTGGCAGCTCAGCATCACAGATGCAGACACTTTTTGTTTGCGGTCTCTTAACAAAAACTAGTTTATGCTTCATTTTTCACCTCATGAGAACAAATCACTGCCAGTAGCTTTTTTTTATTTATGTGTTCTGTATAGTTTTGTCCTCATGTTGTATTCCCCTCTGTTGTGTGTCCCAGACTGCACTGGCTGCCATCATCATGGTGAATCTGTTGGGGATGTTCAAACAGTTCAGGGACATTCCTGCTCTGTGGAGGACCAGCAAGATTGAACTGGTCAGTTTGTCAAATCTTATCAGGGTAGTGCTCTGCACTTTTTTTTGTTGCACTGCGGTTTTTGGTGATCTGATTTTAAACTGATGGTGAAGGATAGTGTTCCAAGAAAAATTCAATGTTAGTGTTGAATGAACGGAAGTTTTGAATGTAAAAATTAAGAGCCTACTTGTTTTTATTCAGGAGTCTAGCTGTGAGCTGGGGCTGGATGATATGGCTTTAGAATAATCTCTGTATTTTACGGCTATATTGAACGGAAGAGGATTAGGGCCACATGTGAATTTTTTTTTTAGTTCTGACTTTAAGGTCAGAATTCTGAGAAAAAAGTCAGAATTCTGACTTTTTTTTTTTTTTTTTTTTTTGATATACTATTATAATCCCAAATTGGGAAATTCCTTTTTCCACTCACATTACACACAGGTGCGCACACACAAACACACACAGTGTAGAGGAGATGAGCGAAGGGGCAGCCACACATGCTACGGCGCCCAATGAGCAGTGTTAGGGGTCGGTGCCTTGCTCAGGGGCACCTCGGCAATGCCCAGGATGTGAACAAGCACTCTCCAACTGCCAGTCCACATCATTCTTTCTTGGTCCGGGTGGGACTTGAACCGGCGACCTTCAAGTCCCCAAGCACTGAGCTATTTAAAGTCAGAACTAAAAAAAAAAATTCACATGTGGCCCTAATCCTCTTCCGTAATATTGCAACACATGATATATACCCTGATGTTTTAAAATCGCTTCAAAAGCACTTGATAAATGGTAGATTGGTGACAAATCAATTATTATCTTATTTTTACACCACAATACTCATGATGTGACAATATTGTAGGTATGACTATTGGTACTTTGACACAATATTAACACAATGAGATTTTTGATTAATAATCTTAAGTAATGTGGTACAGTTCCACCCGAGCTAGGTACCAAAGGCATTTAACAACAGTTTGGCACTGATCCAAGGCAACTGAACAGTACTTTGCGACTTTTTTGGCAACTTCTACTTCTCCTTACAGTTTATGTTGGCTGAAGTCCAGCTGCAGATTGAACTGTTTGTGCCTGTGTTTGTGTGTGTTTAAATGGAGCAGTCCATCTCAACGTTGGGAGGGATACTTGCAGGTTTATTTTTTATCAGTTTTGTTATGTACAACACAAACAAGATCAACTTCATATATTTCTGTTTTATAGATTAGTGAACCTGAATCTGCGAGTTGGATTGCGATGCAACGCAAATTTCAGAAGGAATCTGACAGGATAGAGCAATTTAATCTTACCACTGTTCAGTTAGACGTCATAGTCCACCTTGGAAAGAGAACAATGTAGAGTGACCTTATAAACACAATGCAATAGTAGAACTGAATCTTTATTTGGTGATTTTAGCTGATGTAAAGGTTTCACCATGACACCAGTGATGTCACTGTGTCAAAATCAAGATAAGAGAACACCTTGTTTTTTTTTTCCCCATCTGATGAAGAAAACAGGATGCAGCTGTAACAATTTCTGTCTGTATATTTCTGTTTCTTCCCTCTTTCTCTCTCAGGCCATCTGGCTGGTGGCCTTTGTGGCGTCTGTGCTGTTGGGTCTGGATTACGGCCTCCTGGTGGCCGTCGCGTTCGCCATAATAACAGTCATCTACAGAACACAGAGGTGCTGAAAATGGACAGATGCTTGTCGTTAGTCCAAATGTGTTTTTGTTCTGTTTCCATCACATCGTTATTCACTATTTTCTCTGAATCACCGCGATGCCACATATCATTTGCATGAACGGGTATGGACGGTGCTCCAGGCCTGCTAACAGTCAGCTAAATAACTTTTACATTAAATTCTTTTACGTGTGTCTGACCTTTGTCCTTGTCTTTCAGCCCTAAAAGTGCTGTCCTTGGTCATGTTTCCGGCACAGGGCTGTACTGTGATGTGGACGAGTATGAAGAGGTGAGCCTGTTATAGTAGAAAACATTGCAGTCTGAACGCAGGCTGGAAATGTCGCACTCAGTCTGTTGGCCTGAATTCTGAACACCTGCAACTGGTGTTTTTGTTCCCAGGCGGCTGAATACGAGGGGATTAAGATTTTCCACTCCAACTCTTCAATCTACTTTGCTAACAGTGACCTCTATGTGAACACCCTCAAGGAGAAGGTAATCCTAACCGCCGTGTGTGTGTTTATGGAGTACTGTACTAAATGTTAAAGAAATGTGCTTTTTTTTTAAATTTTCCTTTACTGGAGCAGAGGTCTAGCAGGAATACTTGTAGTCAAGGAGTCAGACAGGTTCTAAACAGGCTGTGCACTGAAGTCTAGAATTAACGGACATTGTCGGCACAATGTGTTTATCCCTACTGGTACAGAGAGACATGTAATTAAATGAATGCGAAAACAACTTGACTGCGAGCACGCAGGAATGTGACATTGACAGACATCCTCTGTTTGTGTGTTGTCTCTGTCAATCCACGGGTTGTTGAAGAAACAAGTAGTTAATCCCAAACCTGCAGAAGTGAAATCTTATACACAGTTTATATTATAATAGAATAACAAAATATTACATAGGCAGAGAACACCCATTTTGGATACAACTGACTCAGTTTCCTAGATGCATGATGATTTTCGGAGCGGCTAGGCTTCCCCACACTGGCTCTGCTTCCACTCTTTATGCTCAGCTAAACTAAGTTTGCCGCTTGCAGTTGAGCGTGACATCAAACTTTTCTTATCATCAACATGACTCCTAACAAAGAGATTTCTGTCATGTTGACATGGTGATATATGGCAACACAGATTATTAGTGATAAACTAACAATCTGCTTCGACTGTGAAAACTGACGAAAACTGATTCAACCGTACTGTGGCACTTCTCAGATGACTTCTGAAAAGAATGCTGGAGATTCTGCTGCAGCCTGGAAGAAATAAAAGAAGTAAAAAAGCAACATCAAGTAGCTGATTTCCTTTAACCAGATTATGTTTAAATTAAACTTTAATTAAGCCATGGCTGTAGTTTTCCTATCTTTACTTTCACCTCAAAAAAGTTAAAAGACAAAATAATACTACCAGCTTTTAAGATAATTAGCTGGTTATGACCAATTAAGTTATCATTAGATGTACATCAGAATGCGCCTTTTTAAAAGTGCTACAAGCATAACAAAGTTACAGGAATATTTATTTTTTCCTCATCAGATCATATTTTAGAGCCATATGAGCATGGACGAGAAGTGCATGTTAGAACTGAGCTGCTGAAAACAATTTTACAAACTGTTTGACCTGTCTGCTGCTGCTGCTGATGTGTTCACAGACGGGAGTAAACCCTGAGGACTTACAAGCTGTTCGAAAAGCCAGAAGGAAACTGAAGGAGAAGGCCAACGGCAGCCACAGCACTCCACTGAAGATCTGTGCCAAGGTGAGTCTGTGTTCTCTGCCCGGTGGCTTGTTGTGTATATGCACAGTCAGCTTTGTTGACAGTGTAAATATGCAGCATGCGGCTATATGTCTGTCACGTAGGGGCTTGTGTAAATCCTGGAAGGACTGGAAAACTTGTTCCTCAGGCTGACGTACACGAGCAGGGAGTGCCCGAACCCTCGGGAGGTTTAATGGGTGATGTTTTTCCACCAGACAAGCTTTCACATGTATAGCTATCGGTGGAATTTGGACTTTTCTGACCTCGGCTCTCTGCGGCTGGAACCAGAAACACCCAAAAATGACAACCTGATGTACCTTGTGGCTTGTTTGAATTCCTGTCATGAAGAATCTTTCTCTTTGTTTGGTTCCAGTACGAGGAGCAGGGAGTGACCCATGAGGTTTTGTCCCATAACAATGTGGCGGAGGAGCAGAGGAACGGCCAGCTGGAGGACCGACACAGCGAGTCGGACCTGGAGGAGGCTGTCTTCATCGAGCCTCTGTGCACGGTTCACTCCATCATCCTGGACTGGACGTCCGCCAGCTTCATTGATTCAGTGGGAGCCAAAGCCATCAAACAGGTGCTCCCCCCCATTTTTTTCTCTCACCTGAGGATATTTTTAATGTCTGGTTCGCTGTAACAGCAAGTGTAGATGTGAATGCTCTGAAGTTTCATTGGTGTGCTGCCACAGTGTCTGTTCAGGAATGCTTATGTGTTGCATCCTGATGTTCAGGATTTGACCTCAGTGAGTAAGTCACTCTCTGTCTCTGCAGGTTATGAAGGAATATGCAGCTGTGGACGTAAAGGTGGTCATAGCCGGCTGCAACAGTGAGTAATCATTACGACTTTGCTCCGTTTTGGTTTGCTGCAGTAATTGCTCCTGTAACTGTGTGAATCTGGAAGACTGTCACTGCAGACTAACCTAGATCATTTTGTGTGATTAATCAATTAATGAGACATATTGCTTCGTCATATTTTTTATTAGAGCTGGAACAATGAATCGATTAGCTGTCACTGATTAAATTAATCGCCAACCATTTGATAATTAATTAATTGGATATTTTTTTTAACACAAAAAGCTTTTTAAAGATCCAGTATGTCATATTTCTGCATGGAAAAGTCAGAAAGGTAGGGAGGAAGACGGTGAACATGACTAAATGTAATATGAATAAAACCTTTAAAACGCCACCTTGTCTGTGAACAGCCAGATTACTTTTCTCGACACTTTTGTGGAATTTCGGCGAGAAATTTAGGAGAGATGAAGAAGACCCAGAGACACTGACGGCTTACGTTGAAACAGTTTGTAAAACAAGATCTTGGAGGAGCAAATTTACAACACATTTTTCTGCACAGTGTTGCCATGATAATCCTCACAAGTCTTCCCAAAAGCCCAAATTATACCTATAGCTTCAGGAAGTGGGGGGGTTTTGCAGTTTGTCCCCTCTAGCCAGAGGACTAGAAGGTAAAATAGGTCAGAGATACTTAGTCTTCTAACATAGAAAGATCGAAGACCTGCTTACGATTTTTACAGTTAACTTAGCCTTGGCTTGGTTCGCCAGACATCTGTTCTGTAGCCATATCTACAGTAGCTTTGAGTAACTTGGTTGCAGAGGCTGTGAGATATAAACTCATACAGCAATCTTCACTATCCTAATCCAGACTTTAATGTCTGTACAGGATACGTATGACCTCCTACTGTGTGAGGACAGAATGACCAGGGAGATTAATATTTTTCTCCTACCAGCTCTAAGCTTGCAAACAAATTCAAATTCAGGTCAACCTCTCACTGAAGTCAGCATTTACTCCAGTTCTCCCCTCTCTCTCATCACTAACAGGTGTGTGCTGTGATAAGGTTCCTTAATACACATGGTAGAGCAAAGACTCATGGGAGTAGCTTCATGTAAATACTGGAATATGACAACACAGTGCTCATCTGGCCTGACCGATCTTGTATTTCTGCTTCGGTCTACAAGGAACCCTTCTGTCTGAGCTGGACGCCCTGCAGTTCTTCACCGGGATCGTGACTCCAGAGACGGTGTTCCCCACCGTCCACGACGCTGTGCTACGCTGTCAACACTCGAATTCCAACTCGCAAGCTTCTCCGGCGAGGGGAACGACCTGACGGGAGCCGACACCTCACACCCATCTGCAGGAGCCGTGAACAATCATTCATATTGAATAGACTCAGGTGGATGTTTTCCCTTCACAACAGTCTGACAAGGTTGTTAACGCCAAAGTGCCCAGAGAAGCGAGAGACGGGGCATGATTGAGGCTTTTATCCATTCAGAAATTCAGGATTTCCGGGTGACATTCCTACAGCCTTACTCCTCTGCAATCCTCTCTCGAGTGGATCGTCTAGAGTTGCACTTTTAAAGTATTCTAGTAGTTCTGTTCAAGTTCTCGCCACTCTTCTGGGAGGTATACATTTTAAAGTAAGCTGCTGCTCCGGTCCAAATGACCTTGTTAGAATGATTTCTGTAGGTGCTGTGTGAAACTGATTTAGTAGCTGCCTGTCATCATCATGCTGTATCAGATGTTTATGGTTACTGAGATGTGTGCTGACAGATTAGATTATATTTTCTGCTGTATGTTTGTGTAATTGTGTATTTAAACCAGCAAAAGTCCTAGCGTTGGTTCATTTGCATTGTCACATTTTTTTAATGTTCGTTTGACTGTTTACTGTTGGAGGCAGAGTGCAACACTAATGTAGTATTGTACCTTTTTAGCATAACAAATGTTCTATTTTTTGAAAGTTATTTTTTTGTGTCGTATATGCAGGAGGCCTTAAAAAGTTGCCATGTGGTTATTTGACAAAAGAAAGTGGTGAGAATCAATTCTGGAATAAACTTTATTTATAAGTGAACAAGAATGACAACAAAAGGACAAGATTTTTTGACTCAGTTCTTTGCTTCTTTTGACAGTAAAAAGTCAGAGTTAACTCTCTCACACACACGCTTAGTTGTAGGTCATGTATCTGGGGGTGGCGCTGAACTTGGCGTAGGACTTGATGACCTTGTTAACGGCCTCCAGGAAGTCCTTCTCTGTGGCGATCTTCCTGCGAGCTCTGATGGCGAACATGCCTGCCTCTGTGCACACACTGCGGATCTCAGCGCCTGACAGGAAACACACATCACATTTTGCTTACAGAACATCTTTCAGGACCGACAGGAAGTGCTGTGGACAAGCTCAGCCAGTCATGTAGCCTCGAGTTTTTGGGATTAAGGTTTTGTGTTTCTGTGGTCACATCAGAATGATATCATATACAGGATAGTGAAAATGAAAGTAAAATTATGGCTTTACAATATGGTAAACTAAACAGTGAATACTTGTATTTTCGTTGAAGAAAATTAAGATGATTTGACATTTGTACAGCACTTTATTATTGCACTATTGTCACATTTTCTTAATCAAAAAATGACAGCTTCAGCAATTTAAATATTGTGATTGGCTGTTATAAGATTTTGATAATAATATTTAAATTCATTGTACTGCATTAGTTAACATTAAGAGAAGTTCACAGCTGAGATAATCTGTTGGATGAAGTAAAATAAGATTTCCCCTGAATCATAACCTTTGTCCTGTGAAAACCATTCATCTCCAGAGCATCAACTTTTCAAGACTTGACTACGTACAGGTCTGTTTTTAGCTCTGTGACAGTGCAACATTCTCTGGGATTACAAATAGGTTGTTTAGCTGAAGAATGAGAATTCTATCAACCCCTACGATAAACATTTATTCACTGAATGTGGTGATACATGATTTGGATAGATGGCAACAATATGTTTACAGTGCACCCTTGTGGCCAGACATGAGTACTACACTAATGAACAAATGGGGTCAAATTCGTAACAGTTGACTGGAGTAACTAGAAGGTTTATTTCAGAACAAGAAGGAGGATAAAGTCATGTCAACTGAGGGGGAAGAAGAAAATATCTATCTATCTATCTATCTATCTATCTATCTATCTATCTATCTATCTATCTATCTATCTATCTATCTATCTATCTATCTATCTATCTATCTATCTATCTATCTATCTATCTATCTATGGAGGAAGATGTTGAAGGAAAATGTAGTGAGAATGTGTCTTTAAAAGAACAAATAACAGAGTGCTCCGTGAGTCTTACCGGTGCTGTTGGGACAGAGGCGAGCCAGCAGCTCAAAACGAATGTCCCTCTCCACACTCATAGAGCGGGCATGAATCTTAAAGATGTGTGTGCGACCCTGAAACACAGAACAAACAGGGGTTAGACTATGGGTTCATAAACAGAAGGTAGACAATCCCTAATCACGTGACGTTTCGTGGCAGATTCATGAGAAGATGTCTTCGTGTCTTAGATAACGCTCACCTCCAGGTCGGGCAGGCTGAACTCGATCTTCCTGTCCAGACGTCCAGGTCTCATCAGGGCCGGGTCCAGTGTGTCCGGTCTGTTGGTGGCCATCAGCACCTTGATGTTGCCTCGAGGGTCGAAGCCATCCAGCTGGTTGATGAGCTCCAGCATAGTCCTCTGGACCTCATTGTCTCCACCAGCACCGTCATCAAAACGAGCACCTGGCAGGTTCAAGATGACAGGCGATCACGTTAATGCTCGAGTGTTTCATGAGGATATTTATTTTCCTGACTCCATTTTGGAGAAAAATATAGTTCCAGGGTGTCTACACTACAGGAATGAGACACTTGAATTTAATGCTTTTTAAGACATTTTCAAGATTTTCCTTTTTTTTAAGGCTGTTTTTTTGGACAACTTATCTTTTCTTATTTAAGCATTTTAGGTAAGTATTAAGTAAACAGTATAGTACATATGTGGTCCCATGTAGTGGTAGGTTTTTATGTAGGAGTATGGTTATTACCTTCAGTTATGCTGACCTACATTTCAACAAAAGGTTGTGGAAATTAAGTTTTTTTCAAATTCTACAAAACTGAATGACTTCTAAGGTGGACTTTGTAAGGAACCTGCAGACACACTTAATATTCAATGTTTCCACAAGTACCTAAAATGGTCCACACTTCTCTTTCCTGTTTTTAGAGTTTTTGAATCCAATTTACTGTCACTCACTATCTTGCCATCATTTTTTGTTTAGCTTGTAACTAACCATGAATGACGTGTGTGTGCACATGACATCCATGAATGTGACTACATAGCAGGCCAAAAAAAAAATTACCAGAAAGACTACAAACGAAGTCTATAGTATTCTTGTTTGATAACATCAACTATGTGTTATGAAATTAACTTAATTCACTTTCAAAAATACAAATCTAGGATTCCTCCATGAATGACTGGAGGGAGTTCACATAACACCAGTGGTACTCATACCACACTTTGAGAATAGTGGGTTTACACCATTCTGAATGGAACACGGCTATGCAAGAGAAAATGTGCCGTATATAGAACTGTACAAGACGGCGGGGTTATCCTTACCTCCAATGGCATCAATTTCATCAAAGAAGATCAGACAAGCCTTCTTAGTCCTGGCCATCTCAAACAGCTCTCTCACCATTCTGGCTCCCTACAGAATGGACGTTTACATTCATCAGGACTCAGAATCTAAACAGCTGCTATTCTTTGTCCGGTGTGTTTCTCAGACTCTTGCCACACTCACCTCTCCCACATATTTCTGCACCAGCTCGGAGCCGATGACCCTGATGAAGCAGGCGTCCGTCCTGTTGGCCACGGCGCGAGCGCACAGGGTCTTTCCTGTGCCGGGCGGCCCGAACAGCAGCACGCCTTTGGGAGGCTCGATACCCAGATTGACAAACCTCTCAGGCTGGTGAGCAGAGGACAAAGACAGAAAAATGATCAGAATGGTGACATGGAAGGGAAGAGCTGTTTGATCCATCAGTGTTCATCTGAATCTGGGTGAATGTTGTGACCAGGAAAAACTCTGGCAGTGATTCAGATTTGGGATTTTCTTGATTTGTGAACACTCACATGGAGCAGGGGGGTCTCGACCACTTCTCTCAGCTTCTCGATCTGCTCCTTACACCCACCAACATCGCTGTAGGTCACATCAGGCTTCTCCTCCACCTAAAACGCGAGACAAATTACACGGGTGCACAAAAGCTATTGATTAGCAAAAATCCAATTAGAAGATAATACCACACATTTCTTGATAACATTTTTGCTCTCAGAATTTGGTCCCTGGTGGATTCATACCTGCATCATGGTGACAGTTGGGTCAATCTTAGGTGGCAGAGGAATGTGGATCTGATACTTGTTTCTGTCGACACTGGAAGAACAGAAGAGACACTACATTTAGCAGCTTGTTTCGCTAGACGTCAGACATAAATGTGAGCAATTTTGATAAAAACTTCTGCCTCACCCGACTCTCATGCCCTCCTCGATGTCAGTCGGGGCCACTTGGTCGCTCAGGTCCACCACGAACTTGGCAAACTGTTTGACATTGATGATGTATTTGGGGTCCTCGGAGTCTGCATTGATGATCTTTGTGCATCTGGTTAAATAAACCATTGAAACAGTGGGGATTAGAAAACAGTCATTGTTTGAGAGAATCATTACAGAATATTCAGCACCACTATAACCATCATGAATCTATGGAAACTTTCAGTTAAGCAAACTCATGTTGATAGATATTTCACTTTTAAACCTTTAAAATTGCTAAATAAATAGTTAATAAAGCTTTTATATTGTTTGTTTACAGTGAGATAACTATTAACCAATTAACTACGGATTCACCAAATGGCAATGAGGGTTATTATGAAGTGTTAGCAGTTTATTCATTAGGATTTGAGGTGGAACATATGTTACGCTTTTATTTTGACAGAGAAATTCTCAGGTGAATACAGTGGGCATGATGAGAAAGTCTACTTTGACAATGCACCTGCTTGTAGTTAGTAGCTCAAAAAGAAGAAGAAGAAAAAAAAAGATTGGGAATACGTATAAAATAGTATTTTGTTTTTAAGATCAAATACTTTTTAAAGCCAGAGCATGCAGTGTTTGTCCTCACAAAAAGCAAAAACAGTCTAAAAAAATACTGCCACAGTACCTTGATCATTCCCACACAATTTATTTACAGACTCAAAACACAGATCTGTGAGTTTGCTTTACCTTGCTACCTGCAGCGGCTGTTCACTCTGCAGAGTCTGTTTGTCAGCAGCCAGATCCCAGAGTGCTGGTGGAGCCAGGCCTGTGTCCGACTCCTTAATGCCTGTCAAAGCAAAAAAAAAACAAACATCCAGTCAGGACATTTGAAGCTACTGGTTTAACGAGAAAATCTGAGTAAGGCCAATAGATTTGCCATTTAAACGCATCTATGGTTGTGTCACCCACCTGTGAGCTCGTTGATCTTTTTGAGCAGCTGTTGGATGTCATCTTCCACTTGTTTGATCTGTCTGGAGTAGGTGCTTTGACCCTGACGATGAACAGCAAACACCACATTAGAACAACCTTGAATTAATACTAATGCAAGCAATACCAATCTTGAACTCATCCTGAGCGAGCATTACTCAGGGCATACTTACATATGTTTTCAGCAGAGCGATGTCCCCCTCATCCAAAGCTGTGAGGATGAAAACAACATGAATGAGTCTGCAATCTGACTGTCAGTGGGCCGCTAGCATTGTTGTCGAGCTGAGCAGTGCCGTTTTTTTCATCATGGTTACGCATATCAAAGTAATTTCTTTTATTGCAAACATCTTAAATGTTACATGTACCAAACCCTCACGGTTGTCTGAGTAGGTGGTAAATACTAGAAGCTCGATTAAAGAACAGAGCTAACGTTAAGCTAGCTAGGGAAGCTAATGTCGACGTTCCTTTTAGCCAAAGCATTGACTGTTTAAGAAGTATTTTTTCATTTCCAGATAAAGTGGTTACCTCTGATAGGTCCGTCATCCTTTTCCTCTTCTTTAGTTTTCCTTTGGTCGTCTCCCAAATAGTCCGGCATTTTTAAATCGGGGAATAAACTGTTTCTCACAAATAGCCCGAGCTGCTCCGGCAACCAAACTGTACCATTACACAGCAGCTTTGAGTTTCCGCCGCTGTGTGCCAGTCGCCGGAAATACGGGTCGGAACTTTATTGATGATGTACCGCCATTAAAACAAATATTCGCCACATTAACAACGCGCGTATAATTTAAAGTATCAATTGTAAATATGAGTCAAATTTTGTGATTGTTGTATTAATGTGAGTTGGGCTTCAGCGAGGAGGCGCCACCTAATGAAATACCGATTTGCGGACGTGCGGAACGAAAATGAGGAAGCGTTACACGGACCAGTTAACGGCGTGACAGCAGAACTCGTTTTCGGATTGGCACTTGGAGAGGGAGGCCCATGTGGTGTGTTAATGAGCGGCCCAGAAACTTCAGCACTTTACAAAGCTTTCTCTTGATAATTTCGGCGCTTGAATGTCCGTGTAGCCCGCTCTGCTAAGATGTTGTTGGAAGCGCTGGACGGCGAAGAAACGGTTGTCTTTAAAACCGCTGCCGGTAAGCACTGAAAGGGGCCACAGGAAGGTAGCTAGCTAAGCTACAAATGTATATGCAGGGTGCTGCTTTATTCGTTAGCATGCAGCTACAGGAGAGACAGCAAAAACTAAGCTAATATCAGCTAATTTTAGAACTCGGAATAGTGTGGTTGTTTCTCGGTTTATTTAGGCTGGCTGTATCTTGTGTTGTATAATATGCTTCCCACTCATGGCCGCAGTTGCTGCACTGATTTATTAAAGCTCTTCACATTAGCTGAACACTTGCTAGTTGGCAGCTCTTGATATTTAACCCACTTTCTCGTCAATCCGCATGTCAGATATTCATCACAGGGGTGTTACATAATGTCTGGACACCTGTTGTACCTTCAGACAGTCTGACCTGTTTCATTTTTAATGAGGACAAAGACACCTTTAGAAGCTTTTTCAATTCAAATGACAGAGTTAAAGGCTCAACAAAATCAGAACAAGACACACAATCCATGTTACCTGAATGGGTGGCCTTGACATCCAGGTAGTTTTGGGGCATTGTACATATATTTGTAGGTTATTTTCCTCGTAAGTTGTTGGGTCTGTGACATGGTGAAAAATGTCTCTCAGTGTTTCCTAAAGCCAAAGATGATGTCCTCTGATGTCTTGTTTTGACGATTACTCAAAGATATCAAGTTGAACTGTCAGAGGAGGAAGGAAACAAGAAAATATTCACAATTAAAAGGGTGGAATCAGAGAATTTTGACCTCTTAAAAATGACTGATTATCGTAAAAGTTGCACATTAATTGAAAAGTTTACAAATAATCAATGAATCAATTAATTGTTGCAGCCCTATATATTTTTTGTATTAATGTTTGGAAAAGGTAGTTTTAGCATTATTAAAAGCCAATGTGCTTCTTTGAACATGGGTGTGCTACAGCTCAAACTGTCAAACCTCTTTAGATCAATAAAGATATTCAATTCAAACTACAGTTCAGAAGGGAATACCTTTTTTTTTATACATCTTAGGTCATTTAGGGCCAGTTTTAGCTTCAGTTTGTTTACCAGAGAGCACTGACATTACCCAGTCAAGATCTGTCACAGTTCTTAAAAAGAAAAATAATTGAATGGATATTTATGTGTTTAAGTAACAATAAATGTTAATGAAAAACTGCCAAATGCCGAAAAAAATATCTGCCACCCAGCCAGGCTCCATATTGTTGTCTCAATGAGAAAAAGTAGCATTTCTAACCTGTCCTTCCCCCCCCCTCAGCCTCTGTGCAGGTTCAGGTGGAGCCTGTTGGACGATGGTTCGAGGCCTACTTTAAGAGGAGGAACAGGAGCACATCTGCCTCCTTCCAGGAGCTCGAGGAGGAAGAGGAGTCAGAAGAGGAGTCAGAAGATGAAGAGTTCCAGCTGGAGGAGTACCCCATGCTCCGGACACTTGACCCAAAAGACTGGAAGGTATCAGATGAAAACGGAAAATAATTTTACACAAAAAAAATGGTTCTGCTTCCATTTCAGAGCTGAATGTGATGCAGGAGATGCTCAGCACACATCTGATTGTTCATGTCAGCCTGAATTTTGGATTAGTTCAGGATTTATGATGAGTTACTCTATGTTGATAGCTGTTGACAGCAGCTTCAGCTTTTCACCTAAATCATCCTCCTGTCGCCTCGTCTCACAATTGTGACAACTTTGACTGAAAAAACTAGTGCTGAACTGTTAATCCCTGCAGTGTCTAACAGAGGAGCTCAAACAAATGCTGTGCAGTCAAGCCATGCGCCACATGAGCAGGCAAGCACAGAAACAATAATTATTTTCCACCACAGATTTACCAGTTGATCATTACCTCTTCATCATTTTGATATTTTGGTGACGATTGTTTTGTCTGACCAGTGGTTAAAAAACTCAAACATTTATTGACAACGAGATAAAACCCTTACATTGTGGAGGCTTGAATGAGAAAAGGATGACCAGATTGGCTTACAAATGACTTAAACTACTGCACAACTGGCAAAATTGTTGATTATTTTTCAGTCGTTCAACTAAAGGATCGCCCTGTTATTAGTTTTGGTTCGAGTAAAAAGGATGTAGGCTTCATATCTCTGTGAGAAGTGTTCACAACTGTAGCTGAGATCTTATGCAGTGATGGTAGAAGCTGACAAACTTCTGTAATAATTGAGTCAAATATAGAGTCGTGATCTATTTAAGAGTTAAAATGTGATCCATGATGACTGACAGTGGTACGACTGATGCTTCACAGAAGATGAATCAACTTCTTTAACGATCAATCTGTAGTTACAGCCTTACACTCCTCTAACACTGAGAGGTTGTTAATGTGTGACACACGCAGCTCATTTCATTTTGGTTTTTAACTCATTTTTTTTGTGATATTTGATCAATTTATGTATTATTGATTAGCTAGAAACTCTTCACTTACTTCTGACTTGTTCTTTCAGAATCAAGATCACTATGCTGTCCTCGGCCTCATACACTTGAGGTACAAATCCACACAGAAACAGATCAAAGCTGCCCGTGAGTATTCCCCTTCCTCCTGCTCTCATGGATCCTTTCTGTAATTGTTGGAAAAGGATATTTCCAATCACATTCTCTGCTGCTTCTCAACAGACAAAGCGATTGTGCTGAAGCACCATCCTGACAAGAGGAAAGCTGCAGGAGAGCAGATTGTCGAGGGAGACAACGACTACTTCACCTGTATAACTAAAGGTATGTAACTCTGCTTTTAAAGGTTATCAGCACCGAGGGTCCTGACCTCATACTCACTGTTGTCTCTGTTTGAACCTCAGCTATAGAAATCCTGTCGGACCCGGTGAAGAGGAGAGCCTTTGACAGTGTAGACCCAACCTTCGACAATGCTGTGCCTTCAAAGGGCGAAGGCAAAGAAAACTTCTTTCAGGTGTTCGCTCCCGTCTTTGACAGAAATGCCAGATGGTCTTCCAAAAAGCACGTCCCCAAACTTGGCACCATGGAGTCCTCTTTCGAAGATGTTGATAATTTTTACTCTTTTTGGTGAGTTGTTTCCAAGAGACGTTGATTTGACTATAGAAAGATGCTGTGTCAAAACACAACTCAATGAAGTGTTTTAACTTTTGTACCTTTTTTCAAAAAAAAAAAAATTGTTAAAGGTACAACTTTGATTCATGGAGGGAATTCTCATACTTGGATGAAGAGGAAAAGGAAAAAGCTGAATGGTAAGCTCCCGTGTGTGTGTGTGTGTGTGTGTGTGTGTGTGTGTGTGTGACAGCAGCTGGTTCTATTGAAACACAGATCAGGCGACAGGTTCACTGTGACTGAATTATCCCACTGACGTGTTTTTACTTTCCCTCGCAGTCGAGACGAGAGGAGATGGATTGAGAAGCAGAATCGAGCTTCCAGAGCTCAGAGGAAGAAGGAGGAGATGAACAGAATACGAACACTAGTCGGTAAGCCCTCGGCACACACTGCAGGTCGAAGGAAACGGATTGTGACTCTGAGTCATGGTGCGTGGTCCAGGAGATCTGCTGAAAATTAGTGAGACTGACAGGTTTTTCCCCTCCACTGCAGATACTGCCTACAGCTGCGACCCTAGAATAAAGAAGTTCAAAGAAGAAGAAAAAGCCAGGAAGGAGTCCGAGAAGAAGGCTAAAGCTGACGCCAAGAAGAGAGAGCAGGAGGAGAGGGAGAGAGTGAGTCTCACGTTAAACAAAACACTCTCCTGACAGCATGTGTGCATTAACATCGTCAGCGTGCTTACCTTCCAGTATTATGTTGATAGAGACTAAAATGTTGGAAATGTGTAGAATTTGATTGTTATGACACTGAAAACGAATACTGGAGAGATGAGTAGCCTTAGTTTTAGCTAAGATTCAGTTTGTCGGCGTCCCCCTCAGTTAATGTGTTTTGAAATGTCACAAGTTGTTGAAGTGGTAATCTACTAATAGGAATGTTACACCATCTCTCACTGTCTAACTGTGATGTACCTGACCAGGCTTTAAAAAATATGGAGGTTTCTAAAGAGGATACACATACACGGATGCCTCAAAGTCAGCCTTTGCAGTTTGCTCCTGAAATGCTATCGTCCCTTTGGCAAACATTCACCAGTCAGTTTGCACCCTCTTCAACAGGCCCGGCAGGCGGAGCTGGACGCGGCTCGGCTGCAGAAGGAGAAGGAGGAAGAGGAGGCCAAGCAGGCCGCCCAGCAGGCCAAGAAAGAGAAGGAGATCCAGAAGAAGGCCATCAAGAAGGAGAGGCAGAAACTCAGGACTACCTGCAAGGTTCATTCTCATTAAAGCACTCTGACTTTGACTGGCGCGAGTCACAGTCGTTTAGTTAATGTTGTTATGTCTCCATATCTGTCCTCACTCCACAGAACTGGAATTACTTTGCTGACGATGAAACTGACAGTGTGAAAATGATGGAGGAGGTGGAAAAGCTCTGTGATCGTCTGGAACTGACAAGGTAAGGTCAACAAGGTTCTCAATGGATGAAATGTAATGCTTTTAAAACCGTTTGACACTTCTCTGTATATCAGGACCCCCAGCACATCTTCAATCTCAGATGATGTTAATCATTTTAAGCTAAAATGGTCTCAGCCTTGCAGTGCTTTCAGGAAGCAGAGCCCTGAGATGTGAATCAGTGTTTTATGGTACTCGTATGTTTCCAGTCTGCAGTCGCTGAATGAGATCCTGGCCTCGGGCTCGAAAGACGACAGTAAGGCAGCCGTGGAGAAGCAGGTAAAAAGGCACTTTGTCTGCAAAGACCACCAGGAGACCCTCATATACCACCCGTGTGAAGTCCTTACTAGTGTACAAACATGTTGGTGTTCCTCTGTTCAGGTGCAGGAGGTGAACGCCCAGCTGCAGCGGGAGAGGGACGCTGAGGTCCAGGCGAGGCAGGCGGCCCGCAGTGCCGACCAGGCCAGCGGAGGGGGAGGAGGAGGAGGCGGGGGGAAGGGCTGGAACGAGGAGGACCTCCAGCTGCTCATCAAAGCTGTCAATCTATTCCCTGCTGGAACCAATGCCAGGTAGACACGATGTGTTCAGGCACAGTATTGAGTGTAGGTCACCTGCATTCGGCAGCACTCAACCAGAGCGTGTTTCTCTATTTCCCACTCATCTGCCATTAGTTTGAGAAACTCACACATATTTGCGCTTATGTGGCTATCATCCATAGCTCTCGTCTGAAGTACGTAGGACATTAGCTTCCATTAACTGCTGACATAATGAGCTGTAACAGTCACGTATGAGACTGTAGCTCTGGATGTCCAGGCATCGCAGGTTATTGCTACCGTGTGAGCAGAGTTGAGGGACGCTTGCACGGAAAGCTTTGTCTCCTTGTAAAGATTTAGAATCGATTTAAGTGTGAATGAGCTCCGGGATGGAATAACATATCTTGGCTCCAGACGGTGGACCATGTAGCGGAAGCCAGTAAGAGGAGGACTCCAGTTTGTATTACTATTTAAAAAAAAATAATAATAATATTTTTTTTTTTAATTCGATTTTTGGAAATGTAATAATTGAATCATAATCGTCAGTGTTATAATCGCGATTAATCAATAATCGATTTATTTCACCACCCCTACTCAGAGCCCAACATGCAATCACTCTTATACACATGATAGACACAACACTTTAAATTGTTTTTTTTCTTTTTGCTTGTGCAGCTGAAGTTGGTTAAAGATGAATAATTTATTTACATTTTCGCTTGCAGATGGGAAGTTATTGCCAACTACATGAACATACACTCCACCAGTGGCACGAAGAGAAACGCCAAAGACGTCATCAACAAAGCCAAGAATCTGCAGCGGCTAGGTGAGCTCCGTTTGAACAAACTATGATTTACACAACCTGCTGCAGACTTCAGTCAACACATCTTTGCTTAGACTAGACGAAACTGGAATCAACATTCCTTTTATGGCAATTTCAGTTAGTCCTTAGTTTTCCCCTGTATAAGTATTAGTGCTTTCATAATTCGAGACAGAAATATCAATATAGAATCTTTAAACATTTCTCTACTGTAACATACCATTTGCCATTCTGTTTGACTTTTGTATCATCGATTTGTCATCTCAACAGATCCAGTACAGAAAGATGAGATCAACAGAAAAGCCTTTGAGAAATTCAAGAAGGAACACTCTCAAGTACCGCCCACCATAGATAATGCTCAGCCCTCGGAGAGATTTGATGGTGAGTGTATCTGTGCAGCTGTATAGTGTCTGTCAGTCTGACTTAGCGGATGCAGACTGGTGATATAAAGCCTGTCCCCTATACCAGAATGAGAAACGGTGTTGCCAGACCTTTCTGCAGCACTAACACAGTGCTGTGTAGATGCATCTGGCTATGTGAGACTGGGTGTTGTGCAACATTTTTGTACCCCGACTTAAAACGATTGTTAACTTGGTGTGTTCTCATTGAGTTGTTAATTTGTGCATTGGAAGCAGGGAAACTTCTCAGGAAATTCATAATGAGGGAACTGTTGAACAAATGACAGATGCTGTGTAACAATGAGCCACATTGACCTGCTGTGTCTTCTCTCAGCCTCTGGTACTGAAGGTAACGCTGCTGCGTGGACCACCGAGGAACAGAAACTTCTGGAACAAGCCCTGAAGACTTATCCAGTGAGCACACCTGAGCGCTGGGAGAAGATTGCAGCTTCCGTCCCAGGACGGAGCAAGAAAGACTGTATGAAGAGATACAAGGTAAGACGCGCTGCTCTGCTCCTTTTCAGCATGGTAGGAATGTTACAATTGACAATGTTTTTTGGTACACTTGGATTAAGTCATTAGTCTAAAAGAGGAGACCATAGCCATGTAATGAGGTGTCTTTCATAGTCAGTCAGTGTAGGCTAAATATTAGAAACGTCTTTGTGTGTAATGTAGTACATCTCAACAGCACCACAATCTGCTTCCTTCCAACTACTTGTGGTATCCTAATAGATGTTTTCCTGTGTCTTTTACAGGAGCTGGTGGAGATGGTTAAAGCCAAGAAAGCTGCACAGGAACAGGTGGCGGCCAAAAGTAAAAAATGACAAGAACCACAAAGAATAGTATCTGTGTTATTTTAACATTATTGTGTTGGTCTTTATTTTATAATAAAAATTAAAGGAGGAAAAAAATACTACAGACAAGACTTAAATACTGAGTTTGTTTTATGAGCTGTACAGTTGAAGGGGTAGTGTGTCCTCAGAGCAGGTCTGATCAGGTTCTCATCCAGAACATTCCACTTCGGATCTGGTTGTAGTCTGGCAGCTGTTCAATTGGACCTGAGACACAAAAAAACACAATGGAGTTATTGTCATTTAAACTGTATTGTACTACTTTGAAAGAAAAACAGTTAATTATAGCATGGGTTTTATAATTGTTACTCTAGCCATTGTTTGCTTACACTGTTCTCAAAGGTTTTGCTGGAAACAGTGATATCTTAGAAACTGTCTACCTCCCATAATTGTGTGGGTTCTTGTGTTTACAGAGGGATTAGTAGCAGTATTACAGTTTAATGTGGAGAACAGTGCCAGCTGGTTTCACAGCCTGGATCTCAGCTGTCATGTACAGTGTAATCATACTTTGCCAGAGCTACAAATAGAGCTAAGCTTAGTTTTCCTATGAATCCAATCAGATCACCACACCATACATATAGTGGCATGCAAGGATCAATTGTCCCCTTGAACAGTAATTTGCTGCTTCTTCATGTTACATTAAGCTTCCTGGCCATGGTGCAAGTCCAAATATTTACTCATGGTTACATTTTTATAACAAACTCTCTCTGCTTATTGCATGGTAGAAGAGGTCCAACAGTTATGATAAATAAGGCACCAGTTAATTACATTATGCAATAAGAGATTTATTTGGATATTACAATGGTTTTTGATTTGACGCCTGTTTTTAAGGGATGCATGATAGTGTACTTTTGCTTATATCCAATCTTTTCCTACTCATTTTGGCCAATTACCAGTGCCTCAAACGATACATGCACATATCGACCTAATCCACTGAGTGTCATCTTAATGACCTATTATTTTGGCAGAAATTGTAATTTTGACAATTACAAAATCTTATTGTTAAAGCCTTTTTCAGCTGATACGGGTGAAGTGCAGATATTATCCCGCATCCCTACCTGTGTTATCATGCAGTGAAGGCGTATGCAAATCATATTTTCATATTCTTGCCTTAGAGCACAGGAGCCACTTTCAGAGACAGACAGTAATTGGACATTATGGCCAGGAGAGAATAACGCTGCTTTGAGATAAACGGACAAACTGCAGAAGAGCATCTTGTCCCTGAGACCAGTCTGATCCATGGCATGACATTTCCTTCATCCGTAGAAAAATACTAATCAAAACTCAAATACAAACTATCTCTGAAATGTTATGGCTTCACGAGCTCATGGACTGTCAGTTACTATATACAGCATCAGGCAGGTGTACGTGTTGTGCTGAAACTTGTTACTCTAAATCCACCAAAATGAGCAACATACCAACTGCTGCGATGGCAGGAGCCTTGTTGAAGATATATTTGGTGCACACGTCCTTGATGGTCGTAGCATCAATAGCCTGTTGATGCAGAAAACATTATATTAGAGCTGTAACGATAAATCAGTCATCAACTATTACTACTAAATTACTATTTTGATAATATGTTAATCAGTTTGAAAAACAACATTTTGGAAAAATAGTCCAAACTTTATTCAGTTTATTTATGTGAATATTTCCTGGTTTCGTCTATGACCGTAAACTGAATTTCTTTGGGTTGTGGATAAAAGAAGACATTTAAGGAAGTTACCTTGGTCTTTCAGAAACACTGAACACATAATGTTACCATTTTTGTACCAAACAACTAATTGATCATCTATAAAATAAACAACAGATTGGTCAACAATGAAAATAATAGTTGCAACCTTACATTACATCATCTTTTATACCTTTATGCCCCTAGTTCCAATAACTCTTGAAAAGTTTAACCACAGCAAAGGCCCCTTAAAATTGCATATTTGTCATACTTTATGATACATCTGTCTTTGAAACAAGATGGTGGCATGGGGTATAAAACTGATGGTCATTCTCAACAGTTAACCAGTGAGCTATCGGCTAAGGAGGGAGAGAAAGAAAGGGTGATGTATCAATAAGGTTAGAGTTGCTATTGATGTCTGCAGCTGCTGCAACAAGGTCATCAATACAGATTCAACACTTTCCAGAAGGAAAAGTTCCATTTCATTCAAAATGACTTCCTCCGTGTTAGTTCATCAGTACTCCTGAGCTGTTAGAAGCAGTCTGAGGAACAAAACTGGACAAGATCATGGGTTTATGATTAGGTATCAAGGATATAATGATATATAATATTATATATATTTGGGATAGTGACAAAACACACCACGGCTGACTTCTTGCATTCCACTAAAAAGTATTTAAATTCACTCGATATGTGGGAGGCTCTGTTCATTCCTGGTGGGTGAGAATTGACTGTATCCACTCACATCAATTCTGGCCTCCAGCTCATGCAGAGGGATCCTGCGACTGTAGCACAGCATCTGTCTGCCGATGTCCTCACAGATGGGGGTGGATCCTGGAGACAACAGATAAACAAGCTGACGTCAGTGAGAGGTCTTGCGTTGTGCTTCTGTGGTCATCGGTGATGCAGCCTGAATTGACGTGGCCCAATGTGACGCAGACTTACCATCCAGATGTAGGAGCATGTTGGTCTTGAGTAGATTTTTGGCCCGTGCCACCTCGCCCTCCGTCACACTCGTACAAAGAGACATCCTAACAGAGCACAAGACGAGGTTTTATATTTAGTGCTGTGAGTGGACTGCAGTACCATTTCTACAGCATATCTGATCTGTCCTCTGTGTATGTGTTTGTACTTACCATTCCATCTGAGTGAAGTGCATCATTTCATTGATGGTGCCGGGCTCACACACCATGTAGAGCCCCCACAGGCCTGTGTCTGTGTAGCAGGTGTTGAAGGACTGGAAGCTGTGGCACAGGTTCCCCTGACAGGCCATCTGAGCCAGTTTACTGGACAGATTCTGGGTTCACAGATGACAGAGTCCAGCAGGAGGGGTTATGCGCTTCATTACCATGTACAGATTGCTGTGCGGGCTATGAAAGTTGTCAGGTGCTTGGTGTGAGAAATCTAAACTGACTTTGAGGTTTCAGCAGTACTCACCACACCTCCGCCAAAGGAGCGGTCCCAGTTTCCAATGAGAGTGTTGGCCACCATGAGGGGGATGGTGTCAGGGTGTGACCACCCAACCGCCTCCACTGCAATGGCAATATGAGCCAGAGGCATCTTGTCGTCACGTACACGGATCTAAAGAGACATCAGGACAGACTCACTGGCATCACTTCTCTACTGTCTATAATTCAAAACCTTCCTATTCTAAGATATATTCTCTTTGAAAAAAAACAGGTGTCTATTAATGGGGCTCTGTGTAACAATTTAACATGTAATAATCACAATTACAGATTGTAGTTTATTAAAAATAAGTATTTTCTGCTTTTCTTTGTCAATTATGATAGTAAATGAACAGTCTTTTGGTTTTGGACACATGAAGCATGTGAATGACATCAGTTTAGGCTCTGGGAAATTTTGATGAGCATTTTTCACAATTGTATGACATTATATAGACTAAATTATAAATTGCAAAAATCATCAGCAGATTAATTAAGAATCCAAATAATGGCTGCTTGCAGCCCTAATAACCATGAACCTCAACTTTCTTGGTTCAAGTTCGTCTGGGAACAATCTGCATGACAAAAATGTAGTAAAATAGCATAACAAGAAAACTAAAACACAATAACAATGTGCAGTATAAGCCCTCAACCTTACCTCACTGCCTGTAAAGTGGCATAGAGGAAGTTCCGGAGCTTCACCCTTATATCTGCCAGGAAGTTTTCCAAAGTGGTACTTGGCCAAATCGATGAGCTCATCGTGAGAAACTCCTGATCAGAAACACATGACAACGTCCCCAGAGTCAGAACAACCTCAATATTTCACTTTGATATTAGTTCCATCACTTTGGCTTGGTGTAGATCAGTGGCGGCTGGTGACTGAAAAAATTGGGGAGGACAGGAGGAAAACCAGTCCACAGTGTCATGTTATTTTATACAAGTCAACTAATTAACCCTACTTTCTTATATTCAATGAAAATTAAGCAATAAAACAATGACTTACAAGACTTCTTTAAAAAAACATTTCATTAAAAGGCTCATATACAAGACAAAAAAAATAAATAAACTTCTATCTCTTTCGGGATTCGAACCGCAGTCACCTGATTAGCAGGCAACTGTGCTACCCCCTGTGCTATCTTAGCACAAAACACACAATCTTCACGACAGTGGCTTTGCTGCTGCTCTGTATTGTGTGCGCTGTAACTGTGTTGCTGTCCCGGTCGTGCCGCTAACTTTATGTCCTCCAGCAGGACGAACGAAAGAAACCAAACTTCTCTCTGATTTCTCCTAACAGTTTTTTTTCTTTCAGAAATGTGCTTATATTTCCTTGAAACAGATTCCAATATCGCTGAAAACTCCATATTTCTTGTCCGAGCATGGCTGGCAGTGAAAGCTGTAAAATACATAGAAGTATTTTTTGTTCACGGTTGTATAAATGTGAGAATGAAATTTGGGAACTGTTATTGGACCAACCTGCTGTCAATCTTGTATTCTGGTTGCTGATTGGTAAGGGAGGACGTCCTCCCTTAGCGCGTCAAATTACGTGTCTTAGCCAATCATAGATCAGCATGAAAAAACTTAAATGCATTGAGTCAATGGAAGGAGATCCCTCCCACGGAGGACAGAAGCCCTCCGTCCTCCTCTAGCCCCCACCTTCCTGCTCCCTGCTCCTCTCACAGACTGCTCTGTCTCCTCCGTCTGCAGCTGTCGCTGTTCAACCGTTTTAAGTGGATATTCTTCCAAAGAAGAAACTTTTTTTAATGATATAATATATATATAATATTTTATAAATGATACTGAGATTTGGTAATGATTTATTTCAACCAGTTACTCTCTTAAAAAAAAAATTGATCTTCCTCTTGCCTCTCAAAAATAGAGGAGGACCAACCTCCTCTGCCTCTATGGACGAGCCTCCTCTGGTGTAGATGTATGCAGAATCAACACACTTGCTTTATCCTTTAATTATTACTTCAGTTATTAAAAGCAACCAACACATCAACTGAGATAAACCAAACAAGTTGTTCTGACCTCCAGCAGCAGCCAGCACTATTCTGGGGCCTTTGTAGTGAGTAGTGATGTATTCCACCAGGTCACCTCTGTTGATGGTCCTGCAATCAAATAGACTTTAAAGCATGAACGAAAAGAACATTTCTAAAGTTGGCCTAGTTAAAGCAGAGCTATGTGGGACTACTGCATCAACCACACTGTAATCTGGTATTTCAGAAATACAATATACAGAGTCATGGTCTTACTTGATGTTCTCAGTGGGCCCCAGGATGGTCCGGCCCAAAGCTGTGGACTGATACGCAGTAGCATGCAGGTAATCAAAGACCACCTCCTGCAGATTCGTCTCCACTTCCTGCATCTCTCGGAGGATCACCCCTCGCTCCCTCTCGATCTCTGCCTCACCCAGCGTGCTGTTCTGGATGATGTCAGCCAGGATCTCCACAGCTTGGGAAGAAGCAACAAAGTGTTATTAGCATGTATAAAATCATATTTTCTTTCATTTTACAAACCAATTTCTACACTTTCCTAAACATCAAGTTCAAGTTCTTTTCAGGCCAAATTCCCTCAAATACAAGTAATCTGAGACATTGTGGTTATATATGTAGTTATATACAAAACAACACCAACTCAATAACATGAATTCATTGACTGCTCTAGTGTACCATACCTCGTGGGAGATCTTTAGAGAAAGCTTTGGCATAATACACAGTTTGCTCTCTGGATGTGTAGGCGTTCAGGTGAGCGCCCATGTTCTCGATCTCCAACTCCAGATCCAGCTGGGAGCGCTTCCTGGTGCCCTGTCACAAACACACACACACACACACACACACACACACACACACACACACACACACACACACAAAATTAGAAACATTAGGAGACAACCCAGTTACTCCAGTTAGCCAAAGTGAAGCTTTACTGCTCCGTCACCATCTTACCTTAAAGGCCATATGTTCCAAAAAATGTGCTGTGCCATTATTTCTCTCGTTCTCGTAGCGACTGCCGGCGTCTATCCAGAGGCCCACCTGGAAGCAGGCAGCATTGACAATGCAGTTATTAACATCCTCTCACTCTGCTGCCAATGTGCTATTGTAGAGCTCCTGACAAATATGGGAAGTGAGGCTGCCCTCTGTAGTGATGCTACTAACTTGTTTTTTCAAACCTCTAAATAAACCGTTTGTACTTACTTTTGAACTCATGGCCTTGATATAATATTCTGTATGACTGTTACAGTATTGCACATATGGTGAAAGTATGGAAATCATAAATACAAACGATAGAAGAATCACCACCTGGAAATCCAATTATTCTGTACAACCTCCAAAACACAACAATATTTTACATTGCAGAATGTCTGTAAGAGGAAATTTATTTATTTTTTTTACAGTGTGACAGTAACCCAAGAATTGTTTTTTTTTACATTCTTGTAAGCAGAATTATTATTGTAAATACTTTACAGTGGCCAGACAAACAAACAGCAAGCGTGTGTGTGTGTGTGTGTGTGTGTGTGTTAGGGGGATCATTTCAGACTTACTGTGCAGGTAGTAAGCCCAGCGTCCTCTGAAGCCACCCTCAGTCCGTTCTCTAAAGTGGTCACCTTGGTCTCAGGGACATTCAGAGCCACCTGCTGAGCAGCCTGAGTGGCCAAGAGTCTGTGCTGCCCAGCTGTGAGCTGCAGGTGGAGGACAGACAGGAACTAACGGTCAGTCATGGTGATACTGCACATTTAGCACAGTGACGTAACATGTCAGCAATGATGAATTTAACGTCGTCGACAGTTTTACTAAATAACACTGAGTAAACTTTAACATTACTTGAATATAATCAATAATAAATACTGGAGCAGCCGAGTTTGTCTCAGCTTTTAGCTAACTTTACTCTTAGCAAACAGTGAGCCTGACGGATCACACGGAGGCTTCCCTACGTTAGACTGTAAACTGAGAACTGTCAAGAAACTTTAAAAAGAGAAACACGTCGAAAAAATTTCTTTAAATACATTCGTCTTACCCGGCTTAAAGAATTAGTTTTCAGTAAATGTCTTTGTAGGAGAAATCTCCCAGCAAGTGTGAGACGCTGTACGGACGCCGCCATGTTGTTTATCTGACACACAGCGCATGTGCCGTTTTCACTGACGCAATCAGTACGAAACATCCGCCGGGGAAGGCGAAAATATGATTTAAAAAATAAAAAACCCTTGACTCTTTTTTAACATTAGGTAAAATCACTACCACTGAGCTCCAATTATCATATTCATCGATTAGTTGTTAACTATCAAATTAATCGTTTTGAGTAATTGGCTTAAAAATGACAAAAGTCTTTGATTTTAGCTCCTCAAATGTAAACATTTTATGGTTTCTTTACTCCTCTATGACAGTTAACTCAGTATCTTTGGGTTTCAGAAAAAAACAGACATTTGACAGCTACCTTGCGCTTCGAAGTTATTGATTAACATTTTAAATTATTTACTGACATTTGCTGGACCAAACAACAAATCACTTACTCTAGAAAATAAGAGACAGATTAATCAATAATGAAAAAAAAGTGTTTATTGCAGCACTGCAATATAAACAAAAGTTTTAATGTCAAAGAAATAAACCGTAAATAATCTAGTAGCTGTCAAGTCAAAACAAACATGTATTTAAAAGTCATTTTGACGATATTAAATAGACTTTGTTGATGTTACGTGTAATCAGGCCAGCTGACAGTCATGCCTGGGCCCGGGACGAAATAATCTAAGATGGGCCCCCTGCGCCCAGATCTCTCCTTTTCCCTTGCTTCCCTCTGCTCTTTCTCTCCTGTTCCTCTCCTCACCCCTGCTCTTCTTCTGCTCTGGCTGAAATTAAATGTGTGATCAGTCTCTGATCCATCCTGCTCAGACTCTCCGACAGGGCAGTGGGCCCCTCTCTCTCCACTGTGACTCTCTCTCTCTCTCTCTGCAGGTTTGAACAAGTCAAATTCAAGACTTTTTAAGGCCTTTTTAAGACCATTTTGAACTTAATTTAAAATCTACACGGAGTATGAAAAAGTAAGGAAAAACGCGGTCCCAGAATTACTTTTAAAAATAACTACATTTATTGCCATTCACAGAGCAGCTCAAACAACAATGAACAATGGTGTGTGTGTGTGTGTGTGTGTGTGTCAGGGTTATTATAGTTTTAAGATTTTCATTACTTTTTATTCTTATTTAGTTTTTTCAGTTTTTTTTTATTTCAGTTTAGTTTTAATTAGTTTAACAAGTGATTTAAGTAGTTTAAGTTCAGTTTTTATTTAGGAATTTAATTGTAGTTAATTATAATAACCCACATTTATTGTATTACACCATGTAATACAATAAATGTGTGCATTTTGAATGAGCAAAAATTAATAAATTAGTAAATGAATGAATAAATAGATACATGAATAAATACTCTCCTCACATAATATTTAATGAGTGGTTTAATTTGCGATTTATTCATTTATGATGGGAATAAGGTATTGACTTAAACAAATAATTATTTATTTATTGTGTAATTATAAATAAATCCATTTATTTAAGCATTTAATTATATAATCAATCATGTATCTAAACACTTAGTTTTGGCAAAATGATTCGGTCTATTATGACGTAACCTTTCTAACGCCTTCCCTACTTGTGTAGTGTGTCGTTAACTTTATTTTGAAAGGGTCTGACAGTTGGAGGCCGGAAGTGTGGCTTTAACCTAGCGCGAATTTTCTTCCGAGGGTCTCAAGTTGGTCCAGTGACTGACACCTCCACACGGCACTTTACAGTCAGTGGAAAAGCCATGCAGCGCTAAAATACCATTCCATGAGGATCAGAGAGTCGGCTGCTGTGTCACATATTTGAAGGTATTTCTCTTTTAATACAGAGTCATTTCATTCTCTGCCAGCTTTAACATCAACTCCAGCGGTATTGTTAGCTGCTAATTGTGTGGAGTTAGCTGTTGTCGCTAATGACTGGCTCATAACTTTAGCTAATGCTTTGAAACGTCAGTGAACAGCCATTATCTTTGGTGTGTCTCCAGTCAAGAAATGGCGGACGGTGGAGAGCTAATGGACGGCGACCTGGAAGATGGAGAGATCTCCGGGTCCGGCTCGGATACTGAGATGGGAAGCGCTGCAGCAGCACAAACTCGACCCCAGGTTCCTCCAGCTTTTAGCGGCCAGTCCTTCCAAAACAGAGCCGCTGCACAGCCCCCCGCCGCCGCCTACCGCAGCGCTGGTAGGACGGTGGAGTCCAGCGACAGTGACCCGGACTCGTCGGACGAGGAGGCGGCTGTGTGGCGGAAGAAGCGCCAAAAAGTGTCAAACGCTCCTCAGCCGCCTGCCTTCACCACCCAGCCGGGGCCGACCCGTATGCCCGTCCCCGGTGCACTGGGAAGCCGCAAGGTGAACAACATCTGGGGCTCTGTGGTCCAGGAGCAGTGCCAGGATGCCGTGGCTGCAGAGCTTGGCATATTTGGCATGGAAGGTGAAATCAGCATGTCCAGCAGGAACGTGGAGACTTACAACTATGTCCTGGCACGTAAGATAATGGAGAAGGAGAGGGAGCTGGAGAGGCAGAATGATGGAGAAGTGAATATGCTGGACACCCAGCTGGAGGAGTACATGAAGAGCAAGGATGCAGAGGAGAGGGCAGGAGGGGATGCCAAGAGGAAGAGGTCAGCTAAAGAGAGACTGGGCCCCAGGGCGGAGATGGACATCAAGGGCAGGTATGAGATCACGGAGGACGACCCGGAGGACAAGGTGGCGGATGAGATCGCACACAGGCTGCAGGAGCCCAAAGCAGACCTGATAGAGCGCGTTGTTAAAGTCATCGGGAAGAAGAAAGCCATAGAGCTGCTCGGAGAGACCGCCACGCTAGAGGAAAGCGGCGGCGTGTACACCATGGATGGCAGCAGGCGACGAACACCCGGCGGGGTGTACCTCAACCTGCTGAAGAACACACCCAGCATCACCCGGAACCAGTGCAAGAAGATTTTCCTCGAGGAGCAACAGAAGGAGAACAAGAGCAAGAAGGCCGCCCAGAAGAGGAGGCGGCACGTGGTGGCCAAGAAGATGAAGCAGGCCATCGGCACGCTGAACCTGCAGGAGCACGACGACGTCTCCAGGGAGACTTTCGCCAGCGACACCAACGAGGCCTTGGAGTCATTGGAGGAGGCTGCAGAGGAGGAAGAGGAGGGTCAGGAGGAAGCTGCGGTGGGCATTGAGGAGACACCGGTGGTCTACAACTCTGCAGACCTGGAGGTCTTCTGAGGGCTCTCCGCTGTTTGAACTCTGGGATGTTTAACCCGGATTGGACATTTTGTATTGAAATGAAGATGAATCACTTAAAACACTGTATGAGTAGTCTCTGCCGAGTACAGAATCTAACCTGAGCGCCCCTTTTTGTTGTTTGTGTTTGCCATCAATTAAAGGAGATCTTACGTTGACCGAAATAATGTTGAAAACGCGCTCAAGTTGTCGCAGTTCATTGGAGTAAAAGTGAAGCACTCTCGTTGATTTTCAAATCTAGTAACTTTCTTTGTCATAACTTTCTTCACGAGATAACAAGGTCCTGATTTGTTCAGTTAATTTGTGTGACTGTGTCTGGAATATCAATAAAGGTGACTCGGGTAAAATGACTTAAACAGTAACTGGTTTGCACAGTGTGCTTCAGTGCTGCACTCTGTAAGAGAATAGTCATCTCTGGTGTATTTTAGCATTGTCCCTGATATCCAAGCAGTTTCAGTATGTCGGGATGGTTTGGCTCCTAGAGTATCAGGTTTTTCTAAAGTAAATAGGCCTCAAGAGTGGAAAACTTAAGCTATTGTAGAGCAGAAGTTTGTCCACTAGATGGCAGAATCATTATTGTAACAGAAATTAATGATCCCATCTCAAGTAAAAGGGTACAAAAAGTATTTGTTGAGAAAACTATACCAAAAGACATGTAATGGATAGTGCTATTTCCAATATTATACTGTAATATGAAAAAAATAACACTGACCCTGGAGTTAAACAAAGTAAGTAAGATAATAAACCCACATAAGAAATACAGAAAAAGCAATAAATAAAGTTCAGGACTGGGGCAATGAAATACTGTCTACAGATAGCAGCACGCACAGTTGTATGGCTCTGACTGATCTTATAATAGAAAGCAGCACAGTTCGGCATCATGTGGCGGCAGACTGTGTGCTGGTAATGGAAAAAGATATCAGGAAAAAACGTCTGTTGCGCTGCATTAAAGGTACAGGTCACCCCAAAATGAAAATTTACTCATTATCTCCTCGCTTCCCATGCTGATGGAAAGTTGGGTGAAGTTTCATGGTCCAAATAATTTCTGGCGCTTCAAAGAAAACCAGCGCTGCACCTTAACAACTGAAGTAGATGGGGGACTTGTTGACGGAATTTTCATTTTTGGGTGAGCTTACCCTTTAACCACACACCAAAGAAATAGTTTTTAGCGGAGTAACTGGGGCACCGATCCGGCTGCAGTTCAGTTCATTTAATTAAAATGTTCAATATTGTGAGAAGCAAAAGCAAAATTCCACCCGACATACGTGTTTTGGGGTGGAGGCAAACAAGAGCAAATGAAACCAACACTTCTTACTAGAGCTACACTACTTAAGTAAGAGAGGAACTATGTTGTTTATCGATTTATTTATTTTTGCACTTAGGGTGAATCCCAAACCTTTAGAGGTACACTGGGTAGTTTTTGTGAAGACATGTTTATCAGAAGACAAAGCAAGCAAGAACCACAATTTCAGTTATACTTTGTTTATATGTGGCGGACCCTGCCACCTTTCCAGGTTCAAACAGTGTACTGGGGATCTTATTTTTCTCTAAGAACAGCTTGTTTACTCAGTTATGGGGGGAAAAAAATGCTCCTGAGTTTGTATTATTACCTCATAAATATTGTAGATATTCAAATTCAGAGTTACATTTCTTCTTCAAAACTACATACAGGGTTCGTACGGGTGCTTGAAATCCTTGAAAGTGCTTGAATTTCAATGTTGTGTTTTCAAGGTCTGAAAAGTGCTTGGATTTTAGTTTAAGTGCTTGAAAGTGCTTGACATTATAACTCTGTGTCTTTCACAAAATTGGGATCAGACTAGATAATTAATTTCTGAAGTTTTTGCTATTATAAAATATAATTTTAGATGTTTACAACATGATACAATGTACATAACTGTGATAAAAAGTGAAGAAAAAAATCACAAGTGTATATATATTCCTTTAGATACGTAATTCACCCCAGCAATAAGGTGCTGGAAAATCTTAAAAATGACCCTTAAAAGTGCTTGAAAAGTGCTTGAATTTGACCTTGAAAAATGTGTATGAACCCTGTACATAGCGCCCCTTTAACACCGACCAGAAATGAGTATTAATTTGAAGGCAGACTGGTGATGACGAGGTCTCTCACCATTCACACACTATCGGCAGGCAGGAGGAGACTCTCCTCTCACCCCCATCCACAACTCAAACACATTGGTATTGATCAAATCTATCAACTCCTAAAAGAGTTCCTGTCTTACCAATCAGCTGTGGTAAACCTTCAGCAATAAATCTGCTTTTAAGGCATGCATGTACCACACGCAACAAGAGGGTGGCAGCAGAGGTCTGATGATGACGGTGCCACTTCACAGTACATGACTGTCGCGTTCTTCTGAGAAAGCATCGAGTCAAATATGGGATGAATGCTTTGTCCTTGAGGGTGTACTAAAACGTGTTTCATTTAGAGAGGCCTTATCTCTGAAAACCTGCATTTTGTCGGGAAAATGTGTTTCTGTTAACTCCACCAAAAAGTAGAAATGGCTCACAGTCCGTCCTTACATCAGAGAGAATGATTCAAAACCCGTTACTTCCAAATAATTTCCCCCAAACTTACTGCATAATTCACCACGAATGACAGAGAAAATGAATGATGTTATTTTTAGTGAGCTGAGCTAGTCATACGGAGTTCAAAAGCAGCCGCGAATCTCTGAACAGAAGAACTGCTCCACTGAAGCGAATGTTTTCATTCAATTTCCATATTTATATTATATTTTGGAAACTTTACTCTTCATTTACAGTTTGTTGAAATTGTTTGCATGTGCAATGACCAGGAGACTCTTTAGCAGGTTATCGTGGCTTAGCATTTACTTGTAATTAAGTAATTGTAAAGGTTCCAGCTTAGCACTGTCTCCATCTTATTGATAATTAGTGGGAGCCGGTATTGTTCTTACCATCGACCTTCAAGGGAAATATAAAAGAAATATACAAACCTATAAAATAGAGTGCTTCTGAATAAAACAAATAAATAAAATAAATCTCTGTGTTATTGAAAGCTGCATCATTAACATATTTTTTTGGGCACCGTCACAGCAGTGGGCCAGTGTCAGCGAGCGTCTGTGGCCCTTCTTGTTGCGCTGTGTCTCACACCACTGACACTAAGTCAGCCAGTGTCAGAGCCTTTCGGACTGACTGAGCATGTGGAATAAGCAGCAAAGTCCGTCCGTGAGAGAAATCCCTCAGATTGGCTGTTCATCTAAACGAATCAGTGTTCAATAAGACATAAACACAAAGAGAGGGGGAAGCCCCTCGAGCCTGTTGCTATAGCATCCATGATTTCATCCATATGGTGCAGTTTCTCCTCATTTTCACTTACGCCTCTTCACCGGTGCCATTTGCATGTGCAACTATTCATTGGACATTTTCACAATAATAAGTGACTACATTAGAGCGAGTGGTGTCACAAAGCGCTGCTTTATCATATATAATCTACCAGTTTCCCTTTTCAAATAACAAATACCGACAACTGCTACCTGGATGAGACACAGACTACTTCATCGCCACTAGTTCTTTTGATGTTGGTTTGGTGTGTCGGGGCCCTCGGGGGCCAAGGAACAACTTCAAACGGTAAACAAAACTCACTCCGGCGCTCTCGGGGAACAAACCTGCGTTTCATTGTGGCCAAACAACAAACACATTTCAGCACTGAACCTTCCATCAGTGTGAAAAATACGGAGCACACATGATACTAAATAGGCGAGGAGCCGACAACCAACGACCACAATACAAAGGCTCTGTATCAGAAAATTAGTAAGACTGGAAAAAAATGGGAGCAAACCATAACTTACAGATACATCCAACAGAAATCAACAGTCATCCCAAAAAAATACATTGAATATAAATGTTCATAAAAAAAGAGAACACTTGTCACCAAACGAATCCACAGATTTTAATATGAGCATATACTAACACTGTCCTCTGATTCATTAGGGATAAAAACTATCCAGGCAATAAATAAATACATATTCTCTGGCAAAAGCGAAGGGCTCAAACTGCTCATATAACACGGACAGATAGCAAGGATTCAGATATTTAGAATTCATTTAGGAGCTGAATTTTATAAGCATAAAAATAATGTAGAACATTTTAATAATAAAAAATATGACAAAGGTATGGATACTCGAATATGGTATTAAAGAATCCCAATGTAACAGGGACAAATAACATGAGAAATAAAGGCTATTAGAACCCTGTTGTGCAGTTTGAACCCTTTGGAGAGCATCAAAGATATAACAGTGTACAACCTGAAACAACACATCTGGCATATTGTCACCTTATGCAGTTGTTAAGGCCAGTGTGTTCATGTACGGTTGTTCATTTACGCATCGAACAGACACGCGGCAGCACGAGCATTCTCTGGAGTTTTGTCTCTGGCGACCTCAGAGAAGAAAAAACTTTTTCTTTTTTCCCCAGCCAGTCGCCCGTCTTGTCTTTCTTTTCCTCGGCGCTGGGCAGCTGCTTTATCACAGCTGTTTTGTGCGTTCGCCTCTTTGTTTTCCCTGATATGAAAGTGAAGCGAACAGGTAACAGAAACCAAAAGAATGAGCTCAAACAGGCTGAATGATACATCGAGCCGAGCGGAACTGCACAATCAGGTGATTATCCTGCCAGACACGTCCGTGCGTGATCCTTTGTCCTAATTGCGTAGTTGCAGCTTTAACCTCCCACATACATCTGGAACCGTAAACTGCATTCAGACTATTCAATATTTATTCTACAAATCAGAGATTTTTTACTTGAGCTAAACCTCCGTAAACAGATGCCCCCCCTGCTAAAGCAGCTGCGTCTGAATCAAAGTAGCAGTACAGTCGCCCCACACAGCTCCGGGGGAGAATGAAAGCCTTTAATGGTGGCGGTGGATTTGTCAGCTGAAGCGCCTTGGAAAATGATCATTATCTCCGCTCATGGCTGCCACATGAAAGGCCCCGGCGCTGGTTGCAGAAACATGTTTGATAATCCCACCACTTATGGCTGTTTTCATATTTGCTGGCGGATATGTCTTCTCTGATAAGCTGTCAGTGTGTACATCATGATTCCGTGCGGCAATTAGGCGAGCTGATTAGGGTTTGCACGAGGTGCGGAGATCAGTTTCCTGCGAGTGGGTTTTCACCGTCAGTTCGCTCGGTCGTGAGCAGGGTTTACTGCATTCGTTACCACAGAAGAAGCTCGATGACGAACACGTGTGTGTTGTTTGCGCTAATGGTAAAGGCGATGAAAGCGGGGCTATCAAAGTAGTGTGTGTGTGTGTGTGAGTCGCAGGAGGTGACTGATGTTCTGCCTTGTCTTATTCATGTGGAACTGTTGCGCGCAGTCTCCGGTCTCAGGACCTCTGTATCTGTCACCTGGCAACGAACTTGTTGCCTGGATACAACACGCTGTATCTTATTTCCATTGCATCAAACAGGACCGGGGTTGAAAGACTTGTATCTTTGGACAGGGGAGGTGCTGCATGATGTCAGCATTCTGAAAGGTTGTCAACAAATATCGCTCCAGCAAATCAATTCCTGTCTGGGTGAGTGTGTGTGTGTGTGTGTGTGTGTGTGTGTGTGGTTGTGTGTTCTGTGCAGGGGATTAGCATTATTTTGACAGACAGACACCACATCTCTTTGAGCATCTGCCTTTTGAGATCCGTCCACAATCATCGAGCTGTGTCATGGATGAACGGCTCACCGCTGGCATGTCACAAATAAGGAATTCAGAGGAAGCTGCTCAAAGACTTTTTTTCCCTCTCCGTCCTTTAATGATCACACAAACAGAAGCAAATCTGCAATCTAAGTTTATCGACGCACCCCCGCTGACCCGTCTGAGCTAATCTTGGAGACGGTGACAGAGCGGCAAGGACGCAACCACCACAATTAGATGATGAATCGACGCTCCGGCAGAGGGGTTTGCAGTATCCAGCGTGCCTCTCCCTCACGTTCTCCGAGCCACAGCAAGTGGCCAGGAGTACGGCGGTAAAGGCGAGTTAGATAACATAACCGGACGACTATTGAGAGCAGGCGGTGACTCATCGCTCTCACCTAAACAAAGGTGACCCAGTTGGGAGGAGAACAGAGACGGTGCAGCACGTTCATAAAGTGTGTCAGCTCAGGGATGATGTCACTTCAGTCCAAAGACTCTCCGCGTTCGGCTTATTGTCAATGAGGAGCATTTTGCACGTGGCTCGTGCACAACTTCTCAAAGTTTTCCATTAGCTGCAGGGTTAGCTCAGGTGCTTGTCAGCGCCTCTTAGTGTGAATGGTAACAGAGACCAAGGGAAGCAGGAGGCATTAATCTGAATAATTGTTCTGCAAGGGTTTTGAACTGAGAACTTAAACAGTCCTGTGCTCTTGTCTTGTAGAACTGACCCAAAGTAAACCCAACTGATGATGCCATTATGGATGGTTTTTGATAGTCGGGTCCAATTTTCCAGTTCAAGGTGCTAAAATAGCAAGATTTGTTAAGCTCCCCAGCCAGTGAGTCAATCTTTAGTAAATTACGAGTACAGTTACTGAAATATTACTCAGTTAGAAGTAAAACTACTGGTATTGAAATAATACTTAAGTAAATACTTAAGTAAAAGTATTCTCAAATGCTACTCAGAGTACTAGTCACTTTTTAACCGTTGCTGGTTAATCCTGTTTGAATGCACAAAACCAATAATAAATTGACCTTGTGACCTTGTTGATTGCAGGCATTCAAATTAAAAAGGTGTTTCTTGTTTCTCCAAACCATCAGTCTAAATTGCTCCTAACTCCTGCATTGTTCTGCTCGGTCTCTAACTCTGCAAACCTGCTGAGTTGTGTTTTTTATGTCTGTATGTCTACATTTTACATACTTACTGTAGTGCGTATATAACAGACTTCAAGAAATGACTTAATCACATTCATTAGCCCAAACGTAGCTGTAATTAATTATTTCCAACCCTGGAATTCAACATCTGCCAAAGCATCCGCTCCACTGGAGAGACAAAATACGGCGGATACAGATCTGTATCTAGCGATGTCAAAACTGTAAGCTTTAAGTTAGTTATGTTCCACCCATTACTGGTGCTCTTTTACTTATTCCATCTCACTGTGCCCTCTTTTTCTGGTCAATGGTTTGATGGCACCTGACCGGAGTGTGTCTGCTGTTTATCTTGATGGACCAACTCCCAGTATTCACATCACAGTACTCATAGTCTTCACATGACGTCACCCTAAAGTGATACATTTAATTTGGAACCAGTTTTGTTTTGCCAAAATGCCATATAGAGACAAGCCTGGGCCAATTTTTCTACCGAATTTCGTCTGAAAAAGAAAACCCAGAAATTAAGTAACAATCACATTTACACACGATCTCTGCAGTTTCTGGAACAGGTTTGATTTGTCCAAAACTTTTACAAAGTTGTTTTTTTCTGAAACAGACAATCCAACATTCACACTTACTTCACACTGTTCTGGGTCAGCCGTGTGGAGGTGAGAAAGTAGGTTTGAACTTCTTTCTCAAGTCTGGACCAGCGTGTCAGACTGACATGAACCACCAGCGTGGTTATAAACTGCAGTAAAAAAGATTTTTTTTTTAATATTCCTCTCTTGCATTGTAGTGATGCAGAAGCCCAAACGACATGACAGTCTAGGCAAACGAAGCATGAAATTGATCATAGCCTGACAAGACATCCACATTCAGTTAAAATTAAGTGCTATCCTTTCAAACCAGGCATGAAATTAATCATAGTGGCCAGAAATAAAGGAAAGAGGGAAGTAATAATGTAAAATTGATGGCTTCCTTGCTGACAATAGAAGCATTGGAGCTGAAATAATGATAGATCTCCAGAAAAACAAAAGCAATAAGTACAGTCCTTCTCCTAAATTTTCAGACAATATCACAAAACCAGGTTAGAAATCATTTAGGTGGTCAATATTGGGGGGATTGTGTGGCATCTCCAGGAAACAAACTGATCTAATTTTTGAGTGGAAGTTTAAGTGACATATTTCTATTTACAGTAAACATACATAACATAACAGCGCTGTTTGTAACATTACATAACATAAGATAACATAACAAAACATAACATAACATAACACCGCTGTTTGTAACATTACATAACATAAGATAACATAACAAAACATAACATAACATAACACCACTGTTTGTAACATTACATAACATAAGATAACATAACAAAACATAACATAACATAACACCACTGTTTGTAACATGACACAACATAACAAAAGAAAACACATACAACACAACATAACATAACAAAACACAACAAATCATAACAAAAGAAAAGACACATGACATAACAAAAGAAAACACAAACATAACATAACACAACATAACAAAAGAAAAACACAGCATAACACAACATAACATCACATAAAGTAACATATAAAAAAACACAATATAACATTACATAACTACTACTTATAAGTAAGGATGTAGTTATCCAACCCAAACCATGATGTTTTCCCAAACTTGACCAAGTATTTTAGTGCCCATATCCAATGTTAAAGGTCTGGTACACCTGTTGGTGATACACAGCAATGGTCATGTTGTTTTGGGAGTCACTGGCAATCAACATATTCAGATGTTTAGGTATAAGGATGTGTTGGCCTGCTTTTTTGTCCTTGCTTATTTAAGCTGTAAGTGCTAACGAAAAGAAGCCTACTTAAAAAAAAGACAAAAAAAAGACAAAAAAAAAGACATAAGGATAAGAAGAAAATTGTGTCCATAGTCGGCTACACTCCAGAGGAATGGGTTTTGGTTGATGTTGATTTAGCAGGGAAGAGTGAGTGAGTCTTTGTGTAGTTTAAGTGTTAAGCAGGAAGCATTAAAAAATGTAAATCATAATTACGCTTCCCTACCCAGGTGAGTGATGGTTTCAAAGTTAAATTGTCAGCGGGTACAAAGCTACTTTGTTTGAATTTAATCCCAATGCCACTGGTTTCCTTTCATACGGCCCTTGATGAACTATAAGTGGCTTCCTTTGAAGTGTTCCCTTTTCAGTGATCTTCCTCATGGCTTGACGTGGGTGGCCTTTTTTAGTCTCGGTTAAGCAGCCAACTATGCCAGTGCTATTTATGACTATTTCCTTACAAAGCCGCAAGCGTACGTGACGTAACTCCCACAAAAAAGCTCCCGCTTGTAATTCAGACACAGAGTGGGTTAGCACCTCTGCTGTGACGTGGGACGAACTTCATTAGAATTTCACAGAAAAATAAAAGGCTTCATATATGACAAATCAAATAGAAGTGGGTGGTGTTGGTAGGTGTAGCTCAGTGGGAAGAAAAAGGCATCAATACCGCTGAGGTCAGAAGTTTGAATCTGCTGCCGGCGATACCTACTGGCTATTTGTCAGACCTGCATAAAAGAAAACATTGCAACAAGAGTCTCATTGTAATTATTATAATTATCATTTTCCATCGGGAAAATACTTTTGAAATTGACCTAATTTGAAAAAAACAAAACAAAAACAGTTAAATGAATTGAGATGTTTTTCTATGAAGGCAAACAAAACTGAGAACTACTTCCAAAAACTGGCCCATTTACACAGTTTTTACCACACTAGGGTAACTTTTTAAAGCGCCCCTCTAGTGCAGTAGTATAAAGAGTGAGAAAAGTCCACATTAGGGGACAATTGGGGTAGCTGAATGGGTCATACACTGCAATTTCACTCAGGAGACCAGAATTCTGGTCTTGAGGTGGACAGAGTAAAGACTGATTTGTTATGTAACGTCAGCAAGTTAATTTATGTGAATGACACAATATGGATATTTTAACCCAAAGTATAATCTTTCTTTTTTTTCAATTGTTTGCGAGCAAACAGTGTAACTGGAGGGGGAAATAGAGTGTCATAGTTTGAAGCGTGAGGCCATCGACGAAGCTGCCATGCTTGGCGTGTTGGGAGTGAGAAGGTGTTGCAAAAACACATCAGAAGATACATGTGTAGGCCCTATATCCTCTTCATCTAATCTCTCTTATTCATCATTATTAGTAAACTGCCCCAAAATTAGAAAATGAAATCCAATTTAATGAAATTAAACCCAGTTGAATTATACTTATGGTCTGCATTTTTCAGCAGAAACCGCTCAATGTCTTTGCAGTCACTCTATATATAATTTTTCATTGCTTGTGGTGGAGTCTGCCATCCCCGTGCTGGATTCAGATTCCCTGCCAATATACAGAGGACTCATTTTTCAGCATTTTTTCGAAATCAGCAGACTCATTTTCACAAACAATGGAATGAGAAGGAGCAGCGGAGTGAGTTGAAAAACTCCTCTTTGTGTTTGCAGCATGAAATCAGATAATGGTTGCAATTATTTTTGACTGCCTTCCTCGTCAAAACACCCGCTTTTGGTTGTAAACAAACACACCGGCTTCTCTCCGGTTCGTATTTCTGACTAATATTATAGCAAACCTTTAACATGAAACAATACAAACACACACGACTAAATGATCAGAGGTGAAACATCAATTTGGGTAAAAACATGAATTAATGATCAATAAATCACGTATAATTGCCAAATCTGAGGTGGAGGTTGGGTGGTGTCAGAGAGAATAATTGCTTTAGTAATTTCTAAAGTTGCAGTATGTCATGGTTTTTGACTGGATTATACTGAATGGCGCTTCTAATAATTACTCCAATTAAAGCATAAAAATATTCCCTGTGATTTCCAGTCGTACCTGTTGCACATCAGCCATTCTTTAGCAGGTTGGCCGTATCTTCTAATTTGCTTTTTCATGCTCCTATAACGTGTGTGTTGAGGCGGCGTGGAGTGCGTTTGAACAGTTTTGTGAGTGATCTTCTCGCAGTTATCTGAGACCACTTATGGCGTTCAGCGCTACGACACACGCCACTTCTCTGTGCAACAAGAGGCACGTGGATGCGACGGTGCAGGACAGGCATGTCAATGAATGAGAAAGCCTTGTCAAGTACACGGAATGACAGATTGCCCCGAGAACGCCATTAACTGCCCATTTCAGAGCCAAATGAGGGATCATTTGCATACAAATAGTGTGCCTATATGAATCAATGATGGATGAGCACACCGATATAGACTCCACCACTGTTCTTCTTGAAGGACAAGGCCTCATGGGAGTCGCGTGGCGGAAAATTGCAAAGAAAGGGCCGATTGATACAAGAGCTACATATTACCTTGAGAAGTAATCCTGACTCAATTAAAAAATGAATCCATCCTCGTTCGTAGTCAACGAGCTGCAATAACATTTCTATATTGAACAAATCAGAGAAATGTTTTGGGTTTTGACAAATTGTTCCTTTAAATTGTCTACTTGTCCAAGTTTAAGTCCTCCAAATTGCCTGGTCATACAAGGTGGGGCTCAGCAAAATAACCAGTGTGTCTACCTGTGTTAGTGGGGGAGACCGGGGGCCATCGTAACGAGTTTTAGTTTTGATATAATTTCCTCAAAAGCCTCTTGAACAGTTTGAATGCATCTGTTATTGAGGTAATGTTCATCAAATGCCTTTATTCAATGAAACACAGGAAGTCAAATGTTACACCTGCACCTACATATAAATATCAAGGGCCATAATACACTCCCACGAATGTACATATAACTGAAACCATTTAATATCCATTAAATTATTAATTCCAGTTCAAGTCTAAACGTTATAGTTTGGGTGGAAAAACTGGACACTAAACACTTTTCTTAGATTCTCAGAAAAAATAATATAAAAGATCTATTTTGATGTTTCCAGGCAGACAAGTTATTCTGATGGAGTTGGGGTTGATTGTAACACAGCCTTACAATTGCTCCCAACCGTACCACTCATGGCACAAGCTACCAGAATGGCTACAATCACAAAGCTAACCTTTGACAAAGATATCAAATGTTAGACAACAGAATGGTCATCCACAGTAGATACATTTAAATTCACAGACAACTTAAGTTGATGATGAAAATACTAAAGATGAAAATATTTTTATTTTACACCTCAAAAATGCGTTCTGGCTGTAGAACTTGGACATGTATGAAACAGTTTGTCCTTTTGCAGGGAGAGGAATTAAGAATAACACACAGATGGCAAAAGGAAGGAAAACGCCCCTGAAAAAGTCGGCCATTGGCAGGCTTATGCCCTCGATCTACATACAGGGAGTCAGATTAGTGTTAGCTTGTCACTATAACCTTCCAAGTAAGCCTGCTTGCTATAGGCCCGTTACCTCAGTCGCGACACAGCTAACGTGGCATCTTCTTCCATTTCCTCAAAGATCAGCAGTGTCAAAAAGATTCGCAATAGATCAACCGTTGAAATTCACATTTCAAAGCTAAAATCTCTAAAAGCTCAGCATGGATTTACTTCACCACTTTAATCATAACAGATGTTTTGGCACTGTCTACCTCATTTACTACATGCTTGCTAATGATTTTCCGAGGCCAAAAACAGAACTGCTAATCTTCTTCAAACAGAATTCCATATACTTGTTTTTAGTCTGCCTATGCTCGCGTGTTGCTCGTCTTATTTGGTTCGAGGTTTTAGTCCTTCATGAGCCTCTCAGACAGCCTGCTGCCGACACTTGAACGCACCAACCTGGAAAACTTTTTCAAATCGATGCACCTCCTAAACTGGATTACCAGAGCGTTTATTGATTTCTTATCCGAAGCATGTGTCAAGTCTGAGCAAGTTCATTTTCTCACGAGAAAATGGCCTCCTGGACTCTAGCAAATCAATCTGAAAACTCTGAAAATTACCAGCAGTGCACCTGATTATAATAAAGTGGATAAATACAGTATCATTGTATAAGACAGTTTTACATTTTCAAGTGTCCAATTTGATGAAAGTTCTTTGACATTCTGACAGTGTCCAAATGTTTTGTCTGAGTAGGCTGATATCATATCATATTATTGCTTTGAGGCCTTCCATCTCCAGTCCTGACTGGATGGACATCTCTCTTCGCAGGTCGCTCTGTGCTAAATGATTTGGCTCGGACCAAGCGGTGGCGTCCTGGAGCTGGATGGCAATCTCATTAATCTGTCAGGTGACTTCTCCACCCCTGTCATTCCTCTCTGGCCCCTCAGATAATGGGCTTCTGTTATGTGGACCAGTGTGTAATCGCCCAGACTCACAGACCACTAGGATTGCTTTTTTTTTTTTTTTGTCCCGTAATGGCCCTGTAAATGCTCTATGCACTGCACATGCCTCACATTTGTCTCACACATCACAGAGAATATAGATTGCTGGTGATACAGCGAGGACGGAGAGGGAGTAGAAAAGTTTTGGGTTTCCAGTGTGTCTGGAGTTGAATGCAACCTGTGAAATGGAGTCTTTAGTTGTAGTCTAAACCAAAATTAAAGGACCAGCCCAACATTTGATGAAGAACAGCTTGTTTAAAGGATACGTTCACCCAAAGAATATTCATGCAGATAGAAGGCCAGTTTCTGGAGCTTCACAGCAAAACAGCATTGGAGCTTTATTTTTTTTTTTAACTGAAGTAGCTTGAGACTTGTCGTTTAGAAAGACCTTAAATGGCTCCATACAGGTTGTCTGAAATCTCTGATCAGTCTCTCACCATAAATTACCAGACTTGAATCTGTCAGAGCTCTGTAGGAATGGAAACGTTTTCTTCCTGTGCCAGGGTCAGAGAAATGGTGACAGAAAACTCCACTAAAATGGATGCAGGTGAAAGAAGCCCAGTAGGCAGTACAGGTTCTTGACACTGAACCAAAACCGTGCTGGTTGTAAATTCCAAAAACAAAGCGTTGAAGTTCGTTAAAATACTCCACAGAACAGAAAGGGGAACTCAGCTGTGGTGTTGCTGATGCTGAAATTGTCTGAGGGTTTGTCACCATGATTGACTCCTTTGACGTCACACAAAGTATTGTGATCAGTTGGTCATGTGATCAATTTCAATGTGATATGGCACAATCCAAAGTTGGGATCCCTAATTTCATACTTTCAAGCGCATCCAAAATCCATCAGACAGGAGAGCAGCTCTACGTTGCTGAGTGGACCCAGAGAAATGTTTCGTTTTCATCATTCATTGTAAAAGTCTGAGTCAGCCTGGCAGCCGTGTCAGCTGAGATGATCTGATAGACTGCAGACATTCCTGATGAAAAAGTAAAAATATGAATTATCATTAAATTATGGGTGTCTTTCAAGGGCCAGGCCAAAGAGAACGGCTCTTCCCGAATCTCTACAGACAGACTCAGAGAACAGAGGCTGAGAGGAGAAAAGATAATGGAAGGAAAATCTTGTCCGGCTTGTCTGAAGGCTGTGATTGGTCAGTAGTTTGCTGGTACACCGAAGGATATCGGACCCACATGTTTACTCCTTCAGATTGATCATGCAGATTCCATTATACTAATCGAGTATACCGCTTGAGTGTGTGTGTGTGTGTGTGTGTGCTGTCATTCAGTGACAATGAATTATAGGGCATCAGAAGACATTGAGTCTTTCTTCACCTTGAGAGTGACTTGCAGGGAAAACCGTGCTACAACTTGACAGTGGTTGACCACCCTGACCACCCTGATATGATACAGACGTGAATATCCTTTATTTAAGATAGGATTAGGAGAAGTCCTCGTGAAGTGATGGGCAACATATTGATTGGTTTTGAGTCTGTAACTGGATCCTCCCATGAGCCTTTGGTTCAAGGTTCAAGGTGATTTATTTGTCATTATACAACAGGTTGCATCAGAAATAAAGTCTGTAGAGTCCTTCTTGCTACACAGACATAGAACATACATACAGGTGTTTAGGCCGCAAACATTCGTCCAAGAAACATAAAGATTTAAACACCCAGGAAATAATTATCTAATGCATTAAGTTTGAGTTTGAGTGGGTGTAAACAACGGCAACAAGATGGCGATGATAATATCTTGGGCATCTCCACATTAAAACACCAGGTAAACACTGTCCATCCACTTTGACCGCATCTGAGCACCAAGCATTAATTCTCAACCTTGGGGCGGTCCGACTGGCAAGGTTGAATTGTTGAAAGATACCACGGGCAGTGATCGTCTCAAAGTCTGCTGCTCCTAATCCAAAATGCACACTTTGGTCTCCCATGCCGGTGAATTTATCCCTGCCTTAGGCAATGCCTGTTTCGGTAACAAAGCCGGAAAAAAATAGTGAAATTGTAAGGAGTGAAGCTGCTGCCTCTGCATGGACTGCCATTACTTGTTGGTTTTGTATCCAGTGTAGAACGACCAACTTTTGACAGTAACAGCATTTTAACGTCAGGCTCTTGGTGTCATGATTTGGAGATTTCGGGTGGATTTTCTGTGTCCGGTGTGTTTTTCCCTTTGCCTGTGTGTTTCAGAGGTGCAGTGGAGGCTGGATTGTTTTTCCTGGAGGACTGGAGCTTGCCACACACACCTGCAGTGAATCACCTCATCACTCCTGGTTAAATACCCTGCTCTGCTCTTCATTCGCTGCCGGATTGTTTCTGACACCACACTGTGGTAGTTTAACCTTCTGGTTTACAGCTTTTGGGTCCATCTATGAACATTCAGACCGTCACACTTGGGTTAATATTTAATTAAAAATCCAATTTTTACTTTGATTTATTGAATGATTGTATTGCAGGTCTGGGGTCACCTTTGAGGCAGCTGGGTTTGCCAGATCACGTGATCATGTGATGATCATATGGAGCGTTTGCTTAAGGCGGGTACAAACTACAGGATTTTTCAAACCTTCACAGATTAGGAGACCACACACTTGATGATAACAAAAGACAGATCGCACAAGATCTCTCTCTGCTGATCTTATAGTGTGTGGTGTTCTCCGTAGTGCACACCACACACTAACCGATTCTTCAGCAGAGTATCAGGTTCTTCGCGCGCAATATTGCAAATCTCGCGTGGTCAAACGTGACTTCAGTGTAAACAAACATGGCGGACGAACCGGAAGATGCAGTGGTGGTTGTTTTAGGCCTATTACTACGGTGGCCCAGAGGTGTCAGGCCAAATACAGAAGCCACAACACGAATACAAAAGCCACAACACGAATAAAAAAGCCACAACACGAATACAAAAGCCACAACACAAATACAAAAGCCACAACACAAATACAAAAGCAACAACACGAATACGAAAGCCACAACACGAATACGAAAGCCACAACACGAATACGAAAGCCACAACACGAATACGAAAGCCACAACACGAATACGAAAGCCACAACACGAATACAAAAGCCACAACACAAATACAAATGCCACAACACAAATACAAAAGCCACAACGGAAGTGAACAACAACGGAAGTGACCCCGGAAGTGAACGGCAACGGATGTTGACAATGCGGCGGATTGATGCTGCCATTTAGGACCCGTGTGCCGGCTGTCTCTGGGCAACACAGAGTCCAACTTCGTTGCTGACTTTCCTCCAAGCTTTCTCCTGTTTTGTCCAAGTCTCTGTGTATCGGTTTCTGTCCCGGAGCTCCCGAGCTCCGGTCTCTGTATGCGTAGTGTGGTAGTATAGTACGGAGCTAACGAGCTTCGGGGCGCCGAGCATGGAGCATTAGCCCCAGTTAGCACAACAATAGAGCAGCTAGCTTTTCTCGCTTGTTGTGTCGTTCCGAGCCGGGGCTGCAGCGCCGACAGCAGCGCTCTGGTCTGCTCCCCGAGCTCTGTACCACCATACCGCTGTACACACATACAGAGACTGGACAATAAAGGAGAGTGCTTGGAGAAAATCGGAGAGGAAGTTGGACCACTTGCTAAGTTATGAAAATATGTGTCTGTTACTTGATTACAGCTGTCTGTTGTACTTTATTATGAACCACAGTAGCACAATCACAGCTGTACAAATGTACGCCACCATGAGTGACAGCAGAGATGAGGAGTTTCCTCCGCCGCAACAACTTCACTTGCAGAATGATGCCAGATAATTCACCGAGAAGGAGGCGAAGTTTGTGACATTTTCAACCCGGATTTTTGAGAGGAAGGAATTAAACGTCTGTCCCAAATAAATGCCTGGTCTGTTAAGTGATTGAAACAAATAAACGCCCCGGCTATTATTTGGTATTTCACGTATGATAACTCTCCCGGCTGGGGAGAGAGACATGCGTCACAGTGCTCAGCTGCAGACACAGCAGAGAGGTGACGAGATGCGACTCATCATGACTGGCAGGCGTCAAGGCCACTCAGCGTTACCTTATTAAAAAAAATAAATAATGTGTGTATATATATATATATATATATATATAAAATATTAGGCAGAGTTATGGAAATGAAGGACACATGAATGTGATTGTGCTACTGTGGTTCATAGTAAAGTACAACAGACCGCTGTAATCAAGTAACAGACACATATTTTCATAACTTAGCAAGTGGTCCAACTTCCTCTCCGATTTTCTCCAAGCACTCTCCTTTATTGTCCGGTCTCTGTATGTGTGTACAGCGGTATGGTGGTACAGAACTCGGGGAGCAGACCGGAGCGCTGCTGTCGGCGCTGCAGCCCCGGCTCGGAACGACACAACAAGCGAGAAAAGCTAGCTGCTCTATTGTTGTGCTTACTGGGGCTAATGCTCCGTGCTCGGCGCCCCGAAGCTCGTTAGCTCCGTACTATACTACCACACTCCATACGCATACAGAGAACGCTCGGGAGCTCCGGGACAGAGACAGATACACAGAGACTTGGACAAAACAGGGGAGAGCCTGGAAAAAAGTCAGCGACGAAGTTGGACTCTTTGTTGCCCAGAGACAGCCGGCACACGGGTCCTAAAATGGCAGCAACAATCCGCCGACCGCCGCATTGTCAACATCCGTTGCCGTTCACTTCCGTTTTGGGTCACTTCCGTTGTGGGTCACTTCCGCTGTGGGTCACTTCCGTTGTGACTTTTGTATTTGTGTTGTGGCTTTTGTATTCGTGTTGTGGCTTTTGTATTTGTGTTGTGGCTTTTGTATTTGTGTTGTGGCTTTTGTATTTGTGTTGTGGCTTTTGTATTTGTGTTGTGACTTTTGTATTTGTGTTGTGGCTTTTGTATTTGTGTTGTGGCTTTTGTATTCGTGTTGTTGCTTTTGTATTCGTGTTGTGGCTTTTGTATTCGTGTTGTGGCTTTTGTATTCGTGTTGTGGCTTTGGTATTCGTGTTGTGGCTTTGGTATTCGTGTTGTGGCTTTTGTATTTGGCCTGACACCTCTGGGCCACCGTATATTACTGGCTGAAAAACTAAAACAAAAACAAAACGGCTATGGAAAAAGTCATGGAGACGGCGAGAGTGTGGGCTGTATGCGTTACAGCGCGAGTTGGAGGTGAGTAAAAATTGTCACAAGTATTACAGATAGCTTCGCGAGCAGCGCTGTACGCTCTGGCCCCCGGTACTGCTGGTAACCATGGCAACAGGTAAATAAAAGGCTGACGGAGAAACACAGCTGACTCAGCTCGCATCTTGATTGGCTGTTGGTCCGGTACACGTGACATCACACGCTACAGGAACACCCCACACACTACAGGATTTCTAGTCGCAAATATCAAACATGTTCATTATTTACGATCTCTCCTTCTGACGCCTTCCGAGAGGATCTGACCGGACAAAATCACTCTTTACACACCCCACACCACAGGAAAATCAGACACGATGTCCTTTGCAAACATCAGATAATCGGGCCTTTGCTGGCTTTGATCGTGAGGGGGAAATCGGGACAAAAATTGCCCCGATTATCCTGTAGTGTGTACCCGCCTTTAGCTGAAAGAAAACTTTGACCTATAACCTATAGTTTCAATGTAGTTTAGTGTAGTATTCCACACTGCAGCCATTTTCAAATATAATTTATGATATAACAGACATTCCGTAATTGATTAACATTGATACATGTGTATTCGTCATCCCTATAGACCGACTCACAATGTTTGTTTATATAATAACTTCTGGGTAGACAATCCCTGCATCATGCATTAGCTTACATACAATTTAACTGTCTTTTTTCACTGCGTTATTTCAGTGTATAAACATCTCATTCCTCTAAAATGCGTGTTTAATGCTTTCATCGCTCATTACCAACAACACTTACATGTTAAAGAGAAGGACAGCTTGAGTTCACCCCAAAACTAGCAGTTATTCATTAGAGCTGTGTTGCCGCCGCCAGCCGAGGAAATCTGCTGGATCGAATCCAAAACTTAGAGTAGGGGTAAATTATTTATAGCCTACACCAATACATGTAAATAAAGGCCCCGGATTTAAAAATACTGTATTTGTCTTTCAAGTTTAAAAGGACAATATGAAAGATTTTTTGTTGAAAATGTAGAAAAAAGAAGATTTACTGAAATTAGCTAACACCCCCCTGGCCCCCGAGCTCCCAGTCCAAATAGCTGCATGGCTAACTGAGTTGAGGGCTGTTACAGTTAGCAGCAGTTAGCAGTTACTCTGGTGATATGCTGCCTCTTGTAGTATGTAGTATTTGACAGGTGGCCAATTCTTACATATTGCACCTTTAAAAATTGGGTTTAATTAACTAAGGAATTCATTTTATTATCTTCTGATTTCAAATGTTTCAACTTTTTTATACATTTTCTCTCGTGTTACACTAACACATTACTTTTAGCGGTAACGGAGTAATGTTACACGTTACTAATAGTATGTCAGTAATATATTACTACATGTTGTGTCACGTAAGGCGTTAGAATCCGCATTGCCGATCGAAGTGAAGCGTTCATTGTTGTTTTTTTGAGAACGCATCCACACCAACATGAACACGTGAACAAAGGCTCTGTGTGTTTATTGTAGCCGAGCCCGTAAACTCTTCGTTCAGTCTCTGTGTGACTGAAATGAGCCTAATGAAGAAGCCTGAGCCTCCGATCGCACTTTAATTTAAGTTCTTGAATCACATAATGTATGCCCATAGATTCTTTGTTCTGTGGACTAAAATAAAAAAGGCATAGAAAAAGAGATTTGTCTTGTCTTAGGCTACATTATAGAAGGTGCAGGTCTATTGTGTTTCATATGACTAAACTTAAGATTAAAAATCTTTATTCCTATCTCAATATATATCAGACTTTGGTCCTTTGTCTGCCTGCTCATCCCCATGTCCAAAAACATTAATTTATTTGGAAAGACCTAGGCTGTTTAATTGTTCTATATAGGTTATTTGGGCATTTTGTTGAAAGTAACTAAAAAGTAGAGTACTAAAGTAATGTATTATTCTACGCAGACAGTATTATTGTAACTTAATATATTACTTTGAAATAAACTTAACTAGTATCATGTAATAAATTGCAGTTTGCCTGACATTGATTGCATCAACCCCAGAAGCCTATCAGTATTTCTTCACTTGCTTGAACTCAGTGCCAAGACGCATCATCTCTGCAGGTCTCAGATGGCCGAGTGGTCTTCATCCAGAATAACCTCGCCCTATTAATTCCAATGCAGGACGGGAGCGCACAGGGAACATCTACATGTTCAACACGATTAAGGATTCATTTTTCATACGAATTGCTCCTAATCTGCGCGACTCCTCTGTTTAACATTAATTGGCTCATTAAATCACTGCCAGCAGGCTGACACCGGTGTGAGATTAATAAGCTCCATGTCTGTGGTGTGGAGAAATCCTCACAGCTTCGGTGCAGCTGCGATGGGCCGGGAGGAAAGATGAACGCAGGTGAGAACGCCTCCGAATTAAACAAACTTTTCAGGCACGCTCGCACACTTTAATTAATCCCGAATAGGAGTTCTGAAAGTGTGAGGTCAGAGAAATAAAGTTCCTTTCAACAAATGAATCCCCAGTCTGTTCTATAAATAGCCGTGAAGCAAGCACATCAGTCTGCAAGGAGGCCAGATTAACTGCTGTATTAGTCACTGGGTCTCCACTACATCACACGAGTGCCTCTGATTGCTTTGTTTCCTCCCCCGGAAAATTACTGAAAGCTCATAACAGTGCGTAGAAACGCTGTATTACTTTACAGGGCTGAACAACACAAGCTTGGGGCTGAGATATAGAGAGAGAGAGAGAGCACTGTTTTACTATCTTAGGTAAACGGTTCCTCTTTCCATACTGAGCGTCGAATATCCATTTCAAGATCAGCATTTCCAGAGCGCAGCTTTTGCGCCTTAGGGGTCAACAAGTGCGTAGGAGAAGACGTAAGGCCGACAAAATCAGGAAAAAGGACTCCCACACACTGTCCACTTCCCTTGCGATCTATTTCGACAAATGCAACCCGAATTTGATCGTTCTGCAGGTGTTACTACAGGTGTGTGACGTTTGAGAGATTAGTAATTATGACCAAAATAATACCCCTCCAATATATTATATTATATATTAGTATTTCATTTCAAAAATGTTATTAAAGGAACTTAGGGCAGGATCACGAAATAAGACTCAATAGCGACACGACAGACGTTTGGGTAACTGCAGCCATCAGCCAAGCCGGCGCGGGAGCGCGCATGAACTCTTCACAGAAGTGCAGCTGATGCTGTGACACGGTTATTTGTTTGCTCGCTGTTCACGCGACTGTTTACTGCAAGACTTCCTCGCATACCTCCGCGGAACTACCTTGGTAGCCTACATCAGCAAACAGCATGATGTCAAGAGACGAAGTAAGTAAACTAAGTGTTTATCTTAGTGCAGCTTTAGTATGTTTCTTTAACAACATTAGCGCATCAATTCAGCAAAACGACAGTTGTAATGTAAAGTACGCTTACCTTACACTGGCCAAATGGTTTCTAAAGTTCAAATTTCACCAGCCACGGTGAATAACAAGCTAGCGATAACCATTGCTTTGTGATTGAAGCTAATGTGACTGCTAACAATGTTATGGTGTTTGACGAGCATTTGGCTTGTGGCTGCAGCTAATTTCTGACTGTGGTAATTACCAACATAGCTAATATTTATAACATTGGATAAAGCTTGCTAACAAGCTGACATTAGTTTGCAGTCATTATCATGCAACAGCAATAGTATGATTCAATATCTCAAGCCACGTTATGTGCCAGTGCCAGTGAGATCATTTGTGAAATCATTTCCATTATAAGACAATATAAATGGTATGAATAGCACTGCGCCATAACAAAGTAAATACAAGGAAACACAAATGTCATTATGTCATAACTGGTATTATACTAAGTTGAATCAGAATAAAAATAACATCAAATAAAATCAAAACATCACTTTGAGGATTACTAAAGTTATTCTTATTAGTATTGTTCTCAATGTTTTTTGTTTCAGGATTTGGAATTGACTCTGGAAGGAGTGGCACACATGGAGATGTACTGCCTGGATGAGGGTACACTGCGTCTTGTTAGGATGATGTGGAACAACATCTTTGCTCTGGAGGACAGCCAAGATGTGGGCAGCGATAACCGAGAGTTTCGGTTTGCTTCCTACCGGCGATTTACGATCTGGCAGGATGGGCATCAGAGAAGAGGGAACTGAAGGCCGATACCGAGCTGCTGTGTTCTTCGTATCTGGTTGAACTTCCCTGACCCCTTTGCAAACTACACAGATTACAAAGAAGCTCCGTTTAGGGTGCCTGACTGATATTTTCTCCTGTTTCCTCCACTTTCATCCAAAAATAAAAACTATTTATGTACATTATATATTTTTATATTTATTTTCAAAGTTTACAGTATTTTTCAAATTTGCAGTATGTACAAAGTTTTATTTTGTTTACATGTTTATAATAAAATAAATGTGTGGAAAACAAGATGGTCTTGTCTTCTCTCTTTTCTTGCTCACGTCTCTGGATCATGTAGCTGAGGCCTTTATGGAGAGAAGAGAACAGTAGCATTAGAACACATACCAATGCTCCATAATCAAATCTGGTAATTATCATGTTATATTATAACATTTTACAATGTTTTGTCTTTATTCTGAAAAGATTGAAATTCCTAATGACCAAAACTTAGAAAGTGAAAACATACTAACCCCTCAGACACTGGTTCAATTGGTGATAATCGATGAGAGAGTTTAGCAGCTATTCGCTTGCTGGGTGTTGATGCTCTCATCTCCTTACTTCCCCGAGTAGCAGCTTCAGGAGTCTGCTTGTTCTGATAGCTGGAAAACAGCAATATTTTAAAAAGTTAGAGTCTCAGTCAGCAAGCTGGCTGTGACTTTGCTACCTTGGTGTCTTTTCTCTTTGGTCAGAACAACTATGGCCATGCAATGTTTGCCTGTAACAATAATAATATCAAAATACTTGCCTCAGTCAGTACTATTGTGTGTTTCACTTTTACAAACAATTTCTCCTGCTTTACTTACAACGTAATGTATAATGTCTGGAGCAATCTTGTGTGTAAGGTACAACAAGAGAAGAATAAAGGCTAAATGCTCTATTGATGAGTTGAGACCACTCTTTTAGCCCACCCACCCCAAAGGACTCAACCACACAGACGTGCTTCACAAGCAAGGTCGTAATAATAATAACAATAATAATAACTTTATCAGACCTGTAGACGCGCACAATATCAATTATTATATAGCACCACCTGAGCTCGTTTACATTGTGCACTTCACGGTTAGCTCTAAACTGCCTTTTATTCAGCTACATCACAACAGTATCATCAACTCGTCAACACAATAGCCCCCAAGCCATAGCCTGTAAATACCGTTACTGTACACCCCAAATACTGTATTTACCAGGGACAAGAACGAGACGGGAGCCGGTGCTGTGTGTATGATATATTTCACTGTACAGATTGTAAAGCCCACTGAGGCAATGTGATTGTGATTTTGGGCTATATAAATAAGATTGATTTGATAGCCGTATCCCCTACACCCACGAAGCAGCCGGGAAGCCGGCTCGCTGTGTGTAGCTAGCGGCTAATATGACTACATAGACCCAAACAAACCGTTAGCCTGTTGCTACAGCCAGCTGCTAACGTCACCTCCCAGATACAAGTTGGGCTTTTGGTCCCATATCTAAAAGGGCATATTTCTAACTATTCGGTTTCAGACTGAAGGACCTTGGAAAATGCGCAGTCTGTAACTTATCAGTGTTACAAGCAGTGGACTAAGTTACATGTTAGCGGCTAGCGCTACGTTAGCCGCTAACGCTACGTTAGAAGCTGACGCTACTTTGCACTTTAGCTCACTCCGAGTCCTCGGTGATCTCATAAGATTTTCAAATCAAGCTCTAAAAATGACCTGTAATGTATTCTTACCTGGTTACAAGGAAATTAGCCATGTCAGCATCCGTTTTCAGTCCCAGTTCAAACTGAAGCTGCCTCCATGAGTCGAAGGCATATCCAATGTATATTCGCTTGCCAGCCCGCTTTAGTCATAACTTCTTTTAGACTCACGACTTGCTACTGATAAAAACCTTCGTTTTCTTCTTCGTATTACTTTTTAGTGGACTTTGTGTGGTGGTGGGTCGTTTTCCGGCCGTAGCAGAGCCCATAACAACACAAACAGTATTTCCGGGACTGCGCTTGTCTTTTTCCGGTCTCCAAGCTGTCGAGGACGCGCGTTCAGCGTCAGATAACGTCATGTCCGCAGGGCTGCGCGGGAAATTCGGACCCCGAATAGCAGTACATCATGCAGCACACAGCCTGTTCAAGGCAATGGGGAGATATGTGTGTGGGCTCATTCTTTTTGGTTTTGAACGCTTCATCACCCATTAGCATTAAAATACTTATAATGAATGTTTATTTTTTCACAAATCCTGCCCTAAGTTCCTTTAATATAGGGTTAGGGTTAGTGTTAGGGCCAGTCTTCATTTTCACTGTGTTGAGTTGCCTGTCACTCTATACATTTATGAATGCTGAGTAGTTTCTACTGTGACTAGTGAGCTCAGCTGACATGTGAATACAGCAGCGCCCCTTTAAATTGTAATGTGACTCAAAGGTAAACAAAGATCTGCTGGCATCAGAACCACAGTTATGTGGTCATTCCCTGCAGATTTCGATACATTGTAGACGCTTTTGTCCATCACGGACACGCAGCTGGTGACCTGACAGCAAACACCGCTTGAATGTCAGTGACCGATGGAGAATGCATCGTGTTTTGGTCAGACGTGAAGTGTTCCTGCCACAGTCACGGTGGATTCACACTGGTAGAACCGTCACGTAATTACCATTGTGCTATCAGTTTACTGTGATTACATTTGCATATTACCATAATGGAGGACCATTTGCAAAAGCGAGAATGAAACGCATCTGCATTTCTACTTTAGGGTGAAGCACAAACATGTTTTTGGCTCATGTGAATATAATCTCTGACGAAAGATCAGTAGAAAAGCACCTCTTTAGTGTGACGCGCTCGCAATTTAAAATCTTCTTCCTTTGGTTCAGTAGTTTGTACTGCACGCCCCACATATTTTTCAGCTTTTGCCAAATACACAACGCAGCGCATTTTGCATCAGCATATTCATAATGCATAAATTAGCATCAAAACACACATCTTGAGGCATGAAGAGAAAGTTGGGAAGTGAGGACGTGTGAGTGCTCCTTACATCAAACAGGCGTGACATTTACCATTTCCATTCAGATTTTTGTTTTTTTTCCTCTAAAGAAACAATCTGTCGAAATGATTTCTGGGATGAATGTAAAACTGCGCATATCAATATTTCATGTACATAAACACTGCTTTTTGATTCAAAGGTCAAGTATGTTGTGGAGTTTCGGCTCGCTTGACCATTCAGGAGAGAGGAAGAAAACGAGAGAGACACCGATGAATTACGTTGAAGCAGTTTGTTCAAACATGATTGCAGAGGAACAAAAAAAAACCCAGCACAACTGTATAACAAGTGCATTGACGAGTTAATCCTATGGAACCTCCCCAATGTTCAGATCATATCCGCAGCTCGGAAAGCACCCCTCCCATGCATGGTTACCTGTTTAACAACACATAAGACAGATCGCAGATAGACTGAAGGCCATCCTGCGAGTTTACGTAAACGACAGCCTTGGTTTGTCAGACATTTTGTAGACAGCAGCTTCGAACTGCTGAGCTCTAAAAGACCATGAGAGATATAAACTCATAGACAGTGATGTGCACAAGGGGGGGTCGCCCCCCCTCGTGACCCAATTGTTGAAAAAAACGCGCGCTAAAGTGCCCTCCTGAGAGCCAAAACGCGTGCTAAAGTGCCCTCCTGAGAGCCAAAACATGCGCTAAAGTGCCCTCCTGAGAGCCCAAAAAGCATGCTGAAGTGCCCTCTTGGTTGGCAAAACACACTAAACTGCCCCCTTGGCTGGTTAAAACATGATAAACTGCCCTCTTGGGAGCCAAAACGCGCGCTAAAGTGCCCTCTTGAGAGCCAAAACGCGTGCTAAAGCGCCCTCTTGGGAGCCAAAACGCACACTAAAGCGCCCTCTTAGGAGCCAAAACACGCACTAAAGCGTCCTCTTGGGAGCCAAAACGCGCGCTAAAGTGCCCTTCTTTTCGCCCCTGCCCTTCAAAAAGTCTGCGCACGCCACTGCTCATAGATCAGATGTCACTTTGCCCTCATCCATACCTCATGGGGCCTAACCTTTATACAGGATACGTACGACATCTTATCCTGTGGGGCCGGAATGTTCTGGGCCGTAGTTTTCCAACACAAAGTACTTGCAGACACACAGCCTCTCCGCATTTGACTGGATATGGGAGACTTGACTGGCTTTAGATGCATACTGCTGAAGTCATTAGATAAATGTCTGAATGAGTTTTCTGACGCTCACTGAAACAAAATGGCGGCGAGGACAAATGACAGGAAGGAGCGCGGCAAAATATTCACCTGCACTCCAGACTTTATCGTCGAGAGAAGCTCGGGGACGCACTTCAGGAACACGCGGCGTTGTCGATGCTGCTTGAGCGGAGCGACCGTGTGTGACGGCGTGAGAGCTTTTAATCAGACAGTGATGGAAACACTCGCTCTAAGGGTTCCCTGGCCAACTGCATGTCGTTTATCATACTTTCCGTTTTTAGTGTGCTGCCATTGTGAATTCAATGTCGTTTTTATGAAGAAAAAAAAAACAGTCTTAATCACAATGTTATTAATGTTAAGAGGGCGCTGCCTCTCCAACCCCAGTGAGACTGCTATTAAAGAGTTAGCCTGTTGAATTAACACACTAATGACTGCTCAGGTCTAAGGACTTCAAGTGAGCGCTTTAATTCTGACTGATTTGTAAGATCGTTCCTGATGGGTGGCTTAAAAATAGTAATTGCAGCAGAGGTATTTTTAGTTGTGTTAGCAGTGTGTCTCTACTGGTGACGCGTCGCGTAAAAAGCAATTGTACTTGTGCCCATGTCGGTCTTAAAATAGGTGTGGTCAGGCGCATTGATAGCGCATTGCTGTCTTGACACAGCAGAAAGCGACTGCGCCATAGACCAACAAAAAGCTGGTCTGAAGTCAAAGGCGCTGAATTTTTTTCCTGCTTCATAAAGAGAGCATTGTTCAGACAGTAAGATGTGCCCACGCAGGTGGGTTCACAACACTCGTACCCTTGGATTGTATCATTTGGGAGGCTGCTTTTAATGTTTCACCACAACAAATGTCGTGGCACGTTCAAGCATCAAAACTTGAAGCTGTACTTAAAATAAAATTGACAGGACAGAGGAAACTCTCCAGAGGAAACGGAATGCAACCCATGGTGAGGGTAGAGGGTGCAGCAACCACGGACAACATACCTTTCCTTTGGTGAAGACGAATGCCACTGTTAAATATCAGTGTACCAAGTCCTGCCACACCTGGCTTTGTAAGGAATGGAAGATGACACTTTCATTGGTTC